>NW_017619385.1:0-692500 GCF_001879475.1 Ipomoea nil | reverse complement strand
TTTTGTTTTAAATTATATATAGATAGATTGATTCTATTTCATTTTTTAAGCAAAATCTTCCTTAAAGATTAATAGTAAAATAAAGCTAACTTATTAATAACCGATTTTATTACATTTTTTTATGCAGATTTTTTTTTCAAGATTAATAGTAAAATAAGGCTAAATTATTAATAACCAATTCTATTCTATTTTTTTATGCAAAATCTTTTCTAAAAGATTAATAGTAAATATCTTAATGATTCTTTTTCTTATACTACTTATTGATTCTTTTCCATTTTTCAGAGTGTAGAAAAAATTCTCATGACCAACATTTCCTTCCATTCATTTCCATTTTTCCATATTATTATTAATTTCCTTCCCAATATTATTCTATATTGTTTTGGCGTACGGCTTCCTTCCATTCATTTCTATTTTTTCATATTATTATTAATTGTTTAGGCGAGAACTTGTAAAGGATGTTATTATTTTTATTAATTAATATAGAATATAAATTACCAATTAAAATTAAATTTTTTATTATAATTGAACAATAATATTACCAATTATTATTTGAAGATTTTGTAAAATAATAAGTAAAATTGTATTACGAATAGGAAAATATATGTACTTTAATTTTAATTTAAATTATTAATAATTAATTCTATTTTATTTTTTAACAAAATCTTCCTTAAAGATTAATAGAAAAATAAAGCTAAATTATTAATAACCGATTCTATTACATTTTTTTACACATAATTTTTCTTAAAGATTAATATAGTAAAATAAAGCTAAATTATTAATAACCAATTCTATTACATTTTTTACGCAGAATTTTTCTTAAAGATTAATAGTAAAATAAGGCTAAATTATTAATAATCAATTCTATTCTATTTTTTACACAAAATCTTCCGTAAAAGATTAACAGTAAAATATCTTAATGATTATTTTCCTTATACTGCTTATTGATTCTTTTCCATTTTTCAGAGTGTAGAAAACATTCACATGGCTAATATTTCCTTCCATTATTTTTCATATTTCCATATTATTATTAATTTTCTTCCCAATATTATTATTAATTGTTTAGGCCTACGGCTTCCTTCCATTCTTTTTCATTTTTTTCATATTATTATTAATTGTTTAGACGGGAACTTGTAAAGGAGGATTTGTGTTTATTAATTAATATAGAATATAAATATAGATTAATATAGAATATAGATTACCAATTAAAATTAGTTTTATTTTTAATATTATATTTGAACAATAATATTACCAATTATTATTATCATTATCATTATTATTATTATTACTACGGAGTAATTATGACGATCCCATAATTACGTCAAAAAATAAATACATTTTTGACCTATACAATGAGGAATTGAGCATGGACTTCATAACTGTCAAAACTGGCACCATGAGAATAAAAAAACTTAACAAATCAGAACTTCAGAAGTCTGATTACATCAATAATCAACGCAAAGAACTAAGAAGAATATAATAATAGTCAATTGATGTATTAAAGGCGATTACTGCTATATATTGTCGTGTATATTACAACAGAAACACTTAACCACTCCCGATTCTCCAATCACCCATGAGTCTCACATTTTATTGTGTGGCACTTTAAATTCTTGACTAATGACATTATAGCAAAAAAACGAAGAGAGAGATTAGAGGAGTCAGCACTCAGCATCCCTTTAAACGGACAGGAGTAGGCACCACTCAAAGCAAAATTCACATGAGGCTGCTTTCATCAATGAAAATGAAACTTCAATAGAAGCAAAAAATCAATATATGAAATGGACTTGGAGTAACCATAGAAATATTCAGAATAAATCATAATCTAGGCATATGATATGAATAACTTTTTGCTGAAAAAAGTATTAAATTTGGACAACACAAACATGGAAAACATATTGTATCTAATCCAATCAAACTACTTGGATGCTAAACATACCGTTAATTTCGAAACGCGGCTGAACTGAATGATCAAGGCTGAAGACCTAGTGGGAAAAAGGGATGCAATATAAAATGAAGACTTATAATTTTTGTAGTCATCAACTCATTGTATTTATAGGTGAAAAATATGAGAATTATAAATTTGTAAAAATTTTCAAAAAGAAAGTGTATTTATTTATTTAAGGTATTGCCCTAATCAATTCATTATATTGATATTCCTAATCAATTCATTATATTAATATTCCTAATTAATCTTATTCTTAATTAATTCATAATATTGATATTACTAAATTTCCATTTTTCATTTTCTTACCAAATAAGCTTTATTAAGTATTTGACCAATAAAATATAAAATATTTAATTAATTTGACTACAAAAGTTTGGGCGGGAAAATGAAATAGGAGGATTTTACTTTTATATATATATATATATATATATATATATATATATATATAGATTATGAAGGAAAAAGCTAAGGAAAGTAAATCAATATTGTGGCAGCTTACTATATTTTTTGCATTTAATTAATTATATACGCAATTCATAATTAATTAACTATATTAGTATTTATTAATATACCATTTAAGTCAATACGTAATAAATGGAGTCTCTTTTTATGTACATATTTAATATACAGTAAAAAATATTTTTTTTAAAATAAATAGTATTATATTACCATTTTTCCGAAAATATTAATTAAGTAAATACATAATAAATGAAATCCCTTTTGAAGTACATATATATTTAGTATTCGGGCATAATTTCAAAAAAAATAATCGATCCAATTCAATTATTCAATTGCACTATATAATATTCGATGTTATAATTTAGGTAATTATATTGTATATCGATCTAAATATTCTTAACATATTATTAAAAATTCATTCTATGCGACGCACGGGTGAAAATATTAGTATTTTAAAAAAGTATTCGTATGTTTTTATGTATTAACAATTGAATATAGCGCAAATACCAATTTTGATCCCACGAGTATTAGCAAAATGACGGTTTTGGTCCACATATTTAATTCCTACCAATTTTCATCAACGACTATTGTTTTAGTACCAATCTTAATCCACGACTATTATTTTAGTACCAAAATTCATCACATCGGTCACCCATCTATTTAAGACATCCCGAAATCTAAAAATTTTAAGGGCATTTTTGTCCTTTGTCAACTTAAGATGTCAATTTGAGCATAAATAAATGAATTTAAGCCCTAAGATCGATCCCAATTCGCAGTTCTCCTCCCCATCCTACCTTAATTTGAGGAAGAAAACTGTGAATTGGGATAGATGTTATGGGTTAAATCCCTTTATTCATGCTCAAATAGGGATCCTAATTTGAAAAGCACGAAACTACCCTTAATAATTTCATATTTCGGCATGTCTTAAACAAAGGGGTGACCGGCGTGATGAGTTTTGACACTAAAACAATAGTTGTGGATAAAAATTGGTAGGAATTAAACATGTGGACCAAAACTGTCATTTTGTTAATACTCATTGGACCAAAATTGGGGTATTTGCTCATTGAATATATATTCATACTCTTTATAAATTAGCCAATCACACCACAGATTAAAAAATTCATTTAATAATTAAATAAAAATAAGTTATTATAAATAGGATGAAATTTGTCATTCTTTAATTTTTTGCATTGTTTGCGTGAGCACATATAAAATTATAAATAATCATAGATAAATTAACTATAAAATTGATGTTTGACCTAAAATATCGAATGGAAAGGATAAATCATTTTTCATTTTTAGATATGTGCATTTCATTTAATCGCTTAAAATGATAATATGACGTAATCATACATGAAATTTGTTCAATTTAATTTATTGAGAACTTCGTTGCTAAGTTAGAGATGCCAACTAATTTTTCGTCTACTCAATGGCATGTTCAACTCCAGCATTTCCTCAACTACTTGTGTTTTTGTGTTTGCATCATTATTAAGATTATGAAAAGGGTAAATAATCTAAATTATATAAGAAATAACAATGGTAAGTTTTTAATTAACAAAAATAGAAGATGTTTTAGTATGAGAACAATTTTTTTTCAATTTTATCTTTCTTCATTTTTTACTCTCCTACACTGTTAACACATTTACATAACGTCATTAAATGAGTGAATTCCATTTTTGGTCCTACTGTTATATGGGCGTTTCAAATTTTAGTCCACCTTAATTTTTTTTGCCACTTTATAACCACTATTATTGAATGTGTTCCACTTTTAGTTCCACAGTTAGTATTTCCATCAAGAAGCCGTGTAAACTATGGGTATTTTGACCTTTCTTCTCATCCAAGACTATGTTGCTGACTAAAGAAATGAGAACATTAAACCTAAAACCTAAGAAACCTCGCCAGCCCATGTTGGAACGAACGAAACGATGTAGCTTTGGCTTCCCATTCTCGTTGTTCGAAGAGCCATCTTCGAATATCGAGGAGGAGGACGAAGCGCCTGGATTAAAAAAGAAGAGACAAACATAAAAAGACCAAAATACCCTTTGATTATAAGGCCTCTTGACGGAAATATTAACGGTGGACTAAAAGTGGAACACATTCAATAACAGTGGTTGTAAAGTGGCAAAAAAAATTAAAGTGGACTGAAATTGGAAACGTCTCTATAACAGTAGGACGAAAAATGGAATTCACTCTCATTAAATAGAATATTTTTTTTGAAAGGTCATTAAATAGAATATATTATACATATTATACAATATACTTATATATTTATACACTTGTGAATGACCTTGTGGTCTAATAACACAAGGTGGCTCTCTCATATGAGATATCATAATAAGTTTGAGCCTCAATCGGGGCGGTATTGACTCTTTATGCTTCAATAGGTTGAGAAAATAGTTATAAACAGATACTGCATTGTAACAAAGTCAGTAGTACCTAAAAATATACATATATACACTTACAAATTCATTTCGATTTTACTTTTACGATCTTTTCCCTCTATTCATAATGTATTTGATTATTTCAACATTGTATTGTAACCATTATGCACAAAACACTGCATATCCAATACACAAATGTATTAAAAAAAAAAAAATTAAAATACCTCCCACTAAGTTATAGAAGAGTTGAATATGCTGCATATATTGTTAGGATCGAAACGGGTTCACAACACCAAATTTACAATAGCAACTTGAACTGGAAATATTGAGAATAAATTCTAGTGTAAGATTTAAAAATAAATCATACACAGAGCAAAGAAAATTTGAAGAAGAATTTTTCTGTATTGGCAAAAGGATAATACAATAGGAATTACAAATATAACTCTCTATTTTCTCTCTACAAATTTGCTATGCTACTGGAGATTTTCGAATGGGATGATCCAAATGAATGAAGATGTTGCATATTTATAGCAACCAAAAAAGTCTAGAGAATTCCTAAGCATTTAATATTATATTAAATATTAAATGTCTAGGAACTTGCAATGCAAGAATTCCTCCCCTGCAAGTTTCCCCAAAAACCTCATCCCTAGCTTTTCCCTTGAATAAAACCTATGCCCCATGCTTTTCCCCTTTACAAACCTATGCCCCAAGCATTTAATGCATTTGTCTTATTCAAACTTCATCCCATGTTCCCTTAGGAAACCTCATCCCATTCCACATTCTGACTTTAATATTTACAAATCTCCCACTTAAAGTCATAATGTGGGTCTTCATCCTTTTTGCCAATTCCCTGCTGCTTGCATTCCTATTAGGCCAATTGAGGATCTACACCATACGAATTTATCGTTGGTAACGGGCTTTGTTAACATATCTGCTAGGTTATCTTTAGTATGGATTTTTTGCATATCCACACTTCCTTCTTCCACCTTCTCACGAACAAAGTGATATTGAACTCGTATGTGTTTCGTCTTGGAATGAAATGCTGGATTCTTTGTGAAGTACAAAGCGCTCTGACTGTCACAAAATAGAGTCATTTTCTCTAATTTGTGCCCGAGCTCCTCCAATAACATTTGCAACCATATTGCCTCTTTACTAGCTTGAGTAGCCGCAATATATTCTGCTTTCGTCGTTGAAGTTGCCACAACCGACTGCAACTTCGAAACCCAGCTTACTGCTCCGCCAGCAAGAGTAAACACATAACCTGTGGTGGATTTACTACAATCAAGATTACCTGCATAATCTGAATCAACATAGCCTTTAATGACGAAGTCTGATCCTCCATAACACAATGCAATATCTGAGGTACCCTTGATATATCTAAGGATCTTCTTCACAGCACTCCAATGCTCTCTACCAGGATTCGCCATGTATCGACTGACCGCTCCCACTGCCTGTGCAATGTCTGGTCTAGTGCAGATCATAGCAAACATCAAACTGCCCACTGCTGATGCATACGGTACTCGAGACATCTCCATCCTCTCTGCTTCGTTGCTAGGACTCATACTTGAGGATAACTTGAAATTAATAGAAAGAGGGGTAGAAATTGACTTACAATCTTGCATGTTGAAGCGCCGCAAGATTTTCTTCAGATAATTCTGCTGAGAAAGCCAAATCTTCCTATTATTTCTGTCTCGGTGAATTTGCATCCCTAGAATCTTGTTTGCTGGTCCCAAGTCCCTCATTTCAAATTCCCTAGCCAGTTGAGCCTTCATCTCCGTGATACGATCATTGTTGGGGCCTACTACCAACATGTCGTCAACATACAACAGCAAGATGATAAACTGATTATCATCAAATCTCTTGCAATATGCGCAAGGATCAGAATTAAACCTGTTGTATCCAAGGCTCAGAATGAACGAATCAAATCTCTTATACCAACATCTCGGCGCCTGTTTGAGACCGTATAGAGATTTGGTCAACCTGCAAACCAAGTTCCTTTTTCCTTCTTCTTCAAAACCTTCTGGTTGGAGCATAAAAATTTCTTCTTCAAGTTCTCCATGTAGAAACGCAGTTTTCACATCCAACTGCTCAAGATACAAGTCAAACACAGCACACATCGCCAAGACTGCTCGAATTGTTGTAAGTCGTACAACAGGAGAAAATATCTCGTTGAAGTCAACTCCTTCTTTCTGAGCAAATCCTTTCACAACTAATCTAGCACGATACCGTTCCACTTGATTGTTGCTATCTCGTTTGATCTTATAGACCCATTTATTTCCAATAGCCTTCCTTCCTCGTGGTAACGGGACAAGTTCCCATGTTTTATTCTTATGGAGCGCTTCGATTTCTTCTTGCATTGCTGTCATCCACAGAGATGCATCTGGACCTTTAATAGCCTCATGGTAAGTTAAAGGTTCACCATCTTCTGTTAGTAGACAATATGCAATATTTCCCTCCATAGAATAATCTGAGTGCCAAGCTGGTTGCTTCCTCTCCCGAGTTGATCGTCGAACTTCTGAAGTTGAAGACTCAGCTTGCTCTTGTTCATCATGCTCTATTGTTGCCTCAGGGGAAACTGGAATTTCTTCTTCCTTCCTTCCCTCAACTTGTACTGTAGCTGTCACTGGTTTCTCCTTTCCAGTGCTTTCACTTTCTTGTACCTTGTCTTCTACAAATAGAACATCCCTGCTGATGATAACCTTGTGGGCAGTGGGATCCCACAGGCGATACCCCTTCACTCCATCAGCATACCCCAAGAAAACATATTTTCTTGATTTTGGATCAAGTTTTGATGTTTCTTGGGCGTTGTATATCACATATGCCGGACTCCCAAATGTATGTAAGTGAGAATAACTAGGTGGCTTACCCGTCCACATCTCCACTGGCGTTTTCAGATCAATTGCGGTTGATGGTGATCGATTGATCACATAACAGGCGGTCTTGACTGCTTCAGCCCAAAATGAATTTGCCAAATTTGCAGTCCTCAACATTGCCCTTGTTCTTTCCAGCAAGGTTCTGTTCATCCGCTCTGCCACTCCATTTTGTTGTAGAGTATACGCCACTGTGAACTGTCGTTTGATACCTTCTTGCAAACAGAATTTACCAAATTCATCACTAGTATATTCTCCTCCATTGTCCGACCTCAAACACTTGATCCGTTTCTCGGATTCAAGTTCTACACGCGCTTTGAAGAATTTGAAAACTTCAAATACATCCGCCTTCTGTTTGATTGGATACACCCAACATCTCCTCGAGTAGTCGTCGATGAAGGATACAAAATATTTTGCACCTCCCAGGGATATAACTGGTGCTTGCCAAACATCAGAGTGGATAAGCTCCAAGATAGCCTTGCTCCTTGCTTTAGAGGTCTCGAACTTCAATCTATGCTGCTTACTTGTAACACAATGCTCACAAAAGGGTAATGATACCTTTGTTAGCCCTGGAAGAAGATGTTGATCAGCAAGAATCTTTAGACCTCGTTCCGACATGTGGCCAAGTTTTTGATGCCACATCATCGTTGATTCCTCTATAAGATTGTCTGCTGCAACGGCTGCTTCTCCTTGTAGTTGTGTTTCTCCTTTAAGCATGTATAGATTGGCTGCTATCTTTTCAGCTTTCATAACGACAAGCGCGCCCTTGATAACTTTGATGATCCCATCCTGAATGTGAATTTTACATTCACGGCTATCTAATTGCCCTAAAGACAACAGATTTTTCTTTAGGCTTTTCACGTGTCGTACCTCTTGGATAGTGCGAACTGTACCATCAAACATTTTTAGTTTGATAGTACCTAAGCCAGCAATCTCTAAGGCATGGTCGTCTCCCATGAACACAGATCCTCCAGAGACAGGTTTATATTCATGAAACCATTCTTTTCGTGAGGTCATATGCCATGTTGCTCCAGAGTCCATTAGCCAGACATCAGCTAGACTTTTCCTGCCTTCAACAATCGTTGCTGCTTCACCAAATAAAACTTCGCATTCATCCGATGTACCCACAACACATCCCTGAGCATTTGATGTCTCGGGATTTTTGCCTTTGGTCTCATCCTTCTTGAGTTGCCAACACTCATTCTTGTAGTGCCCCTTTTTGCCACAGTGAAAACACTTGACATTCTTCTTACCCCTTGACTTTGATCTACCTCGGTTGTGACTCCCACTGGAGCCAGGCACCGTTGATCTTCCTCTCGTCACTGTCAACGCCTGAGATTGTTGTGAAATTCCAACTTTGTCTTCTTTGTTTTTGCGCCGACTTTCCTCTTCAAGAACCGCAGCTGCAATATCATCGAAGACAAGTATCTCCTTGTTGTTGACCAAATTGATAATGAGTTGATCATATGAATCCGGTAGACTTTGGAGTAAGATTTCAGCACGTTCATTCACTTCTATTTTATAACTCAAAGCCGAGAGTTGAGAAAATAGAGTGTTGAGAGTGTTGATGTGCTCAGTTACTGAGGATGTCTCCATCATCCTGAGAGTGTATAATTTCCTCTTCAAGAAGATCATATTGTGCAGTGATTTGGCCTCATACAAATTTACGAGAGTATCCCATACCTCTTTTGCCGTACCTTTCTCCGCCACACTTGACAAAACTTCATCAGCAAGTGCTAAGTGCAGATTGGCAATAGCGTTGCTATCCATTTCTGTCCACTTCGCATCGTCAGTGAAATCGGCCGGTCTTTCTTCAATTGCTGCTACGCAGTTATCTTTCCTGAGAACTGCTTTCATTCTCATTTTCCACAAAGAGAAATTGTTCCCTTTGAACTTTTCAATCTCGTACTTGGCCGCCATGGTAAGTGGTGTTCTTGATTCAAATCCTTAACAATATATCTAAATAATATTGTATAATAGAATAATACCGGCCTTGTGAATTTACCAGTATTTATTCTAACATAGACAATACAAAAAATATATATCTATGAACCAACCTGAGGCTCTGATACCACTTGTTAGGATCGAAACGGGTTCACAACACCAAATTTACAATAGCAACTTGAACTGGAAATATTGAGAATAAATTCTAGTGTAAGATTTAAAAATAAATCATACACAGAGCAAAGAAAATTTGAAGAAGAATTTTTCTGTATTGGCAAAAGGATAATACAATAGGAATTACAAATATAACTCTCTATTTTCTCTCTACAAATTTGCTATGCTACTGGAGATTTTCGAATGGGATGATCCAAATGAATGAAGATGTTGCATATTTATAGCAACCAAAAAAGTCTAGAGAATTCCTAAGCATTTAATATTATATTAAATATTAAATGTCTAGGAACTTGCAATGCAAGAATTCCTCCCCTGCAAGTTTCCCCAAAAACCTCATCCCTAGCTTTTCCCTTGAATAAAACCTATGCCCCATGCTTTTCCCTTTTACAAACCTATGCCCCAAGCATTTAATGCATTTGTCTTATTCAAACTTCATCCCATGTTCCCTTAGGAAACCTCATCCCATTCCACATTCTGACTTTAATATTTACATATATATCTATTACAGAAATGTATTAAAAAAACCTCTAGAAGAGTTGAATATGTTAAGATTGTCGAGAGCATCAATATCAGAGGTTTATTAGAAGTTTATTTACCGTTTTTGAGGTTTCAAAGTCAACATGGCGAAAAGAGATGCAAGAAAGAGAGAAAGAGAGAGAGAGAGAGAGAGAGAGAGAGAGAGAGAGAGGGGTAGCTCTTCTTAAAAGGGAGGGGTTATTTCTCTTCCCAAGGAAAGAGAAATAAATGAAGAGAGAGAGAGAGCTGTTGTGCGCGTTTCGCGCACAGCCAGGGACGGAGCCAAAGGGGGAGCAGGGGGGCACCTGCCCCCCCTCACCCCACCCCAGCCCTACCCTATATATAGCTTTGTATATAATATGTATATATAGTACATTATTAGTATAAGTATTATAAAACAGAATTTATAAACAAAAGCTTTTGTAGATGAGGTGGTAGGAAACGTGTTTAGGATTCAAGATGGTTTGGGTTCAATTCCTTTCAATTCCTTGCATTGACACTGTCTCAGTCATATTCACATTTTTGCTCAACACAATTAAATTTTGGCATGATATATATAACTTTCTTTTATATTAATAATAATGTGATGTCTTTCTTTTTTATATTAATAATGAGATGTATATATAACTTTCTTTATATTAATAATGGAATGTGTAATTTATAATGTGTTTTATATTCGAATTGTTTTATCAAATTAATTATGTTTCATATTTTGTTATAAATATTTTTATAAAGTTTTAATATGTTTTATTTTTCGCTATATCCAACAATATTTATTGTTATACTTCTTAAAGTGTTTCATTTTTTTTTCAAACTTTCTCTTTTATTTTAATTTTTTGGCCTCACTGAAAAAAATTTCTGAATCCGCCACTGACCATCCCTACTTCTTTGCCCCCCCTCAACATAATTTCTGGCTCCGTCCCTGCGCACAGCAAAACCACGCGGGGCGCGTGCACTGCACCCGTCCGGTGGCTTGTCAGCGCGCCTGACATGCTATTTTTAAATTTTTTTATTTTTAAAATAATTTTATTTTATTTATTTTTTCTTCTCTTTTTTCTCATATTCTTTTTTCTAATCACACTTATAAAACTCCTCAAAATTTAAAAAAAAAAAAAAAAAAAAAAAAAAAAAACCGTCACCATTGTGGATGCTAACAGATATCCTAGATAGCTGCGGGGTACATTACCCAAAATGTAATGTTAACGCGTGCGTAGGCTAAATATATTTAACGGTCAATGAAAAGAAACAATTGCATGACAGCTTAAAGGTAGCTAGTGTGGACGAGAACATCATGGAATCTTACTATCATAACCAAATTACACTGTGCGCTCGGGGCCATTAAGACACGTTTTGCAAATTGAAAATGTATTGCTATATCGCAATTAAAAGATTAAATTAATAACAAAAATACTATTTAGACTTCAAAAACCTACTCCTAATTTTTACTCAACTTTTTTAAGGTACACTAAATTAGATTCTTTTTGTTTTTTTCAACTTAAGTTTAGTTTCTTTTTATAAAAATAATATATACAAATATATCATTAAAGTGTAACGTTTTATCGGTTACTATTATTATAACATTAGGATAAGTTATGATAATATTTAGTATTTGATATGTGGTGCAACACTAATAACTTAATAACTAGACTACCATTATGATTAGGAGTCTAGTTAGGGTTTAGGAGACCTAAAGACAATCAACCATAATGATGGCCAGTGGTTATATAAGGTCACTAGTCCTCTCACTGTTTACATTACATACCTCATACACCATCTAGAGAGAGCTGAGTAAAATGAGAGACAAAATACTCGTTATCTCTGCAGCAGTCCGGATCGTTCAACCGTGTTAAGAGCTATGGCTGGAGGTTAGTCAGTCCTGTTATCACATATTATATGTTGCATGTGATATTTTAGTCTAACAGGTGTTAAGAACTTCTAACTAAAATATTTTAAATAACACCTATATTGGTATATTTATTTTAATGTTTTAAATTAACATACGATTATATTAAATCACTATATTATATCTATTTCCAATATAATATTGGTTGATTTTTACAATACTCGTGTGCATGTGTATGTTGAATTTTTTATTATTATTATTATTTTTTTTGCATAAAATGATAATTTAAGTGGTTATTTTGTAGTACAAATATATGTGGGGTCCACTTCTCATTTAAATCGGGTCAAATAAATAATGAGTGAATGAGAAATTGATGCTCAAATAGACCTATTTGAGTTAGAAAAATGAGTTAGGAAGGCTTGTAAGTAGCCTTTGTCCCCATTGGTTTATGAAGTAGATTTGCACCACTATATATACAAGACTCTTTTGAAAGGAGTTTGAATCGTATAGCTTAGAGGCTATTTCTCGCATGATGAGGGAGTGAAAATCAGATCTCAAATTTGTTTGCTGCTAGTTTTCACCTGATAGAACCTTGTTGTTTTTCTGTCTTTCTATTTCGAAATCTTTTCTTATGAAACTCTGCCAACACTTCTGATAAAAAGCCGAAGTGATCTCATTAGTTTTAATTCATCGGGTTTATTCGTTTGAGTACTCTAACGTTAAATCATGATCTATTTTTCCTTAGAAACTAACGCTACAACATTCCTAGTACCCTCGGGAGGTAGCGAATTGATTTTAAGAAAAGTGTGTGGTACACATGACTTGGATCTTTCCTCATTTCTTCATTTGGGTTTATAATCTCATATTTGAAAGTCCTATTTTTGTTTATTTATTTATTTTTGTATAATTAAAAACGATCCTTGGGTTCTATACCAAGTTTTGATCGGGATTAATTTTTCAAAATTAAATCCTTATGTGGGTGTGTGCACGCCCGCTTTCAAATTTCAGATTCTACTCCTTATCGAGAATTAAATAATAATCTTAATTTGATTTATTGTAATGATGGCCTAAAATACTAGATTATTAAACCATGGACCATGGTCCACTTTTTATGGTAGTATAATTAAATTCTTTTAAGATAGAATTGAGAATTCTATTTAATTTAATATGAAGGGTGTCAATGTATCCACACTTTATACTAATTAGTATTTTCACTCGTGCGTTGCACGGAATTGATTTGTTATAATATTTTAAGAATATTTGGATCGATATATAATTGTATAAATTATAACATCGAATATTATATAGTGCAATTAAAGAACTGAGTTGGATCGATTATGTTTTCTGACGTTATCATTGCTTGAATTCGAGCAAATATTATTCAATTAATAGCTAATAACATGGAGATATACGCATCCGGTGCTGAAACTTTAGAGAGTTTATATATCAGCGTTTAAGATTTGTATTAATTGGGCTAATTAGCTCGTTGATTGGCTAGCAATTTAGTTGTAAAAATTATTTTGTACGGAAGATATATATTTTCTATGTAGATATTTATAGCAATTTTGTCATCTTTCTATTAAAAAAAAATGTAATATCACTAGTTTGAATTACACATTATTAAAAATCTCTTTGTGGACGACATTGGTAATTTTGTCCATCATTGTCTAGAGCTAAAACCTTCTGGCCATAAAGATGGGTGACTCGGGAAACAACCACGTACACCTGAGGGCAATCTCGGATCAGAAGGGGTGAGAGACATTCGGGGTATAAGAACTTTGGTTCTTTGATGTATCTCATTAACTATTCTTGTTTCGACAATGTGATCTGTCAATCTTGTAATGATAGGCGCGTACCGTTGCAAAGACCAAGAGAGTACGTGGTCTATGTTCCGCAATAACATAACAGGTGCACCAACCTTTAATGTCAATGAATGATTAGGAAGTCCAAACAATCTCAAACTATTTAAGAATTCAGGACTGTGTACTTCATATAGATTTTCACCATCTTATTCTACCTTACATAGGGGTTTCAAACTTCGGTAAATTTTTGGTCAACCAACCAAACCGACAAAATTAGGTTAACCGTTTTATAACCGAACTTTTTTCAGTTCGGTTAGTGATTACATAATTTTTAAAATTTCGGTTAACGATTAATTCGGTTCGAAATTTCGGTTAACCAAATTAACCAAACAATTAATCGAAAATTTAAATATATATAATTATATATAAAAACAAATAAATATATAATCTAATATTTAAAATCCCTATAAATTTGTAATGTTGTTAATGATATTGTTTTTGTATATTTTCTTATTGATTTATTATTATATGTATTATTTTAATTGGATTTATTATTATAGGTATTATTTTTAGGATTTAAAAATTTAGTTTTAAAAAGTTCGGTTAATCAGTTAACCAAAATAAAACTTCTGTTCGGTTAATCCGACAATACAAAGTTCGGTTCGGTTAACGGTTAAAGTTTTAAAAATTTTAATTAAAACGGTTCGGTTAAAATGGTTCAAATAACCGATTGAACACCCCTAGCCTTACACAAAGAGTCACAACTTAAATATGTTTGATCTTTTGCAGTGTTCATGTCGCACATGTAGTGATTAATTTGATAAACGACATCTAAAGTCGGTGAGAGGATTGTTCAGCCTTCTAGGTGTGACTCATCAATCATGTCATATCTCGCGCTTGAGAAGGTGCTTTCCACTATAGTTGCTATTGGATCGGGTCCACACTTCAACAGAAACCGTGCTAGAATATCGATCTCAAACAAACCGTCGTTACAACCCCTGTAATCCCATCTCCAATGTCTACAATCCATTTTGAAAAGCAATCAACCGTCTATCTATTTTCCTCTGAAGCTAAGCTCTGTAGTCTCAAGTTATTCGTGAGCCTCAATACCTTGCAATTTGTCCGAGGTAAGAAGAATTAATAGTGGCTCCGACAACTATTGGTCTCGTTTCTTTCAGAATAACAAGAAGAATCCGTCTAAAATCGCCGCCCAAAACTACTATCTTTCCACTAAATATCTTTTCAACACTACCTGGTATAACGAACCTCGATAGATCCCTCATGGTTTTCGGTGTTTCGTCCCATATTATCAATTTGCTCCTTATTATAAGCTCAGCAAGGTCATTGCATTGCGATGTATTGCACGTGGAATCTTCGTTCAAAGAGATTGGTATAGCAAATTTGGAATGCGTCGTCTTGCCTCCTGGCAAGAGCAAAGATGTTATTCCACTCGAAGCAACATTGAGAACAATATCACCGCGGCTCCTTATCTTTGACGATAACGTTCTCCACATGAACGTCTTGCTTATTCTTCCGTAACCATACACAAAAACAATTCACATCCATTAGAATCAATATCATTCATCACAAATTCGTAGACATTCTTATCGTCCGTCAATTGTGTTACCAACGTTTCATGCTCTGTCATCAACAATTCCTTGTCATACGCCAACTCTTCGGCTATCAGCATGTTTTCCATCAAAACCCATGCTGCTTTCGTCTGGAATTGACATTTATGAAAAGTCCATCAGACTCTTCCCCCACAAAGATAACAACTTCTTCAACTCCACCAGAGGCCACTGTTTCGTATCCGAATCCAATAACACCAACTTTTATTAATAATATAGATGAATTAATATTCATATTAGGTATGGCAAAAAAATGAAGGGGATGATTTGACTTTTATTAATAGTATAGGTTGATGTAAAATCAGTATTCGAATTATTATTATTGGTGTAAATAATAACTAATAAATCATTAGTTCCTTATAAAATTACATAATAATTAATAAATCATTATTAGTTAATTTTCATATAACATTTTGTTACCAATAAGGAGCCAGAGATGAAAACAGACTCCATTAGTCAATAATAAGGAGAAATAGCATAAATACCATAGAAGAACAGAAAATAATAGATGAAAGAATTGGTCACGATTAAGAGAGTATTTATAGTGAAATTTCAAGATTATTATTTGTAGAAATAAGGATGCATGTTTCATGTACAATTGTATTAAGGTTAGGAAAGTATTTATAGTGTAATTTCAATCAATATTATTATTTGGAGATTCAGTGAAATAATTAGTTAGAATTGTATTGCGGATAAGAAAATATTTATACTGTAATATTAATCTAAATTATTGCAATTTCAATATTATTATTTGTAGAAATATTGGTGCATGTTTCATGTACAATTGTATTAAGGTTAGGAAAATAATTATAGTGTAATTTCAATCAATATTATTATTTGGAGATTCTGTAAAATAATAAGTAAAATTGTATTACGGATAGGAAAGTATTTATACTAAACTTTTTTCTAAATTATTGCAATTTCTATATTATAATTTGAAGAAATAATGATGCATGTTTCATGTACAATTGTACTACAGTTAGAAAAGTATTTATAGTGTAATTTCAATCAATATTATTATTTAGAGATTTTGTAAAATAATAAGTAGAATTGTAGTACGGGCAGGAGAGTATTTTTTTTTACCGATTCCTTTCCATTATTCCTTATTATTATTATTATTATTATTATTATTATTATTATTATTATTATTATTATTATTATTATATTAAGTGTTTAGACGGGGAGTTGCAAAAGTAGGATTTTTATTTTTATTAGTACTATAGATAGATTACGTTGCAGGGAAGTATATATATTGCATTATTACGATTAGTAATTTTAATCTAGAATTGTATTACGAATAGGAAAGTAGGAAAGAATATATTGTATTAGGAATTATATTACCATATTTTAATGTACAATTATAGTACGAATAGAAATTGTATCACCATATTTTACAATATTACATAAACCTTAATAGTATAAGAGTGTTTTGGGCGGAAAAGTTGAAGTTGAGGATTTTACATTTATTAATAGTATAGAAGTATAGATATATATTGGTGTAAAATCAGTATTCGAATTAATATTATTGGTGTAAATAAAAATTAATAAATCATTATTTCCTTATAAATTTACGTTATTACGCGAAATTTCCAAAGACTATTACCCATTAATAAATTTTAGTTAATTTTTATATAATATTTTGTAATAACGTAACTTTATTAATTCTTTTACTAATAAATTAATTAATTAATATTAAGAAAAGTTTAAGCAGGAAAGTTGAAGAGAAAGATTTTATTTTTAATAATAGTATAGATTGATATAAAATCACTATTCGAATTACTATACTTGGTGTAAATAAAAATTAATGAATCATTATTTTCTTATAAATTTACGTTATTGCGCAGAATTTTCAAAGAATATTACCAATTAAAAGATATTAGTTAATTTTCATATAACATTTTGTTACCAATTAAAGTTTATTAATTCTTTTACCAATAAATAAATTAATTAATATTAAGAAAAGTTTGAGTGGAAAAATTGAAGAAGATGATTTTACTTTTATTAATAGTATAAATTGGTGTAAAATCAGTATTCGAATTATTATTATTGGTGTAACTAAAAATTAATAAATCATTATTTCCTTGTAAATTTACGTTATTAGACATAATTTCTAAAAAATATTACCAATTAATAGATATTAGTTAATTTCTATGTAACATTTTGTTACCAATTAAACTTTAATAATTATTTTATGAATAAATTAATTAATTGTGTTCTTGTTGTGTTTTGTTTTGTGTGCCAAAGTTGCTGCTGTCCACATAATTTGCACTTAAGTAGTACTCCATAATTTGCATTGCATTCACATTAAATGTGGCATCTGTGATGACGTCGTGAGCGCATAGATAGTATGCTAATTCTTGCAATGTTACAGGATCGCCACGGATGGATCTAATTGGTAACAAAGGGAAGTTTAAACCCTACCTAATTGATATCAGATGAGAACGGAATGAATTGTATTAAGTAATATGATTACAAATGTACATATTACAGGTATATATAAAGAGATAGTCTCAGGAAAACTGGGATAGTGAATCATAATCCAACTCAAATATATGCATAAGTCCTAATAATAATGTTAAGAAAAGTTTGAGTGGAAAGGGGAGGATTTTACTTTTATTAATAGTATATAGATATGGAAGTATCTAGATTAGAATAGGAATTTTAATATTTTATTATAGTACGAACAAGGAAGTAGAAAACAATATATTCCATTAGATTATCATTATTGTTTTGGGCGGAAAGTTAAAGTTGAGGATTTTGTTTAAACCAACTTTGAGAATGAATATTTTGATAATTTTATATAACATTTTTTCTTCCTCTCTTGCATTATCATTCAACTAACAATAGAACAAATAAAATATTTCACCCTCCAGTTGAAATCAAAATTTATTTGAGCGGTAAGTAAAAGAAATATATCAACAACTAAAAAATGATTAAGTACCCAATTTCTTCATTTACATAATAGAGAAAACAAATGCAACATATCTTACATAACTTAGATGTAAAAAACTAAAAACAAAACAAAACAAAAAAACAATTTCATACAAATTGAACACATTAAACCTTTAAACGTAAAAGGGTTTATACCAAAAAGAGATTTGATACAAGAAACTGACAACAATATAAAAAATTAAACGTTAACTACCATTTACAAAATGTCAAACTTGAATCATCTAATTTAATTTAATCTTCTTGCGAATTGAAGAAAGCTCTATTTGGATTAAAGATATGTTGTGCTTTCCAGATCATATCGAGCTGAGAGCACATTCCACAATACTAATTAGAATGCAGGAAAATTGCCTGGTTAAGAATTTATCAGCACAAAAAACAAAACAATTATAACGATCCAAAGTTTTAAAATCCCCGTCAAACATAAAGAAAAACGTGAGAATATAAATTTTAAATAATTGAAAAGCCAAGCTCCAAATTGCTCTTCCTTGATCTGCTGTTTCATTCTTGGTGATGGAGTGCTGAGTTTTGGGCTATATTTATAGGTGATTTAGGAGTGTTTGAGTACAACATGGAGTTGGGAGATTGAGTTTGATTTTAACTGGATTTATCAGTATTGTATGAAATTAGGCTTTATAATATTAGAATAGGAATTTTAATGTAGAATTGTTGTACGAATAGGAAAGTATGAAACAATATATTCTATTAGGAATTGTATTACACTATTTTACAATATTAGAATAAGAATTTTACCGGATTAGGTGAGGACCTAATCTTAGGTGAGGACGTGAGGACTAATCTAGACCATTAAATCAGAATGATGTATGACTGAGATTAAAAGGAACAAATCACACGGATTAAGGAAACAAATCCCTTTAAAATATTAAAATATATAAATTTAGGGTAAATCAGTCTTATTAAAAGATGTGCATTCTTATACAAAATGTTGTGCAGTCCTATACTGAGTGTTGTCCATCGATAACTTTATTGTTGTGCATTCAAACCCCGCCAAAATATCCTACAACGGACATCCCAATGTCCTACGATGCACTGAACTATGTGATATAATGCACAACTCTCTAGCCTATGGTGCACAACTTACAACACTAGGTTGTACAACGAGCACACACGAATGCACAATCGCACTACCCAGGCATTTGTACATATAAGTCATCATCCAAATATAGACAATATTATACTCTAAAGAACGAGCGAAAAAAATAAAAAATACTGATTAGTTTGCATGGGCGAACACTCAGAAATCGCGGCTCCAAATTGCAATGGTGATGATCCAAGAAAATAGGAAACCAATTTGGCCAAGGATTACACATGTGTTCACACTTAAAAAAATAGAAAAAAACACTACTGCACCACTTTAACAAAAAAGATCAATCCATGTCTATCTCAGGAACTCAAATCTGGGCTATCCAAATAAAAAAACAAACGCACAAGATTAGTCCTCACGTCCTCACCTCATCCGGACCCTATATATATATATATATATATATATATATATATATATATATATATATATATATATATATATATGTGTGTGTGTGTGTGTGTGTGATATATATATATATATATATATATATATATATATATATATATCACACACACACACACACACACACATATATATATATATATATATATATATATATATATATATATATATATGTATGTATTGAGTTAAAAATTCATATATGTATTGATTTAGGCTTGAAATAATAGTAATGGTTTATGGTTTATAATTGTAAGGCAAAACCTTGTGTGATACTGCCTCACGGATCTTTGTCCGTTAGATGGGTCGGGTCAAGATGAAAATATAATAATTGTACTGAAAAATGTAATACTAATATATTATAAAGTGTTCATTACTTATAGAAAGTGTAATACTTTTTTAAAAAAATATAATAATATTTCATTTTGAATTAAAAGTATTACTGTTTTCCTTAAAAAAAAAAAAAAAAAGTATTACTGTTTCATCGTAAGTATTACATTTTCTCTTATAAGTAACAAACATTTGCCAAAAGTATTACATTTTTCCTCAAAAGTATTACACTTTCAATTATAAGTAAGGGACGATTTATTCTTTATTAGTATTATATTTTCTAGTATAAGTATTACATTTCCATATTGACTATACTCGTCCCGTCTTACAGATAAAGATTCGTGAGACGTTTTCACACAAGTGTGATTTATGTTCAAAATATAGTAATGGTTTATGCTCAAAATATCTAAAAACTAACTAAAGTTGTAATAATGAATGAATTATACTCAAAATAATGGTAACAGTTTAGAGTTGTATTGATATATGCACAAATTATAGTTTGACTTTACCAATTTTAAAGCATTATTAATTTAGTATCACTTTACAATTAACTATAATAACTTTTTTTTTTTTATCAAATTTAACAATATAATAATTTTTGAATATTAATTCAGAGACTCAATAAATACCAATTCGTGGAGTTTTGAATCGTTCTAATCTTTTTTTCCCCACTATGGCCTTTTAAATTTTACTATAAGTAATAGCTCAAACTATTTTTTGTGACTCTCATTTTCTTAGCAATATTTTTTAAATTTGTTAGAGTGATGATTATGAGTCTAAGAGGTTTATTTATTTATTTGGCTAGCAGATCGAGTAGAATCAACGAGCAACAATGCGAATATCATTTTACAAATAATGGTAGTTATTCATTTTTTAAAGACTAAGATCTTTATACGTATTAATATTCCATTAAAATATTTTCAGAGAGTTAATTACAGAAATAGTCACTTGACATAGTGATATTATGATAAGTGCCAAAAACTCTTCTTTTGAAGACCTTTTCATAGGTCATTTTAAGCTAGAATTGTTCGTTCATGTCTAAGTTTGAGGTCATTTAAGCTTGTTTTGCTTTATGTTTCAAAAAGAGCACCACGCTTTAGATTTTACACGTTTGTAGGTGAATTCAAGCGAAAACAAGGCAAAGTGGCGCATCCTGGAATCAAGCGGGACAAAGAGTAAAGGCAAGCCAGCCAACGAAGGGCACAACGTGCGTGTTGCAAGCATTGTGAGAAAAAAAAATGGTACTGGATTTCCAGAAAGATCAACGCACCTTAGAGCGTGCGTTGTGCAAACGTTGTAAAGATGAAGCAAAGTATTGGATTTCCAGAAAGTTCAACGCACGTTACAACGTGCGTTGTTGCCAGCGTTGCAAGATGAAAGGAAAGCCTCATATTTCCAGAAAGATCAACGCACGCTACAACGCGTGTTGAAAAATGCGACAACATGCGTTGTGCGATGTGTTGTGGCCGGTGTTGACGCGTCACTTTGCGCGATTTTAGGTTTAAAAGAGGGACTTTTCAGGATTGGAAAGGAGAGACTATTCATATGTTCATTCTAGATTGTGAGAAAAATATATTAGAACTAGAGAGAGAAAGAGGGAAGCTAGAAGATCGGATTGAAGACTATGTAATTTGAAGATTGAATTGCTTTTGCTTGGTAATTTCTTCCCTAAATCCTTTAAAAGCTTTCATAAACTTTGTTTCCTTATTGCTTGTTTGAGATCCATGATAGATTTAGGTTTATTGTTTGAAATGATGAATTGTAGCTAGATTTGCTTGGTTGAGTTGGGATCTTAGGTTCCTATGATCTTAGGATAGCTTGCCATGATCTAGTGGATAATGTATTCAATGAGTTCTTGTGTGTTGAGCTTGAATGGTTTGGACTTTGTTTGATTGGTGGCCACAATTAGGCAAAGGTTTAGGTTGGTGAGTTGAGCAAGAGATTTCCCTCTCACCATAGCCCCAAGGTTCACCATCCCCGCCCTATGATCCGAGAGGGCTAGGTGCAGGAGGGGCGGTAGACCAAGTATTCGACGAAATGCCTCCATCGACGTAGGTAGAAAGAGAGTCTAGGTCTGTCGTGACTTAGTGATGTGCCGAGCACCCCCGCGAGAACCTCATGAATTCGGTATCCCGGTTGCTCTTTTAGAGGGTTGTGTATCCTAAGGTTGTGGAACCAAAGTGACTAACTTAACCTAGTGTTTGCTTTGGTGTGACTCTTTCTTTTCCCTTCCTTGTTTAGTTGTAATGTTTGCTTCGTTTCTAACTTAGCCTTCTAACCCTTAAGTTTAAGTAGAACGAGCTAACCAATTCCCACTTGCCATCCTTTGAGAACGACAACTCCGGGAATCTCCTTTCCCAAACTTCTTTCCACCCCACGCATACTACACACGTCAAATTACCAATTTGGTTCTTAACTAAATTTTTTTACCAATTAAATCCCGCAATTTTAAAAATCTTAAGCAATTTGGTGATCCATTTGTTTTGTCATTAGACATTCGTTAACTCGGGACCAAATTAACTTTTCAGAGAAAATGGTGCATGTGATGACCGAAATGGTCTCTTTACTATAGCAAATTTACCAAATTGGTTAAAAATTTTAAAGTTGAGAGACTTAATTGGTCAAAAAAATAGTCAAGGACCAAATCGATAATTTCGCTATAATCAAGGGACCATTTCGGTAATTAACTCTATTTTTAGGTGTTCGGTGATCAATTTTCTAATGAAGATGGGATGCAGTTGTATTTGATTAACAACATCAAGAACATGAAACTATCTTTTATGAATACTATCAAAATAAATTGTTATAAAATTGCATACATTTTTTATACTTGTAAAATTCAATATTTGTATTTAATTTAACTATAATATATAATTATATACTTGTTGAATCATTGTTGCATGTCAATTTTTTTTATTTATTTATTTCATCTAACTTTTAAAAATAATTGTGACATTATTACTACAATATATAAATTTATCCTTACATAAATGATGTTCACCTTCGATGTTTAAAAATGTGAAAGATAAAATATATAATTATTATGATTTTAGCATTCTATTAATGAAAAATTTAAGTTTTTATTCCATTCATTGACAAAATTTGTAGTACAAATGGCGTAAACAAATTTTATAAAAATACTATAAATTATAAAAAAAAATTATATCTAAAATAATAGGTGCAATTTAATTATTGCGAGCCCAAAAGAAATTTATTTACTTTAATAACATAACTGAAGAAAAACTAAGAAAAAAAATTAAACTAATTGAACTAACTTACATTTGCAATCGTTTGAAGGAGGTGTTGGATGTCATTATCTTGTCATCCCAAAGTGCGTTCATTCCGGATAGACTCCTTACGGTTAATGTTATTGTGGTGGGGGAAGTGGGACACTACCTGAGGAGGAGGCGGGGAGGGAGTGCGGGTTGGGTGGCCTTGAAGCTTGATATGGCCAAGGCATATGATATGATGGAATGGAGTTTCTTGCAGGGTATGCTAATGGCATTGGTGTTTGCCCGTGGGTGGGTTAACCCCACGTTGTTATGTGTGACTACAATGCAATACAACATCTTGGTAAATGGAGAGGTGGTGGGAGCGATGGTGCTAACTAGGGAGACTCGGTAGGGGATCCATTGTTTCTATACCTATTTATTATGTGCGCAGAGGGGCTCTCTATATTGTTACAACTTACAACATAAGGAGGCCAAGAGAGATATTCACGGTTTGTTGGTCACTAGGGGCTCCTCCTATTTCGCACTTATTCTTTGCTGACGATCGTCTCCTATTTTTTTGGGCAAACGAGTGGGAGGCGAAAGTGAAGGGTTGTCTATGATAAGTCAAGCATCACGTTCAACGCTAATATGGGAACTGAGATGACGGTATTTTTTGGGTGCGCCAGGCCAATGACTTTGGCATGTATCTAGATCTTCTATCTCTTTTTGGATGCAATAAGTCGGCTGTTTTTTGATACATAGAATAGAGGGACAGAGATTGGGTTGGAACGTCGCAGAAAAATTTCCTTTCTAGAGCCAGAAAAGGTTTTGCTTAAGCATATATGGCGTAAGCAATGCCTATCTTTACCATGCATGTCTTCCGTTTGCCTAAGGGAGTGTGTGATGTGGTTGAAAAGATAATGAACCAATATTAGTGGGACAGTAGTGGAGCGAATGTAAGATGGATACATTAGTTAAGTTGGGCTAGGCTAAGTTCCCTAGAGAGTTGTGGCGGCATGGGATTCAAGAAGTTGCATGAGTTCAACATCGCCCTCTTGGCTAAGTAAGGGTGGCGGATTTACTGAAGGCAAGGTATTTCCCAAATGGTGGTTTCCTAGACGCTGGGCTTTGACATAATCCGAGATACTTTTGGCGTAGTATACGCGCGGGTCAATACTTGCTTAAAGAGGGATTTGTAAGGAGGGTCGGAAATAGAGATGAGACTAGAATATGGGGATGGTCGTGGTTGACGGATAGTGGGGACCCAACTCTTCAAACAGAATGTGTGGAGGGGTTGAGGGAGGCAAAGGTGAGTGGTTTATTGACTGGTGAGGGGTTTTGGGATGAGGAAATTCTACGGGACCTTTTCTCTGAGAATGATGTTATAAAGATCTTCGAGGGCAATTTATATCCTCCACTACGGCGCGCGTTGCACTGCGCGCGTCCAGATGCAAAACGACGTCGTTTTATTTATTTTATTTTTTTTTTTTTTGAAATTTCCCGACCTAGTGTATGACAGTTAATTTTTCTTTTAAAAAAAAAAAACCATGTTCAAAAATGTATATAATGTTATACTAGAATACACATAATTGTATACATGAATGTAAATAATTATATAATAAAATATACATACTCTTTTTAAAAGATAATACACATAATCTAACATAATACATAATAAATATAAACTTTTAACATAATACACATCAACTCTTAACATAATACACACAAATTTTCTGATTCGGATGTACATAATTGTATAAAAAGAATGTATATAATTGTATAAAATATGTACATAACTGTATGAACAAATATACATAATTGTATGAACAAATATACATAATTGTGTGAACAAATATACATAATCACAACAACTTCCTACCGCGCCTCCCAAAACGACTCCAAAACGACGTCGTTTTGGGAGGCGCGCGGCGCACAATGCTACGCGCGCCGTGGTGTAGGGTATAACGATTGATCTTCAAGACGCTGGTATCTCCTAATTTTAGAGACTCTTGGTGTTGGAGATGGGATATGAGAGGGGTGTACTCAGTATGGCAAGGCTATCATATGTTGACTCGTGGTTCATAAAATTATGTGATGCAGATATGTAACACAATACAAAATAATAAATGAATTGAAGCACCTAAATAAGCATACAACTGAATATGATAACGCAGTTGGAGAACACCTCATAATCTGTGGGGTCATGCCCAAAAGCCTTTTTCACTCAAGATCAATCCGTAATTTTTACAATTACAAGGTTCAATGAAATACAAAACTAGGCCTACCACCTATTTAAACATTAACCTCATAAAACAAATCTATGAAAAAGTTGGAAGAATGATCTCACATCTTGTTTATTGGTTGAGATAATCAAGGAGTTTGTTATGAACTAATCTTGGACATTATCTTCATTCCTCAAATTTCCCTCCATGAATTTTATCCACCACTTTCTTCATCCCACATAATTAGGCTGCTTCAATATTACAGAACGCCAGACAAATGAACCAACCAGAGTAGACTATGCCAATAAAAACGTTAACATATGCCGATAAAAAAATCAATATTTGCAAATGAATTATATACTAACAATCTCCCCCTTAATCCATACACACCCTCGATAGAGTTCTCCCCCTCAATTCATACACACCCTCAATAGAGTTCTCCCGGCCCTCTCAATTCATAAACAATGTCAACAGAGTTCTCCCCCTCAATTAATCATACACAATGTCACCCTCAAAATCAATTCATACACACTGTGCTCTCCCTTAATTCAAGTCATGTCTCCCCCTTTTGAGAAACATTAGCCAAAGGTAATACAATCGTAGCAGCATGTATTGAATAATGCATGTAAATTCAACTAAGAGTACCCAATAGATAAGATCTAAATAGATTTTGAAGATTGTAAGCAGAACATAAATTGAGAAAAGGGATATGAAAGGTATATTAACACGAAAGCCCCATAATGAAAGGTATATTAACACGAAAGCTCCATAATGGAAAGTTTTCACACTGGACTCTTCTTAGGTCCTTTGGATAAGTGGATCCATATATATATAAAGTATCATGTAGCCCCTTCCACGTAAGCAGTTAAAGGAACAATTTACATGTAATACTTGGTCTTTGTGGTTTATTCAACTTTAGTTTGAGTCTTTTTGTTGTTGGTTGCGTTCCCTATCTTTGTTTGGATCCATTTTTCATTATTGGTTTGGTTGTCTTCTGGGACGAAGTATTCTTTAAGGGGGGAAGAGAGTGATACACCGTATTTTCTGAGCTTGGTACGAAGCTAGTATGCTCGTACAAGAGTCCAGACGGAATTCTTTTGTTGTTTCGATTTTATTCTTAGGGTCCGTTTGGAAAGCAGGAAAATGATTTCTGGAAAATGCTTTTTGGAAAATGCGTTATTTTTCGGAAAACATTTTCATTTCTGGTGTTTGGATGCACGACAGAAAACTGTCTTTGTGTGTTTGGTTCGTTTTCCAGAAAATGACTTGAATTGTATAATTAAACTTTGTATTATTTTGTTTAATTAAAATTTAATCTAACTTTAAATAATTTATATATTATTATAACATGCTTAAATATCTTCTCGTTGCTTCATTTCTTCTCTTCGGCGCCTTCCTCGTCGTCTCCGTCACCGCCCCTCCGGCATCAGCCTCACTGACCACATTCATGGCCGCCCATGGTGAAATATCTCCTCATTGCCTTCATTCCTTTAGCTTTAATATTGCAAGCAACCTCACTCAAAAAAAAAAAAAAAAAAAAAAAAAAAAAGAGTTTCGTGATTATTGCCCCAAAAAATTCATCTTCTTCTCCGCGTCCTACTCGCCCACCAAAAAATCCTCTGTAGCCAATCGCAATTCCGTTTTCTCCAATCGCCTCTGAGCTCCAACTCTGCTCGATCTCCCGTCGGATCACTGCCTAAAATGTCCGACGGGATTTTGGATTTTACTGGCGATTTTTCATTGACCAGAGTTCATTTTCCTTTAACCTCTCATTTCCAGCCTAGCCAAACACCAGAAACTCGAAAAATCATTTTCCAAGTTTCCAAACAAATCCTTAGTCTCTCCAAAATTATGTTCTAAGTGTTGCATCCTTAAATCAGCCCATTTTAAATTGTTCCATCATACTATTAGGCCCAAATTGCATTGGTTTTATTTTATTAAATTCTCCTCAAAACAATTCGGCAATTTATATCCTACACCACGGCGTACATTGCACTATACGCCCAGATGCAAAACGACGTCGTTTTAATTAATTTTTTTTTTGAAATTTCCCGCCCCAGTGAATGGCAGTAGGCTTTTCTTTAAAAAAAAACTCGCTGTTCAAGAATGTACATAATGTTATACTTGAATACACATAATGTTATACATGAATACACATAATGTTATAACAAAATATACATACTCTTTTTAAAAGATAATACACATAATCTAACATAATACATAATAAACATAAACTTTTAACATAATACACATCAACTCTTAACATAATACACACAAATTTTCTGATTCGGATGTACATAATTGTATAAAAACAATGTACATAATTGTATAAAAATTACACATAACTGTATGAACCAATACACATAACGTTGTGAACGAATACACATAACGTTGTGAACGAATACACATAATTGCGCCTCCCAACACGACCCCAAAACGACGTCGTTTTGGGAGGCGCGCGGCGCACAGTGCTATGTGCGCCGTGGTGTAGGATATAACGATTGAAACAATTCCTAGTTTCCAAACCCTTGTTTTCTAATTTTATTCTATTCCTTGGGCTGACATAATATCATCCTAAACCCTATTATTCTTTGAGCCTCTTTGAGCCTAATAGTTGCATAATCCTAATATATGTGTTACATGTTATTCTTCCCTAAACCCTATACGATTTTTTTTTTTTTTTGGCTAATCCTATATATATATATATATATATATATATATATATATATATATATATATATATATATGTATATTCCTAATCCTAACCCATGTGAGTGTACGGCCATGTATGTACATACTTTTACATATGCTTCCTAATCTTTAATCCTAACCCGTACAGTACACAATTATATTTTACTAATCCCTCACACAACTACATACATATAAATATAATTATATACCTAATCCTAGTCTACTTTATTATATTTTCCCTCTATAAATATCCTACCCGATTTAACCCTAATTCAATCATATTGTTTTCCTCTCCCATATTTTCTATCTTCCGTCTCTCCCAAATAAATAAAACCCTAGCTTTCTCTTTGTTCATCACTCTCTAATTTCTTCTCATCAATTGATTCAAGGATTAGAGGTCAAGGATCATCAAGTTTAGATGGTTGAAGTTGTGACACCCCGTAATCCAAATTCAATTAAGGGATTAATTAAGTAATTAATCATAATCCAATTGATAATTTAATTCCTTAAATTCCTGAAAATTCAATAGTCGGGGACTAGTAATTGACTAGTCAACCCAAAGTCAAGTGTTGTACCTAAAGCTTTGTGAGTAGTTCCTTTGTTCCCTTACACCTCTTCATTTTAGTAAGGGTAATAAACAAATTTCACCTTATGTTAGTAATGCAAGCTAACCTAGAAGACGCCCCTCATTCTTTCCCTTACACTTTCCAAACTTGAGCCCCTCCTTCTCTCTAAAAGTTAGATAACTTTCCTTCCAATCCAAGTTGGAGCTTTACCAAATCTTCAAATGTTTTGGACTTGAATTTGAGCTTGGTGTTGAAAATCCCCGAAGGGATTATTTTGTACAGGACAACGTACCCGCGGGCGGTGGCCTACCCGCCGCCCCACCCGCGGGGAACGCGGGTTGAAGAGGTGGTTCCCGCGGGCGGAACCACGGGTGGGGGTCCACCCGTGGCTCCACCCGCGGGGTACATATATGGTGTTGTTCGGGGATTTGTTCCCCGTGATTCTTTTGACTCGGTATTTGGTCTTTTGACTTCTCGATGTTCTTTTGTGGAACTATTTGAGCGTCTTCTTGATGTTTCGTATGTCTAGAACTATATGGTAGGAATCCATGTAGGTTTTGGTGTCTTGAATCGTGCTAAGTGTTCAACATTGTGATTCGTTGAACTATGATGAGTCTTGTGTGTTCTTCGGAACTATGTTGGTTTACCCGTTTGATAAGCATGCTAGTTCGGTGTTTAAATGCTAGCGTGTGTGTTGTTTGTCCTTTCCTATTGATTGATGATGACTTGTGTTAATCATCGTTGTTGTTGGACTGTGATCCATTCCTTGTTGAGTATGGTTTCATATCTTCGTTGTGATCCGTTGATTGATTCCTGTTGTGGTGTGGTGTGGTGTGTGTGGCTATACCTGGATTGCACGATTAATGGTATGGGACATTAGTCACCAAAGTACGGCAGTGGTCCTCGTGGTGGCCATGACGCGATTATGGAGTTTGTGACCTGTGTGTCGGGTTCATGTATTTCTTGGGAGACATGTGTTGCCATGTGTGTGATCGGTACCCTCGTGTACTATGAAATTGGTGGATTTGTTGGCGGTCGTTGGCGGATGGGGACGACGGTCCTCGGAGGGAAAAGGTTGGACTTGGTGTACAGGGGTCCTGGAGGTAAAGGTTGGAACTAGACATAAGGTTGGGGGTAGCCATAAGGTTGGAATCGGGCATAAGGAAGGCATATCAATTCGTGATGGGTGATGTCACGAAGGCTTGTGTAGCCATTGTTGATTATTTCTCTATTTGTGACATGTGTTGTCACAAAGGCATGGGTTGCCAAGGCATGTGTTGCCAATGGTTGTGTCGCCAATGGTCGTGTCCTTATTCTCTTGTGTTATGCATGTCGGTGTTAATCTACTATGTGATGGTAGATTATGCCTTGAGCCGTTCTTGTGAGTCGTTGTACTTCTTGTGGTCTTGGGATGTGTTCCCTTATCCTTATTGTGAGTGCAAAGAGTCTTGTGTTTGAATTCTATCTTGGCTTTGAAATTGATATATATACTATATCCCGTTTCGCAAATGATTTTGTATATATAAACTATCTACATATGATATTTCACATGTATTGGTGGGTTACCAGCATCATTCGCTGACCGGGCGTCGTTCCATATTTTATGTGTTTCTTTCAGGTGCTGAGTAGACGAGAGCGCGGTCTAGAGACTGTTAGATTAGCCCCCTTGAACTTTGTTATGTTTTGGCCTGTGCGCCGATGTTAGACTTTAGTCCTTTTGTCCTTGACTTTATTTTGGATAGTGGATTTTGTGCAGATGTTTATGCCTGTGCGTTCACTGTTGAGTGAGCGTGGCATAGCACTCTACGTTTTCCATATATTCCATATCTAGTCTTCCGCTGTGTATGCTTTTATGGTTAGAATTATCTGCATGATTAAGTTTAAATTGGTATGGAAATCAGGGGTGTTACAGAAGTGGTTGATTTTGGACTTTTGAGGTAAGATTTATGTTCACCAAAATTATTTTTATCCCAAAAAAAAAAAATTGTTTTACTAAGTATTTACGTGCAAAATTGTTTTAATATCTCTCAAAAATATTTTCAATGTATTTGTGAATATTTTCTATGTGGTTCATGATTTTGTGAATTTTGAGATATCTATATTATATGGTATTTTATGGTTAAAGCTTTACACATAGTAATCACTGCCTGAGAAAATTCTGTCTGGTGCAGTTTTAAAATTAAATTCGTGAAAAATGCTTGTTGAATTCATTTTTTGCATGAAATTTTTTTAGAGAACCTAAACTTATATTATTTGATATCTATAAAAGGTTTCGGTTGAAAACATGCTCCATTAATCACAAAATATTTTGTAAAGTTCTTGGTAGTGTGTTGTCTGTAAAATTTATGTCTAGAGCAGTTTCGAAAACAAATTCGAGAAAAATACTTGGAAACCTCGGATTGATGTGAAAATTTTGTGTATATTCTAGACTTGTTAATCTTCATATCTTCAAAAATTTGTGTCAAAATGTGTTGTCAATTCTTCCTAGAAAATTTCGCAATCCAGGTCAAAATTCCGAAAGTTTCTATCAGTTTCAGTTCTTGTGTATCTTACTATTTTGTGTTGTTTTGTGCTTGATGCGTAAGTGGTATGTTAGGTGTTGGATATAATAATTAGGTGTAAACCAATTGTATATTGTTTTGGTGTGAATATTTGGTACATGGCATGCTAAGTGCTGTAGTTGGAGTGTGTGTGTGTGTGTGTGTGTGTGTGTGTGTGTGTGTGTGTGTGTGTGTGTGTGTGTGTGTGTGTGTGTGTGTGTGTGTGTGTGTGTGTATATATATATATATATGAGTTAATACCATCTGAGGTCCTCCGAGTATAGTGGTTTTGCCACATTTAGTCCTAAACTTTCAAATTGACCATCTGTGGTCCTTCGACTTTCAAATTTAACCATTCGTGGTCCAAGTTAACCATCCATGGTCCTTCAAGTTCCGAAATTTAACCAGTCATGGTCCTCTTGAAAGGACCATGGTTGGTTAAAATTTAATAGTTGAAGGACCATGAGTGGTTAAATTGGACCACGGACGGTTAAATTTGAAAGTCGAAGGACCACAGATGGTCAATTTGAAAGTTTAGGACTAAACGTGGCAAAACCACTGTACTCGGAGGACCTCATATGGTATTAACTCATATATATATATATATATATATATATATATATATATATATATATATATATATATATATATATATATATATATATATATATATATATATATATATATTGTGTATATTTGAATAATAATATAAAAGTGTGGTATATTATACATATATTTGTATATTCGAGTATGGTGGAGAGAATAAATAATCTTGGTATAAAAATTACATCTATATTTTGAGCTCAAGATTGGAATTTTGAAAAGTTGTAACCCATGATAGTGGATTTTTATGGATAAAATATCATGGTGCGGAAAGGAAAGATTTTTATATATTTAATTCATTTTGGTCATGGGGGATTTGTACCTGGATATTTCTTGTGAGGTTGGTCTCTCACTTTTGGTTATGGATTATTATTATTATATATCGGTGTGGGCCGGATAGTTAATCCCACGATTGATTATGGATGTGGAGTCTACTTTACATACTGGCCGGTGTGACCCGGGTAGTTAATCCCATAGACTCTTCGAGTTCGTTCTACCCATTGGGGTTGGTCTCTCATGGGGGGTATGAATACTTATTGAATTGATCTCGAGCTAACTCAGTTGGTCTATGGTTGTTTTTTTTTTTTTTTTTTTTTTTTTTTTTTTTTTTCTTTTTTTTTGTCACTGGGGTCGAAGTAATGGCTCTTGTATGGTATTTCTCCTCCTCCTAGACGAAATGATTAAAGATGGTTAAGTGTGAAAATTATGTTGTGGTGGAATATTATACGTATTATATATTATTATAAAATCGTACTATGGTGTGAGTTATAAACCTATATTTTTTAAAACCCTATTTTGGTGAGAGTGGTATACTTATGTGATATGACTGTATGATTATGTGACACCCCATAATTTATTCTAGAAAACCCAAATTGATTCCCCAAATATTTTCTAAGGATGGTTTTAATTCTCCTACTTATACTTTTGACCTTTTATGACTTTTGCCTTAAATCTAGTTAAGGGATTTATTTTGGCCCAATCCCTTAGCCTTTTAATAAAATCATTTGATTGGACCCTTATTTATTACCTTGTTGGACCTTAGTATAAACTTTTATATATATATATATATATATATATATATATATATATATATATATATATAGTTCTTAGCCCATTTGGTAAAGGTAATAGACCCACACTTTAGACTTGCTAATTTATGGCCCAAGCCTTATTCTACCAATCATTATTGTGTGGACCATGGTTCACAAGTTGTATGAATCATATTTTGTATACTGTAAAATTATGTACATTCAGTACAAAAATAATGTACATTCAATACAAAAATAATGTACATTGTATTCAGGGGATGTACATTATTTTTGTACATTCAATACAAAAACATTGTACATTGTATAATGTACATACAATACAAAAATAATGTACATTTAGTATATTAAAAATGTAGTTTTTGTTATGGTCCACATAACATTGTGTGGACCATGGTCAACACAATAATTTGTCTTATTCTACAACCTAATACACTCACCCTTGAACTTTCACCACTTAGCTAGCATCACTCTCAAACTTTTCAGCTCACTCCCTTCTATTCCACACGACATTTCCACCCCTTTCACCCTACTAAGAGTGTTCTTCATTTTCCAACCAAGAAGACTAAGCAAGTTTCCATCTTTCATACTCACCAAGCATGGAAAGGGTAAGGGATAGATGTTTATAGTCTTTATTTATGGTTTTGCTTCTACATCATCTAAGTTTTACTCTTTGGGTTTGGGGTCTTTGTTAAAGATCATGTTGTTGAGGACATGCTAGGGTGATTTTGAGGAAGGTTTGAAGGTTTTTGCTGAGCTAAGAGGTAACCCTATATCCATGAAAACTTATTTTAAACTATACAATGTGTATTCATGGTGTTTTTTATGTTGTGAGCATATTCTTGTGTTTATACTTATGTTAGAGCTTCTATCTAGGTTGTATGATGTTATTTGATGTGTCATTCCTTCTATTCAAGTCATATTTTTTGTTGATGAGAGTATTGTTGGGTTTGGACTTGGATTGTACATTCTTGGTATTTTTCCCGAGTCCATTTTTCTCTACAGATGCATGCACTAGCGGGTACTTCGGGTGGGTAGTGGCACCCCTGCCGAAAGCACCCGCCAGGTACATGGTTCAGGAGGGAGTTCTGGCGGGTGGTTTGGATCCCGCCAAAACCCCCCACTGGTACACAAAGGGAATTCGGCGGAACCTTTTCCACCCGCCAGAACCGCCCTCTGGTATGATGTTTGTTGGTTTCTTGTTTTGTTGTTCTTCGCATATTTGCGTGTATTTATTGATGTTTCGTAAGTCTAGAGTGGCGTATTACAAACCCAATGGTTAGGTTTTGGAGTCTTGAATCGTGGTTAATATCCAATATTGCTATTCGTTGGATTATTGATGAAGTCTATGATGTTGTTATGGTTTCTTGCCTTTTTTACTTGTTTTCTTGCTCAATAGAAGCATTCTAGCCTATTTTTATAGAACCTTAAGTAATTCTTAAGTAATTAAAGATTTAGAATTAAAGATTTAGATTAATTAGTTATTAGACGGTTTTACGAATTTTTTTGTTCTTTGTTGGAGTGATGGGCACATGCTTCTCAGTACTGATTCGTACACTATGCTTAAGACATGGAATTGGACATCTTTCCTTGGCTAGTCATTCCCACCTTCGCAGTAAAAAAAAGCGTGTTCCCTTCAGATAAGACGTACCGTAAGCCATCCTCGGCCTTCTTCGTTTTTGCTCCCCTTCCCTCTGTCTTTTCCCGCTTTGCTAATCTTCGTAAAACAAGACTGAAGTCCCACTCACCATAAAAGAGTGATAAAAAGTGGGCAGAGCAATGATCTTGTGTATTAGCATGTTTTTTCTTGATGCTAGTATGATCCCTTGTGATAACCTATGCTTGATTCTTGATTGAATTGATAACTTGAACTTATCTATTCGTTGTGACACTTTGTTGGAATCCTTTGATGTTAAGTCATCGTCTTTGGAATACCCTTCTTGTATTTCTCTCTTGATATCCGTTTGGACTATCGTTGTGAGCTTGTACTCTTGTTGTATCCCATCATTGAGAATTCCTTGAATTGAGTTTATTCGTTGTTGGATACATTTCTTGTGGAATCTATTCATTTGCTTTATCTCTTAAGATTCCTTGTGTATTGAACTCTTGTTGTGATGATTGAGCTGGTACGGTGTACAGTGTGGGGATTTTTTACAGATTCAAGATGATGGTATTACGGACTTCCCGTCGAAACTTATTCGGGTTGTCTGACTATTTCTACTTATTGGGGGTTGGAGGTCCCAATAGGGGTGTATACACTTAAGGATTTAGGTTTGTCTCTATCGGGTCTTTGACCCCGCGAAAACCATATTCGGGTCTTTGTGACCCTACGCATCCTATTCGGGTCTTCGTGACCCTGCGGAATTTATGTATTGAGATGGTGGTTTACTACAATCGGGTCTATGACCTCGCGTGCATCTCTTGTGTTACTTGCTGACTTTGAGCCCTCCACACTGAATCACCATTTGATTCGAGTCATTGAGATTGACTCCGCGATGTATGCTTGTTGATTGTGTCCTTAGTGGACTTGGTATCTTGATATTGATGTTGATTGCATAACCTTGATGAGAACTATCCTTGTTGCTTGTTATGATTGTCTTGCCTTGATCTTTATCCTTAATTCACTACCGTTATCTCGTTTACTCTGTCTATTATATTGTTCTTGTAATCTAATGCGTATGGTTGAGTACATCTCTTGAATGGTTTGGTCTTGAGTCCATTCCTTGTGATTTACTGAATTAGAGTTGATTAGAGATATACTTATGTATTCCCAAGTCTTAAAACTATTTTAAGTATCAAATGTATATTTATGTATCTTTACACATTATAGTGGGGTTACTTAGCATTATCGCTAACAGTTATTTAAAATGATTTCAGGTACAGATTAGTCAGTACAAGAGCACGCTAGTTGGAGTTTACTATTAGACTTAGCTATCTTCCTTTCTAGTACTTAGTTGTTTGGCTTATGAGTCTTGTTGGATGTTTTATGACGTTTGGATATTTAGTGTTATTTTTAGCATGTGCGCCTAGATTTGATGGCCTAGATGTGGCATGACATCCCCATACTTTGTTATTAAGCTTCCGCAATACATTTTAATTATACCACTTAGACTCCTTTTATCTAAATCTCTTAAGTTTTAAATGCTTAAATTATGTCTAGTTTTGGGGGTGTTACATCTGTGATCAATGTGTTTCATATTTAATTGACATATATCTAGCATGTTTAGTTGTATTGAATAATGACCTTATATGATAGTGTATTCACATAATTGACATATATCTAACATGTTTAGTTTCATATCATGCATGTGTAAATTGGAAATAATAATGATAAGGTTCTAAGGGGTTATATTATGTGTCCATATGTGTTATGTGTTGTGTGAAATATTTTACAAGGTGGAGTAAGTCTTACCAGCTTTGTGCTGATTTTGTCCCCTCCTTAGTTCTTTTGCAGGTGTTGTTGTATGACATTTGGAGCATGAGAGCGAAGTTGTTTTTTAGACAGTTGTATTACACTTAATGAACTAGTATTTGTTTTGAAATTTTTTTAGTAGTGTTGTTTTTAGCCTGTGCCTTTGGATATTGGTGGTTATCTAAACGCAGCGGTAGCACACTCCGTTTCCTTTGTTTTTGTTTTGTTTTCGATTCTGATACTGTACTGAACTTTCAAGTGAAAGAAAAAAAAATTGTCTTTTTATTCACTATCTTTGGTTTTGGGAAATGGGGGTGTTACATTACACTAGACAGCTTTCACTCTGGGTTGTTATAGGATTCTTTTTAGAACAATAGCGGACACCCGATAGCACTCTTATAGGTAAGCATGTCAATAATTATAATGAAATACTTTACACTAGAAAGCATTCACTCTGGGTTGTTCTAGGGCCCGTTTGAATCATAGCAAATGCCGGGTAACACTCTTCTAGGTAAGCAAGTCAAGAATGTAAAACTGCAATCACATTTCGAGTGCAACATACGTAACAAGAGTAGAGAATAAATGACATAGGCTATTATTATGAGCGGAATTTTTAGTAGAAAAGTAGCAACATGCACTTGAATCAGTTCTAGAGTAGTGTCAATAGAACAAACTATCCACATTATATCAATATAGTGCTCTAGACCGAACTACTTGCAAAAACCAACACTACTACCAAAAACAAAATATTACTAATGAGCTAATCCTCAATAGAACAAGGACTGCTTTGATGAAGAACTTGCAGGCCTAGAAGAAGCGGCATCATGACAATCAGGATTGTGCCCATCACGATTTATAGTAGCAAACCCCTTCAGCTTTAACAGAAGACTCCTGACCTGAGCCTCCCGATCAACTAATTCCCTTCGATGATTAGAAATCAAACACAACTCCTTTTCCAGAAACTCAATAGCCAGGTCTATAGTGTTTGCGTTAGACGAGGGAAAAGCATTATCAGCAATTCCTGGCACACCCAGGTCATCAAAATGTGAGCTTTTGAGAAGTCGGTGGTCAACCTTTATTTTTTTTGGTGGGGGTGGTAAACCTTTATAAGCGTTGGTTCGGCTTCAAAGAATGCAGAATGACCCTTTTTTAAATCTCTGCATCACTAGTAAGCCATAAATTAGGTTAGGCAAAATAAACTCCTTCCTACCAGCGTTGCCATTACAAGCATCGATAATCTGATCAAATAATAGTTGACCTAGATTAATTTTAACGTCACAGTTAATCTTGAATAAAAGAAGCGCCATTGCCCTCTAGACATAACCTGTTAGACAATAATATGACTAACATGAACTAAAATAATGAGGAACCTAACTCGTTACAGCAAAAGCTTTAGGATCATCTGAACATCCCTTGCCATAGTTGTTGGCGTTGCCACGGGATGGTAAACCTGCAGAATAAAGGTTAGTGTTTTGTCTACCACTTCTCTCCCGAATACCTGATAGTGCGTGTATTCTGAATACGGGAGCTGTGGGAGGACTGTTTTGCTTAGAAGCCTACATGCCATCAACGTAGGCAGATATTCAATTAAAGCTTAACTAAATATCTTGGGTTGCATAACAGATTAAGTCACTAATTGACTCAATCTCCTACTTGCACCACAGCCACCCAATAATACAATATAAATATAATATATTATATTTAGGGAAAATACTTAATTCTCCCACTTGGTGCAAGTACTGGCACAATCTTCATTAAAGAACAAAACACATGAACCATAGTAGTATGTCCTCTACTGATCAAGTGAGTAATATCTTCTATGATCACATGCATTTAAATTCCATAACTTAGGTTCTTTATGAACAAACCCTACGTTTATTCTTAGTCCCTTAATGGATGTTTCTCAAAATGTATTATGTGCACAACTGAAGGAAGAAACCATCCAAATTCTGATCTCTACAATCTTAGAAGCATGCCGTAAATAGAGATCTCTTAATGTTAGCATAATGCTAACTATATTCTATGACTTCTTTATAAGTTAACATAAGTACTACCTCTAACGGCTAAGAGTTTGGAGTTGACATGTCTGTCACTCCCACTCATTAAGATAGCCAAAAGATAGTCAAGTCACAGAATCATTCCAATAACTTAGACAACAAACTAAAAGGTCTAAGTCCATAATTTGGAATCTTAAACATACACCAACTTCCCAAATAACCTCAAGGTCCACCTCGAAATTAATTGAACATAACGAGTCTTACTTATATGTCTTGCAAAATTGTTTTGAGCCTTACAAACCAAAATGGCCCAAGATCAATTTTGAAGCACCTAAAGACTCTATTAATTGCTAAAGAATTTATTAATTGGCAATGCACCACAAGTTAAATGCTTTCGTTCTAATAAATTCATTAATATTGTTACAACATTTTCATAAATATGTTGTACAACCAAATGTTCAATAAAAATGAACTTATGAATTATAAGAACAAAAACTAAATTAATACTTGTGGAAACTTTTGGACTTATTGTCAGACGCACAATCCAATTTGGAATGTATGAAAACAATTAAATCCATCAGCTTTAGTGAAGTATTTTAATGATCTTTTTCTAAATGATCACTCCCACTGATTAAGATATTCTTTAGCCAAATTAATGATATAACACTCATAATTGATTTGACCAACTAAATAATGAAGATATAATTCCCCACCATTAGTTGGGCATACTAAATAATCAATATTTGGTTCCCATTATAGTCCAACTAAATGAATAATATAATTCTCCACCATAGTTGGACATACTAAAAAAATAAAATACGCCTTCCAAAACCAAGTTGGAATCTGGCTCAAAGGATATATTTTATTATTGGAATCCAAAAGAGGAATATCATACAACGCAACTTACTATAGTTAGTCCAAATAACCAAGCAAGCTTCGTGAAACAATTAATAAAAGGTTCTTAAATTTTGGGAAGTGGCTAAATACATATTTTGCCAATGCAAACCATGAAACTTAGAATTATAATTGAATTAAATTTATAAATTCTAAGAAAGTGAGAGAAAATTACTATCTAATGGGTTGATGAATTTATTGACATAAAACTTGTATGTGGGCTAAAGTTTTAATTCTATTAAATTCAATTAAACATTTATGATAGTATTTTATCTCAAATTACTAAATAGCCAGAAGAATCTAGTGACATAAAACTTGCTTGTGGGCTAAAGTTCTACTCAATTAGATCCAACTGAAATTTTATGATGAAACAATTATCAAATGATGAGTTGAAGAATCTAGTGACATAAAACTTCCTGTAGGCTAAAGTTTTAATTCAATTAGATTCATTACAACCATTATGACAAAAAACTTTGTTCCTTATCTTAATCCATGTGGGCAAATTAAGATATACGACCTAAAGTTTACATCATAAAATTAAGCTTCATGATAGAGATAGAATTATTCATAAAGTAAATAAAATTTTTATTCCTATCACTGATAAAACTACTAAACTACATTCCGATACGTAATTGCCTGTGGGCTAAATTATGATCACAGTTCAGTATTTCATCCTAATTAATCATAGAAATATAACGAAATTGCCTGTGGGCTAAATTCCATCATATTACATACAATTAATCACAATTGATATGTCTAAAACTTTATGTGACCCTAACAATTCAATATATAATTTTAACTGATTAAGGATGCTATGGCTACTCCCCAACTAATTAAAATTATAAGATCACTAGATATTTATCATTGCCTTTTATGTGATTTGAACTTTAGACAATTTTTAGTAAATTAAAGATGTTGTGGCTACTCTTTAATTAATCTAGAAATTGTAATCACTTGGCAAAATGGGAATTTAAAGCCTAACAAACAAATTAAACCAACACATGATAGACAATTATTAGGTATACTCCCAGGAAAGTTGGTCGAGACGAAGCTCGGTTAAATACCAACTCCTTAGACAGAGTAGCGTCGCAAGGGGACTAGTAGCAACAAGGCTTTTAAGCCAGGGCCATAGAACTAGTATTCCTCCCCAAGAAACTTCTCTAAGTCATGCGTTCTCATGTTTGAAGTAAAACCGGTTGGGAGATCTATAAAATTGTAGATTCACCTATTGGATAAGGCTTTAAATCAATGAACTAAATTAACGAACTAAACGTGCTCAAATTCAGGCACTACCGCAATTAATTTTATGCATAAAGTTCAACTTAATAAGGAACTAAATCCATTCTCAAACTATGCTTTCTAAAGGAATAATAAATCGCATAATCTAAAAAATAAAATATTATGCTTAGAACAGATATGCATAAAATTAAATAATAAACTCATATGTTCCAAATAAATTGTATAACTGAAAACAATTTTAATATGAGCAATAACCTCAAGTATACAATTAATATTCAAAACTAGTATGACTTCTAACCAAAAGAAATCCAAAATTTGAATAATGATGTAATAAATATATACTTTGAAAGGTTAAAATATACACCCACGTGAAAATGTTTTAATTGCATCAAATCAAATTGGTGAGAAACAGGCTGAATTAACAAATATCAAGCCATAGTATATGTTTTATTCGTAAATAAAAAATCTCACAAATCCTAGTTGCATAATTAAACTTAATAGTATGCACTTAATGTGATTAAAAGCATAAAACAATCTAAAGAGTATTAAAAACACCAAATGTCCAATTATTCATACTTAACTAAATGTCGGCAATAACCTCTAAAATCATAATTCAAATACTAAATAAATTATGGAATAGGTGTACAATAATGACAATAGTCATTTGCAAAAAAATGTTTTTCTAAAATTCTGAATTGATTCAAAATCACTCTCCAAGACTCAATTAATAGTATCATTAATGACATAAAATTGCAAATAATCCAAAAAGCAATAAATAGCCATAATATTATTATTATGTTAATTTGGAGGCTAAATATGGAAAAATGATAGTTAAAACATGTTAACCTTTAAAACATTTTCGGATATAACTTTAAAATTTAATAAAACTTAAGTCCGAAAATAAATGCCACATAATTCTATTTGGAAACAATTCATGACTTAATACCATAAAATTAATGTTATCATTAATTAAAATATTAATAGTCGTAATAAGGAGCATTATAATTGTTGAGCATATAACCATTAATGTACAATCCAACTATCAGCTTAGGCTTTTAGTTGAGATGGAGCACATGCTTCAATTTGGTATCAGAGCCAGACTAAAGGTCATGGGTCGTCACCCCATAAGTGAGGGGGCGTGTTGAGCATATAACCATTAATGTGCAATCCAACTATCAGCTTAGGCTTTTAGTTGAGATGGAGCACATGCTTCAATTATAATCACCATTAACATTTCAATAATGACAAACATGGTAATACATAACCAATAATAATAAACTGTAAACTATAATTAATGATTTACGTACCTTAATGATGCAAACTGCACCAATCGATAGCACTAACATCAATAGCGAAGAAAGCCTCCAAAATCTCCCATCTTCGCAGAGAGTGTAGTTGACACGTCGATGCTAGTAATCTCAATGAATCACCCAATGGTACGTAACAGTTCATTGGTAACACTTAATTACCATTATTATTAATAATGGAAAAAAGAAATGACATGGGCAATCTTACCAATATAATGTACCAAATATAGTAAATTACCATGAATGAATAATTATTATGAAAGGTAATAAATGAGATTAGCCCCTCAACTTAATAACAGTGATTAATAATGCTAATTAATTACAATAAATGCAAAACTGTAATTGAGGGATGACAAATACTAATCTCAATTTACCACATAATAATTAACCATGAGTCATAAGGAGACTAAAATTTAGGTATAACCAGATTATCAATGTAAAGGCAATATATCAACTATGTATATTGCTTGCTATAAAAAAAACTTTTGTTAAGGCCCTAAAAACTATTAATACATTAAAAACATAATGAACTTAAATAATAGTTATAGTTCTTAATGGCCAAAAACAATAATTACAATTCTTAATGGCTTCAAATGGTAATTGTAATCCTTAAACACTTAATGACTCAAAATCACGAAAGACAATAATTATAGCACTAAATTGCTTAAGTCAGGCCCATGAACCTTAATAATCCAAGTTAATTATAACATGAATGATAAATGTTCAAATATTGAAATAAATCCAAATATTATATTTTTACCAACGATAAATACCGTTAACAAAATACGGTAGTTAGTAATAATTAAAACTTAATAAACATGTTATAACCAAATAAAAGTGCTACAATTATTATTAAAATATCAATCAAGTAATGGCGGGATCCATACTTTAATGACCAAGATAGGTCCTAAATAGCTTGTTCAAAATAGGTTTGAAAGTCCCAAGTGAAAAATAGGACTAAAGTGTGCTCAAAATTAAATGAGAAACCAAATAAGCTGTCTTAATAGGTTATAATGTCCAAAATTAGCCTAAGGATCCAAAATTAAACAATATTTAACATAAATCTATGAGTTAATAATATGCTATATCCAACATTAATATATGTTTTTCTAAATGTATAATTATAATAAAGTAATTTATGAATATACAAAGCATGCGTTGGATTTTGCATATTAATGTATTATTAACTCATAAATACTAAATAAATTGCAATAATTCAAGCAACTTAATATGCACCTTAATATTAAATTAAAATTCAAAATAGCAAAATTTAAAACTTTAATATTTGCTCATAATTGAATAATAATTTAATTATGAATTTAATGCCAAAATTGAGAAGAAACTAAAGGGCATTAATATAACTCTCAATATTAAATTAAAATTCAAATAGCAAATCAAAACTTAATATTTGCTCAAAAATGAATAATAATTGAATTGTGAGAATAATTACTGTAATGGAAATAATTCAATCACAAATAATGTCATAATTAATCTCAATTTAAAATTTTAATGCCAAAATTTAAAAAAAAAAAAAACTAAAGGGCATTATTATTTCAAAACAAACAATTACTAATATTTACCATTTGCCTAAGCAATTTACAATATTAATTAAGGTAATATTAATATGGTAATATTAGTCTAAATAATCACCATTTACGGTAAATTAATATATACAAATTAATATAAGGCAAATAAAATATATTAGTATACACCTTAATATTAAATTAAAATTCAAGTAACAAATTCAATACTTAATATTTGCTCAAAATTGAATAATAATTTAATTGTGAATATAATGCCAAAATTAAGAGAAAACTAAATGGCATTAATATTTCAAAAACAAGCAATTACTAATATTTACCATTTGTCAAAATAATTTACTATATTAATTAAGGTAATATTAATATGGTAATTGTTGGGAAAAATCCCACTTCCTGTGACAATGAAAATCACAGACCCCGACACGGTTCACAAACACGAGATAACACAATAGCCCAAAACAAATAACAATGCATGAGATACAAGATTTACGTGGAAAACCCCAAAACCACGGGGAAAAACCACGGGACCACCACAACCAAATATTCCACTATCACAAATCTTGGGTACAAAGTTGCTGGCTACCACCCGAGCCAAACACCCTACAAATCATCAAATACAAAACCTCTAGGCCAAATACATTATATCACGTTCACAGGCCTAAAAAGGAATAATATCTCGTACGTACTCAAAATATTCAACTACCACGTACAAGATAAAATGAATATAAGTAGTACGAGATTACCCAAAACGATGCCAGGAACAAACAACTGACCTCTACAAATATTTGATGAAGAAAGTACCCCAAAGATCTTCGGCAAACTTCACGGCAAAACCAACAAGCATGCGACAAAGGATGAAACCCGCCGAACATGCTGCTGCCGAACTACCAAAGGAGACAAAGAGACAAGCAAAAGAAATCTTTATTTTATTTCACTGCCTAGCCTCACGTCTACCTTTCATCTCTGCCGAATCAACATATGTGTGTGTGTCTAGTGGCCATCTTGCATCCAAAATCCCTAAGCATTTTTATAGGGAATGAAGTACATGAAAGGTCACAAGATGCCAAAAGTCTCTTTGTTTCCAACCCTTCATAATCCCTTATTATTATTATACATTAATAATAATAATAATTAGGGCTTAATAAAAATATATAGTGGATACAAAAATGTTTGGTCCCGCTATTTTCCACATAGGAGAGAATCCCAACCCAACAAACTCCCCCTCCTGACTATGTGGAAGATATCGTCATCCCAGCGATACAACAACAAACCACTGCTCCCCCTGCATAGGTAATCCAATAGTCTGAAGTAGATTTCTTGATATCAATGTTTCCTTCCATATCTGAACTAGTGTACCCGGTAACAGTATATTTACCTGTACCAAAAACAAACTCAGACTTGAAGTACCCTTAAGATATTTCAGAACCCACTTCAAAGCATCCCAATGTTCTCTCCCTGGATTTTGGGAGAAATCTGAAAACAACATCTACGGCATAAACAATATCCAGTCTCGTACATACCATGTTAAATATGCCCAATCAACAACCAGGGCTCTGATACCACTTTGTTGGGAAAAATCCCACTTCCTGTGACAATGAAAATCACAGACCCCGACACGGTCCACAAACACGAGATAACACAATAGCCCAAAACAAATAACAATGCAAGGGACACAAGATTTACGTGGAAAATCCCAAAACCACGGAGAAAAACCACGGGACTACCACAACCAAATATTCCACTATCACAAATCTTGGGTACAAAGTTGCTGGCTACCACCCGAACCAAACACCCTACAAATCATCAAATACAACAACTCTAGGCCAAATACATTCTATCACGTTCACAGGCCTAAAAAGGAATAATATCTCGTACGTACTCAAAATATTCAACTACCACGTACAAGATAAAATGAATATAAGTAGTACGAGATTACCCAAAACGATGCCAGGAACAAACAACTGACCTCTACAAATATTTGATGAAGAAAGTACCCCAAAGATCTTCGGCAAACTTCACGGTAAAACCAACAAGCATGCGACAAAGGATGAAACCCGCCGAACACGCTGCTGCCGAACTACCAAAGGAGACAAAGAGACAAGCAAAAAAAAATCTTTGTTTTATTTCACTGCCTAGCCTCACGTCTACCTTTCATCTCTGCCGAATCAACATATGTGTGTGTGTCCAGTGGCCATCTTGCATCCAAAATCCCTAAGCATTTTTATAGGGAATGAAGTACATGAAAGGTCACAAGATGTCAAAAGTCTCTTTGTTTCCAACCCTTCATAATCCCTTATTATTATTATTATTATTATACATTAATAATAATAATAATAATAATAATAATAATAATAATAATAATAATTAGGGCTCAATAAAAATATATAGTGGATACAAAAATGTTTGGTCCCGCTATTTTCCACATAGTAGGGAATCCCAACCCAACAGTAATATTAGGCCAAATAATCACCATTTACCAAAATTAATACATATAAACATAAATTATTAAATATAAGGCAAATATTAATATTTATGGTAAATATAATAGATAATTGCATTGTAAATAGGAGACATACGGATCGCCGAATAACCAGCGAAGAAGCAGGGAAGATGCAACGAAGCCCGTTGCAACACTGGTCGTCACTGTCCTCACCGTAACGCCACCGCCGCATGTCATTCCCAGTCACGCCGTCGTCGTCTTCATCGCGACACCACCACCGCCGATGAAGCAGGGAAGAAGCAGCAGCAGTCGCCTGAAGAAGGGGAGATGCAGCAACGTCACCGGAAATCCGTGCAGCGCCTTCGCCATCTCGCATCACTGCAGCATTGGTCTGCCGACGCCGCACACTGCCAGGGACTCCTGGGCGCGATTGGCAACTAGTAGCAGTCGTCGGAAAATCCAGCCTGTATTACGCAAATTCCTCCACCTCATGCTCTGAGCTCCTTAGCTGTTTATTTACTGCAATGGAGAGGTCAGACGGTGGAAACTACCAAGCTGGAGTACGGTAGGGGCAGAGGGAATTTCCGGTGGAGCGGTGAAATGGGGTAGAACATGTTCGGTGCCTCGCCCTTGTCTCCTTCGCCGTAGACTTGCCGTCCGGCTGGCACTACTACAATGGAGAGGTAGCCGTCCGGCCGGCACTACCTGAAGGAAGAGATAGGTCAACAGCGATACCGCTGGAGTCTGAACCCACACGGAGGAGAAGCACCTCCGCTGGACCCTAGCCCTGCTTCCGTACTCTCTCCTCACCGCAGGACCGAATCAATGGCAACAACCTTCTCAGCAGCGAATAAATGGCAGCAACAAAAAAACGCAGCCCGTTCACATGGATGATGAATCGCCGATCACAGCCCAGAATGCCACACGGCGCCACCGCTACGCCATAGCCGGTGGACACTGACTTCGTTCGTAATCCGGCGACGGGAGGCTCCCATGATCGGCAACAGAAGAGCATCGCATATCCCAAAAGATTAACAAAAGAAAATACGTAAGCATTTGAAAACTATACCATATACGAAGCGCAATATACGTATACGATTTTCAAATTATATTTGGAAGAATTATATTATATTACTGCAAATATAATTGATAACCAGGCAAAGATTATCGGGCTCTTATACCAAATGTTAGACAATAATATGACTAACATGAACTAAAATAACGAGGAACCTAACTCGTTACGGCGGAAGCTTTAGGATCATCTGAACATCCCTTGCCATAGTTGTTGGCGTTGCCACGAGATGGTAAACCTGCAGAATAAAGGTTAGTATTTTGTCTACCACTTCTCTCCCGAATACCTGATAGTGCGTGTATTATTCTGAATACGGGAGCTGTGGGAGGACTGTTTTGCTTAGAAGCCTACATGCCATCAACGTAGGCAATTATTTTAACTAAATATCCTGAGTTGCATAACAGATTAAGTCAGTAATTGACTCAATCTCCTACTTGCACCACAGCCACCCAATAATACAATATAAATATAATATATTATATTTAAGGAAAATACTTACATGACCATGCTATTTGGTGGGCATCCAGTTCGAACATGAAATCTTATGCAAATATGCGAAAGAAGAAGTTAAGTCAACTGCCATGGTTGAGTCTTTAGACACCCAACGTGTTTTGGGCCCACCTGTCAACCTCTGAGTGATTGCATCCATATCTTCATCAAATTCATCATCATAATCAAAAGATCCAAATTAATCATTGATTATCTTAGGGTTCAATTCATACAACTGACCCCTTATATAAGCTTTACCCTTTTTAGTAAATTCAGGGACAAGATGCGTAGAACTCAAAAACCACAAGCCTAACAAATCTATCAATTTTGGAAATATTTTGAAACAGCTGAGTAGTTTTTAGGGTCATAGCCAATCCCATTTTAGCATTAAAATCCTCAATATGCAATTTTCTTTGGCAGATAAAGATCTTTGCAAATATGGTATCCTAGACAAAATTTAATGCAACATAATAAAAGAGATGAGAAAAAGGATTTTCTAACTCTTCTGAAGGAAGATTTTGGCCCGAGGGATTTGCAGCTCCGTTCGTGTTGGCATGGAGGTCAGTAGCAACAATCTTTTGATTTTCACTGACAGACCTTGTAATCCTCCAAGTTGATGCAATTTCTACTCCCGGGTTCACAACATTTGCAGTAGTCAGTGGCAGAGTCTGATGCAGTGGTGGGGTAGTAACTGGTGGTGACACTAGAGCAGCAATATTGTTGTTAAGGTTTAATACTTGATCAAAAATCCCAGTCTCGTATTCTTCAATAGGGTCAGAGTCGGCACTGCTCACCTCAATGTGTGTGTCAACCTGTTCAAATAAAGTGTGCAGCCCATTTATTGGAGAAGGAAGCATGCAGATAGATATGTCAAGGGTGTTTCTTGTCTTTTCACCTAACTCTTTCGGTTGTAACCGTTTCTCCCGCTTCCTTTCTCTCTTGTATATTAAGCTTGTAATCCTCTCTGTTAGAGAGTTGAACTGAATAACAGATTGTACCACAAGTTTGCTTCATTTTTCATCTCTGAATGCTATTCACTAAATTGGTTCGATCATAGTGCTACTCCATCATGGTATCAGAGCGACCTTACCGGAGCACCTATGCAGCTGCCGTGATCGGTGATCCTTCTGCTCCTCCGATCATCGGCGAAACGAGTCAACAAACTCAGGCTCACACTACAGCGCCTCCGGTGCCTTCGACGGTTCCACAGGGGAATCCGAATCTCCGGCAGAACAGAGAAGTTCTGGAGAGCGTGGAGAATCCTTTGTTCTTTAGCCAGAACGAAAATCACTGTGCCGTATTGGTTAGCCATCCACTTGTTGGCAGTTCCAACTACGAATCCTGGAGCACTTCGATGAGGATTGCGATAGAAATAAAAAATAAATGGTGCATCGTCAATGGTGAAATCACCGCACCAAATAAGGATCATCCGCAACACGCAGCGTGGAGAAAATGCAATTTAATGGTATGTTCTTGGCTCTTTAGATCTGTTCATACCTCTATAGCTCAAAGCATCATGCATTTAGACAATGCTAGAGACGCATGGGAGGATTTGAAACGAAGATTCTCGCATCACGATGCTCAGAGAATATCAATTTTGCAAAGTGATATATGCAGTTTAAGGTAGGGAAATCTGTCCATAAATGAATACTACACCAAATGTATGACTCTATGGGAACAGCTGAACACTTTGAGACCACTTCCTCAGTGTAAGTGCGATCCAAAGTGCAGGTGTGATCTTGTTGATTGAATCAGGAACGAACGGGAAGAAGATCATGTCATACGGTTTCTTCAGGGCTTAAATGATGAATATAGCAGCCTAAAATCTAGTGTTCTAGTTCTGGATCCCCTACCAGAAGTTTATAAGGTATTTGTTATGGCCGAGAAACTTGAAATGCAGGTCTCTCTGGCCAATCCAAGCTATGGCAACATAGACATCAGCTAAGCCAATGCCGTACAGTAGAACTCATCTGACGAGATCATTGCAGCAGTTAATAGTTACAACTATAAAAGGAATGGTAACAGTAACAAGAATGCAAAATGTACTTTCTGCGGGATGAGTGGACATACTATCGAAAAATGCTATAAGAAGCACGGGTATCCACCGGGGTGGATCCCGGGCTTCAATCGAAGGGGAAACAGCATCAAACTGTGGCAGCAGCAACAAATGAGACCGCAGAATCTGATAGTAGCACTCCTGAACAACTTCAGAAGTTGCTAGTCCTCCTTCAAAATCAAATTGGGCAGATTTCAAACACAAAGGCCATGGCAGCAGTGTCTCTAGTGCCAAACTTTGACAAGCAAGAACCTGCAACCCAAGGCAAGTATACTATTCTTGCTAACTCTATTTCTCTATGTGCATCTACTTGGATTATTGATTCCGGAGCTACGGATCACATTGCTTGCTCTCTTGATCCTTTTCTTGATTATCATATTGTCCAAGGAACTGAGGTGAATCTGCCCACTGGAAATCGTATTGATGTCAAAGACATTGGGAACATAGCTCTTGGTGATGGATTATGCCTAAAAGATGTTCTGCACATACCCTCCTTCAAGTTCAACATATTGTCTGTGAGTAAATTGATACAAGATGGCTGCTGTAATCTAACTTTTGTATCCGGGCAGTGTGTGATTCAGGATGCAACTGGGAGGAGGATTGGTTTAGCTAAGCAAGAAAACGGGCTCTACATCCTTGTCCAGCCCCTGCCGAAGACAAAACATAGCAGTTTTTCTGTTTCATGTAATAATGGTGTACTATAGCACCAAAGATTGGGTCATTTCCCTATCAATAAAATTCATCTCTTGAAACACATCAAAATCTCTAATAGTAAAGTCATAGCATGTGATGTTTGCCATTTAGCCAAACACAAGAGGTCTCCATTTCCTTTGAGTATAACCTCTTCAAAAAAAAATACTTCGAACTAGTTCACATGGATATATGGGGACCGTTCCCGGTGTGTTCTTTAAAGGGTGAACGATATTTCTTAACCATGGTTGATGATTATTCTAGGTTCACATGGCTGCGTTTATTAAAGAGCAAATCAGAAGTTAGACAACTTATCAAGAAATTTCATTCCATGGTCCTTACACAGTTCGGGGTCCCCATCAAAGCTATTCGAACTGACAATGGTCTGGAATTCCATATGCCTGATTATTTTGAAGAAAAGGGCATTGTTCATCAAAAATCTTGCCCCTATACTCCCCAACAGAATGCAGTAGTTGAGCGTAAACATCAGCACATACTCAATGTTGCTAGAGCTCTTCGATTTCAAGCCTCTCTTCCCCTTGAATTTTGGAGCCATTGCGTGCTACATGCAGTGTTCATAATCAACCGATTACCCTCCTCGGTTATTGAGCTTGACAGTCCGTATCAAAGATTGCATGGTCAGGAATCGGACCTCACCAACTTAAGAGTCTTTGGCTGCTTATGCTTCGCCTCTAATCTTGGTGCCAATACACACAAAATGTCAGCAAGAAGCAGAAAAGCCATCTTTATTGGAATGCCGGCTCATATCAAAGGCTATCTCCTTTATGATCTACTTGATGGTTCTTTATTTGTTTCAAGAGACGTGACATTCTATGAGTCACAATTTCCTCTTTCAAAACCAAATGGTTCTATGGATGGCCAGAGTTCTAGCATGGATGAACCCTCACTGCCTGTCATCCCCTTTAATACCTTTCTTGAGTATGATGAAAGTCCTCAGCAGGCTTCCCCTGATTCTCAGCAGTGTCCTAACAACAGTCCTTCCATCCGAGATAGCCTGCCAGCTTCACCATCTGAGAATTCGTTCAGCAACTTACAAATTCATATGCCTATAGAGGCTTTAACTCTATCTTGGAACAGAATACTGATGACACACCAGAAATGGAGGATGATCACACTCAAGGGATCAATAGCAGCCCCTTGAATCTAAGACGTTCTGAGAGACAACGTCGTGTTCCCAACAAATATCAAGATTTTTATTGCGACACCATAAGCAAGAGATCATCTCCTCATCCTCTATCTAAGGTGATGACTCTTGACAATCTTCCCTTATCTCACAGAATTCTTTCTTTGGCAGTCACTTCTATAGATGAACCAAAGAATTATAGCCAAGCAGTCAAATGTAGCCACTGGAGGGATGCTATGAATGCCGAAATCAAAGCCCTACAGGAGAACAACACTTGGGAAATCACTGCTCTACCTTCGGGAAAGATACCCATTGGATGCAAATGGGTTTACAAAATTAAACTCAAAGCCAACGGGTCTATAGAAAGGTACAAAGCACGGTTAGTAGCCAAGGGCTACACCCAACAATTGGGAATCGATTATATAGAAACGTTCTCACCGGTTGCAAGGATAACAACCATTCGAACCTTTCTAGCAGTTGCCTCATCCTATGCTTGGCATATTCATCAACTCGACATAAATAATGCTTTCTTGCATGGGGATTTGATAGAGGAAGTCTATATGAAGTTGCCACCAGGGTTTGAGACCGAGAAACCCAACCAAGTGTGCAAGCTGAAACGCTCTTTATACGGACTAAAACAGGCGAGCCGGCAATGGAATTCGAAGCTCAACTCTGCACTGTTGCATATGGACTTCAAGCAGTCTAAGTCTGATCCGTCCTTATTTACTAAAGGACACGATGATACATTCATGGAGTGCTCATATATGTGGATGACATATTGGTCACCAGCCCGGACATATCCTTAATCAACACTCTCAAAGCCTACCTGGACAGTACTTTTAAGATCAAAGATCTGGGGGAGTTATGTTATTTTCTTGGAATTGAAGCACAGAGGAGTGATGCTGGTTTAAACTTATATCAGTGCAAATACGCCCTAGACATACTAGCAGAGACGGGCTTCCTCGAATGCAAACCTACTTCTTCTCCTATGGTACCTGGCACTCATTTGTATCATGGAGATGTTGAACTCCTCACTGATATTGGTTCTTACAGGAGGCTTGTTGGCCGTTTATTGTATCTCACGGCTACAAGGCCCGACATCACCTACGCCGTGCAACAACTCAGCCAATTTGTGGATGCACCCACTGATAAACATATGAAAGCAGCCCACCATGTCTTAAGATATATCAAACGAGCCCCCGGACAAGGGATCTTTTATCCAAAAGGAGGAAGCATGCAGATCAATGTATTCTCCGATTCCGACTGGGCAACCTGTCCAGAGACTAGACGTTCTACCACTGGCTTTTGCATCTTCTTGGATACTGCCCTGATCTCCTGGAAATCAAAGAAACAAATGACTGTTTCTAGATCATCCTCCGAAGCTGAATACAGGGCATTGGCAGCCGCTGTGAGTGAAGTTCAATGGCTTATGTTTCTTCTAGATGATTTACAGATGCAAACGAAGAAACCTGCAGCTGTCTTCTGTGATAACAGATCCGCCATTGCCATAGCCGAAAATGCAGTCTTCCACGAACGCACGAAACACATTGAGATAGACTGTCATCTCGTGCGCGACAAAGTATCCCAAGGAATCATAAAGCTTCTACCGGTGTCCTCCACGAACCAGACTGCGGACGGTTTCACAAAGCCTCTCCCTACAACGCAGTTTCAATCTTTCATCAATAAGTTGGGAATACAAGATTTGTATATGCCAACTTACGGGGGGGTATTGGAGAAGGAAGCATGCAGATAGATATGTCAAGGGTGCTTCTTGTCTTTTCACCTAACTCTTTCGGTTGTAACCGTTTCTCCCGCTTCCTTTCTCTCTTGTATATTAAGCTTGTAATCCTCTCTGTTAGAGAGTTGAACTGAATAACAGATTGTACCACAAGTTTGCTTCCTTTTTCATCTCTGAATGCTATTCACTAAATTGGTTCGATCATAGTGCTGCTCCATCACCATTACTGACTGGAGAAGCGGGAGTGTACAAGGGAGAGGAGTGTGCCGACGATGCTGTAGAATTCCGAGCTGCGGCTGCAGCTCTGCGTGGTGCTGCTCCCGTCTAGTGTGGTGCTTGGGCGGCAAACTATGGCTGAGTTCCAGCAGCCTGGGACGACGACGCGGCTGTGCGTGGGCGACATGGCTGACGACTGGTTCATGGTGGAGGTCTCAGTGCTGCAGTGGCCGGTTTGGGAAAAGAAACATCGAAGAATGACGAAGCAAAAAAAAAAAAAAAAAAAAAAAAAAAAACGAAAACTGTGAATAATAAAAACAAAGCGGTGTTTTATTTTATATTTAAATTTTTTATAAATAGACTAAAAAACAAAGCAAAAAATGGTTAGAATTAAAATCGAAAACTGGTGGGGAATTTGAATAAATCAAAACGATCAATCAGAATCAGTTTTGTCCTTCTTTTTGTTTTTTTTAATAAAATTGATTATACATTAAAAAGAAACTGATAAATTGAAAACACAAAAAAATATAAAATAATGATATATGTATGTATATATATATATATATGTATATATGTATATATATATATATATATATATATATATATATATATATATATACATATATATATATATATATATATATATATATATATATGTATGTATGTATGTATATATATATATATATATATATATATATATATATATATATATATATATATATATATGTATGTATATATATATATATATATATATATATATATATATACATACATATATATACATATATATATATATATATATATATATATATATATATATATATATATATATGTATGTATATATATACATACATACATATATATATATATATATGTATATATATGTATGTATATATATATATATATATATATGTATATATATATATATATATATTTATTTATTTATTTATTTATTTATTTATAAGACTAGGAAATTGGGGTTAGAATGATTTTATACTAGGAATATTTAAGCAAAAGATTGGGCTTTAATTAAAGAATAATTCCCTCAGAAAAATAATTATAGGAATTAATTTGAGAATTAGAATAATTTTCGGGGTGTTACATGTATGCAGACATACATTATATTTATAGTATTTTGTACAATATTAAAATGTTTACACTTTTTTTTTATAGAATTGTGATTACTGCTATAATTATATACATTAATTGTTACAATAGTTACTCAATAAAAAATTATTTTAAACTCTACCTGAACTCATACTCTTAATTTAAAAATTTATAAATATTTAGAAATCTGTCTAAATACATAATATAGTTAGAGACTACATTAATACATTCACATTTAAAAATAAAATTCTTTTAATTTCTTTAAAATACAATTCCCTTAATTATAATTTCAAAATATGAAAATGAAATTATAAAATTAACTGAATGTATGTTCATAAATATTTAAAAAAAATTTAAATATATACATAATAAATTTATGCACTTTATTAATCATACAAAATTAAAATGCTAATTTTGTTAATTTCTATATGTAATTATTTTAATTAGAAATCTGCAATATAAATTATAATTACAAAAATTATATTATAGAATTTGTTATATATACATATTAATAAATATTATGGGCAATACAATATATTATACAATCAAATAAGGAAATGCATCTGAATTAGAGTTTAAATTTACTCTAATTGGCTCTTGGCTCTTTGTGCTTCAATAGGTTGAGAAAGTAGTTATGAACAGATACTACATTGTAATAGAATCACTATCATTCAAAAAAAAGAGTTTAAATTTACTCATACAAAATATAAGTTTAACATCTTTTTTGATTTATAAATATAATTCACTTAATTATTATTCATACTAATGAAATTATTATTATTATTATTATTATTATTATTATTATTATTATTATTATTATTATTATTATTATTATTATTATTATGAAATAAAATTAGGAATAAATCAAATTAATTTTGTAAATTTTCTCTATAAGTTTATCTAAATATGTACATGATTAGAGACTGTATGAACCATAATTTTAACTTTAATTTTGTGTGCTATGAAAAGCAATACTATGGGGTTTTGGGTGTGGCTGGTTTGGAACGAAAGAAGGATAAAGGTTATGTATCGTGTATTAAACACTACCTTAAAAGCATTTACGACCAGGGATTGAGTCGCATGCTCTCGACAGGCACTACAGAATGAACATGCTTGCTCCCTGTTCCTCACAGGCAATATAATCATGTTTTATCTTTTTCAAATGCAGCAGGTTTGATGGCAGTATGGTTATTCGCACGGCTTTGGCAGTTGAGATTAGAACCAACGCAGCAGGTTTATATAGTGTGTGTGTGTGTGTTATAACAGCCCACCTCTCACCATCCACTATTGTAGTGCTATAAACCAGCAAAGGACCAACTCTGCACACTCATTCATTGAGTTGTGCGGACAAGGTCACAAGATGATCCACAAAAATAGGGTGAGAAAATAGTTAGTTTTGATTGCAAAACGTTGACCCCACCACACATCGTGACGAGCCGGCCAGGCGGCGGCGGCGCGCGATTTACCTCCTTTCCCTCCTCATAACACTTCAAACTCTATTAAAGGTGTTGGAGTATATAAGTGAGGAAAGAAGAGGTTATCCAACCAATGTGGGACAACTTGGGTGATAGACATATTTTACACTCATATTTTAGGTACATTTTTATAATATTTTTGCATTAGTTATTTATAATTATTTAATAATTACTTGTTTTTAGAGTTTAATAATTATTTAGGTAAATAAGTGTTATAAAATTGTGTTTTGAACCCAAAAGCTTTTAACAAATCCCTTACTCTAATTTAATATAATATCTAGCTAATGACTTAATTGTTTTGAGCCCTTTTTTTTTTTATTTTATTTGAGAAAGTAAACTTAATTCATTATATCAGAATGAAGAATGTTTACAAGAAAAGATGGAGGGGAGTCCAGCCACTCCCCGCAACCTGACTCAGAAAAGGCCTCCCTAGAAACACAGTGAGCGGCACGATTCGCAGATCGCTTAACAAAGTAGAATTCAACATCCTCAATTTCAGATGCCAATTCCTTTACATCATCCACCAAATTGCCAAAAGCCGAACCAAAAGACACAGAATGAATAGCATTACATACCAGTTGTGAGTCCATCTCCACATCCACTCCTCCTAGTCCCGTAGCCTTCAGCCAGCTGAGAGCTTCTCTTACACACAAGGCCTCGGCTTCCTTCACCAAATAAGTTCCTGTTACAAGCACATTCTTAGCCGCCAAGAACCCCCCACTATCATCCCGCAGCACCCAACCCAACTCCATCCGTCCTTCCTCCTGCCGAACCGAAACATCCGTATTTAATTTAAACCTGCCCAACCACGGCTTCTTCCAGTGGTCAGCGTCCACCGGGCCATTCACACGATGTTCCTGATTCGCCCCACGCCACCCCTCCAGAAAGTCTAGGGCACGCTGCACCACCATGGCTGAATTATGTACACAGCCCTTCCAGACACTATCATTCCTGCTTGTCCACAATCCCCAACATACCATTACAAACCTTGGCAAAGAGTCAGCACACAACTTACCAACACACCAAAAAAACCAATCAGAGATATTATCACCTGCATAAGCATTCAGCTGTGGCACACCCAATAGGTTCCAAACCCGCCTGGCCTCCGCACAGTTAACAAAAAGATGGACCGCAGATTCGGCCACCAGCCTACACATATGACAATCAAGTGAACAAGCTACCCTTTTCACAGCCAACGCATCACGTGTGGGAAGAAACTCAGAAGCTAGCTGCCAATAGAAACATTTTACCTTAGGGGGAACATGTAAATTCCATATACGTGACCATGGCCGATCATCCGAGGCAACCATGGTAATCCGTTTGTAGCATGACTTAACAGAATACATCCCCTTCGGATCCCAATGCCAAGTCCAGCAATCAACAGGCCTGCGCCAACTAACCGGAATATTCACAATCAATCTTGCATCACGGGAATTAAAAATATCATTAACACAATCATAATCCCATCCTGTACCTTGGTCATTCAACAAAGACGTTACCCGAGCTCCAAAGACAGACTGGTGCAACTCTGTTTCCACATATGGGTTGTTGTCATCCGGCAACCAGGGATCCATACCAATTATCGTGTCCGCCCCATTCCCAACGACCCTCCTACACCCCTCCTTCAACACCCCTTGTACCGCCATAATACCCTTCCAAATGTAAGAGGGATTACTACCCTCTGTTGCATCAAAGAAACCACACATCGGGTAATAACGCGCTTTGTAAGCCCGAGCCACCAAAGACTGTGGTCTGGTTACCAAGCGCCAAGCTTGCTTCCCAAGCAATGCTTTATTCATCTCATGCAATTTCCGGTACCCTAAACCACCACAACCCTTCGGCTTACACAACCCTTCCCAAGAGCGCCACCGGATGCCCCGACCCCCTCCTACACTGCCAGTCCACCAATACTGATTCATCAACGTCTCAATCTCACGACACAGCCCCACAGGTAACAAGAAAATCATCATTGCAAAGGTAGGCATTGCCTGAATCACATTCTTCAACAAGACTTCCCTACCTGCTCTGGATAGGAACTTTGCACTCCACGATCTGATCTTAGCAAGTATTCTGTCCTTGATGAACCCCAGAATCTCCTTCTTCCTCCTGCCAACTAGGGATGGTAGCCCTAGATACCTCCCACTCGTAAGCCCTTCTTCCACCCCCAGAACCTCCACCACCTCATTCCGCACATTCTGCCGAACATTTGCACTAAAGCACGCAGTGGACTTATCATAATTAACCCATTGACCCGAAGCATTAGAATAAGTATCCAGAACATACCTCATCTGCACACTCTCATCCAAATTCGCCCGATGAAACAAGAAGCAGTCATCAGCAAATAGGAGATGAGAGATCGTCGGGGCTCCTCTAGCAACTGTGACCCCATGCAACACACCCCCAGTCATTCTCTTCTCCAACAATGCACTGAGCCCCTCGGTTACAAACAGAAACAAATAGGGTGAAAGCGGGTCCCCCTGACGAAGTCCCCTTCCCGGTAATATAGGCCCCAACTGCCGGTGCTCATGTAGCACACTATACCGCACAGATGTAACCGACTCCATCATTAGATCAACCCACTGCTTAGCAAATCCCATTTTCAGCATTACAGCCTCCAGATACAACCACTCAACCCTATCATAAGCTTTGGACATGTCCAATTTCAGTGCCACGACGCCATTCTGTCCCTGTGCTTTCCTCTTCAGGTAGTGGTGCACCTCATATGCCAACATTATATTATCCGAGATTAGTCTCCCCGGAATAAAAGCACTCTGCGCACTGGAAATCAAGTTATTCAACATATATTTCAACCTGTTAGCACAAACCTATGTCGCGATTTTATAAACCACGTTGCGCAGAGCTATAGGGCGAAGATCCTTCATAGATTCCGGGCTCGGCTTCTTAGGCACCAACACAATAAAGGTTTCAGTTGCCCTCTGGGGTAATTTTGCAGTCTCAAAAAACTGCTTACAAAATAACCACACTTCTCCCCCGACAATGTCCCAGTAGTGCTGAAAAAACCCCGGACCAAACCCATCAAGACCAGGCGATTTATCAGGATGCATTTGAAAAGCTGCTTCACGGACCTCATCCATACTCAGCAGCCTTAACAACCCCGCATTATCCACATCAGAAACCCTTTTTGTAATGACATCAATCACCTCCTGTACATCCCCGTAGTCCGGCGAAAACAACTCCTCAAAATAAGTCACCATCAACTCTCCTAAATGTTCCTCCCCTTCAACCCAATTACCCTCCCCATCTTGCAACCTCACCACCTTATTCCTCCGCCTGCGGGCTTTTACCGAATTATGAAAGAATCTACTATTCACATCGCCCCCCTTATACCAGTGCTCTTTTGCCCGCTGCTTCCAGTACAAACTCTGCTGTTCTAACAAAAACAACTGCTCCTTCTGCGCAGCTGCATAACCTCTCATTCCATACCCATCTCGCCGCATACACAACTTCTCCATCTGACTCTTACATCGGTCAATCCTCCGCTGGAACTCCTTATTATACTGACGTCCCCAACGGCCTATATCCGTGGCACAAGCAAACTCCTTAATTTCATTTTAAATTTAATTGTTTGTCCAATTCTTATACTAAAGACAAAAGGAATAAAATATTAAACATTGTTTTAATTGCTTCTTTTCTCACGTGAAGTGAAGAGGATAAGAATTGGACAAAGCTTCCTGCGCAACTTTCGACCAAGAGCGGCATCCGCAAGTTTCGATGACATGCGGCGAGAAAAAAATGGGAAAATTGGATGGTTGAGGTTCATTGAGCATATTTTTAGAATGCTATAAATAGTAGGAGTTTCCTATTGTAAAATGTTCATTCTTCTCCTCTCGAATATTCTTTAAGGTTGTTATTAATGTCCGTCCATTCGTGGATAATTTCTTCTAGTTTGGTTTAGTGAATTGAAGCCCCGGAGTTCATTACGCTATAAGGTTATTTATTTATTTTTATTATATATATTTTTATGCATTTGAGTATTAAATATTCTTCTAAGTTATTTGAAATAATTGTGTCATTTAATTGCTAGGAAGGCCTACTAGTTATTTATTTGATATAATTATTTGCTATATTAGATAATGTTGTGCTACAAATTATTCTAATATTCAGTAGCAACTGAGGTTAATTATTGACGGCTTAGTGATAATTAGTCTCGGGTCGAATATTTTTCTAAGTTAAATGCAACCGCTTGTACTTGTGTTATTTAGTTTGTCGGTTTTCCTAGTTCCTATTGCTGCTATTAAATTAAATCTATAGCGCTTGTCTTAGATTATTTAGTAGTTAGGGGTAATTAAACCGCATGTGCTTTATTTACCTACAACTAAGGGAAAACGGAAATGAAATAATTTCACGACAAATATTCAATTGCAAATTAATTACTTTATAAATCAATGACCAGTGTTAAATTCCGGTGGTGGATCTTTACTAACCAAGGTTTCTTATTATAAGTGTTTTCGATATATTATTTTCATTGCTTTATTCGTTCAGTTAAATTACTTATTTATTTAAATTCTCTTTAAATTTATCTTTATTCTCGATATATTCCAAACCCCCCTTTCTTTAATTTGAGCACATATTTTAAACTAGTTACTCCTCGTGGGATCGATCCTTACTCCCGCTACTACGTTTGTAAAGTTTTAATTTGGGAGCCTACGACAGCTCACGACAGCTTACTTCATTTATTTAGAAGTAACTTCAAAATTTGGTGAGCTGTCGTAGGCTCCCAAATTAAAACCTTACAAACGTAGTAGAGGGAGTAAGGATCGATCCCACGAGGAGTAACTAGTTTAAAATATGTGCTCAAATTAAAGGAAGGGGGTTTGGAATATATCGAGAATAAAGATAAATTAAAAGAGAATTTAAATAAATAAGTAATTTAACTGAATGAATAAAGCAATGAAAATAATATATCGAAAACACTTATAATAAGAAACCTTGGTTAGTAAAGATCCACCACCGGAATTTAACACTGGTCATTGATTTATAAAGTAATTAATATGCAATTGAATATTTGTCGTGAAATTATTTCATTTCCGTTTTCCCTTAGTTGTAGGTAAATAAAGCACAAGCGGTTTAATTACCCCTAACTACTAAATAATCTAAGACAAGCGCTATAGATTTAATTTAATAGCAGCAATAGGAACTAGGAAAACCGACAAACTAAATAACACAAGCACAAGCGGTTGCATTTAACTTAGAAAAATATTCGACCTGAGACTAATTATCACTAAGCCGTCAATAATTAACCTCAGTTGCTTCTGAATATTAGAATAATTTGTAGCACAACATTATCTAATATACAAATAATTATATCAAATAAATAACTAGTAGGCCTTCCTAGCAATTAAATGACACAATTATTTCAAATAACTTAGAAGAATATTTAATACTCAAATGCATAAAAATATATATATATATATATATATATATATATAATAAAAATAAATAAATAACCTTACAGCGTAATGAACTCCGGGGCTTCAATTCACTAAACCAAACTAGAAGAAATTATCCACGAATGGACATTAATAACAACCTTAAAGAATATTCGAGAGGAGAAGAATGAACATTTTACAATAGGAAACTCCTACTATTTATAGCATTCTAAAAATATGCTCAATGAACCTCAACCATCCAATTTTCCCATTTTTTTCTCGCCGCGTGCCGTCGAAACTTGCGGATGCCGCTCTTGGTCGAAAGTTGCGCAGGAAGCTTTGTCCAATTCTTATCCTCTTCACTTCACGTGAGAAAAGAAGCAATTAAAACAATGTTTAATATTTTATTCCTTTTGTCTTTAGTATAAGAATTGGACAAACAATTAAATTTAAAATGAAATTAAGGAGTTTGCTTATGTAAAAAATGGGCTCAAAACAATTAAGTCATTAGCTAGATATTATATTAAATTAGAGTAAGGGATTTGTTAAAAGCTTTTGGGTTCAAAACACAATTTTATAACACTTATTTACCTAAATAATTATTAAACTCTAAAAACAAGTAATTATTAAATAATTATAAATAACTAATGCAAAAATATTATAAAAATGTACCTAAAATATGAGTGTAAAATATGTCTATCATTGGGTAAGCTACAAGAGCCTTTACCTTTAAATGCTCCCAACAATCCCCCACCATTAAAAGGGATTAGGCTGGTGCTAACATTGCCTGAGTACGAACAAAAGCAAATTTTCATGCCAGTGTATAATACTTGAACTGTCATATAGTGACATTAAGTACTTCTCTATGCGAGAGTGAATTAGATCTTGAACTCACCGAATAGACGAAGTTTGAACTTAAACGCACTTAATTTGCTCTAGTCGTCATGAATTATGTGTGGTCATACTCTTGACCCCGAATTATCCCCTGTAAGGTCTATTCCAGTATAGACCAACTCTATCAAGTCTACCTCAACGTAGACCACCAAGGTCGGCTATAAAGCGTGTGTAGGGTTCTAAACCCATTTCCCTTGATGTATCAAGGATGGCATTTCTATTTAGGCCCTTTGTGAAAGGATCTACAATATTCCTTTCAGATCTCACAAATACCATTGTGATCACCCCATTTAATATCAACTGCCGTACAGACTCATTTCTTACTCTTATGTGTCTACGTTTTCCATTGTAGACACTATTTTGCGCAACACAGATGACAGTTTGGGAATCACAATGTATGGGAACAGCAGGTGCTGGGCACCCCCACAATGGCACGTTTGCCAAAAGATTTCTCAGCCATTCGGCTTCCTGACTTGCTAGATCTAGAGCTATAAACTCTGACTCCATAGTTGATCTGGCTATACAGGATTGTTTGGTTGACTTCCATGATATCGCGGCTCTGCACACAGTGAACACATATCCACTAGTCGAGCTTATATCATCAGTGTCATTTACCCACTTTGCATCACAGAACCCTTCGAGCACAGCTGGGTTTCCCTTATAGTTAAGACCCAGTCTATCGTGCCTCTTAGGTATCGAAGTACCCTTCTCAGTGCAACCCAATGTGGGATACCAGGGTTGTGAGTATACCGACTGAGTTTATTCATAGCAAATGCAAGATCTGGTCTAGTATAGTTCATCAAGAACATTAAACTCCCAATTATCATTGCATATTCTTCTTGAGACACACTTGCCTCTATGTTCTTCGACAATTTGATGCTAGGATCATAGGGGGTTTTTGTCGGAGTTACATCATAACTCTCAAACCTCTTCAGGAGTTTCTCCGTGTAATGACTTTGAGATAAAAGATAACATTTCTCGGTTTTTGTAACCTTTATCCCAAGTATTACATCAGCCTCCCCAAGGTCCTTCATATCAAACTTGCCACATAGGGTTTTTTAATCTCTTTTATAGCTCCTATACTTGAGCTAAAGATTAGCATGTCATCTACATAGAGACAGATTATTACAATGCTAGACTCTACCTCTTTTGTGTATAAGCAGGCATCTGAGCGGTTAGTGGAATAATCTAGCTCTAATAATGTTTTATGAAACTTTTCATACCACTGCTTAGGGGCTTGTTTTAAGCCATAAAGAGATCTTTTAAGTCTGCAAACCTTTTCCTTCTTGTCCTGGATCAACACATCCGGAGGGTTGTTCTATGTAGATCTCCTCTTCTAGTTCACCATTGAGGAAAGCTGTTTTCACATCCATTTGATGTACTATCAACCTGTGTAAAGATGCTAAAGCGAATAGAACACATATGGTAGCTATTTTTGTTACTAGTGAATAGGTATAGAAGTAATCTTCACCGAATTTCTGTTTGTAACCTTTGGCTACCAGTCTGGCTTTGAATCTTTCAATTGAGCCATCTGGTCTCAATTTCCTCTTGAAAATCCATTTACAGCCTATGGGTTTACAACCCTTAGGCAAATCCACTAGTTCCTACATATGATTAGACTGTATAGAGTCTAACTCATTTTTAACTGCTTCTCTCCATAGAGTAGAGTCTACTGAGCGCATAGCTTCTTGAATGGATTTTTGTTCTTCTTCTAACACAAGTTGACATATAAAATGATCACAAAGTTCATTTAGATCTCTCAATTCCGTTACATACGTTATGAAGTCAGAGCCAAAGTTTTTCTCAATTTTAGGCCTTTTACTTCTTCTAGGCTCTTCTGAATTACATGAGAAGTCATGGAAAGAAAGATTTTGTTGAAGTTTATTAGCATCTAGTTCACTAGCACCCTTCAACGGAAACACATGTTCAAAGAAAACAGCGTCTCTAGATTCACAGATTGTACGGTTTTCTAAACACATAAATCTATATGCAGCACTATTTTCAGCATACCCAACAAATACGGAATCTAAGGTTTTAGGTCCCAAATTTGGCCTTTTAAAGGACGGGAGTCCCACCTTTGCCAAGCAGCCCCATACTTTAAAGTATTTAAGATTAGGCGTATGCCCTTTCCATAGTTCATAAGGGGTTTTTTCAAACCCTTTGTGTAAGACCCTGTTTAGAATGTGGTTTGCTGTTAGAACAGCTTCCCCCCACAACGAATCAGAAGCACCTGAACTGATTAGCATAGCATTGATCATCTCTTTGAGAGTTCTATTCTTTCTTTCTTTCTGCTATGTCGTTTTGTTGGGGTGTGTAGGGTGCAGTTACCTCGTGTATAATACCAAAAGATTCACACAGATCTTTCAGGAAATTTGATTCATACTCTCCTCCTCTATCGGATCGAAGTCTTTTGATCCTTTTTTCCAACTGATTTTCTACTTCATTTTTAAAAACAACAAATTTTTGTTCGGATTCACTTTTTTATTTTAATAAGTATAATTTTGTATATCGGGAGAAATCATCAATAAACGTTATATAGTAACGCTTGCCACCTCTACTTTCAGTGGTCTTAAAGTCTGCTAAATTAGTATGAATCAATTCTAGCAAAGTTGAAGTACGATGTTTTACAGTTGAAAAAGATGTTCTAGCAAATTTTGCCTCAGTGCATGTTTCACATTGTTCACATGTATCATTAGACAAGTTTGGCAGCATATTCACGTTTTTCACTCTATTTAAACATTTCGTACCAACATGTCCTAATCTAGCATGCCAAACATTAGCTGAAACAGTAATATAAGCAGAAGAAGCATTCTTATTATCACAAGCAATCAGGGAAGATCCAGCTACATCAGGGTGATTTTTAACTATAGAGACATCTAGTACAAAAAGACCTCCACGCAGATATCCCTTCCCAATGAACTTCTCACAACGAGTCATGACTAGTCGGTCAGACTCAAAAACCATCTTAATTCCAGCCTTATTTAGTAGGCCTCCGGAAATTAGGTTTCTTCGAAGGGAAGGGACATAAATCACATTTTGCAAAAATAAATGTTTTCCAGAACAAAGCAGTAATTCTACTTTTCCTCTACCACTTACCTCGGAAATGCTGGAATTCCCCATGAACACTTGTTCTCCACCAGTGATAGGCTCAAAAGCTTTGAATAAAGCTTTGTTGTAGCAAAAGTGTCGTGAAGCTCTGGTGTCCATAACCCATTCGTCTGGATTTTCTACCACGTTGGCCTCGGTTATTACTGCAGCTACTAAGTCAGCATCCTCTGTGTTCTCCGTGAGGTTAGCTTGGTCCTTAGGCCTTTCATTGTTTGGCTTCTGACAATTCTGACTCGTGGCTCCTTTGCGCCGATAGCATTGGGCAGCACGGTGGCCTCGTTTCCCACACACATAACATTCACCATTATTTTTCCCTTTTTTCTGAATTTTCCCGCTCTTGACGCGATTGGAACTGTTATTCTTATAATTTTTCTTTTGGTTTCTAGAGTTGTCACCAGATTTTGGCTTGTCAAAGCCAGTGTTAGTTTCAACAATATTAGCTTTAACATTGTCAGTAAGAATAACAGACCTTTGAACCAGGCGATCTTCTTCCTCGATATTCACGCTATTTATCAGCTGTTGTAGTGTGTAGTTTCTTCGGTCATGTTTCATTTTGTTCTTGAAGTCCACCCATGAGTTTGGCAGTTTGTCAATCAAGGAGTCACATAGGACAACTTCATTAACTATTCCACCTTCTGCCTTCATTTCACCGACCAGATTCTCAAACTCGTGTACCTGTTCGATTACAGGTTTGGTGTCCACCATTTTAAAGTGTAACCAATGGCCCACATCATATTTGTGTCTCCCCACATCATCAGCACCATATTTCTCAATCATTAAATCCCAAATTACCTTTGCAGACTTGTATTCTGAAAACATGTCGAACAACGGGTCACTTACACGTTGGAGAATGGTTGTCCGAGCAGTCTTGTTATCTTTCTCGTATTTGATATGAATTGCCTCAGATACTGATGAAGCTTGCGCCGATGATGACTTTGGGTCCTTGGATGCATCTGTAGACTTCGGGTCTGTCGATGCAGATGAAGTCGTGATCTGCAAAGCAGGCTGTGTAGCATACACGTTAAACTTCGCAAGATCTTCAAAATAGACGTAATCCACATCCTTCGATTCCAGGAGCATGATCATTTTTGCAACCCATTTCTTGTAGTTTAAACCACTAGTGAGTGGTTGAACTGGAGTAACATCAGACACAGTGTTTGCTGCTTCCGACATCGTTTGATTCGAGTAGGTGGTAAATGCTTTTAATTGTTAGGAAAAGCAATACTGTGGGGTTCTGGGCGTGGCTGGTTTGGAACGAAAGAAGGATAAAGGTTCTGTATCGTGTATTAAACACTACCTTAAAAGCATTTACGACCAGGGATTGAGTTGCATGCTCTCGACAGGCACTACAGAATGAACAGGCTAGCTCCCTGTTCCTCACAGGCAATGTAAATGCAGCAGGTTTGATGGCAGTATGGTTATTCGCACGGCTTTTGCAGTTGAGATTAGGACCAATGCAGCAGGTTTATATAGTGTGTGTGTTGTAACAGCTCACCTCTCACATCCACTATTGTAGAGCTATAAACCAGCAAAGGACCAACTCTACACACTCATTCATTGAGTTGTGCGGACAAGGTCACAAGATGATCCACATAAATAGGTACCAAAACATTGACCCCACCACACGTTGTGCCCGAGCGGGCGGCAGCGGCGCGCGTGTGGTTTACCTCCTTTCCCTCCTCATAACACTTCAAACTCTCTTAAAGGTGTTGGAGTATATAAGTGAGGAAAGAAGAGGTTATCCAACCAATGTGGGACAACTTGGGTAAGCTACAAGAGCCTTTCCCTTTAAATGCTCCCAACATATGGAAGTCCAATTATATTATTATATTGTACATTTTAACATGTTTTTATTTTTTCTAATTTTTATTATTTAAATTCATAATAACATAATATTTTTCCTTGCATCGCAACAGTAAAACACTTGTTTAAATTTATTATAAAAGTCCAAAATTCTAAAAATGCTATAAAAAAAAATAGTGCCAAAAGTTGCTACAGGAAGTATACAAGTTTTCATCTATTGAAAATTGCAAAGTCACACTTGACAACATTTTATTAAAAAAATTAAAAGAAAAAAAAGAAAAAACATCAAATATGCCATTGAGCTTTTCTTATTCGTACAATTGGACCACCGCATAAAAAAGTGTACAATTGAATAATTTAATGTTACAAAAATTATGCAATTGAAATAATTTACAGTAAACAACAAGTTTCCGATGACCTTTTAGTATAGCATGCCTCTTAGAAAATGAAATAATTTTAAAATTTTCTTTAAAAAATAATATATTAATAAAATATTAAATTAAAATTTTAAAAAGGAGAGGAGGTTGTCGCTTCCACCACCAAATCTCGAGTGACAACCACCTACTCCTTCGTCAAAAGAGAAGGCATGGTTGCCTCATCTATGACTATTGACAGAGGAGGCAAATCTCTTCCTCCGTCATTTTTTTTTTAAATAATAATTAAAGGAGGGGTAGACATACCTCCTCCTCCTCCTCCTTTATTGGTATTGATAGAAGAGGAGACATGGTTGCATCATCCTCTATCCATCAACGACTTGGATAGAGGAGGCTACACCTTCTCTGTCAGTTGGTAACCTGAACATAGGAGATTGTCTGGATGGAGAAGGCTACCCCCTCCTCCGTCTATTGACAACCTATAGACAGAGGAGGGTGCATCCTCTCCCGTCCTAGTAAGTTCTAAAAAAATATTTTTAAAATAATTGATTGGTTATACTTGGCAACAACTTGCTATATATACTAACTACACAAAGTTATAAATTTGAATGTTTTGATTACATGCTTTTTGGTCATTGGTCAACTACACAAACCGTAAAAAATTGATGGACTTCCTTTTATAAAATTAAGACATGCAAAGTCATGTCATCTTGCAATCACTACCATTAGCAGAAATAGACAAAGCCTTATAATTTATAGGTCAGTTCTTTTTCTTTAGCTAAAATATTACTCCGTATATGCTAACATTTTCGTCACCTACCAAGCTTTTACAAAAATCATAAACCTGTGAACTTCAACAATCTTTTTTCAATCCCTAAATTATTTAATTATAAGGTTGGTAAAACCCAGGAAGTTATGATGGCCATTAATTATGAGTGAAATGTAAATAATTAACGTATGTTAGGAGCATTAATAAAAGCTATGTGTAAAGATTGTTAAAGACGTAAACGTGAGAGTTGAGATCGCTGAGTTGGTCTAAGGCGTTAGATTAAGGTTCTGGTCCGAAAGGGTGTGGGTTCAAATCCCACTTTCAACATTGTATTTTCTGGTTATTTTAAAAGGGCATTCCTAGCAGTGTAAATTAATATAGAATGAATGAGTTGTTTAATTATTTTAATTTATTATTTTAATTTCCGGCAGTGTAAATTAGTACGCTTAATTATTTTAATTTATGTATAAAAATGAAAAAAAAATGCATTTTCAGCAGTGTAAATTAAATAGAAATGAGAATAATAAGGTAGTGCAATATAAAGTATGATTGATAGCTCCTCAAGAGTTTTAATATTAATTTTGATCAAATATACTCTCCTATAATATCTGGCAATATATATGTTTCTACTAATTAACAGGGCCGGCACTGAGGGTAAGCGAGATGGGCACCTGTCCTCGCTGCGAGGGCCCCCTAGCGTGGTTTTTTTATTTTTTGATGAAATTTTTTTTAAAAAAATATGCTTGCATATGTAAAGATTTGAATCCATGACTTCAAAATTATTTATTAATTTTAAATCCACTTAACAATTACAACCATGTGATATACTTATCTCAATTAATAGATACATAAAGCTTATACATTTTAATACATACACTGCAAAATATGAATTGCTCATACAATTGTCAATCATAAACTAATCTTCTATAGTTTATAATATCATTTGCAGAGTTTGAAAAAAAAAAAGGACAGAGGATTAAAACCATAATGTACTAATTACAGGTTTCAACGTTTAGACACCACCAAATTTTAAACTCTCCAAAATATGAATAGGCAACACAATTAGTAATCACATTGGTATTTAGAATCAAACTGTTAGTATTCCAAGAATATTTTTTCAGCGACCTGCTCTAAATCAAAGCTATCACATATGTCCTAAGTTAAATGTTCCAACATTTTTACAACTTATAGCACACTAACAAAATGAAGAAGCTCAGAAGTTCTGTTCCCATAGGATCCAAGGGAAAAAATGCTGACAACAACAAAGATAAGTAGAACATTCGTATATTATTAAATAATCATATGTAGATATAAGTAGATTTAATGGGGCAAATTATGCTATGGACCTGTGTCCACCATGTGCACGGTGGACATGCTGTACATTCATAATTTCTATACTGTACATTCATAATATCTAAACTCTAGATTCATAAAATTTATAATGTAGATTCATAATTTCTGTAATGTAGATTCATAATTTCTAAACTGTATAGTTCTCAAATTATGAACACATAGTTATCAAATTATGAATCTACAGTACAAAAATTATGAATCTGCAGTATAGAAATTATGAATGTGCAGTATAGAAATTATGAATCTACATTATAAATTTTATGAATCTACAGTGTAAAAATTATGAATCTACAGTATAGAAATTATGAATCTATAGTATAGAAATTATGAATCTACAGTATAAAAATTATGAATGTACAGCGTGTCCACCATGCACATGGTGGACACGGGTCCAGGGCATAACGCTCCATTTAACGGTTTGCAAATATAATATAGAGAAAATGGTCAAATAGGCCCCTAAACTTTACCTCAAATGTCAATTAGGCCCCTAAACTTTAAAAAGTGCAATTAAACCCTCAAACATATCAAATTGGGTCAATGAAAACATGCCTCCAGGCTGAGTGCCCGATTGAGATATGTATCATCAGTCCCTCACTTTTCTAAGGTCTAGCCGAGCGACGACTCAGAAAAGTAGAAAAAAAAAAAAAAACATCGAGCGAGGCACTTGGGATCCCGACTGGCTTCCTACCATCTCTTTAAGCCAAACGAGCACTCAGTCGAACGTGTACTGATATGTTGACTGGTTTCGCCATCTTCCTGATTGGTTCCGAGAATAAGTATGGTTGCTAACATGTAATTATGGCAACCCCTCAATTCCAGACGATTACAGCCTCGAGGCGCGTCTTTTCGTAACCGTCTTGTCAACTCTTACGTCTCTCCCCCAACCGTCCGATGGAGCACACGCACCATATATAAATGAGTTCCCGTGCGGTTGTGTGTGTTATGTGCGGTTGTGGGGTGAGATGAGTGTTGGTTTTTGGGTTTTCGGGCCCAAGGAGGTCCAACACAACCTTTAGCTGGAGGATACACATTTCAATAAAGCTTGCTAAAATAATATGGGCTCGATGATTTTGACATGGAAACAGAAAGGAAAACCACGGGCCTTTTTGGGGCGGTGCCAAGCCTAATTCCACTATGCATTTTGTAGGTGTCTTTTGTACATACTTGTAGGGCTATTCTCTATACAAAGTTTTTGGGTTTCTAATAATATAGTGAGAATAACATAAATGAGAGTGGTAGAATGGTGTGGAAGAGTCCTTCCATGTGTGTAGAGTGAGTGCCCCCTTTCTTCTTGTCTTCTCCTCCTTTTATAGCTAGCCCATCCCAAAAGTGTCCGTTGGACCATTTAGTAGGGTAGTTAATAGGTATTAACTTGGTTATTAGTGGGTAATAAGTGGGAGACTTAATAGGTAGCCTTTATTTGGGGGGTTATGGATGAGGTAGATAAATAGGGTAGTAAATAGGACTTTAAGGGTAGATAATTGGGAGTTTAATAGGGGCGGCTAACGGCTAGTTTTAGGCTGACCTTCTACCCGTGCCGATCCCACACTCGCGCCGACTCCCGGGTCGAGCCGACTCCTCGGTTTGGCTCGTATCTCTTTTGGGCTTGCTCCATTTTCTTCTTGGGCTTCCCTTCTTTGTCTGGGTTTTATCTCTTTTCTTCTTGGGCCCCGAGCCCACGGGGTTCACACCCCATCAACTAGTCCCTCACTTTTCTATGTCTCGTACTCAGCAGGGCATGGAAAAGTATATTGTCTTGCCTCAAAACTCGCTTTATTAGTCGTCTCGATTTCTGCCGAATCTTTTTTCAAGATTCCAAACGATTCCATCCTCATGACTTCTCTTCGTTTGCCATACGACCGACTGCTACATTAGAGGGGACCCTCTGACTTCGAGCCCCTTTTTCTTCATCCGTCGAATTAACTCTCGGCTGTCACTTTACTTTCCCTGATAAATTTCTTAGGGTCTAGACCCTTGATTCTTTCTTCATTCGCCGAGTCCCTCATTCGAGGCGACTTTTAGGTGATAGCTTCTTTCTTCTCTAAGAAATGCCTAGGGTCGGAACCCTGGTCTCTTTTCTCTTTTTCTCTAGAAACGTCTAAGGGTCGGAACCCTTGTTTCTTCTCTCTTTTCTCTAGAAACGTCTAAGGGTCGGAACCCTTGTTTCTTCTCTCTTTTCTCGCTGAGTCCCTCAGTCGAGGCAACCCTTTAGGCTTTTTCTATCTTAGAAACAGTTTAGGGTCAGTGCCCGGTCGTTTCTTTCCATACTCGCCGAGTCCCTCAGTCGAGGCGACTCCTGTAGGCTTTTTCTCGAAAACGTCTAAGGGTCAGTGCCCTTGTTTCCTATCTTTTCTCGCCGAGTCCCTCAGTCGAGGCAACCCTTTAGGCTTTTTCTATCTTAGAAACAGTTTGGGGTCAGTGCCCCGTCATTTCTTTCTATACTCGCTGAGTCCCTCAGTCGAGGCGACTCCTGTAGGCTTTTTCTCAGAAACGTCTAAGGGTCTGTGCCCTTGTTTCCTATCTTTTCTCGCCGAGTCCCTCAGTCGAGGCAACCCTTTAGGCTTTTTCTATCTTAGAAACAGTTTAGGGTCAGTGCCCCGTCGTTTCTTTACTTTCTCACCGAGTCCCTCAGTCGAGGCGACTCCTGTAGGCTTTTTCTCGGAAACGTCTAAGGGTCTGGGCCCTTGTTTCCTATCTTTTCTCGCCGATTCCCTCAGTCGATGTGACTCTTTTTTGGCTTTTGCTAAGGGTCCTAGCCCTTGTTTATTTTCTTTTTCTCTCGCCGAGTCCTTGCTTGATGCGACTCCTGGCTACGATTCTTCTTTTTCTAGTAAACTTCTTGGGCCCTTGGTTCTTTTACTAACTCGAGTGACTCTCGGTGGTAGCTTTACTTTTTATTCCCATCGTATAGCCCCTTGTAGATGAGAAATTCTATGAGCAATATTTTTAGCAATATTTTTTGAATGTATATGCATTTTCTGCCACTAAATTTCCATTGCCGAGTCGTGCTCCCAAATTGCATGTCACATATGTACCCCTTCTATTTTTATTATTTTCACTGGCTTTGGAGAGATCGTTGGTACTTTTTGTGTGTTTGCAATTTTCCCCCTTCTTCATCTTCTATCCGCATAACTAGATGGGTCAACCGCCCAAGGTCCGGGCGCTCGGTGGGGGCGCTCGGTGGTTGACCTTGAATCTAGGTGGGCGGACAAGCTGATGTCCGACACGGAGTGGTCGGCCCAGCGCGAATGAGCAGACCTACTCGGTCAGACTCTAGGAGTCGGCCTCGAAGGTAGTAGGTCAGACTCTAGGAGTCGGCCTCGAAGCTGATTGGGCGGACAATCTAATGTCGGCACGGAGTGATCGGCCCAGCGCGAATGGGCGGACCTACTCGGTCAGACTCTTGGAGTCGGGTCCTTTAATCTATCTCACATCCTTTAATATTTCCCACCGAGCTGCACAAATTTCAAAGCCATGTTTTTATGAGGAAAATATTAATGGGGTGAGAAGAGTCAAACCCTGGCCTCTTTATTTTCTTCCGTGGTCTTTTACCAATCTTACGCAATCAAATTTTTGAATCTCCACAGCATTGAATTTAACGTATGTCCATATTGCGCGTTAAGACAGCCATGAGCAAGTTACGAGATGTGTCGACTTGTTCATCAAACAACTTCGGCTTTGAGATCGTCATCATCAATGTCATGCACGCCCGTTCTGAAAATATGCTCTGGAATGGTAAGTGCAAATTGCCATATTTTCTAGATTCAAATATCCTTATAAAGATAACCTTCGATAAGAATGTTTAGAAGCCATCCAGAACCATGTGTCCAGCATCTCCATCCTTCGCCACGCGCCCTCGACCGTGGGAGCAAGACTCGACCACAGGATTAGCCACCGCACCAGCCTCGGGGAGATGTTTTCATTCTTCTCCTTGTATTTGGCCTACTTGGTTTTTTGGGAAAACGTACTCAAAATGGTTTTTGTTTTGTGCAATAGCTCTAAGTACATTTACTGACGAGTGTTAGCCAAATGCAATACTATTTTCCTCTTCCTGTAAGATTCAAAAACCTTTATGCCTCATGCAAAACTGCCAGTAGCTTGTCTCTGTCATTTTAACTTTGCAATCCTCTTCCAACGCAATTGTCAGAAGCTAAATCTCGCCATCGCGCCCCATCCTGCCCAGAATCAAGGCTGTGAGACCCAGGTCCACCAAGCTGCGTGGGTCATCACTACTTAGCCATTTTAATGTTTCTCATCAAAATTGAACCAGCTTTCCATTTATTCCCTTGGCATTTTCTCTTTTCCTGCCTTCCTCATGTCAGATAGTGTAGCCCTGGAGATCAGACATCAATTGGAGCTTCCTATTCTCAACATGATACGGCTTGAGACGATCTTTGAGGCTTAAAGTCTGATATTCTCATCTGAGTCGACGGCTACTCCTAAGTTGTGCAACGAATAACTTCCACAGATTGATTCAGGAACTGGTGTGCCATCTTCAATCGACATCGATCCACGAATAGAAGTAAGCCGCGATGCATAAGCCTGGAATCGAATCGAAATTGCCCGAGCCGGTGCGGTCAAGCCGCTCATATCGTTGATTTTCTTCATCGATCCCGATCCCCAGGCGTCACTGCAATTCTCAACCTCTTACTTCGGAGTCGACGCATATAGAGAACGCCACTCGCGCCCTGCTATGTTTATTGCAATTCGAGCGAAACAAAGTCATAATCGGCGGCGTCGGCTCGATTCCGCCCCGAGAGGGTCTTCTAGAATACGGGAATTTTCACGGCAAAAAGGAACGCCTACCGGCTCTGTATTCGCGACTACTGGGTGCCGACGGCTGACAAAAAATTGGCCAATAAAACCAACAGAAATTTTCTGCTTCATTTCACACCCTTACTGCAAAAGGCTAATCAGCTCATTCCCCACAACATGTCCGATTTCTTCCCCATAGTCCGAGTGCTACGCAACGGACTCCCAAGCCTTAGCCGAGTACTCTCCTTGCTGACTCTGAACGTAATCAAGTCTGGCTCCACGGATTCCGCGACAGGCCGAATGGTGGTCGAGTCCATCGGTTGTCATCATGCTTCTTCTTCGCCGACCGCGTCCGAGTGCTCGAGTCTGATTCGATTCGCGGTCGCCGCCGACTGCCTCCTTTCTAATTGTTTGACTGCTTGCCTACCAACCATTTTTGCTTTCCATACTTGCCATGCTTGTCACGTACAGGTGTAGGCCCAAAGATGGCAGCCACGCATAACATTGCATTATATTTTTCATATATCATATGTAAAAATATGACAATCGTGTAGGAATTTTCTTTTTCTCTGATTTTGGTCGATCATTCTTCTATAGACAACGGTCTCGGACTTTCTTGTGATTGATTCGAGTGGAGTCGGCATGTTTAATTTTCTTGTTGGAGTGGTGGGAGCACACAACTCTTGATACGGACATCAATTTCATTCCTTGAACGGGAGTCCTTCAATTGAAATATATATTGCCGAGTTCCTTCAGTCGTCGTACTGTGCTGAATCCGAGCACACCGTCTGGCCGTCGTCCGAGTGCCTTCACTAATTTCCGACTTCCTGCATGGACGATGGCCGACTGACGATGAATGATAATATTCCGTAGGGAGTCGGCAACAGTTGCTGCCGTCTACGAAGAGTTGCTCAGCTCTTTGAGCTTGGTCGGTGTCTTCCAAACCTGCTGGTATATGCCAGACTGAGTCCCTCAGTCATCAGTGCGTTTCTCACGCTCATTTCATTAATGCCGTTTCGAATTGTAAGTGACATTCCTCCTCATGCTAATTCCTCCAATGATGTATCTAGGCCCTTAGCTTCTATGCAATAGTTTTGTCTGGAATTCGCTCCTTTGCGGCGTAAAGAGATAATGGATTGTCCACCGGATGCAGAGAAGCCATTGGAAAGGTGGAAAGGAAATTGTGAACTGTGGAAATCAAATGCAAGCGCATATGCGAATTAATTTTGCAAAATTTCCAAGCAGAAAATGCTAAGAGGACGCCAAGTTGATGACTGTTTCACTGGGTACACGGCTTTTCCAACCGCGGTCCGACCCTTCCCAAGCCTCGTTTGATACCATACTGATTATCTCTTCAATGTCAACAGATTCTTTCACATGATCAAGAGCAAAAGCGGAGAAAAAATGATTGTGACCCCGGTGTTTACCGTTAAAGTCGTGGTGGGTGAACCATTTATTCAGCGTCCCGACTTAATGATTCCCCAGCCGAGTCCCTCAGTGTGATGGACTGACCCCTCTCTTGCTAACAACTTTTGAGTATTCTAAATATTACGTCTAATTTAAGGGTTGCCTCTTGTAGACCTCAAACACACAGTTTTATTTGCTTTATTCTCCTCTAATTCTCTTCTTGGTCCACGGTTCTCCGTGAACCTTCTCAATCTTCCGCCCGTAGTGACCGGACGCTCTCTCAAATTGCTCAGACAAAGAGGCAAACACAACCTTTTGCCACGATCCCCACAGACGGCGCCAGTGTTGGTTTTTGGGTTTTCGGGCCCAAGGAGGTCCAACACAACCATTAGCTGGAGGATACACCTTTCAATAAAGCTTGCTAAAATAATATGGGTTCGATGATTTTGACGTGGAAACCGAAAGGAAAACCACGGACCTTTTTGGGGCGGTGCCAAGCCTAATTCCACTATGCATTTTGTAGGTGTCTTTTATACATACTTGTAGGGTTATTCTCTATACAAAGTTTTTGGGTTTCTAATAATATAGTGAGAATAACAGAAATGAGAGTGGTAGAATGGTGTGGAAGAGTCCTTCCATGTGTGTAGAGTGAGTGCCCCCTTTCTTCTTGTCTTCTCGTCCTTTTATAGCTAGCACATCCCAAAAGTGTCTGTTGGACCATTTAGTAGGGTAGTTAATAGGTATTAACTTGGTTATTAGTGGGGTAATAAGTGGGAGACTTAATAGGTAGCCTTTATTTGGGGGGTTATGGATGAGGTAGATAAATAGGGTAGTAAATAGGACTTTAAGGGTAGATAATTAGGAGTTTAATATGGGCTAACGGCTAGTTTTAGGCCGACCTTCTACCCGTGCCAATCCCACACTCGCGCCGACTCCCGGGTCGAGCCGATTCCTCGGTTTGGCTCGTATCTCTTTTGGGCTTGCTCCATTTTCTTCATGGGCTTCCCTTCTTTGTATGGGCTTTATCTCTTTTCTTCTTGGGTCCCGAGCCCACGGGGTTCACACCCCATCAATGAGAGTCATTGATCGTGTCAAGATCAACGTTCAAGATTAACAAAGTTTAAAAAAAAAAAAAAAAAAAAAAACGCAGTGGCAATTTGATAATTTTGCATCTAGGTCAAATTTTGAGGTGCGTGGTTTTCCTACTTAAGGTACGTGATTTTCCTTCTTAAGGTGCGTGACTTTTGTACTTAAGGTGAGTGGTTTTTGTGTTGTGTGCTTAAGGTGCTTTAGTTGTTAGAAACTTAAGTGTCGGTCTAAAACTTTAAGTGCGTGGTTTTTTTTCTTAAGGTGCGTGATTTGTATGCTTAAGGTACTTCAGTGTTGAAACTTGAGGTACGTCGGTCTAAAGCTTTAGGGTTGTGATTTTCCTTCTTAAAGTGCGTGATTTCCCTTCTTAAGGTGCGTTGGTCTAAAATTTTAGGTGCGTAAATTTCCTTATTAAGGTGCATTGTTTTCCTTCTTAAGGTGTTTTGTTTTCCTTCTTAAAGTTCTTTGTTTTTTCCTTTTAAGAAAAAAAAAATTTATTAATTTCATAAACAATTTCATGAATTCCTTTAGGTTGTCTGTCATCCCAAGCGCTCAGGTGAGAGCATTAATGGAGGACACATGTGTTTTTTTCATTGATTTGAATCATTGATCCAGATTTGATCAATGACTCAGATCTAAGTCACAACGTTTAGCAACAGGAGAACATGCCGCTTGAACATAAAATTTTGTAGATCTATAAAGTTAGCATTCATTTATAGGGGCTTCATAACCTTTTATATTCATTACTCTACATCAATTATTAGAATAAAGTCACGTGAATATAAATATCTGTTCAAAAATTTGTGAGAATCTAAAAGCATTAGAGTATTCAACTGCTGCATCTATACAAGTCATAACAAGAATCAGGCTCCCAAGTCATTGATCAAATGAGACTTGGTTTCCATAAAATGATTGCAATTCTCCACAGAGGTATACTCTAAGAGCTTTCACTTTTGATCATTCAAACTGGAACCATCTCTCATTTCCTTAGGAATACCATTCTCGTCGCTGAACACATCATATTGGCTTCTGATGGTGGTGTTCTGTGTTGCTGCACTATTTTCTTCTCCTTCTTGATCTATCGCCGGTTCATCTTTATCTTGCGAAACATCTTTCCCATCACTTCCCCTGTAAGATGTCACAGTTTCAAGTAAATTTTCAGATACTGTGCTAGTAGAAGACCCTTCGTCGTTTTTGTGAGTCTCATCGGAGTATGCTATTTCAACTCTTTTGCCACCTTGCAAATCACCCTGCTGATTGCTAGAAGACCCTTCGTTGTTTTTGTTAGTCTCATCTGAGTACGCTATTTCACCTCTTTTACCACTTTGCAAATCGCCCTTATTGCTAGAGGACCCTTCTTCGTTTTTGTTAGTCTCATCTGCAAATGCTATTTCACCTCTTTTGCCACTTTGCAAATTGCCCTTATTGCTAGAAGACCCTTCACCTCTTTTGCCACCACCCTGCAAATCGACCTGAATGTTCTCCCCTTCCCCTTCTGTGCTGCTCGACGACTCTCCTTCCACCATCTCCCCTTCCCCGTTGCTCATGTCTAAGTTTTCTCCTCCAACATTCAACTGCCCGGCAGTCTGTTTGCGCCCTAAACTATGTACACCTTCATCCACCCTGATTTTGGTTCTCACACTACCATGCTGCGGTTGTGTTATTTGATACACCAACCAGGCACAAACAACCAATCCCACTAGAAACTGAAGAACCCGGCCAGTCTTTAGTCCATTAGGTCTCAGGTTTCGACTACTAGCTACTATGTTCATAATGGTGTACAACACTTTCTCCGAGCTACAACACAAAATTTCACACTTTAACAACCAGAAATCTCTTTTTGCAACAAACAATGTAGACTGAATTTAGATACTCCAACTTCCACAGTTTGTTCTTATGCAGCATTTAATAGTACTATTGAACACAAGGAATTCCCAGAAAAAGCATTTGAAGAACAAAACATTCATTTAACAAAGTTTTTTAAATACTTTATTGGAACAAGATTAATCATTTTTATAGAACTTTCATCATAGTGTACAACACTTTCTCCATGCTAGAACATGAACTTTCACACTTTAACAACCTGAAATCTCTTTTTGCAACAAACAATATATACTGAATTTAGATACTCCAACTTCCACAGTTTGTTCTTATGTAGCATTTAATATTATTATTGAACACAAGGAATTCCCAGAAAAAGTATTTGAACCAAGCATATTCATTTAACAAAGTTTTTGAAATAATTTATTGGAACAAGATTAATCATGTTTACTAAGCTGGAATCACAACACAAATTGATCATCAAACTCAACTGCATTTAATTCAAATATAATAAAGCATAAATTGATTCATTCATCTGATCTATATAACAGAGAGGATCACAGAACAGACAATTTTTCACTAATACATCACCCAATTTCAATATTTTATACATACTATCAAGAACAAATCAAGGAAAAAAAAAAAACAAAAAATAAGAAATTATCAAAGATTTGATAATCATAAAGAGGCTTTGAAAATTGATAATTGCAGTAAATAATCATCCGCATATGAAACCATAAAGATTAGGGGATGATTAATCCCATGACGCATTAAACTCCTGAATCAGTAACTTCTTAACACGATCAAATATATGAATTAAACGAGGAAGAAATCGAAGAATTTACCTCAAAAAGTAAGGCTAATCGTCTTGATTCTGTACTGGTAAGAACTGATCAATCTTTGAAAAACTGATTTTGTTTCTTCGCATTTCTTATTTATTTTGGCAGTCTCTTTTACACTCTGCCTGTCTTTGACTCAAACGTTACTTTTTTACTTCGTTGAGGAAGAAAATGTTGTGGCGGTTGGTTATAATGGCTGAATTACCATCGTACCCTTCCTGGAAATATCGGGTTCTGTTGCAACGTTGTGTAACGTGGCGCATGCTTGTGAATAAGAAAGTGGGAGTGAGGGTATTTTTGAAAGAATCGAATTCTTTCGCCGGCGTTTCATTTCCCTACTTTAACGGCGCGCCTGATTATTGGGCTTTGTCAGACTATAAAAGTTGGCAAATTATTGGGCAAATTATATTAGGCAAATTATATTATGCACCGCGGTGCATAATCGATTATGCACCGCGCGTCTTTTTTTTAAATGAAAATTAACAGTGTTTATTTTCGCCGTTTCGCACCCTTTTACAAAAAGTAACTGTTATTCAGTGTCATTTTGTATACATTACAGTTTCAGTTGAACACAACTACAGTTTCATTTTGATATAACTATAGTTTCATTCGATATTTATAGACTCAAATATGTGAAAATGTTATTTTATTTTATTTTATATACACTATAGTTTTATTAAAACACAACTACATGATCATTTTGATATAATTACAGCTTCATTGTATTGTATAATATACACTCAAATATGTGAAATATTATTCAGTTTCAGTTTATATACACTGCAGTTTCATTTCACTATAACTACAGTATCATTTTGATATAACTGCAGTGTCGGTTTGGATATACTGTAGTGTCAGTTGGTGTTTAATACACCAAACAAACGGACTCCGTTAACTCTAACGGCGGGCCGTTTCTTTACTTAAAAAAACGGCGCCGTATATGGGCCGCGGTGCATAATCGATTATGCACCGCGGTCTATAATATAACAACTGATTATATTATGCACCGCGGTGCATAATCGATTATGCACCGCGCGTCTTTTTTTTTTTTAAACGAAAATAAACAGTGTTAGTTTCCGCCGTTTCGCACCCTTTTGCAAAAAGTAACTCTGTTATTCAGTGTCATTTTGTATACACTGCAGTTTCAGTTCAACACAACTACAGTTTCATTTCGATATAACTATAGTTTCATTTGATATTTATAGACTCAAATATGTGAAAATGTTATTTAATTTTATTTTATATACACTATAGTTTCATTAAAACACAACTACATGATTATTTTGATATAATTACAGCTTCATTGTACAATATACACTCAAATATGTGAAATGTTATTCAGTTTCATTTTATATACACTACAGTTTCATTTCACTATAACTACAGTATCATTTTGATATAACTGCAGTGTCAGTTTAGATATATTATAGTGTCAGTTGGTGTTTAATACACCAAACAAGCGGACACCGTTAACTCTAACGGCGGGCCGTTTCTTCACTTAAAGAAACGGCGCTGTTTTTGACCGCGGTGCACATGCACCACGGTCTATAATATAAGGACTGAAATTATTGTGGGGACCATGGTCCACACAATGTTATGTGGACCATAACAAAAAGTACATTTTTAATATATTAAATGTACATTATTTTTGTACTGAATGTACATTATACAATATAATGTACACTCAGAACAAAAATAATGTACATCCCCTGAATACAATGTACATTATTTTTGTACTGAATGTACATTATTTTTGTACTGAATGTACATTATTTTTATACTGAATGTACATTATTTTACAGTAAAGAAAATATGGTCCACACAACTTGTATAGACCATGGTCCACACAATAATGATTGATAAAAGTTAGGGATATGAATATCAATCTTTATACCATGTACTACGGTGCACATAGTACTGTGCGTTTCGCGTCTGTCAAAATAACGTCATTTTAATATGTTGTGTGGAGAGTCGACGCGACAGAGTGTATGTATATTATGTTATATAATTATGTACATTATGTTATACAATTATGTACATTTTGGTATACAATTATGTATATTATTTTATACAACTATGTACATTTTTTTTATACAATTACATACATTCGAACACGCTATTTTTTTTAACAGTTAAAAATTTATGTACATTCTCATATACAATTATGTACATTTTAGTATACAATTAATTATGTACATTTTCAAAACATGAATATTTTTTTTGTAACAAATTAATAGCAAACTACGAAAAAATGAAATTTTCAAAAAAAAAAAAAAAAAAAAAAAAAGTGCAAAACGACGTCGTTTTGCACCAGGGCGCACAATGCAATGTGTGCCCTGGTGCACGATATAAATTGCCTATGAATATCGCATGGGGGAATTCTATTTGCAATACCCTAATTGTTATTTACTAATCATTATTATGTGGACCATATTTTGTATACGGTAAAATAATGTACATTCAGCAGGTAGAAGCTGACCTGGGTTGCCTTCCCACCTGACAGGATAATAGGGCTGGCACCCGACTCGGATCACAAATGGGCATCTGACTCAGCATCACATGGGAACCCAACGGGCAGAACTCCAACGGTTAGGAATTCCAACAGGTGCCACCTTTACTGTCATTGAAGCCCCTATTGATGAGAGAGAATTAAAGGCTAGGCTCCCCATTTATGTCCCATGTTGTTACCGTTAGGACTCTAAGTATAAATGGGGCTTTCCTCAGCTAGCAAATGACAGATTGTATTTTCGATACTGAGACAAAAGCAATAGAACTATTGTTACTCTCTTATAACGTTATTATAGTATTATTATTATTACCGGTAACATTATTACCGTCATTGGTGCTTTCATTGAGAGCCAGAGTCCAATACTCAAGCAGGCTACGACACACACAACTCATTCCTCTTTCAACAGCAAGCTTGGAAGAATGGTGTCCCGCAGCTCCCATGGTTCCCGCAACGTGAACAATGGCAATGCCTCAGGTGACCTCCGGGACCAACTCACCAACAATCGCGGAGGGGTCCTCCGAGAACAGCTCAACAACGGGAGGCCCGGGGACCTTCGAGACCAACTCAACAATGGAGGAGACCTTCGAGACCAACTCAACAATGGAGGGGACCTCCGAGACCAACTCCACAATGGAGGGGCGAACCAAGTCGTGAACCTCCAGGCGACCATTCAGCAAGCAGTGACGGCGGCACTAATCCAAGTGGCGGTGGGACTACAAGGCCAAGTGCCCCCGCTGCGGCCTCAGGAAATAGAGGTAGAATCCCCACGGAGGGTGGATGCCCAGGACGCAACCCGTGCCGCGAGGGACGCAGGGCGTCGCACTAGGACCGGGGGTCCGGGAGAGGGCACCCAAAGAAGTGGACCGGCCGGACGGCAACCTAGGCCCTCCCGCTCTGCCTTATAACGGTTGGGACATGGGGCGCCACGCTCGGCAATGGCCGGAGTCGCGTGCCGAGGGGTCCTCCGCTAGAGGCCCTCGCCGACACGAGGAAAGAGAAGCGGAAAGATCGCCCACAGAAAGGATGGGCGAGTCTTGTGGGCCGGCACGGTGACGAGTCGGCCCTGCGTCGACATTCGGATGAGCGACGCTTCGATGAACCGGCCCCACGTCGGCACTCGGCGGAGCGACACGTCGATGAGCCGGCTCCGCATCGGCACTCAGCGGGCGAACGACGCGTTGGTGAGCGGGTTCCACACCGACACTTTGATGGACGAAACGTCGAGGAACCAGCTCCGCGTCGACACTCAAATGGACGGCACGTCGATGAACTAGCCCCACACATGGAGGAGCGGCAGCCGGCCCCGCGCCGATACCCTGACGAGTCGGCCCTGGTCGAAAGGCTGCAGAGAAGGATCGAGGAGTTAGCAAGAAGGGTGGAGGCACGGGAGCAGTCGTCGGAACCCGAGGTACGAATGGCAGCACCGTTCTCCCCAAGCATCATGGACGTACCTCTGCCGAGGGACTTCAGGTTACCCGCCATTAAGGCGTACACGGGAGCCACTGACCCACGTGTCCACATGACTAGGTACAAGGCTGCTATGGTAATGATTGGGGCAAGGGACCATCATGTGCCGAGCGTTCTTGTCCACCCTGGATGGAACGGCCCAAGATTGGTTCAACACCATCCCGGACAGGTCGATCCAAAACTTTGGAGAATTGTCCAAAAGCTTCCTGACATACTTCTCTGATAGCATACAGCGTAAGAAACCGTTCTCTCACCTCTGTGTACTAAAGCAAGATAGAGGCGAGAGCCTCAAAGACTTCCTAATCAAGTGGAAAAAGGAAGTCAATAATGTCTACGACTTCGACTCCAAGGCGGCGATCCCGATATTCATCCACGCCTTGAGATCGGGGTATTTTCACAAGCAGCTGAACGCCCACCATCCCCGTACTTACGAAGATTTGATGAGGACGGCTAGCCGCTATGCCGAAGCAGAGGACGTCGACAGGAAAAAGAAAGATGAGGAGGACGGCAGGAAAAACGGGAAACCTGGGAAAGCTGGTCCGTCCAGCCAGGCACCACGTTCGAACCACCCGGCCGCAGGGAAAGGCCGGGACCATGAACGGCCTCGCCTAGTTCCCCTGCATAACCTAACTCCTCTTACCCATCCCGTCAGTGTCATCCTAAAACAGGCTGAGGAGATGGAATAGTCGAGTTCCCACCAGAGTGCATGAAGGTCTCCCCAAAAGGAGACCAAGCAAAGTACTACAGGTTCCATAGGCAACCCGGGCACGACACGGATGAATGTAACGTACTGAAGAGACAAATAGAAGAACTCATCCAGCAGGGCTACTTCAGGCATTTCGTCAAGCGATCCAAGCAGCAGCAACAGCCGCAGCGCGATCCATCAAAAAATCCACCAAAAAATGTCTGGAGGAAGGAGGATGGCGTCGAGCCGTCTACCTCAAACGCCAAGAAAAGAAAACATGACCAGATATCTGAGCAGGATGATAGCGAGAAGGAAACCGAGGTGGCGCCCGGACGACAAAAGAAGCACACCATACTCTTTATCTATGGTGGACCTGCGGGGGCCGACACACCCACAGAGAGGAAGAAGTGGAGCAGACAGCTGTACGTGGGAGAAGTGGTAAGTCTTCCCAAAAGGAAAGAAGCAGAGGCGGGAGGCCATCACTTTCTCTGACGAGGACCTCCCTGAGGGCCCCTTACCCCATCGCGATGCACTTGTGATTAAGATGGACATCAATGATATGATCGTACATCGCATCTTGGTCGACACGGGAAGCTCAGTGAATGTGATGTACTACGACGCCTTCACCGAGTTAGGGCTACCTAGAGGCCAGCTCAAAGAGGTACGAACTCCACTCTCTGGGTTTACTTGGGATTCGGTGGAAATAGAAGGGTCGGTGACCCTGCCCGTGGAGATAGGAACGAGCCCCAACATTCGCAAGCTGGACATGGAGTTCATCGTGGTAAGACTCACATGTGCGCACAACATCATACTCGTGAGGCTAGCACTGGAGGACCTCAAGGCCATAGTATCGGTGGAACACTTGTGTATGAAGTTCCCCACTCCGAACGGAATAGGAGTCGTCAGAGGTGACCGACGGGCAGCCCGCAGTTGCTACATGAAGGCATGCAAGAAGATTGGCAGTAAGGACCTACAGGTCCACACGATCGCGGAGAAAATTTTCAAAGAAGAAGAGGCCTGGCCCCGCGTTGAGCCCGTGTCAGAAACGGAAGATATAGTTCTGGATCCCTCCAGACCAGACCGAGTGGTGAAGATCGGCACAGGCTTAAGCCCAGAGCTAAGGGCCCAGATAGTGGATGTAATCTGTCGTTCTCACACGGTGTTCGCATGGGGGCCAGAGGACATGCCGGGCATAGATCGAAGGATCATAACCCACAAGCTCGCAGTCGACCCCAGCGGAAAACCAGTGCATCAGCGAAAAAGGTATATGTCGGCAGAACAAAGAGAGTTCGTGAAAAAGGAGGTGACCGCGTTACTCCACGTAGGGCACATCAAGGAGATTTACTACCCACAGTGGCTGAGCAACGTAATCTTGGCTCCCAAAGGATCAACGTGGAGGATGTGCGTGGTCTACACGGACCTCAATAGGGCATGCCCTATGGACCGTTTTCCACTACCCAATATAGATCAATTGGTGGATGAGACGGCAAGATGTGAGCTCATGAGCTTCATGGACGCCTTCCGTGGGTACCATCAGATATCCATGCATGAGGAGGACGCCGAGAAGACCGCTTTCACCACTCCCGAGGGGATATTCTGCTACTTGGTCATGCCGTTCGGATTGAAGAATGCCGGTGCCACATACACTCGCATGGTGGCAAAGCTGTTCAAGATAGTACTGGGACGAAACATGGAAGCATACGTGGACGACATGATCGTCAAAAGTCGCAAGGCCACCTCCCATGTCGAGGATCTTAGCGAGGTATTTTCCATTATGAAGAAATTTAATTTGCGCTTGAACCCAAAAAAAATGCACCTTCGCCGTTGATGGGGGCAAATTTTTGGGCTTCATGGTCACTAGGAACGGCATTAGGCCGAATCCAGAAAAGGTAAGGACTATCCTTGACATGGAGCCTCCGCGGTCCATAAAGGAAGTCCAGAGACTCAACGGGTGTCTGGCGGCCTTAGGCCGTTTTCTATCTAAATCGGCTAAACGTTCCCTCCCCTTCTTCCAAATCTTGAAAAAAAGCAAAGGGTTCGAGTGGACGCCAGACTGTCAAAAGGCCTTCGAGGAGTTGAAAAAATACTTATTGTCCACGCCCCTGCTTGCAAAGCCAGAGGCAGGTGAAGCCCTAACCTTGTACTTGGGCGTGTCACAGGGTGCGATCAGCTCCGTACTGGTCAAAGAAGAAGGAGGGACTCAGCGTCCCATCTACTACATAAGCAAAGCCCTACACGACGCGGAGCTCCGATACAGTGTGTTGGAGAAGACAGTATTTGCCATAGTCACTTCATCAAAAAGGTTGGCTCACTACTTCCAAGCTCACCCCATCCACGTACTCTCACACCAGCCGTTGGGGAGCTTCCTCCGGAATACTAACAGCTCCGCCAGGATGGCACGGTGGGCCATGCACCTCAGTCAGTTTGACATAGATTTCAAACCAAGGCCCGCCATCAAAGGCCAAGCTCTTGCAGACTTTATAGTGGAGTGCACAGCTCGGGAAGTGACGGACCAGGTAGAAACTGAAGATGGAGGGTGGTGGACCTTGTCCACAGACGGTTCTTCCAACAGCAAAGGTTGCGGCAGCGGCGTAGTGCTCGTCACTCCGGAGGGATTCCGCGCCTACTATGCCATCCGGTTCCACTTCAAGTTATCTAACAATGAGGCGGAGTACGAGGCCCTCCTCAATGGACTGCGGTTGGCGGCGGGACTACGAGCTGAAAAGGTCCGAGTTCGATGCGATTCCAAGCTGGTAGTCAGCCAGGTGTCTGGGGAGTATGAAGCCAACGAAGGAAGCATGCAGAAATACAGAGACGCGGTGTTGAGAACCCTGCGCGAGTTTGAGGGATATGAGATACACCAGGTACTGAGAGAGCAGAACGCCGACGCCGACATGCTCTCAAAGCTACGTACCGGAGTCCCCAGCCACATTAGGAAGATCGCTCGACTAGGAGACCTCGAGACTTCAAGTATCGACGTTTCGTGGGTCTTCCTTGTGCAGACTAGGGAGCCATGTTAGATTGATCATATCAAGTGATACAAGGCATATGGCACCCTACCGCAAGACGAGGCAGACGCAAAGGTAACGAAGTTACGGGCACCCAGCTACGTTGTCTCGGGCGATAAGCTGTACAGACGCTCCTACAATGGCACGTTACTAAGGTGTCTATATCCAGATGAAGCCAAGTTGGTGATAAAAGAAGTCCACGAGGGGGTATGCTCCGCGCACCAAGGGGCGTACACCATTGCACGGCGCATCATGTTACAAGGGTATTTTTGGCCCAAAATGCTGAGGGACTGCGCCGAGTATACAAAGCGATGTCCCAAGTGCCAAGAATTCCAAGCACTACCGGGTCGACCTACGACGAATTACACCCAGGTAAGCACCGCGATTCCTTTTTCAAGATGGGGAATTGACCTGGTAGGGGCCCTTCCCACGGGGACTGGAAGCAAGAAGTACATCATTGTGGCCATCGACTATTTCACGAAATGGGTGGAGGCCGAGCCCCTGGCGAGCATCACCGCAGCAAGGTGCAAAAGATTTGTCGAGAAAAACATCCTATATCGTTTCGGTATCCCTCTCCAGGTAATCACAGACAATGGTCGTCAGTTCGAGGCACGAGAATTTTCAGAATTCTTAGCAGGATGGGGCGTTAAGCATAGCCGGGTGGCGGTATCTTATCCTCAGGCGAATGGGCATGTGGAGAATGTGAATAGAACCATCCTCGACGGCCTCAAGAAAAAGCTAGAAGTAGCCGGCGGAGCCTGGGTGGAGGAACTCGACGGCATCCTCTGGGCCTATCGCACGACACCAAGAAGGGCCACCGGAGAAACCCCGTTCGCACTCGCCTATGGATTCGAAGCTCGGGCCCCGGTGGAAGTAATCATACCTAGTAGAAGGGTGGAGGAGTTCGAGTCAGAACAAAATGAACTCCACCAAAGGGTGGATCTGAACTTCTTGGATGAAAAGAGAGAAGCGGCATTCTGCAAGATGGAGAACTACGGTCGTCAGCTAAAGTCCTACCACGACGCAAAAGTCCGACCCCGGTATTTCCAAGTCGGCAACCTTGTGTTGCGAAGAAGGGAAGCCAGCCAACCACTTGAAGGGGAAAAAATTCGCAAAGAAATGGGAGGGGCCTTACGCCGTGGAAGAAGTCGTTCGCCCAGGAACATACAAGTTAAAAACTACAAGGGGAAGAATGATCGATCGGGTATGGAACTCGGAACATTTGATCAAGTACTTTCCTTAAAAATCCTGTAGTAGCAATCATTGGAACTAGTACTTGGTAATTGCGGTCCGTCCGCTCTACATGCTAAAGTTCTCTGAAATAATATCTTATTTTCATGGTCCGTCCATGTTATTTAGTAAAACAAGTTCGTTATCATCTTTTACAAAACTTTCTAAAATAATATCTCGCGCTCATGGTCCGCCCGTGTTGAAAAGAAAAAAAAAAAAAAAAAAAAAAAAAAAGCTCGGATGGCCGAGGCACGCCCCGACCAACACCGAGTCCGTCTCGGCAAAAAAAAAAAAAAAAAAAAGAAGGCGCCTCGGCCACAGTTTGGCCGAGGCACGCCTCGACCAACGCCGAGCCTGTCTCGAAAAAAAAAAAAAGAGGCAACATGTGTATTCCGAAGTAACTAGTTTATTCCGAATATTCTAAAATAGTAGCAAGTTGTTCAAACACAGAAAGCAAATATTTCAAAGACATAGCTAGAAAGCAAGGGAAAATCTCAAGTACGACTACGAACTACTCATGGTCCGAGAGCTCCTCAATCATAATCTGATCAAGTGGAACATTGGGGACGTTGCTAGTGCCGATGCCGTGAAACTCGTCCACAAAAGAATCCTCACGAGCATCTGTAACATCATCAATGGATTCATTCTCAGCATCAGGATCAGGATTCTTCTCTATTACAGGCAAGCCAAGGGACACGGGGTCAAAATCTGGAACCTTCTCCCTCAACACTGGAAAAATCTGCTGATGCTTCGTATACATTCCAATGTTAAAAGCCACCTGCGCCTCAGCCTCAACCGCCTCTTGACCAGCCCTAGTCTTGAGGAATTCCCGGATAGCCTCAGGAGTGCTCATATAGTGCATTGCGTCCTCTCTAAACTCGGCTGAAGTCTTGTAGACCTCCACAGCCCGGCCGAGGGCATCAGCATGGCCAGCACGGGTCCTCTCGTGGTCCTCTCGCTCCTTCACGATGGCAAGTTTAAGCGCTCCATGCTCTTTCCTTAGAGCCTCAAGCTCGCCCTCCATCTTGCTCAGAGCCTCTTCCCGGGCCAACAGCGCTTGGTGCTCCTTCCTTAACGCCCCAAGCTCGCCTTCCATCTTGCTCAAAGCCCCTTCCCGGATTGATAGCAAGTCCTTCAGGCTCTTGTTGTCCACGTCCCTAATTTTAACATCCTCAATGAGCGCGTCCGTCACCCGCCGTCGTTGGGCATGAATGATCTACCCCTCTAGCAGGGCCTGAAAGTAACAGACGGAGTAAGACACGCCAGGGCAGAGAAAGAACATAAGTATGAGAAAACTGACCTAAAAAATGTGTCTAAGATAACGCTCTTGCAGCATGTTGACATCCATGGCGACAAGGTGTTCCAAGTTCGCAGGAGGAGCGATACGAGCAGCATACTTAACCGCATCAAGACTCTTATTTATTAACGACGCTCCGGGTGGCACGTCCATTCCCAGTCGGATCAAGTTGGTCCGAACACGCGAGCCAGACTCAGTGGAAGTATCTCCTTGCACCTCTGGGGGTTGAGGGGAAAAGGTAACGGCCGTGGGTGTGCGAGTTGGTGAAGGCTGCATCACCCCCTCGGCAACCTTGGTTGGAGTAGGCGTACGCACCCTCTCGGCGACCTTGGTCGGGGTAGGCGTACGCTCAACGACCTTAGATGGAGTCGGCGTGCATGCCGGCGGAGGCGGCATCACCTCCGCGGCCTCGGCTTGACCCTTTTTACCCTTCTCTACCTTACTCTTCTTGGAGGGGGGATCCTGTCGCGACAAGTATCGACCGGTTCTCGAAGATGAAGACATGGTACATGCAATAAAAAGAAGACAAGTTAGAGTTAGTAGTTGATGAATAAAAACTAAGTGGTAACAGAAAAGTACCCGTGGGTGAAAGAACAGCCGGATGAGCCCTCACGAAGCCTAAGCCCGCGAGCTTCCACTCGGTAGTATAATCAACGATCGATAAAAGACCATCCCCTAGTAGATCATCTACATCTCGGCGGAGGGAGGGACTCATGTCAAGAGTAGGTGGGCAACGTAAATGGGATCCCCACGTGACACGAAAGGGAGACAGACAACCCACAAGGGTGACAAAGACATATTTGGGTTTCCAATCCTTGTTATAAGTAGGACGGTCCTCAAAGAGTTTGAAATGCGGCCTACTCGAAACCATGACAAATCCCTTACCCTCCTGAGAAGCCCTACCAACTATGAAAAGAGCCTGGAAAAGATCTAGCGTGGGTTCTATCCCTTTGTCCTTACATATAGAGAGAAAGCCCGCAATTACCTGGTGACCATTGGTAACAAGATGGCCGGGGGCTATCTCGTAGTGGTTCATAAAATCTATCACAAACCTATGAAGGGGAAACCGCAGCCCAACCTGTAGCGACAGAAGGTGGACCCCAAAATACTTATCGAGGGGTGGGTCGGTGATATTACCCCGAGGGTCAGGAGGGAGAGTCAGAACGTCAGGACTAAGGAGACCTCTAATATCATCCCAATGTCGTCCCCCTAATTGAGGCCGTATGGACAAGACAAGGGACTTATCAAGAACGGAGTATGAAGCCTTGCGCTTTTTCTTCTTTTTCAGTTGGGGCCTAGGTGTGGGCGAGTCAGCAACAAACGGAAGAGGGGGAAAATTTTCAAAAAGAAGGGAATCATCAAGAAGGTATTCCTCATCAAAATCAAGTTCTCCGACATCAATCAAGGGAGTAACATCCATTATAAGCAAAAGACACTAACCTCACCTCGGTTACAAATAAGCTCGCAAGACTTGGGTACAAAAACTGCCTGTCAGGAAAAGAGCGTGTTAATATATATATATATATATATATATATATATATATATATATATATATATATATATATATATATATAACCGAGTCCTCGGCCACGGGTTGGCCGAGACACAACTCGGGTGGCAGAGGCATGCGCCTCGGCCGAAGAGCCCAAGTCCGCCTCGGCCAAAAAAAAAAAAGGGGCTGGGTAGCGCCTCAGCCACAGGCCGAGGCGCACGTCTCGGCCTTCTGGTCGAGGCGCGGTGCCTCGATCGGAAAAAAAAAAAAAAAAAAAAAAGAGCAAGACACGTATATTCATATATACATAAATAAATTGTAAAATAATAATAATGACAGAGACTTACAGAGCTGTGGCAGAAGCTGTTCAAGAGGTGCTCTCAAATTGCTCAGAGACAAGGGTTTATATTGGAGAGGAGCCAGAGATAAAAAAAAAAAAAAAAAAAAAAAAAGTTAAGTGAAGCATGAAAGGATTTGGAAAGCACAAATCAGGGATTTGGAAGACACAAATTAGGGATTTGGAAAATAAAACCACATATCCTAAATCAAGCAGGATTCTACATAAGATCAAATAAAATCGCATATCCTAAATCAAGCAGGTTTCTACACAGGATCTTCTACACAAGATCAAGATAGATTCAGCCTTACTCCCAAGTCAACTCAAACACATCCGTTGACTCAGGAGTAGGGGGGACTGGTGACAGGATAATAGGGCTGGCACCCGACCCGGATCACAAATGGGCATCTGACTCAACATCACATGGGAACCCAACGGGCAGAACTCCAACGGTTAGGAATTCCAACAGGTGCCACATTTACTGTCATTGAAGCCAGCATTGAAGCCCCTATTGATGAGAGAGAATTAAAGGCTAGGCTCCCCATTTATGTCCCATGTTGTTACTGTTAGGACTCTAAGTATAAATGGGGCTCTCCTCAGCTAGCAAAGGACAGACTGTATTTTCGATACTGAGACAAAAGCAATACAACTATTGTTACTCTCTTATAGCGTTATTATAGTATTATTATTATTACCGGTAACATTATTACCGTCACCACCCTAGGCTGTCTTCTTACTGAAGAAGGCATCTGGTTGCCTTCTTCGGTGAGAAGGCAACCCCTCGCCTTCTTACTTTGCCCCTACAAAATTGTGTTGATCCATCCCCGAACCTAAACTTGGTTAGTTTAATTATATTATGTACAACGATGTCTACATTTCAAGATAGATCATCAATAAATATTTACTTTTAATATATATCAAATGTTCATTTTTAATATAATAGAAGTTTATTTTAGATAGTATACTAAAAACTACTGTAACTTTTAAACAATAAATTTATAGTATACTAAAAATTAACTTGTATGTCAGTAGTTCATCTTACAATTTGAACCATAATCCATAATATAATGATGGGTTACCTTGGCAAATTATACCATGGACTTGGGTCCACCTTTCATTGTGGACCCTAATCCAAAATGACATTTAAATTGTGTGCTTGCAATTAACAGATTATGAACCTATAAATAAATTGAAAGTACATAATATATTAATTGCATGTACATAATTTTTTTTATGCTAATTGTATATACATAATATGTTAATAGTAGTAGCCACATGATTTATTAAATGAATGTACATAATATTTTAATTGCAGACACATAATTCAAAGGAAAATACTACGTGTACTCCCATTTTTTACTTCCAACTTTTACTCCCTTCCACAAATTCTTGAGGTAGACACATTCCCTGTGACCCACATGATGAAAATAGTCAATCTTTGTTTGTCATGTCATGGAATAAAAGTGAGGGAGTAGAATTTGAAAGTACATATAGTAGAACTCTAATTCAAATGTCACTTTGAACTAGGATTTACAATGCAATGTGGACCTTGACCAATGATATAACAATTTGTTATTTTACAACTGGGCTAGGCGTACCTTGACGTACAAAATACTACTCCTCTCTCCTATTTTATATGTTAGTTGGATTAATAAGGTTTGATTGTAATTATTTACAATACAATTTTTTATAAACTCAATTTTGCATTTATATATAAAATTTATATATTTAAAAATGATTTTTTTTAGAAATTAAATTAAAAATACTATTATCAACAAAAATCAACATTTAAAATTATAAAGAGAAAAGGGTCAAATAGGTCCTTAAACTTTACCTCAAAAGTCAATTAGGTCCCTAAACCTTAAAAAGGTGCAATTAAACCCTCAAACATGTCAAATTGGATCAATGAAGCCCAAAAACTGATAAATGACATGTTATTACAGGTCATTTCACCAGTTGGTCGTCTTCTCCGGTGGAAGGCGATCAACTGGTCGCCTTCTGCAATAGAAGGTGATCGGCGACGGCGACTGCAATAGAAGCCGATCACTGGAATCCGTCACCGGATTGAAATGACCTGTAACAACAGGTCATTTACCGGGTTTTGGGCTTCATTGATCTAATTTGACATGTTTGAGGGTTTAATTGCACATTTTTAAAGTTTATGCGCCTAATTGACTTTTGGGTAAAGTTTATGAGCCTATTTGACCTTTTTCTCAATTATAAATATTTAATACAAAAAATAAGTAAAAAAAAATTGATTTAAATTTTATTTTTTTTGAAATACTCATGAATTCATGATTCTTTACAAGGTAATATATGTTTTATACTTTTCTAAATATTTTCAGCCCAAAACATCTAAGTCTCGAACAACAAGGTTTGAACTACTTTGAACTTATGATCGCCCATTAGAAATGATAACCGGAATACTATCACACTACAAAGTAGTTGACACAAGTAAAACCAAACAAATGAAATCAATAGAATTGCAACAATTTTTTTGAATAAGTTTTTGGTCATTATTCAGAGAGTGATGAGCAGTGAAATTAAAGTAGTTAAATCGTTTTAATTGTATTATTTTATTAGACTTTTACCATTTTAATTAAAATGCTCCAATTATTTCAATCATAAGTCAATCAAATGACCCTTCGAAAAAGTAATCGAAGCAACGTTTCAATCACTCTCTTAAATGCACACTAATTAAATGGTTCAAGGATAATCTCAACCATTAGGGTCCATAGCTTAGTATGGGTGCAACACTTACTACGGTTAGGATTTAAATGCACACTAATTAAATGGTTCAAGGATAATCTCAACCATTAGGGTCCATAGCTTAGTATGGGTGCAACACTTACTACGGTTAGGATTGGTTAAATAATTGAGGGGTGTATTCAATCATGACTTTCATTGAGTTTTAAAGACTTTTATAAACTTTAAAATTTTGGAGGTATTTAATTCAAAATTTTAGAGAGTCTTTAAAAATCATGTGGTATTCAATCAGGATTTTTAAAGAGTCTTTAAAAGTCGTGTGGTATTCGATTAATACTTTTAAAGAGTCTTTAAAGTCATGTGGTATTCAAAAAGTTATGAACTGTTGTGGACTTTTTAATTTTAGAACTTTTGTAGACTTTTTCTTCTTAAATATAAATAGTTGAAATCCAACCATCAACTCCAAGATTTCAAAATTTTCTTTCTAACAACTTTGAATGTTTTCTCTCTCTGTTTAAACTCTATTTTTTCTCACTATTTAAACTTTATAAACCTATCTAAATTTAATAAAATTATTTTTTTCTTCATTATCCTATATTTTCCTCATACCTAAATTTTACTAATTTTTCTCTCCTAAAATTTACAATCTTCCGCTAAAAATTAAAAATAATATTATTTTTACTTCATTATTACTTGTTTATATTGATTTTTATTTTTTTATGAATTTTTTATCCCTAACTTTCTCTAATTCTCCCTAAATACATGAACAAAGCAAAATTTTCATCATCAAATTTTAGTATATGTTTCATAATATTCATATATATACTTATATATTTTGATTTTGATTTTTTAATGTTTATATCCGTAATATATATATATATATATATATATATATATATATATATATATATATATATATATATATTATTAATATAAGATTTTTTTTTTATTTTATGCAACTTGTAATTATATTTTTAAATATTTTATTTGATCAATTTTTTTATTATAGATTTTATTGCTCAATATTGTTATGAATTTCTAATGAAATAGTTTTTTTTGTTAATGTTTATTAATAATATATATAAGTAATTAGCATATAAGTCTCAACATACTATGGATAAAAATAATAATGTTGAGAATATTGATGTAGGTGAAGAACTATATAATAAGAAGAATTTTATGATATATTATAAATGTTTTGTAAGAAAATTATAAATGATAAGAATCAAAATCATTGAAGTTTGTAAGGATGTATTCAATTTAGAATTTCAATGACTTTTATAGACTTTTTAAAATAAAAAATTGATAAAAGTCTATGAATATTTTTTATATAGACTTTTATAGAGTCTTATCATGTTTTAAAAAGTTTTGAATGACTCTATGAAAGTCAATCAAAGTTTATTAAAATCTATCATTTTAAAAGTCTTTAAAACTCTATAAAAGTCATGATTGAATACACCCCCTAAGATTTAATAAAAAAAAATCTAATGCATTTATATGCTTATGTACGTACCATCAGTTGAAAAGGGACAAGTGTCAAATCCTCAAAATCCTGCTCATCTTCCTATTCTAATTTTTTTTTTTTTTTTTGAAAGGAAAAATCAGAATATTATTGAATAAGATGTTCAATACAAGATGAAATAGAAGAAATCCAAATAGATGGGTCAGTTATCAAACGAGCAGTCCTTGCTAAAGCATGAGCGACTTTATTCTCTGATCTAGGGATAAAGTTAAAAGACACTACTTCAAAGTGTCGTTGATAATTTTTAATCTCATCAATCACGCAGCCAGCAAAAGATAAATCCACGGATGAACTATTAATCGAATTGCATACCATATGGCAATCAGACATCACCATGAACTTATGAAAACCCCTATCTTTAGTCCAAGACAACGCCTCCTCTTCTAATTTATGTGTTCTGGGTTTAACTGTTTGAGTGCTCAAACATTAAACTGTAGTACATTTTATCTTGAGGAACTTAGGCTACAACGCTCCTAGCATCAAATGGTGCATGGTAGCAAATAAGGTTTTAAGAAAAGAGTGTTTCGCTTGACTCGTACTAACCCCTTACCTTTCGTTTTTGTCCTTGTTATTTTTTAGAAATTATTATTTTCGTAGTAATATTTTCTAACACACAAAAATATGATTATGGACAATCTTAGCCCTCCCTCCTTACCAAAAGGGAGTTAGTATTAGTATTAGAGCATTTTAGTCTTTATATCATTTTTTTCATTTTAATTCTCATATCTACCAAACAGTTTTGTTTCTACCTACGAAACAATGAAATATTAATTCCTATGTAATTCTCACCTTATTCATTTCTCACGGAATTACAATTTATTTCTCTCATTATTTTTACTCCAACCAAATAGCCTATGAAGTAACTATGTATTTAAGAAGAAAAGTAATTGTAAATGACTTTATGGTCTAGTAACACCAAGTTGCTCTCCATATGAGAAGTTGTAGATTCGAACCTTGTTGGAAATTAGTGAATAAATCAATACCCGATATATATATATATATATATATATATATATATATATATATATATATATATATATATATATATATTTATTTATTTATTTATTTATTTATTTATTTATTTATCCCGAAAGATGGAATTTAATTTATAGAAAAATTAATTCCAACCAATTTTGGTACGAAACCAAAATTAAAAATATATACAACATATATATTTAACCAAATAGGGATTTATTTTATCAAAATAATCCCACCACAACTAATACGAAACTAGTACACGAGACTTAATTTCCACGAAATTAATCCCTCCACAATTAGTATGAAACTAGTACAAGGATTTAATCTATCCGAGATTAATCCCACCACTTGGTCCGAAACCAAGAACAAAAAAATAAACAAGAACGGGTTTCTAACCTGAGGTTTTTAACCAAACACGAAGAAACAAGAAGAAGCAGATGAAGCCCGAGTCGTGTGTACACACACTCTCCTTAAAACCGATCCGCCGCCTCCCGAGGGTGCTAGGATCGTTGTGGCGTCAGTCTCCCAGGATAAAACGGACTACGACTTTGGCGTTCGAGCACTCCAACCCAAAGCCCGGCGAACTAGAACACAAGTTGAGCACTCTGATGTTTTACGGAAGATGTTCGCAGAAACTTTTCACTTTGAAACAAAGGATGAGCATAGAGAGAAGTGAAAAGAAGGATTTTGATTTCTCAAACGGAGTGAAAACAACAATCTGCCAACATCATGTATTTGTAGGGAAGAGTGGAGTTAAAATTTTATAATGGCACATTAATCCAACATAAATTCAATTTTATAATTGAATTATAACGTTCGAAACGGTCGTACTTATTATCGAAATAATATCAACGGTCACGAACTTAATACGCGATTAATTCGTACCGACCATAACGACCCGTTTTAAAATATTTGAGTGACCGAGAAGTCCGTACAAACCCGAAGGTTTAACGAATTGGGACCGGAAATCACACCCGAGTGGTCCGCAAGGACCGAAACGGTGCAGCACGAATCCATAGCACGAAAGGTGCCTAAGCCAAAGATTAATAAAAATCAAGGCACCAAAACCAAAGCTTAAAATTTAAACTTTCAAGTTTCGTGCAGCATCTTTCGTCCATGCATGAAAGCATAGCACGAAAGTACACTTCCCAATTCACTAATCAAGCTTTCAAAAGCTTAATTACCATGTTGCAACTTAACCTTTTCCAAAGCTAAATTACAAGCATTCTTTCGTGAATGCTAAGTAATTAGCATCAAGATTAGTGCTAATCTTAATTAGCCACTATACAATAGGTTTAAGTTGTTGACTTCTCTCAAATAGGTTCACTTTGAGAATCAATTTCTCATTCACCTATTATCCATTTTGAGCGTACATTATATCTAATTCTTCATCTCACTACGAAGAACCCGAATCCACTTTAACCCGACCCAAATCGGAAGTGGACCCACATATATTTGTACTACAAAATAATCACTCAAAATGCCATTTTTAGCTAAAAATTCCAACAATCTCCCACATGAATGAAAATTTATTTTCGGGACGAGGAAAAAAAACCGACACGAACGTGCTCAAAGGTCGATCACTGCATAGCATAGGTAGGTGTTACCCTTTGAACCTTGCCTTGTGAAGATATGTTTACTCTACTGGCTATACGGTAGAACTTGATGTCTTTGAACCAACTGCCGTTTGTGTAGCTAGACGATGACACATCCCACACAGGAACCTTCCATCCTTTGTTCTGTTCTCATGGGTGTGCCCATTTTGGTCATGGGTCACTTTCCAGCTGGTTCTGTGAGAGTTTCTAAAGAATTGAGCCCATCAATTCTCCTTTGAAGCGACCACACTTCTCTCTAACATAGGTGATTCTTTATCGAGTATCCCGCATACTCACACATGTCAACCGACATTCGAATCATTAAAGCATCAACATGCTAGCCTCGTGCGGGAGTCACTGTTCTAACGAGGAATGGTAGGGAGTCCGAGACCGCCACAGTGACACACTTCGTTCCATAATTTAGTTGTCCCATTGAACCTAGGTGCCAGCTAGGTTGGGTGTCCACTATAGAACTTTTATTCCAAGGGCTTCAAACCCATTCCTCGTGCCAACTTCTCAACAACATCTTTGCTCAACCCTTTGGTTAGCGGATCCGCTATATTGTCCTTTGACTTCACATAGTCAACAGAGACAACACCCGTTGTGAGTAGTTGTTTAATGGTATTATGTCTTCGACGTATATGTCTAGACTTGCCATTATACATATGACTTTGTACTCTCCCAATTGTTGCATGATTATCACAATGCACACTAATTGGAGGTACAGGTCTATCCCAACAAGGAATGTCCTCCACAAAATGGCGTAGCCATTCAGCCTCTTCACAACATTTGTCTAAGGCTATCAGCTTAGATTCCATCGTGGATCTAGCTATCAAGGTTTGTTTCGAGGATTTCCAAGAAACGGTTGCACCGGCTAACGTAAACACGTAGCCACTTGTGGACTTAGAGTCCTTCATATCCGATATCAGTTAGCATCGCTATACCCTTCAAGTACAGCAGGATATCGTGTATAGTGCAGCCCCCAGTCACGAGTATACCTCAAGTATCTCATAACTCTCACTATTGCCTTCCAGTGTGCATCACTGGGGTTACTCGTATATCTACTGAGTTTGCTAACTGCAAAGGCAATATTAGGCCTGGTATAGCTCATTAGATACATCAAACTTCCAATAATCCTAGCGTATTCTACTTGAGAGATACATTTTCCGCAATTTTTGGACAGATGAACGTTAGTATCTAATGGAGTCCTAGCCACTTGATAATCATCCTTGTTAAACTTTTCAAGAATTTTATCAACATAATGAGATTGGCTTAACACGAGACCATCAGGTCTTCTCACGATTCTAATCCCAAGGATTAAATCAGCCAAGCCCATATCCTTCATGTCAAATCTCGAATTTAACATGTCCTTGGTAGACTTGATCATTCGATCGTTACTACCCACGATGAGTATATCATCCACATATAAACAAAGAATGACATAACCGTCTATCGTTTCCTTAACGTAGACACACTTGTCACTTTCGTTTATATTAAACCCATTGGTTAACATCGCATGGTCAAACTTCTCGTGCCACTGCTTAGGCGCTTGTTTTAAACCATATAACGATTTAACCAATTTACAGACCTTCTTTTCTTGGCCCGGAATCGCAAAACCCTCAGGTTTTTCCATATAGATTCCTTCATCTAACTCGCCGTTCAAGAAAGCTGTTTTCACATCCATTTGATGAACTTCCAAATTCCGTAGTGCGGCTATGCCAAGTATAATCCTTATGGAATTTATTCTCGTTACGGGAGAATACGTGTCGAAGTAATCAAGGCCCTCGCGTTGCCTATAACCCTTAATTACAAGTCTAGCCTCATACTTCTCAATGGAACCATCAGGTTTCAACTTCCGTCTAAAGACCCACTTGGATCCCAAGGGCTTACTACCCGGAGGAAGATCAACCAGTTCCCAAGTGTGATTCTGTAGGATAGAATCCACTTCACTCTTTATAGCCTCTTTCCACATTGGTCATTCCGTAGAAATCACAGCTTCTACATACGTTTGAGGCTCGTTTTCTAACAAACATGTCAGAAAATCCGGTTCATTTTCAAGTAAATAAGTTAGAATATGTGTATCACATTCTAACATGTACGTCAGAAAATCTGGACCAAAGGATTTTTCAATCCTAACTCGCTTGCTACGTCTAGCTTCGAGCTCGGGTTCTATTTCAGACCCTCCACTGCCGTTATCCACAGCCTCGTCGAATGTTCGTTTCGACGTACTAGGTCCCTCACTGGACCTACACGGAAATACATCGTCAAAGAACGATGCATTCCTTGATTCAATTATCGTGTTCTTATATACGTCCGGATTATAGGACTCGTGTACTAAGAACCGATACGCACTACTGTTATGTGCATAACCAATAAAGATACAGTCCACCGTCTTTGGACCTATCTTCATTTTCTTAGGTGTTGGCACCAAAACTTTAGCAAGACACCCCCACACTTTCAGGTACTGGTAGGAAGGTTTCCTACCGTTCCACAGCTCATAAGGAGTCTTATCGAGCTTCTTGCTGGGAACCTTATTTAAAAGGTAGTTACTTGTCAAAATCGCCTCACCCCACATACTTTGAGGTAGGCCCGAACTTATCAACATCGCATTCATCATCTCTTTCAATGTGCAATTTTTCCGTTCGGCAACACCGTTCGATTGAGGTGCGTAAGGTGCCGTACACTCTTGTATGATACCTACACTTGCACAGAAGTCACCAATAGGTGCTTCGTACTCACCACCTCGATCGCTTCTAACCTTCTTAATCCTCCGATTAAGTTGGTTTTCCACTTCATTCTTATAAAGAATGAATTTATCGACGGTCTCGTCTTTGCTCTTAAGCAAATACACATAGCAGTATCGTGTGCTGTCGTCGATAAACGTGATAAAATATTTATTACCACCGCGAGATTGTATTGATCTAAAATCACATACATCGCTATGAACCAACTCAAGTGGTTTCGTTTTCCTTTCAATCGATTTAAAAGGAATTTTCGTTTGTTTTGCCTTAACACAAATCTCACATTTGTGCTTATCAACTTGAAATGCAGGAATATGGTCCAAGTTAATTAATCTACGTATAGAATTAAAATTAACATGACCCAGTCTACCGTGCCACAAACACGAAGACTCAAGTAAGTAGGTTGAATTAATAATGCTTTTATTAATCGCGGTTATAGCATCAAGCTTAAAGAGCCCATCTTGCACATATCCCATGCCTACGTACATTCCTGATTTTGACAAAACAACTTTATCTTACTCAAACACTAACCGGAAGTCATTCCTGTTCAACAATGAACCAGAAACTAAGTTCTTCCGTAGCTCCGGTACGTACAAGACGTTGTTCAGAGTCAGCTCTTTCCCAGAGGTCATTCTGAGAACTACTTTTCCCATGCCTACCACAGTAGACTGAGCAGAGTTTCCCATCCATACCTTCCCACAATTAGTCGTCTCGAAGGTAGTAAACAACTTACGGTTGGAACACATATGTCGGGTCGCACCCGTATCAATGAACCATTCCGTTTGGTTCGAACCAACCAGGTTTACCTCGGTCACCATTGCCGAGAGGATGATTTCGGACTCATTCTGATTGACCCGCACCACGTTAGATTCAGAATTACAATTCATCCTCTTAAGTGCTTTACAATCAGTCCACTTGTGGCCCATAATGCCACAATTGAAGCATTTTCCGTAGAATTGCTTCTTGAAGTCCTTTCTGCCCAAAGGCAACAAATGGATACCAGATTCCACTTGAAAGGCTTCACTCGCGATCATTCCTTCGTCTACTTGACTCAAGACGATCCTGGAATCCACCATCTTGTATTTAAGTAATCGGCTAACGACAAACATTTTTGCCTTAGCGTCATCACTATTATACTTCAGATCCAAAGATTCCCACAACGAGTCACACAAACCATTCAAAACACAGTTTAGGCATAGGAAAACCAAATATTTCCAAATATGTACTATGCTAACAGTTTGAGCGTTAGACTCGTGTTCCTTTTCACTAGGAACCATCTCGGTCAAAACCAATGACATGCTGAGAATTACTAGGTTGTACAACATTTTAAGTTGCAACCCTTCGAAATTCAGCATCTTGAATTTCCATGGTCTTTCGACCAATCCACAAGGTACTGTCCCATGTACCTTCATTGTAGGGATATACCCTTTGATGTCACCACCGGTCTCCTAACATAAGTTCACCGGGGTTTCGGATTGTGCAGCTACGTTGCCGATCCGACCAATTGAATGTGCACCACGAGCAACATTCACGGTTCCACCACTCGTGGAATCCATCGATTTAATCACCAAGAAATAGTCGGTTTTAAGATTGTTGGAAATTAGTGAATAAATCAATACCCGAAATATATATATATATATATATATATATATATATATATATATATATATATATATATATATATATATATATATATATATATATACATATATATATATATATATATATAATATTTATCCCGAAAGATGGAATTTAATTTATTGAAAAATTAATTCCAACCAATTTTGGTACGAAACCAAAATTACATATATATACAACATATATATTTAACCAAATAGGGATTTATTTTATCAAAATAATCCCACCACAACTAGTACGAAACTAGTACACGGGACTTAATTTCCACGAAATTAATCCCACCACAATTAGTATGAAACTAGTACAAGGATTTAATCTATCCGAGATTAATCCCACCGCTTGGTCCGAAACCAAGAACAAAAAAATAAACAAGAACGGGTTTCTAACCTGAGGTTTTTAACCCAACACGAAGAAACAAGAAGAAGCAGAGGAAGCCCGAGTCATGTGTACACACACTCTCCTTAAAACCGATTCGCCGCCTCCCGAGGGTGCTAGGATCGTTGTGGCGTCAGTCTCCCAAGATAAAACGGACTACGACTTTGGCGTTCGAGCACTCCAACCCAAAGCCCGGCGAACTAGAACACAAGTTGAACACTCCGATGTTTTACGGAAGATGTTGGCAGAAACTTTTCTCTTTGAAACAAAGGATGAGCATAGAGAGAAGTGAAAAGAAGGATTTTGATTTCTCAAACGGAGTGAAAACAACAATCTGCCAACATCATGTATTTGTAGGGAAGAGTGGAGTTAAAAGCTTATAATGGCACATTAATCCAACATAAATTCAATTTTATAATTGAATTATAACGTTCGAAACGGTCGTACTTATTATCGAAATAATATCAACGGTCACGAACTTAATACGCGATTAATTTGTACCGACCACAACGACCTGTTTCAAAATATCTGAGTGACCGAGAAGTCCGCACAAATCCGAAGGTTTAACGAATTGGGACCGGAAACCACACCCGAGTGGTCCGCAAGGACCGAAACAGTGCAGCACGAATCCATAGCACGAAAGGTGCCTAAGCCAAAGATTAATAAAAATCAAGGCACCAAAACCAAAGCTTAAAATTTAAACTTTCAAGTTTCGTGCAGCATCTTTCGTCCATGCATGAAAGCATAGCACGAAAGTACACTTCCCAATTCACTAATCAAGCTTTCAAAAGCTTAATTACCATGTTGCAACTTAACCTTTTCCAAAGCTAAATTACAAGCATTCTTTCGTGAATACTAAGTAATTAGCATCAAGATTAGTGCTAATCTTAATTAGCCACTATACAATAGGTTTAAGTTGTTGACTTCTCTCAAATAGGTTCACTTTGAGAATCAATTTCTCATTCACCTATTATCCATTTTGAGCGTACATTATATCTAATTCTTCATCTCACTACGAAGAACCCGAATCCACTTTAACCCGACCCAAATCGGAAGTGGACCCACATATATTTGTACCACAAAATAATCACTCAAAATGCCATTTTTAGCTAAAAATTCCAACAATCCCCTCATGAATGAAAATTTATTTTCGGGACGAGGAAAAAAAACCGACACGAACGTGCTCAACGGTCGATCCCTGCATAGCATAGGTAGGTGTTACCCTTTGAACCTTGCCTTGTGAAGATATGTTTACTCTACTGGCTGTATGGTAGAATTTGATGTCTTTGAACCAACTGCCGTTTGTGTAGCTAGACGATGACATATCCCACACAAGAACCTTCCAACCTTTGTTCTGTTCTCATGGGTGTGCCCATTTTGGTCATGGGTCACTTTCCAGCTGTTGAGAGTTTCTAAAGAATTGAGCCCATCAATTCTCCTTTGAAGCGACCACACTTCTCTCTAACATAGGTGATTCTTTATCGAGTATCCCGCATACTCACACATGTCAACCGACATTCGAATCATTAAAGCATCAACATGCTAGCCTCGTGCGGGAGTCACTGTTCTAACGAGGAATGGTAGGGAGTCCGAGACCCCCACAGTGACACGCTTCGTTCCATAATTTAGTTGTCCCATTGAACCTAGGTGCCAGCTACGTTGGGTGTCCACTATAGAACTTTTATTCCAAGGGCTTTAAACCCATTCCTCGTGCCAATTTCTCAACAACATCTTTGCTCAGCCCTTTGGGTAGCGGATCCGCTATATTGTCCTTTGACTTCACATAGTCAACAGAGACAACACCCGTTGTGAGTAGTTGTTTATTGGTATTATGTCTTCGACGTATATGTCTAGACTTGCCATTATACATATGACTTTGTACTATCCCAATTGTTGCATGATTATCACAATGCACACTAATTGGAGGTACAGGTCTATCCCAACATGGAATGTCCTCCACAAAATGGCGTAGCCATTCAGCCTCTTCACAACATTTGTCTAAGGCTATCAGCTCAGATTCCATCGTGGATCTAGCTATCAAGGTTTGTTTCGAGGATTTCCAAGAAACGGTTGCACCGGCTAACGTAAACACGTAGCCACTTGTGGACTTAGAGTCCTTCATATCCGATATCAAGTTAGCGTCGCTATACCCATCAAGTACAGCAGGATATCATGTATAGTGCAGTCCCCAGTCACGAGTATACCTCAAGTATCTCATAACTCTCACTATTGCCTTCCAGTGCGCATCACTGGGGTTACTCATATATCTACTGAGTTTGCTAACCGCAAAGGCAATATCAGGCCTGGTATAGCTCATTAGATACATCAAACTTCCAATAATCCTAGCGTATTCTACTTGAGAGATACATTTTCCGCAATTTTTGGACAGATGAACGTTAGTATCTAATGGAGTCCTAGCCACTTGATAATCATCCTTGTTAAACTTTGCAAGGATTTTATCAACATAATGAAATTGGCTTAACACGAGACCATCAGGTCTTCTCACGATTCTAATCCAAAGGATTAAATCAGCCAAGCCCATATCCTTCATGTCAAATCTCGAATTTAACATGTCCTTGGTAGACTTGATCATTCGATCGTTACTACCCACGATGAGTATATCATCCACATATAAACAAAGAATGACATAACCGTCTATCGTTTCCTTAACGTAGACACAATTGTCACTTTCGTTTATATTAAACCCATTGGTTAACATCGCATGGTTAAACTTCTCGTGCCACTGCTTAGGCACTTGTTTTAAACCATATAACGATTTAACCAATTTACAGACTTTCTTTTCTTGGCCCGGAATCGCAAAACCCTCAGGTTGTTCCATATAGATTTCTGCATCTAACTCGCCGTTCAAGAAAATTGTTTTCACATCCATTTGATGAACTTCCAAATTCCGCAGTGCGGCTATGCCAAGTATCATCCTTATGGAATTTATTCTCGTTACGGGAGAATACGTGTCGAAGTAATCAAGGCCCTCGCGTTGCCTGTAACCCTTAATTACAAGTCTAGCCTTATACTTCTCAATGGAACCATCAGGTTTCAACTTCCGTCTAAAGACCCACTTGGATCCCAAGGGCTTACTACCCGGAGGAAGATCAACCAGTTCCCAAGTGTGATTCTCTAGGATAGAATCCACTTCACTCTTTATAGCCTCTTTCCACATTGGTCCTTCCGTAGAAGTCACAGCTTCTACATACGTTTGAGGCTCGTTTTTTAACAAACATGTCAGAAAATCCGGTTCATTTTCAAGTAAACAAGTTAGAATATGTGTATCACATTCTAACATGTACGTCAGAAAATCTAGACCAAAGGATTTTTCAATCCTAACTCGCTTGCTACGTCTAGCTTCGAGCTCGGGTTCTATTTCAGACCCTCCACTGCCGTTATCCACAGCCTCGTCGAATGTTCGTTTCGACGTACTAGGTCCCTCACTGGACCTACACGGAAATACATCGTCAAAGAACGATGCATTCCTTGATTCAATTATCATGTTCTTATATACGTCCGGATTATAGGACTCGTGTACTAAGAACCGATACGCACTACTGTTATGTGCATAACCAATAAAGATACAGTCCACCGTCTTTGGACCTATCTTCATTTTCTTAGGTGTTGGCACCAAAACTTTAGCAAGACACCCCCACACTTTCAGGTACTGGTAGGAAGGTTTCCTACCGTTCCACAGCTCATAAGGAGTCTTATCGAGCTTCTTGCGGGGAACCTTATTTATAAGGTAGTTACTTGTCAAAATCACCTCTCCCCACATACTTTGAGGTAGGCCCGAACTTATCAACATCGCATTCATCATCTCTTTCAATGTGCGATTTTTCCGTTCGGCAACACCGTTCGATTGATACCTACACTTGCACAAAAGTCACCAATAGGTGCTTCGTACTCACCACCTCGATCGCTTCTAACCTTCTTAATCCTACGATTAAGTTGGTTTTCCACTTCATTCTTATAAAGAATGAATTTATCGACGGCCTCGTCTTTGCTCTTAAGCAAATACACATAGCAGTATCGTGTGCTATCGTCGATAAACGTGATGAAATATTTATTACCACCGCGCGATTGTATTGATCTAAAATCACATACATCGCTATGAACCAACTCAAGTGGTTCTGTTTTCCTTTCAATCGATTTAAAAGGAATTTTCGTTTGTTTTGCCTCAACACAAATCTCACATTTGTGCTTATCAACTTGAAATGCAGGAATATGGTCCAAGTTAATTAATCTACGTATAGAATTAAAATTAACATGACCCAGTCTACCGTGCCACAAACACGAATACTCAAGTAAGTACGCTGAATTAACAATGCTTTTATTAATCGCGGTTATTGCATCAAGCTTAAAGAGCTCATCTAGCACATAACCCATGCCTACGTACATTCCTGATTTTGACAAAACAACTTTATCTGACTCAAACACTAACCGGAAGTCATTCTTGTTCAACAATGAACCAGAAACTAAGTTCTTCTGTAGCTCCGGTACGTACAAGACGTTGTTCAGAGTCAGCTCTTTCCCAGAGGTCATTCTGAGAACTACTTTTCCCATGCCTACCACAGTAGACTGTATAGCATACTATGGGAACCAGTTATCCAAATGGGGTGGAGACCGGTATCATAAGTTTGGTGAGAATATCATGCTCCTGCGGAAGCAGCAATTACATCTTAGGGGTCGCACTGATCCAGCATCCTTAGCTGAATTCCAACGGCTACAGGGAATTCTGAGCAATATGGAGATCCAGGAGGATGCTTACTGGAGACAAAGAGCCAAGCAACACTGGCTTAAGAATGCAGATGCTAATACGAAGTTCTACCACATGTATGCCTCTCATCGTAAAAAGAAAAATACTATTTATAAACTTATGAATGATAATGGGGACTGGATGGAAGGAAATGCTATGAATACAATTATCTTGGAATATTTTAGCCATATCTTCTCCTCTTGTGGTCCTGTGGATGTTGGCAGTTTATTTTCTGAGGTATCCCCCGTGTAACCCAAGCTCAGAATGAATCATTGTTACGACCCTTTGAGGTAACTGAAGTAAAGGATGCCCTGTTTGCGATGGCCCCAGACAAAGCACCTGGACCGGATGGTATGAACCCAGGTTTCTACCAACATTTCTGGGATGTAGTTGGTAATGATATTTCGGCATTTATACTGAATTGTCTTAATAATCGGATTTTCCCCTCTGACCTGAACAATACGAATGTGGTGCTCATCCCAAAAAAGAAAACCCCTGAGGTGGTAGCAGATTTTCGGCCAATAGCTTTGAGCAATGTGATCTACAGGATAATGGCTAAGATGATTACACAGAGAATGAAGCCTTTAATGGAAAGTATAATATCTGGCTCACAAAGTGCATTTATTCCTGACAGACTGATTACTGATAATATTCTTGTAGCTGCAGAAGTGGGGCATTACTTGAATAGGAAACAGTGTGGGGCGGTAGGTTGGGGTGCTCAAGCTTGATATGGCCAAAGCCTATGACCGTAAGGAATGGACTTTCCTCCGTGGGATGTTGTTAGCTCTGGGTTTCGATAATATGTGGATTGAATTAATTATGTTATGTGTGACTACTGTGTCATATACCTTTATGATAAATGGCTCCCGTAGTTCCTCCATCACGCCCACCCGTGGCCTGCGGCAGGGAGATCCGTTATCCCCTGATTTGTTTATTATCTGTGCGGAAGGGCTTTCAGTTTTATTGCAGCGAGCGCAGGATAGAGGATTAATACATTGTTGCAGGGTTGCTAGAGGTGCACCTCCGATCTCTCATTTATTTTTTGCAGATGATAGCCTACTGTTTTTCAGAGCAAATATGCAGGAAGCATCTGAGATAATAAAAAAAATTGTTTATTATTATATGAGAGTTTATCTGGTCAGAAGGTAAATTACCATAAGTCCAGTATATGTTACAGCAGGAATACAGGACAGAACGATAAGGATATGGTGGCACAAATCCTAGGTGTTACTCAAGCTCCCAACTTTGGGAAATACCTAGGACTACCCTCCTTTGTGGGAAGGAATAAGAAGGCCGCATTTGCATATATTGAGGATAAGATCAAACAGAGGATTGGGTCTTGGAACAAGAGATTGTTATCACAGGCTGGTAAAGAAATTTTGTTGAAAAGTGTGGCTCAGGCAATGCCAACATTTTCAATGAGTGTTTTTCTATTACCTATATCTATTTGTACTGCTATTGAGCGAGTTATGAACCGGTACTGGTGGGGATCAGGTACTGACCGAGGCATTCACTGGAAAGCCTGGGATAAGTTATGTATCCCAAAGAAGCATGGTGGGCTGGGTTTTAAAGAATTAAGAGCTTTCAATTTGGCAATGTTAGGAAAGCAGGCATGGAGACTGCTCACTAACACTGACTCATTGGTAGCCAGGGTTTATAAAGCCAGATATTACCCAATGGATACTTTCCTGGAGGCGAGTATAGGAAATAATCCTAGTTTTTTCTGGCGCAGTATTATGGCTGCAAGATGAACTGGATCCTATGATTCACACGGAAATGCCACAACACCTGTCTGGAGCCAAAGTTGTAGGATTAATTGATCAGGATACGGATACTTGGGATCCGCATATACTAGCTGATATTTTTCAACGAAGTGATATACCTAGAATCCAGAGGATACCGGTTGCCCCGGATTATGATGATATATGGTATTGGTATGATGATCCTAATGGATGTTATTCGGTCAAGAGTGGATACAGGCGTATAGTTGGTGATTATGTGAATAATTCTAATGGGATATTTGATGAGTGGCTAGCCCTATGGAAATTGAAAATTCCACCCAAATGGAAGACATTCCTATGGAGAGCTATTTGTGATATTCTTCCTACTACCAACAATTTGCTAATAAAGAGAGTGGATGTTAATCCGATGTGTGCCATGTGTAGGATGGTGAATGAAGATACCATGCATGCATTAGTTTTGTGTGACTATGCACACTCCATATGGGCTCAATCCAACCTTCCAATTCCCAATATTATCACAAATGTTTTCCATGAATGGTTTAGTGCAATCTTGAATGTTCTAGACTTTAATGGAATTATTTATGCAGCTGCAATTTTATACCACCTATGGAGGGCCCGAAACGGTGCGGTCTGGGATGCCTGCCTACCAAGGCCAACAAAATTACTTACGATTGCAATGGCTACGATGAAGGCATGGAAAGATGTCCATCACCGTACCCCAACACGGCAACCTACTCAACCCCCCGGGACTGCCGCAATTATTCCCACTGCCGGACTGTCTCGGCCGGTCGAAGATGCTGTCGGGCGTCCACTGCCTCCGCCACTCAGCAGTACGGCACTTCAGCATGGTACGGTGATAAGGCCCATGAATTGTTACATAGATGCGAGCTATCATCACGGAACAAATGCGGCGGCAGTTGGTGCGGTGCTCCTCAACGCCGATGGCCAATATATATCAGCTTTCAGTGCCCCGCTAATGGATTGCGTCTCTCCACTCATGGCCGAGGCATTTGCATGCAAGGAAGCATTATCGTGGCTTAAAAGGCGCGATGAACAGTCTATACAAATTCACACGGATTGTCAGGTACTACAGAGTTATCTTTCTGGACCACCAACCACATCACGTTCATATCTAGGTTATGCTATTGATAGTTGCAGAGCCTACATATCTACTTTTACTTTTTGCTCAGTTATTTACATTCCTAGATTACAGAACTTGTTAGCTCATTCCCTAGCTACTATAGCTTTTGATTTCGCTACTGCTATGTACTGGGACAATGTCCTACCAAACTCTATTTCAGCTTATCTATAAATACAACCGCCAAGTTGACTTTAAAAAAAAAACATTTTTTTAATTTCTACATTATTTTAGGTTAGTTTTAATTGGAAATTTGTTATAATTTAATTTGAACGAGTCTAATTGTATGTATTTTTTCAAATAGTTCAAAAACTTTACAAAAGATGACATTTTCTCTTTTTTCCTATCATCAATATATGAATATAGTAGAAAATATAATAAAACTTTGTCAATATATATAGATACAAGATTAACTTGTCATTAAACATTCATAGGATGCTGAGCCTTACACAAATTTCATTTGGTTGATATCTTTTACACGTACATTCAAAGTTCCCATAATCAAATGGGAACTGCTCTGATCTAAATACAGAATGAGTAATAAATTAAAGAACAAACATTAACTCCAATTAGATCATATCAACCAAACAACATAGATTATACAAAAGATTGATTAGCAAAAGTTAGCAGACCAAAGCCACGTTCTGGTTGATTCTTGCTTCTCATATTCGTCATGTTTGACGAGAGCGAGCCCGAACAGGTAGGTGCATCCAACAATGTCACAAGCTAAGTAAAAACTTACCAAATGAGCGATAACTCAAAATAACTGTGTTTGTAACAATCAAGTTGCTGCGAGCATCATTTAGGGCTCCAGAGTAATCGTCGATTGGGAACTGGTGGTGCTAATCCCGGGATGTCACTGATCTCTTTGTTTTGGGGTTTGACAATCTGAAGAAACCGAGAACCAATTAGATATCTATTTTTAACTCCAATAACCGAAGTAAATCTTATTCATAATTGGTAAATTTAAATCAATAAAGTTGAGATTCGAACTCATAACTTTATCATCTTGACTGGGATTACCGTACCCAGATCTCTATCTTTTAAGGCAACAGGGAACTGTGAGACTATGTTGTGTTTTTAGAAAGCAAAAAATGGCTTCCTAAAACTTCAACCTATAAATTATAGTATTATACTCCGTAAAATTGGGATCCCTAAAGCCGGGCTCATTATTACATGGACCATGGTCCATACAATTGTGTAGACTATAAATAAAAAGTACATTTTTAATATACTAAGAGTACATTATTTATGTACGTAAGATACATTTTTTGAAAGTACATTTTTAATATATTAAAGGGTACATTATTTTATATAATGTACCTTCAAAACAAAAATAATGTACCTTCAATACAAAAATAATATACTTTTAATATATTTAAAATGTACTGATATTCATGGTCCACACAATAATTTGCCTCGATATGCTAATATGCTATGGAGTATACTCTAACTATTTTAGAGAGAGGGTTGATCCATAAAAAATTAGAGTAGCCTCACTAGAACATAGCAAAGTCATTATCAATAAATTCCTAATCAATTCTCTACGTAATAAACTTGAATAGACCATGTACCCAAGCAAATGGAAGGAAAAGTAGGAGTATGTAAAAAGGAGTTAATTCCATTTTTTGTCCAACATTTATAGGTAGCAGTTTACTTTTAATTTTTTTATTTTTTTTTATTATAACATTCTCATTTAGTTCTAGTATTATTGTGGCATGACCATTTTTTATCTTCCTCAACAAAATCATTGAAATGCTTTTAAATATAAGAACATTTCAACCTCTTTTATACAAAGAGGGTTGACCCGCTATATTTTTTATCTGTTTTTTTTTTTTTTTGAAAAAATCCATAATTGAAGCCTGAAATGCACTTCAATTTAACAAAACTTAACCTATTTTGTTGATAAATGACAAAAAATAATCATGCCACATCAATACTATGACCGAAAATAGATATTTAAAAAAAAGAACTAAAAATGAATAGGCACCTATAAATCTAAGACCAAAAATATAATTATATCTATAAAAAAAAAAAAAAAAAAAAAAAAAAAAAAAAAAAAAAAAAAAAAAAAAGGACAAGGAAGCAACGAACCTTGATAACGACGATAGAGATGATGCCGACCACAATAATGAAGAGCATTGCCTTGAAACAATTGTCACTCGCAATCTAAAGGAAACAATTCAATTAAGTACGAGAAACCAACAATAATGAATTTACAACACAAGGGATCTGAACACGACCCACCTGTCTACCAAGTTCTCTCACAACCTTGTTAGCCTTCTTCATAGAAAAGTGGATTGAGTCCAGCTCATTAACAATCCTACTCATTTGTTCAGTCTGGGAAAGAAGGTAGGAATTGAGAAAGGAGAGAATGATGAATTTGTTGAGCATATAAACAATCAAACTATAAACTTAGATTTTTAGTAAAGATGGAACATATGCTTCAATTTGATATTATAACCAACTTCATGTCAAGGGTCATGGTTCGAATTTCAACATCACCAGATAAAAAGAGATTGTATGGCTGTTGAGTATATAATAATAATATATATATAAACATAAATGAGAAAAGAAATACCTGATCCTTGAGAGTCGCTGCAGTTTCTGTTCCAACATCAATAGTCTCCTGGACCACCTGTGAAATTAAACGTAGCATATAAAAATCATGCTTTGAAGTGATAAAAATCGATTCGTATCAGGCAAACATGTCCTTAGAATGACCACCTTTTTTGCCCTATCAATGGCCTGATCTGTGTCATCCATCATTCGATTCCCATGATCTATTAGCTGTTGATTAGTCATATCTGCAATATAAAACATTAAAACTTGCAATTAGAGATCTTTACAAAAAAATAAATAAAGGTTAATAAGTTCAAACGATTGTTGAGGGAGGTTTAAAGGGTCAAGTCCAGTACCCTGACTCTCGAAAATGCATGGTGCATTTCTGAAAATTATGAAATTTCCGACCATTTGAAAGTAATCTTAAATCAAGTCGAAAGTTGTTCCGACCACTTTTGGTATCCAGGAAAACCTTTACTATTTCCGACCACTTTTTGCTTTCGATTTGATCATTTTCAGGTGGTCGAAAATTTCATAATTTCCAGTAGTGGCGGTATAAGGAAATAAAGTTAGGCTTTCGTTACTAGCTATAGCTTTTGGCATAGTGATAAGCGCTTGATCTTAACAAGTACTTTGCACTTCTGTTTCCCTATGTTTTTAAGATTCTAACTACAATCTATCACACTGGAGAATACACATACTTGAAGCTAACAAGACATTGTCTTCGGCAGAAGTTTCTGAAGGGTCTTCAAACATATCTACTCGCTTATTTTCAAGATTGGTTGCATATCTGGAAAATCATCCAAGAAGAAGGAAAGCAAGTATAAACAATTACACAGGAGCAAAAAGTTAGAAAATATACTTCAATTTCTGCGCATATTATTCCTGTTTATTAAGAGTATTTAGTTTGTGCAATTTCCCTGTTGATGTTTGTTTTTCTAAGAGAAGTAGAGAATCGAGCATGTTAAGCACAATCTTCTCTCAAAATGTTTTGATAAAATCAATATAATGAACCTCATGATCCTATTTGGTAACATAGTTAGCTTATCAGTCAATTTTAACTTATTTGACTACCGGCCAAACAATCAATATGAATGTTTAATTTGATTAATTAGTTTTTTGTAACAACTTATTGCTCGAAAATGCTAAAATTCAAAAAACTGCTCAAAATAACTTTTTCGATCAGCTTTTTAAAAATATCATTACCAAACATTCTACAATCAGTTAATGATATCAACTAGTCAAACTCACTAACCTGAACAGCTAACCGCTATCAGCTAATAGCTATTTATCAAACACTCTCAAAGTAGAATTCGGGGTAAGTCATCCAAGGCCCATATTTTTCCAACATAAATATGCATGTTTTTTGAAGCGTAGAACAACATGCAATATGGTACTTGAAAATAAATAAAGGAATATTGTAATAAGCATATATAAAAGCATGCACTTACTTCTTTTTCATAGCAACATATGAGTTCAACTCTTTGATCTGCATTATATTGGATGAGTTTAGGTGCAAGCTAAGAGAAAGCAATTTGGGGCATCTAATTAAGTCAAAATAAACATTTTAAAATTAACAACCGCACACCATAGATTGCTTTTTCTCATTCAGCATCTTGTTTGTGTCAGCATTATTTCGAAACTTTAACTCCTTTATTTCAGTATCGAACTCTTTAATAAGCCTGCCAAGTGAAAAAAGCATATATGGTTAGTACGTGCAAGTCAAAATGCGTTTATCAGTGCATCACCACACATAGACCCTGTTTGATAAAATAGTTAGTCTATAGGTCAATTTTGACTTATTTGACCACTATTAGTTGTTTAACTTTGTTTAAAAATCAATATAAGTGTTTAGTTAATTAGTTTTTTATACTCCAAAATGCTAAAATTCAAAAAGCTAATCAAAGCAACTTTTTCAATTAATTTTTTTAAGAAAAGAAATTATATCAAATTGCTAATAGCTCAAACACCTTTCTACAATCAACTAATGTTATCAACTAGTTATATCCTTTAATTAACCCAATCAGCTAACAACTAACAACCATTTACCAAACAGGACCATAATAAAATAGAATAAGGAATAACTAATATACAGGAAGCAAATTTTTTTTTTTCCCCAGCAATTATCTATGCCTTCTACAGCTGCAACTAGATAGATAGTTTATGCCAAACACTGCCCATTAAACAATAGAATTTGAATTCATACTTCATTTACGCTATACTTTTTTTCCACAAAATTACAATTCATTGTTTCCATAATTCCTTCCTTCCAACCAAATATAAATCAAACTATCCAAACACCAAAAAGCTCAAAACCAAGAAGCTATTTCATCATCTGCTACGTTTGCATCGGACCAAGGCCTTGGCAATTTAGACCCGGAAATCCGTGTATACGGATCTGTTAGCGGGTCGATACGATAACGATACGAACACAATAAGACTAAACATGGACACGACACGTTAAGCTTAATTGGTTAAAGTTCTTAACAGGAACACAATTTCAAAACGGGTTAAACAGGTTGACACGATAGACACGTTTTGTTAACAGGTTTCGAATCGTGCATGAAATCCATTTAAACCCGCTAAACCTATTAATATAACTAAATTTTGAATTAAAATTATATAAAAAGAAATAAAACCTGCAATTCAATCCATCAAACAAACTAAAAAAATATTCAGTTCATAACATTCAATTAACATATTATGTATCTGTAAATAAATTGAAGACACAAATTTGTTACATGCAGTCATGCAGACACATAATATATTAACTACATGTGCCTAATATATTAACGGTAGACACATAATGTGATAAATTATAAATTAATTTTCTATTAAGTAATTTTATTTTAGTACTATGTAAATTGTGCAAACTTATACAAATAACAAATATTTTATCATAGTACCAAGGACCTTGTGGTCTAATGGTATCCGGTTGCTTTCCTAAGTGGGAGGTGATAGGTTCTCGCCTTAATGGAGGTGAGTAGTAGTTTGGGTGTCCCCCTTCCCTTCTAATAAAAAAATAGATGGAATGTTTTAATATATTGTTTCATATTATTTATTTGCTTTAATCTTGTCCATTCATTAGCTATTTTAAATAGAAAAATAATTTCATTTTATATTACATAACAATGGATTCTTAATGGTTATAAACATGTTTGTGTAAATGAGTTCGTGTATAAATGGATTAATACAATAATAAAAATAGGTTAAACATGTTCTTAATAGATTGAACGAATTGATCTGTTAATACACGAAACATAATGTACGCGTCAACCTGTTAACAATCTGAGATAAATTAAAGATAAACACTAACCCATTAATTTCCTTTCCCATTTCATATCCTGTTAACGGTTCCCCATCAAGAAAAGCAGAAAGCTAGATACATTTACCTTCATTTCAAAATAATGTTTGCAATGAAATAAATACCTTTTACAATCTCGCATCTTGTCGGTAAGATCCTCCAACTGTCTGCTCTGCCTACTGGCATCCTTAATCTTCTCCAATTTCTGAAACCCATTTCTGCATTAGGATGAACAACATGCAAAATTTTCAGAATATATTTATTTATTTTAATACCAGCTTGTTTGAAATAAGAATAGCCTTAATTACAACAAAATATGCCTTCTTTGAAAAAATAAATCAATAGCAATGATCACATTGCATGCATGTTAGATTGTTAGATATTAAAAAATCAAAAACATTTACGCGAGAGCTCGAAAAACATCCGAAATTTGTCCCTCGATTTCTGTAAGCTCTTCGCTCATCCCTGAGGAAGCCATTTCTCAAAGCTCAAGCTTTTCCTTTGCAGAATGTTCCAAACTATGCAAAAGCAATGAATCTGTACAAAATTCTCTGAGATTTTTTTTTAAAAAAATAAAAATAAGAATTCCTCTAATGAGACAGAGATATATTGTATTGATTGGATTTGGGAAAAGAGATTGAAGCAAAAGGAAAAACTTTCCGATCAACCACCTAGAAATGTCGTTTGTTGAGCCGGTGGTTATGATCGAATATTGCAGAGAGCTAAGAACGGAGACGACCAAGTTAATGGTCTCGTGAATTTGTCATTTTGCAGGCAATTTTTTGTCATTTTTTATTTTTTGCTTTTAATATATTTATTTACCCATCACTCTCTTTTTACATGCATGTCTCTTTATTTATAGCTGAATTCACCTCCTTTTTCTAATTCTTTTATTTAATATTTTTTTATAATTTTAAATTTATTTATGTTTAACTGTATTTTTATTTAAATTTTAAATATATAAAATTTTTATTCTAACACTAAATTAAATAGAAAAATACATGCGTGAGCAAATTTTCACAATTTTAACATATGCGAGTATTAAATTTATTTCACAATTTTAAGTTCTGAACTAGGTTGCATGCAGGGACAGAGCCAAAGGGGCAGGGGGCAGCTGCCCCCCTCACCCCACCCTCACTCCCTATATAATTTTTGTATGTATATATGTATATATAGTACAAGTTTTAGTATTAGTATAAAATAAAAACTAAGGGTTTGAATCCTAACATTAACATATTGTTTTTCATTGTTTTTTAATATTTAATACACACACATATTATATATAATATTCTTTTATATTAATAATGACATAATGTGTAATTTATAATGTGTTTTCTATTCAAATTATTTTATCAAATTAATTAATTAATTAATTTTTTTTAAATTATCTCTTTTGTTTTAATGTTTCGCCTTTGTTGGAAAAATTTTCTGACTCCGTCCCTACTTCTTTCCCCCCCCCCCCCCTCCCCCACCCGAATTTCTGGCTCCGTCCCTAATTGCATAGAAACCGGGAATGCAAAAGATAAACACGTTGAAAAAGTATAAAATGTAAAAATATAGATGTATATTTATAAATATTTATGTTTTGAATATGTATAAATATTAATTACTTACTATGCTTTTTTTGAAAAAAAAATTGTGTTTTTAAAATTTTTTAAATTTATGAAAATGATTTTGAAACATTTTATAAAGCTATTGTAAAATTGTAAGGAAAATGTTTGCAAACACAAAATAATTTTAAAAATTTCCTATCCAACATAGGCTTTAAATTTTCTTGAAGTCGCAAGTTATGATTGTTATACGGCCCTTGGACTTCTTTTTTCCGAATGAATCCTACGACTTGCCGAAAAAGCTGTCGTAAAGTTTCATTGTTCGTTCCGTCATTGATATTAAATTGATTTTGTACAACAACTTTAACCGCACAAACCTGGGTTGGGCTTAAACTATAGCTAGAGGAGCCATATGAGGTGGATCGAAAGCTCCACATACGATTTTGAAGCCGAGCCTTTTCAGTAATGGGCCTAGGGATCGATATGATGATTGGTTTAGGTAAGGCGGTCGGCCTATTACGGGTCACAAAATTGTGTAGACCATGTTCTAAAAATGTTATTCGTTTTTCAAGTAAAAAGAAACGGAAAGGACAGTTGTTACTAATATCGTATTTATGATGTGCTCAAAATAAAATGGAATTACAGTGTATCTAAAATAAAACTAAATAACATGTCTTACATATTGAGTGTATATTGTCAAATGAAACTAAGTAACATGTCTCATATATTGAGTGTACATTGTCAAATGAAACTATAGTTGAAATAAAATAATACTCTGTACTTTTTTTTTTTTTTTGAAAACAATACTCTGTACTTTAGTCGTATTGTAATGAAATTACAATGTGTATAAAATGAAACTGAATAACATGTCTTACATATTGAGTGTATATTGTCAAATGAAACTGTAATTATATAAAAATGATACTTTAGTGGTGTTATAATGAAACTATTGTGTATGTAAAATGAAACTGAATAGCAGGTCTCATATATTGAGTGTATATTGTCAAATGAAACTGTAGTTGAATTAAAATGATACTTTAATTGTGTTTTAATGAAACTACAGTATGTATAAAATGAAACTAAATAACAGGTCTCACATATTGAGTGTATATTATCAAATGATACTGTATTATATCAAAATAATATTTTAATTATGTTGTAATGAAACTACAGTGTATACAAAATGAAACTGAATAACAAGTTTCACATATTTGAATGTATTTTTGAATTAAAATTACACTTTAGTGGTGTTGTAATAAAACTATATTATATATAAACTAAAATTCAATGTCAGATGAAATTGTAGTTCAATCAAAATGATACTTTAGTTGTGTTGTAATAAAATTATAGTGTGCATAAAATAAAGTTGAATACGCCACAAAAAATAATTAGTTGGACTGAACGGCTGCCGTTTCTTTTTATTAAAAGAAGTGACACCATTTTGGACCATGATGCACAATAAAATTTGCCCCAAGTTAGTACCCGGCTACCCACCGAGTCAGTGTGTCGTTGGCTTGGAGTTTTGTACACATAATGTGTTGTTGGCCAAGACCTAGTGGTCTAATGGCACTAAGTTGCACTCCCATATGAGAGGTTGTGGGTTCAAGCCTCAGTGGAAGCGATATTGACTTTTTCACTTTTTGTGCGTGGGTTCAAGCCTCAGTGGAAGCGATATTGACTTTTTCACTTTTTGTGCTTCAGTAAGTTGAGAAAGTAGTTACGAACAGATATGCATTGTAGGGAGTCACTAACACTTACAAAAAAAAAAAAAAAAAAAAAAAACTTGATAATAATTATTAGATAATGCATTTTGTTTTTTATTTATTTTTTTATTTTTTATTCTATTGGGTACATCTACAACAAAAAGAAAAGTAAAAATAAAACTACCAATTCGATGTACCATTACTATAATTTATTAATGACTTGCATCTTCTTATTTGGAAATGTCCATACTTAGTTATAATAAATTATGTTAAGAAAATCTAAGCAGTTATTATTTTAATAAAATAAACCCATACAATGAAAGGAAAATGACATTTTTTCCCTGTATTATAGGTTTGTAGTATTTTTTTCTTCCTGTGTTATTTATGCATCCACATTTGCCACTCAATTATTTTAAAAGTGGCAATTTTCCTCTATTTGATGTTAAATGGACCAATATATAACTATCAATATATAACTATCAGCTAACACAAACAGCTATTAACTATCAACTAACCTAATCAGCTAACACAAAGAGCTATTAACTATCAACTAACCTAATCAACTAACAACTAACAATCATTTATCAAACACCCCATAATCTCCAAAAGTGAGCATTGTTTACTATGTATGAAGTAATAGTTTGTCATTCTGTGCTATTACTACGCATACGGTAATTAAAACGAAGAAATTATCCTGTGCTGCAACATAAGAAATTTTACTTCATTTTCATAAGGATGCTAGCAAATTCAATTTTTTTTTCTCATAACATTTTAGAAAGAAGCTCCATGATCTTAGATGCTTGACACAGAGCTACATTTCTCCCCATTTCGTTAGGCATTCGAAACAGATAAGGGTTTTTCAAGAACAGGACCTGTGTTCCCGCTGTTCAGATAATTGAAGACTTGCTTCAGATTTCCTCTCGATGGGCGAGCATTCACAGCGTATTTGCAGATGAAGACTAATCTCTGTCGCAATTCTAACTTGGTTGTGTTTTTCTTGTTAAAGGATCTTCCTTCGTCAAAGCATCCTACATTAAGCATAAGAAAATTAGATCCCGACTACTGGAAATCAAATGATGGAGCAGAAGCGGGCCGTCATGATTGACACGAAAATCTAGTGCAGTACGCATACCTCTATCATCGAATAATGCCAACAAGATTGCCAAACAGACACATATGCTTATATCTTCCCCTAAAAGCACAAAAAATCACACTCATAAAATTCTGTACTGTTTTATGCAGCTAGCCACATATCATAAGGTATTTATAGGACGGTGAAGATTAGTTCGTCATGATTGACCTGGACGGATAAGTTAAAATAATATAGTCAATGAGGAATAAAACCATGCTTACCATTTGTGCAGCAAACAAGAAGTCTCTTCCCTTTTCTTAAGTTAATATTGGCAAAATTGATTGCTGAAGGAAGACTTCTTGACAAAGAAAACCGGTCAAATTTACAGCCCTGTTTCCCATAAAGAGAGGGGAAAGCTAATAATGAGGAGTGAGGACAAGGACAAGGAATTGCCAATTTATACAAGTAACTGAGCAATATGCCAATATTATAATGATACTCTATAATTCTTGTGACATACCACAATTGGAAGGTGTAAATAAGCAGTATCATCCATCAAGTGGGGAATTTCTTCTGGGCCACAGTTTAGTATGCTGTCAATAGAAGAGGCATCCTTAGCTGCATGGTAGAATCCCATTAAAGTGAAAGATTGGCTATCAGTAATGAACGTGGTTCTAAAATCTAAACCCTATTCAAACATGCATGATTTGGTAAAAAGTTCACATACTTGCAGTACTGGCATTCAAGCACATTTACAGAAAGGGATATGTAGTTTTAAGTGAAAATTTTATAATTGATGAGACAATAAGAAATACCAAAGCAATTTTGCACAAAAAGAAACACTCAGAAGAAATCATGCATACGAATAGTAAGAAGTTCCACTCATCAGAAAACCAGATTTCCATAAATACCAGCTACATACATTAATGTTAGGCTACCACCAAATGGATAAACCTCTATAAATTTAAACAAATACAGATTAAGCATTATCATTCTCATAATAATTGGCCACAGTATCACACCCTACTTTCACAAAGACTAGGCCAAACAGCAGTTCTATGCGACAAATACATAGAGAAACAGGAACTCATTTGTAACAAGATAAATTTTCTAACTTCTAAGCATTTGGACTGACATGCATAGGTTCTAGGTGTTAGAAAAACTGAAAAGCCATTTCCGTCACATTTATTTGAGGAAAACACATCACTCACCATACACAAATAAAGCTATGTTTGAATTATTTATGAATAATACCAACCAATAGCATAAAAATGAGACAATATATTACCAAGTAGGATTTTGCCAACAGCTACATTCGTATCACCGAACCACGATAGGGAATAATCATCTCCTTTGGACTTTTCATCTCCATCTATGCACAGATTTTCTACATTCAATGGTTCTTGCACAGCATATTGATTGCTGATACCAAAAGTTTTTGAAGATTTCAATGAAATCTGAGGAGCATCTTCTCCCCTTTGTGCACAGTATACTCTATTCTTTTCAACAATATCAGCAACCTTCTGATTGCATAAATTTGGCCCCGAGTTTATGAGATCATAAACATGTTTCCAAAAAAGGGTTGGCGTTAGTCCTCTTGCCCAACTTTCTTCATCATCTCCAGCTCCAGCAATATAATTCCAACTAAACTCTGAAGTAGTTCGCGGTTGGAAAACACTTGTTGAGAAGGATGCAGAAACAAGTATGATCGGTGTAAAGTCCCAAGAACTAGATTCAGGTACTTCATTTAACCAAATAACAGTTTTCTGTGAAATCCATAAAGGTCGTAATGGCTTCTTTATGGAAAATGCAATTGATGCAATATCAGCTCCGCTAGTCTCAAGATCCTTAGTCCATCCGTCCAATCGTTCCTCAATAAGTGTTTTTTCTGTATCTGAGACCCAGATAGGAAGATGCAATGAACAATCCCAACATGAAGCATCCTCTTTAACATCTTCAGTATGGTTACTGGACACGTGGTCGTTTATGTTGGACTCCTGTCACAATGATTTCACAGAAGAATTAACAAAATTTATTTTTTCCATTTCCCCCACACTACCATAGAGTTATAGAATGGACAGGTTCTTGAAAATAAATATTTCAAACACATGTCGAAAAATATCAACATTTCAATTCGCCAAGACATCCAATTTCAAAGGAAGTTAAAAGATGTAAACAAAATAATAGACCATATAGCTATTCACTTATCACCTAAAAATTCAATTACCAGCCAAAAGGGCTCAGCACATAAAATGAGAATATTGTACATTAACATATACAGTAAGCCAGTGGAGTCATTAAGCTCTAATTGCTGTCTAGCTTTTCTTCATAGATTCTAAATGGCAATTTATCTTACAAATGCAACAAAATAAAGCTCTATCCAAACAGTTTTTGCTCAAAACTGCTCAGCTCAAGTTAATTAGTTTCCCCTTTCCAATATGTCCTGATTGTACCCAAAAGAAAGCAATTGAGAGAGACTACAGTAAATTCAGCTAATTCTTGCAGCTAAAATGATTAGATAGCCAGCTTCTGTCCTGATTATGATCATTTTCTTGTGACTAAAATTTTTAAACTATTCAACTTTTTATTTATTTACCTAAAAATTATATTTTTTTCTATCAAGTCTCCAATTCTTCTTCGGTACCATCATTTCTAAATAATTGCAGAGAGCACGCTGATATAGATGAGATGTTAATCTAAAACAAGGTAAAGCAAATCCTAGGATTCCTAGCCCGAGCTTCAAAAACACTGAAAAACAACCACCACACTCCAGAGCTCCAGAAAGCAATCCAAATTGTAATTCAATCTGACAGAAATCATTATTATGAAACGAAAAAGAGAGCGCTAATTAATTAACTCTACTTGCTGCACTCTACATCATAAATAGCTGATACATAAAATGGAAGAAACAATCTATAAAGAATGAGGCTGCAGAAATAGAAAAGTTGCCCTCACTTGGTCTTTTGGAGTATCAACACCAATCAATTTCCTCCTGTAGTTGGCAATGGCACGATTCAATACACAAGTCCAAATTGGTATAGTTTTCGACATGCTGTCTGGAAATCTTTTCCCCTTTCTAGTTGAATCAACAATCATACAACCTCCCCTCTGTCCTAGACATAAAAAAAAAAAAAATCAGTGTAAAAGTATATGACTCGTCCATCCATTAAATGTTCTAATAAATGGGAGGAAGCGTACCGGCAAGTAGGGCAACGTGGAGGTTGAGGCGAGAGGTGTTAAACGACCAGTTATTGGTGTGGCCGTCGGTGGATTTGAAATAGCATGTGGAATGAAACTTTGGGGAGTACCAGAGGCCGCACCGGAGGTTCGCCAGAAGCGGGAGCTCCGGCCATAGCTCCGATATTTCTCCGACGAAGATAGAGTCCTCGTAGATTGAGCGCAGGGCGTTGTAGAGGCTGTTGTGCTTTCGCTTTATGGTTCGAGTGGCTTTGTATATGCTTAGGCTCGCTGGATTTTCCATTCTCTCGTCCTCCATTGCAGCCATGTTTACAGATCCAGGGATTTGAGATTCGATGCGCCGACGAACTTGTTTAAAGTACAAAATTGTCAGGAGAAAATATAGTTAGCGGCATCACTCTGACATCACTGCCTCTAGGTTGACAAATTATTGTGCGGATTATGGTCAAAACTAGGTTGTTTTGATGTTTAAAAAAAATTATTTATTCGCGTACGTGTTTGTATAATGAGTATTTTAAAATAAGATAATATATTTTATGCACTTCTTTATCTATTACGGAGTATTTGCCTATGTTGAGCAAGAAATTCTTATAATATGGTACTCTCATATCTACCTATAACAATTTTCAAGACTTGGTACTTCTTTTCAATTTTGTAAATTTGCTTGCTATGGATGAAGAAAGTTATGGCTGTCTCAGACGGCCATGGCCGTCTTTTAGGACAATCGTGGTTACCAGATAGCCATGACCACCATTTTTTTTTATTATAGTCGTAGTTGTCGTCGGACAACTATGGTTGTCCTTGAATGAGTACAACCATCGGCTATCTACAGCGGGGGGTTGTATGAAGAGTTTTAAAAAATATATAATAATAATAGAGAAATTTTCAATTTTGGTCACATGACTATAGGGGCTTTGTTAATTTCAACACCTAACTTTCAAAACTGTCAGTTTAGTACCTTGAGTACTTAATTTTTGTCAATTTTGATCACTCCGGCCAATTTGTCGGTCAAATTTGACCGGAAAAATTTAATCCAACATTTAGTCGGGGCAAAATGGTCTTTTGATCCTTTCTCCTAATTATTGTTGTTGACCCGGTTCACAGAAAAACCTATTTCAGTCTTGAAGAATGAAATAAAAATCTAAACTCTTAGCAGCTCACATTGAAGTTACTGAAAACTAGAATTTGAGAGTATTGAATATGAGTAACTGAATAGATTCCTAAGAAAGAAGACAAGCCTATTTGTGGTCTGATCTGATAAATCCGAAGAACTACCTTCCTTATCCAAGCTGCATTTCACTGATTTCTGATTGGCTGCCAACCAAAATATAACAAAAATTTGTCAACACCGAATTTAGCAATCATAATACGAAAGATTCAACTATCTAATCTTCATTAAACAAGTGGCACATGGCAGTAAAAGAAAATGGAGTGAAGAAAAGTAGAAATGCTTACCGTTCTTTGAAGAGGAAGGAGTGGAATTTGAGTAGAACCGACGGAGAGCGGAGAAGAAGAAGAGCGGCATGACGGAACCGGGTCAACAACAATTAGGAGAGTGTTTCAAAAGACCATTTTGCCCCTCAGATTATAGACTAAATGCCGGATTAAATTTTTCCGGCCAAATTTGGTCGGCAATTTGACCGGAGTGACTAAAATTGACAAAAATTAAATACTCAAGGTACTAAATTGACACTTTTGAAAGTTAGGTGTTGAAATTAACAAAGCCCCTATAGTCATGTGACCAAAATTGAAATTTTCTCAATAATAATAATAATAATATAAACAAAAAAATAATAAAAAAGAGACACATGTCAGTATTAGAAGACACTAATATGCTAAATAGGTAATTTTGGACCTAATTAAACTTTTTTTTCAAGTTTAGGAGATTTTTTTAAATGGAACTTTTTTTACTTAGGGGCAGGGATGGAGTCAGAAATTCGATTGAGGGGGAGGCGAAGAAGTAGTGACGGATTCAGAAAATTTTTCTAGTAAAAACGAAAAATTAAAACAAAACAGATAATTTAAAAAATAATAATAAATTACCTCAGAAATATAGGTGTAAATATTGTTGGATATGGGCGAAAAATAAATAATATGAAACATAATTAATTTGATAAAATACTTTGAATAGAAAACACATTATAAATTTAATTTGATAAAATAATTTGAATAGAAAACACATTATAAATTACACATTTCATTATTGTGTGTGTGTGTGAAACTGTAAAATTATGTTAATGCCAAAGATTTGAACCCTTAACCTTTATAATTGCCAAACATATGTTTTGGCAACTAATTTAGTTCATTTCTTATTAACATCAATAATTTTTTATACTAATACTAAATCATGTACTATATATACATATATACATACAAAGATTATATATAGGGTGAAAGTGGGGCGAGGGGACAGCTGCCCCCCTGGCCCCCTCTTTAGCTCCGTCCTTGTTTAGGGGACTCAATTGCATTATCCATCCAATTTGACACTTTTTCTAATAAAATATAAACACACTCAACCATGTGAATTAGGTTCATTGTATATTGTATATTTGTATTCAATAAACTTATGTACAATTAAGTCAATAACACTCCATACCCCTTTGCACATTATTAAAGAAAAATGATGACACTGGGATTCACACGCAAATCACTTTTAAAGAGTATTTAAAAAGAAATATAAGTAGCATTGCCAATAAAACTGATCAACTGGCCACTTCAAGTCTTCAAGCGTCTTATTATCCACTGAAGAATTGGAATGTTCACGTCCGCATGAGCTTACTAATTCAATCAGTAGTATTTAAAGAAAGAGACCAATGTTTGAAACTCGACAACGAGATCTCTTGTTAACACTAACATCTGACTCTGTCTGCTGAACCACTAAGTTATATATCGTGATTTACATGTTCCTCGTTAAGCAATTCGTCATCTTTATATAGCAAACGAAATCGCCAAGCTGTAGCCATTCTGGAATCCAAGCTTGCCTCAAATACAGAATAATCATTTGGCCCAAGGCCCTGCATTGTCTTAGATTGATGCCACAAAGAACAGAACGGAATGTACGCAAAGCACATCCGGGCACGCTCACCATCCCCACCATTCTCAACTGATTTACCAATCACACATTTTGTATGCAAAGCATGTTTTTCACCATCCTCTTTGCGTACCAACTTGGCTGTGATGGCACAATGCTCGAACAGATCGCCTTCACGCGATTCCCACACGCCACATTTCGAAGGAACAATGCAATAAATAGCAAATCCCAGAAAGTTGCTGTTATACCAAGTGGGATTCAACTTGACACAAATAGTATCAGAGTCTTTCTCCTCGTAATCGAACCACTTAGATGAGATATGGTAACCACTCTCCATGGTAGTAAGGTACACAACACTAAAAGCATCCTTTCTGGGTATAAGTTGCCAAGAAAAAGGAATAAACCCATCCGGGAGCTTAGGGGTTTGTAAGCCCCCGAAGTACAAAAAGAAATTGGCATCTGTGAATGAAACAGAATATAAGCCGGTGTACTTGGCTGCTAGCTCTGCTGTGTTGATTTTGGAGGCCAAATGAGTATCCACAGAGAGTTCCTTTATAGTTCCCGGAAGCTCGGGTAGTTCTTCAAGCTTTGTGCAATATTTAATGTCGAGGTATTGAAGGCGAGGGAGCTGACTAATGCTCTCGGGCAAACGGATGAATTGGTTTCCCCTTAGATTTAAGCATTCCAAAGAGGTTAAGCATCCAAGATCTTGAGGGAGTCCTTCATCAACCATATAGAGGAAGCTGAGGTCTAGCCTTTTCAATGAACATAAACTCGAAACACTGGGCAAAACAAAGTTGTGGGATGTAGGGAACAAATCCAGATTGTCTGAGTGTCCAAAGTATAAGTATTCAAGTTCAGTCAAAAGTGAGATTGAGGATGGGAGGTGTTGGATCATTGCATTATCCTTGACATGAAGTTTCTCCAAAACCTGCAAATCGCCCATGTTTTCTGGCAAGGACTGCAGTTTCGGGCATCTTTCGAGTTCAAGAACTTTTAGATTTTTCAGCCTACACAAGCCACTTGGAAGGCATTCGAGATTTTGACATCTAGCAATGTGTATCTTGGTGAGGCTAATGAGATTTTGGATCGAGGAGGGTAGCGTTCTAATCCCAACGGATTGGAGCTCGAGGACGTGTAGATGTGGCATATTGCAGTGGATTTCAGGAAATGTTTCCAGTTTTTGACAAGATTCAAGATCTAGAAGTTGAAGTGATTGCATTTGGATGAAGGTGGGAAGGTTGTTAATGTTGCTGCATCTCCCCAAATCCAATGAAACAAGCTTCTCAAGATGTCCAATGGATGGATGGACCTCTTTTAAACTCACACAGTCTGAAAGGTTTAGCCTCTCCAAATTTGGCAGCCATTCAAAATTGGGAGTTTCCAACAAAAACTGGGAGCATCTGAGGTCCAAATGCCTCAGCTTGTAAAAGCTCTGTCAACAATAAAACCACTTTGGATGAGAAAGTTTATCTCGTTTCGGTTAAAATACATAGAACGAAACATACATGTTGGGCGGAGGCTAGTAAGAGTCCAGCACTATCTGACTAGGGAATTGCTGGACAGAAGTCAGTGAAGGGCCAAGTCCAGCACCCTAGCACCATCTGGCTAGGGGATTGCTGGACGGAAGCTAGTGAAGGGCCAAGTCCAGCACCCTGCCTTTCGAAAATGTGATGGCGGTTTATAAGAAAATAAAGGTGCGCCTTCGCTACTAGCTATAGCTTTTGGCGTAAGTGATAATAAGTGTTTGATCTAACAAGTGGTATCAGAGTCGGTCACGGTTACGACTGGCTGGTGCTAGGAGGATGATTGTTAGATGGTGACCAGTAAGAGCCAAGTCCAACATCATGTGGCTAGAAACCTGTGAAAGGTCAAGGCCAACACCCTGCCTCTCGAAAATGTGGTGACAGTCTATAAAAAAAATAAAGTTATACATTTGCTACTAGCTATAGCTTTTGGCGTGAGTGGTAAGCGTTTGATCTAACACATACCTTGGTTATCCTGCAATGTTGGATAGAACTATGAGGCAAAAGCAGCGCAGCAAGCTTCAGTGGTTGAAAACTTTGTGGTAAAGAATGCAAATGATAATATGAGAAATCAAGCCACTGCAGACTACTGTTAGGAAGATAATTCCCAATGATGGTGGAGCCAAAACTTTCAAGTAACTTTAATCTGCTCATCCTTCTAAACGAATCGAAATTATAGCTTTCAACTATGAGTATTTTCAACTGTTTCATCCTCTTTAAAGCTTCAACACTGGACCTAATATTCCCATTGCAGCTATGTCGATATTTGGGAGGGATTAATAAACCTTCAAGCCCATCTGCTTCCTGAAATATGAAACCACACTATGCATAACCATATTTTAGCTAAAAGTTTAACTCGATAGTGAGACTGCATAGAACCTACCTGAAGAAATGCACCATAAGTACTACATCAATGCATAACAACTACAAACATGCCTAGAGGATAAGTGCCGATGTATGCGGTGCGTAGTAATTTTGCTACATTCATGTAGTAGTCACGGAGCTGTGAAGTAATTATGCATTCATGTAGTATCTAGTGTACATTTCTTCAGTTCGCATGGAAAAACTGATTCACACGTGAACGAGACATATATATATATATATATATATATATATATATATATATATATATATATATATATATATATATATATATATATATATATATATTACTCCCTCTGTCCAATTTTATCTGTCTTACTCACTATTTATTGGTCAAACTAACTCTTTCTTCTTTGTTTATTTTCTTTAGTATTTTTTACTATTTTTAAATTTAATTTTTTGTGTTTAATAGTACTTTTAGTATAATTTCTAAATATATAGATTTTGTATACCAATATTAAACTTAATATTATGAAAATTATATTACAAATAACTTCAATCAAGCCTCGTTAACCGACCAGACACATAAAATAAGACGAAGGGAGTATATATATATATATATTAGTGATCATGAGAACCACCCTCCCCTTCCCATGAGTACATGAAAACTCAATATAGTTCATTAAAAAAAAAAAAAACAAATCTATTGATGAAATTAATTTGTGGAATTCAACATTCGTGTGTGCATCTGAGGCATGTGTTGTATGCATAAGAAAGGGGGAAAGTACAAGGTTGGAAGGAGTTCTTGATCATTTCCTATCCGGTTGTGGTACACTTGAACCCCTTCTACGTTTGCACACAATACAAACTTATATGCATACGCGAATATTGAATTTCTCAATTAATATCATCCATAAATATATGCACACGCAAATGTTGAATTTCTCAATTAATATCATCCAAAAATCTCATTTTTAATGCACCATATTCGTTCTCATATACTCATGGGGGAGGTGGCTCTCATAGGATCATCACACTCTCTCTCTCTCTCTCTCTCTCTCTATATATATATATATATATATATATATATATATATATATATATATATATATATATATATATATATATATATATATATATATATATATATATATATATATATATGGGGTAGGGTTCCAATGAGAACATGTGCTTAGGTGAGAACACTAGAACACATCATGTGCACATGTGCATCCATTTAAATTAAATGTGTGCAAACGCGATTAGTTTAAGGGTCTAATTGCCCTTTGCTATATAGTTAGAGGGTCTATTTGACCCTTATCCCTATTTTCTAATGGTATAGATTAGATTAAGTGTGTGCGAACACGCATTAAATGTGTGCAAACACACTTAATCGCGTTTGCACACATTTAATACGCGTTCGCACACACTTAATCTAATCTAGACCATTAAAAAATATTAGATAGATGCACACAATTTGTTCTCACATTCTCACCTAAGTAGGTGTTCTCATATGATATTAACTATATATATATATATATATATATATATATATATATATGCTCAACATACATAGAGATATATATATATATGCCTTACCATGTTTCCACTTAACACAGCATCAACATCCTCAACCAACCATACCCTGCTCCTAGGACTCTCCTGACTGGCAATATGCCAACCCATATCTTGAATTAGATCATGCATCTCAAGTTTTCCATTTAGGACTAATAGAAGAGATCTTTCTATGAGCTTGCGTATACCGGTGACTGGTTGCAAGTTACAGCTTTTGAACACATCTATTACATAACTCTCCTCCTTTTTTCTGTAAAAACATGCAATATCTAAAAATAATTTTTTGTCCCTGCAACTTAGTCCATCAAAACTTATCTTAAGCTTTGCAACAACATCGTCGTCAGGGATGTCCTCGAGTTTTTTCAGGGTGCTTCTCCATTCAACAGGCTCGAGTCCATACAGGAAAGAACCCAAAACTTTAAGAGCTAATGGAAAACCAGAAGCGTAACTCACAACTAATCGAGAGAGTTCTTCGAAACTTTTTGCAGGAATTTCCTTGTTAAAGGCATGCCAACTGAATAGTTGAATAGCTTCCTCCCCTACCAATTTATGCACTTCATACTTTTCATCAACTCCATGGGATTGCAATAATCCCGAATCTCTCGTGGTTATGATGACTCTACTTCCCCTACCAAACCAAACGCGATCTCCGGCTAACTTCCTTAATTCTTCTAGGTGGTCTACATCATCAAGAACAATCAAAACTTTTTTCCATCCAAGTCTCTTCTTTATCATCTCCATGCCTTCATCCACATTGCTTATATCCATTGATCTTTCCTTCAGGGTTTTTGATATAAGGATTGATTGCAATGCTTCCATTCCAACTTTACTTTGCCTTTCTTTAATATCATCAACAAAACAAGCTCCATCAAATAGCCTCGAAAATTTGGCAAAAACCGCCCTTGCAACTGTTGTCTTACCAATCCCTCCTCTACCCCAAATGCCAATGAACCGAACATCATAGGATTCGAGACTCAACATGGCACCGATTTCTTCAACTCTAGATTCCAACCCCACCAGATTTGCTTGAAGGATAGGGGAGGCTTGATACAATTGAGTAAGTATGTCATCAATAACTCTTTGGATACAGTTTGCTTCGCTCCTGAGACTATAGGACATGAATAGGTTTTAGTAATTTAGTAATCCAATTTAATAGCATTCAAGAAATAATACTTAGATTTTGGGATAGATTATCCCGTTCACAAAGCCATAAGGCATGCATTAATATGAAATATTCAAACATCATAAATAAAGTTTTAGTATGGGTGCAAGTAATATGTCTTGTTCTACTTAGTGAATATCCATGAAAGTGTATTTTAGCTTAAGTCACACTTGCGTGAAACCGTTTTACAAATCTTAATCCGTGACACGGGTGGAATCTAAGATAATTGTTTGTTTCTTATGATAGAAATCATAATACTAATAAAAACTTATAACTGAAATTGTGATACTTACACACCCAACAATTGTCTACAACCGGACCCGTCTCACGGTCTCACACAAGTTTGCCTTCTAACTTTGGTAGTAATAAACTAATAAGAGTGACTCTCTTGTGAGACCGTCCACTACAAGAAAAATGCACATAGACAACGGTTATTAACCGTTGTCGTAGGGGTATAATTTCTGTTGTTGAAGCCAGTGTTGTTGTAAGTCCCGCGCATAGACAACGGTTTTTTAACCGTTGTCTTTTCTAGAAACAACAACGGTTTTTTAACCGTTGTCTATTCAGTGTTGTTGAAGCCGGTGTTGTTGTAAGTCACGCACATAGACAACGGTTAATAACCGTTGTCTTTTCTAGAAACGACAATGGTTTTTTAACCGTTGTCTATTAAGTGTTGTTGAAACCGGTATTGTTAAAAGTCACGCACATAGACAACGGTTATTAACCGTTGTCTTTTCTATAAACAACAACGGTTTTTTAACCGTTGTCTATTAAGTGTTGTTGAAGCCGGTGTTGTTAAAAGTCACGCACATAGACAACAGTTATTAACCGTTGTCTTTTCTACCAACGACAACGGTTTTTTAACCGTTGTCTATTAAGTGTTGTTGAAACCGGTGTTGTTAAAAGTCACGCACATAGACAACGGTTATAAACCGTTGTCTTTTTTACCAACAACAACGGTTTTTTAACCGTTGTCTATTAAGTGTTGTTGAAATCGGTGTTGTTAAAAGTCACGCACATAGACAACGGTTATTAACTGTTGTCTTTTCTACCAACGACAACGGTTTTTTAACCGTTGTCTTTTAAGCGTTGTTGAAACCAGTGTTGTTAAAAGTCACATACATAGACAACGGTTTTTAACTGTTGTCTTTTCTTTAAAAGACAACAGTTATAAATTGTTGTCTATTGTGTGTTGTTGAAATCGCTTTTGTCACACCCATAAACTGTTGTCTTTTGTAGAAAAGTCAACGGTTTCTAACTGTTGTCTATTGTAAAATAGACAACGGTTTTTAACCGTTTTTCAACTGCTTAAATTATAATCATATAAAAAAAAACAATTTATCCATTCACCATATGTTTCAAAGTGTAGTTACATAATTGTGCACAAGCTAATAAGGTTCAAAATAACAAGTCAAAAGACTTCCATGACCAATTCTAATTATCATCCAAGTCATAATACTACTACACAAAAAATAATTCCCCGAACCAATTCAAGTCCAAATAATCACAACGTTCTAATGACCAAATCATACCTACTCTATATGACTTGATAGAATATCGGCCCATTCAGAACGCACCATATCAATAACCGCTCTGTCATAATCAACTTGTTGAAACTACATGTAAAAAGTAAGAAAATAAATTAGTATAGATATAAATAATTTGCAATGAAATGCAAAATAAGTTAGGAGTAATTCGGAAAGCTCTCCAATCTGGAAGGTTATAGTACAGAAAAGCTAGATAGGAAACACTAAAATGGCAACTTGCTAGACAGGAAACTAAAATGGCATACTAGAGTCTATTCATGTAGAGTAAAATCAATGCATTGGCAATACAAATCTCTTCCTCAAGGCCCAAGCAAAACAAAACACATCCTCTATATAATGCCACTGCAACCAAGAACTTGACAATCTGGATTGATGAGAATCCTAATTTGCTCTTTAACTGTATGCAAATACTATCAAGTCAAATAGGCTCTATACCAAAGTTGGTTGACTTGTTTCTATATTCTGCCATATTTCCATGAAAAAGATCAAATCTTTGTAATTGAGTGTTTATAAGCCGGCCGGATTTTGACACTTAACACCAAACCACAAAGATTAAGCACACTTTAGTTTATAAGACAAACATGATTAAATAAAAGCTTCACATTATATTTCTGCCATAGCACCATACATTAAGATAAAATTAAGACTTCTTGAACGATACTACATTGAAGTGCAAAATCAAACCAACAAAGAGAACTATATTGCAGTAAAATACTTGGACTATACTATTTTGTGTACTTTGAACCTGCAGATATACTATTGTAGGTTTCCCTTAAGGAAAAGTTTCTTCTTGATGTGTCTTTGTAGATGATACTTATCCACTTCTACTGCTCCCAGTTACCCACTGATAGTTGATAAACAACAGGTTTTCTTATTACTGCCCTCAACTTAGTTAAGTGTTATCTACATTAGTTGAGATTATTCATTAAATACTTACTATGTTCTGTATAGGCGGTTTGTTTGGATGCTTGCAAGAAGCTCCATGAGATAGGAACATTTACTGATATGCTCTTGCCAGATAAGGGAAGTGGCACAGAATCTGAAAAGGTTGAGGAAAATGATGAAGGTGATCCCCTTCCTGGAACTGCCAGGCATAGGGAGTTTTATCCTGAAGGTGTAGCTGACATTCTCCGGGTTAGTTTCACTTAGTTTTGTTTTTTTGCTTTTTGCTTTTTGCTTTTTGTTTCTGTTTTTCCTTGTTTGACACTTCTGAACAGGTATTGGCCAAAATAATTAGGTGGTAGAAATTGAAGGGGAAGAAGAAAACCCCACAGGATCATTTTCTGATGCTCATGATGTGTGATGACTTAATAAGATCTATTGTAATTACTTGCAAAGCAGACACAATTGTCTATATAGTATTTTTCTTGTAGGTGAAGTCATTTTTTTCTAGTGAATTCTTTTTTTAGGTCCATGCAAATGAAATTAAATGTATTCCAAAGTTCCAAAGGGTCTAAAGTTGCAACTTGCAGCTCAATGACAAGTTTCTTATGCAGCACTTTGCACTTTGACAAATAAACAACTCGAATACAATGCGAAAAAAATCAAATATCACAGTTTGGTGCAGAGTTTAAATTACAAGGTTCTTTATTTTGTAGTTTAAATTTATTTGTTATAGTAAAAATCATTAAACAGATGATATGAAGAACAAAGTTGTCTCTCATTCTCAAAGACTTAAAGTGTATATATACACACGATGAAGCTAGAATAGGAAAGGAAGCACTAGCTCATGAAAAAAGGATTCGAAAAGAACTTGAGAAACAGGATCTTTTAAGGAGAAAGGTATATTTTTATGTTCCTTCAAACCTTTGGATTTTATTATTATTATTTTATTATTTATTATTATTATTATTATTTTTTTGCAACTACTTTCTGCAATTTTACTTTTGAAATCTGAAACAATTTTCTTTTCTCACTTAAGAGGGAAGAACAAGTGAAAAAGGAAATGGAAAGACTGGATCGTGAGAGAAGGAAAGAAGAACAAAGGCTAATGCGTGAACAACAGAGGAAGGAAGAGAGGTTTCAACGTGAGGAAAAGCGTGAAATGGAAACACGAGAGAAATTTTTGCAGAGAGAGCTTTTGAGGGTATGTTTGAGGGCGGTTTTATTTTAGTTTCTCTCCTTAAACTTCTGCTATATTCAGTGGCTGATAGCTACCATATTTCTTGTATATTGAGTCCAGGCTGAGAGGAAAAGACAGAAAGAAGAGCTTCGCAAAGAGAGGGAAGCAGCAAAACAGAAGGCTGCTATGGAGAGGGCAGCAGCACGGAAATTTGCTAAAGAAACCATGGAGTTAATTCATTTGTTTACACATTATCAAAATATACATGTTTGTTTGACTAAAAAGAGCATAGCAGATTACAAAGTAACCAGTTGAGGAAGCATAACTAGGACAGCAAGGCTATGAAGCCATGTGTTGTAGAAAATTTAGGGAATAAGAAAATTCAACGATCAAGAACAAGCAAAAGATTGCAACATCACTGTCACTGTATCAAGCACGGATCCTCAGAGTTTCTAGTGAAGAGTTAATGAGTAATTGCAAAAATTATTATGCAATAGCCAATAGAAAAAGCAAGCAAGGAGTTGATAATCAATCAAGGATATGCAAACAACTGAAACACAAAACACACCTAGTAATATATACTTGTATACACCTGGTAATACAGAGTTGTATAAAGAAGACAAGGATTTTGGTTTAAAAATTGCATAATATCTAATACTCCATAGCCAAGTTCGGTTGTGAGGGAGTTGGAAAAATTACTGCAAAAACTATTGTCAGTACAAAACAGAAGAGACAAGGAAGCAATAATTTGATTATCAATCTGGGATATGTAAACAACTCAAACACAACATAATACTAGCAATATAGACTTGTATACCGACAAGGATTTTTGGTAAAAAGAAAACATGTAGTATCTAAATGCCAAGCCAGGGGGAATCAGAACTTGGAACATCAACCTTGATGAGCTGAAATCTTATATTCATGGTGGATGATACACTCTGAAGATAGATGACATGAAAAATATGCACAACTGTGTATCACAGAGACATAGACAGACCTCCAACATAGTATCATAAGAAACAACAGGGAAACTCAGGACAAAGTTCACATCATCAGTGTCCTTTGACTCCCTTCATATGGATAAAACACCCCAAACAACTACAGCCTATTCAAGCAATTCAACACTATAAAATTTCCAGGAGTAGTCCACATATTTCAAGGTTTCTTCAGGTAAAGAAACCCAAACAGAACCATCCACTGATTCATATATAATATAGACACACACACTGTATTAAAAGCTTTTAACTAAAGAAAGCTCAAAACTGCAAATTCAAACTTTCAAAGAAGACATTTTAATATTTCTACCTCACGCAAAGCTCAAGGTAATACAATTAATTTAGGGAGTAAGAAAATTCACAACCTAATAATCCAACAATTAATCTAGGGTTTAGGACTAACCTGTAGGTTTGTGATGGGGAATCCAACGGTGGAAGAGTAGGGAGGAGGAGATGGCGGTAGAGGAGGGAAGAGGTGTAGGTTGAGAGCGACGCTGACGGGAGACGGCGGCGCAGCTGACCGCGGAGGGCTTCTGTGTTGTCGACGGCGACGTGGACTCAGCGACGGCGACTGCGGAGAGCTTCTCTGTTGTCGACTTCCACCCAGGCTCAGCGACGGCGACTGTGGAGAGCTTCTCTATTGTCGACTTCCACCCAGGCTCAGCGACGGCGACTGCGGAGAGTGGCGGTCGGCGGAGTTTGATGGAGTTGTATCTGAACGAGTTGTTGTCTGATATGAGAGGGAAATTTTGTCTGTGCGAGTTGTTGTCTGATCGGAGAGTGGCGGTCGGCGGAGTTGTTGTGCGAATTTTTGTCTTAGAGGGAAAGACAAAAATTTCATTCCCAATTTTGTTTTAGAGGGAAATTTTGTCTTAGAGGGAAATTTTATCTTAGCTTAGAGGGAAATTTTGTAACAAAATTTTAGTTTAATTAATTACTTGGGTCGCTACATCCGGTTAATTAAAATAGTTCCGGGTATATAGGTACAAAACACGAGATTCATAGATTTCTATAATGTAGTTAGATTCATAATAATTTCTATATAGTATATTTCTAATTTAAATACAGTTGTATAGATTAATAATTTCTATACAGTAAATTCATAATTTCTATACTGCAGATTCATAATTTCTGTATTGTTGATTGATAATTTCTAAACTGTATAGTTATCAACAATTGGAAATATGCATTTCAATTCAAAAATTATGAATATATAGTTTGGTATTTATGAACATAAAGCTAATTAAGATCGCGGCAAAAGAAATGGGATATAGCTAACTGTACAGCATCGATCAACTACTCTTTCATATTCATTCTCAATGTGTCCCAGGCATGCCGGAAGGGTCGATTACCAACATATAGCTAACCTTGTTAGTCATGCGCTAGCCGGAAGGGTCGATTACCAACATAGCTAACCATGTTAGTCATGCGCTAGTCGGAAGGGTCGATTACCAACATATAGCTAACATTGACAGTCACTAGCCGGAAGGGTCGATTACCAACATATAGCTAACCTTGTTAGTCATGCGCTAGCCAGAAGAGTCGATTACCAACCTCGGCCCCTATCATACCGCCCGTAACCCTACACATCATACCGCACCATTATTGTTTTTTATACTTGATAATTATTATTGTTTTTTAATTCCTAGATTGGTCTTAATTGTAATATAATTAAAAATAAAACTTTAATAATGAATTATTTTGAAATTTTGGTGAATAATTTTATATATTTAAATATGAACGAAAATAGAACTATTAAATTAACTTTTGAATTGTATTCTTTCTTTGTTAAATTATAGGTAAAAGATAAGGTGTAACACTTTAATACATAAGAGTTGGTGTGGCTTGGTGGATTTAGTTTTGTTTGTTATGTTATGTTAAAGGTCTTGGGTTCTATCCTTCGTGGTGGTATTCTTAACCTATTTTATACAATCATTGTCTTGGTTCTTAAAGACAACACATAAACAAACTGGTAATATACTAGATGTTGCACTCAAGTACACAAGTGTTGGTGTGTCTTGGTGGATTTAGTTTAGTTTACTATGTTAGAGGTCTCAAGTTTTATTCTTTTTGGGGGGAATTCTTCAACTATTTTCTAAAATTGTTGTTTTGGTTTTCACAAACAAAACAGAAGGAACCCAGTTATATACCAGATGTTGCACCTTTAGAAATAAGAGTTGTTGTTGCTTAGTTGGTTAGACTGCTTGCTTGTTAAGTTTGAGGTCATAGGTTCGACTCTTGTTGTTAACATCCTAGTTTTTATTTTATATACCTGTTAAATAATAATGCGCAAAGACAACAGAATTTTTAAAATCGTTGTCTTTGTAGTGTTGTGTATTTAAATACGCTTAAAGACAACATACCAAAGACAACGGTTAAATAAAACCGTTGTCTTAAACAAATAAAGAACACGCAACGACAACGGTTATATAAAACCGTTGTCGTTATAGTGTTGTGTATTCGAGTGCGCTTAACGACAACACACCAACGACAACGGTTAAATAAAACCGTTGTCTTTTTTTAAAAAAAGAGCACACAAAGACAACGGTTGTTTACAACCGTTGTCTATCTAGTGTTGTGTATTCCATTGCGCTTAAAGACAACACACCAACGACAACAGTTAAAAAAACCGTTGTCTTATTTAAAAAAAAACGCACATAGACAACGGTTTTAAAAAACCGTTGTCGTTGTGGTGTTGTCTTTTCACAAAATACACAAAGACAACACACTTATAACAACGGTTAAGTAAAAACCGTTGTCTTTGACAAAAGTGTTGCATCAAAGACAATAGTTTTGGACTAAACTGTTGTCTTTTATACAAAAGACAACACTTTTCTTAAAAACTGTTGTCTTTCTAATGTTGTCTATGTGCATTTTTCTTATAGTGGTCTCATGAATCCTTATCCAGGAGACGGGTCGAATCAAAATGAAAATGTAATACTTATACTTTAAAATGTAATACTAATCATAAATAAAGTATTTGTTACTTATAAAGTAAAATTATAATACTTTTAAATCAAAGTATAAAAGTATATCATTTTTTTCAAAAGTATTACTTTATTCGGTATTAGTATTACACTTTCATATTGACCATGAATTTTTGCCACAAACTAAAGAAGCAAATGAAGTACATAAAGAAATTAAAGATGAATGAGAAGAGGAAGTTGAAAGCAAACCTGTTATGCATATTCTGCAAATCATGTCCTGCAATATTGCTAGCCTCTGTCAATGCTTTCCTCCACCTTTCCACCTTTCCTTTATCATCCTTAAAATTCACTTCGTGTTCTGCAAATGATTCACCAAAACTCCCCGTTTGTTCCCGCACTTGTGAACGATCCACATCGTAGAAAACCGGTACCACAATTTGGTCGAGTTTTTCTCTGCATTCCATGATCGTTGCAACTTTGTCCAAACACCGCGTTGATGATGCATAGTTCTTTGAGAAGATGACAATTGCAAATCTTGATTCTTGAATAGTTCTTAGCAGACTAGGAGAGATGCACTTCCCTGTCTCTAACCGCACATCGCCATCTAAGAAGGTGTATATTCCCTTTAGTTGCAGCTGATCATGAAGGTGATCCAGGAAAGTCTTGTTAATATCCTCGCTTCTAAAGCTCAAGAAAACATCATAAGTTACCTTTTGGGTTGATTGTGAAGGAGAAGAAGAGGTAGAAGCCATTTGAAGTTGGATTTGGGTGCCTCTGAAACAGGAACTGATTAGAAATTTAGAAATGAATTGAAGGACACAATCAACATAATAAATTAAATACTGGCATGGGGTGATAAACAAGGCATATTATAAACTAGGCAGACTAGTCATATTAAAATTAAATACTTTTTAATATTACCCATGACTTTAATTTGTGTAATATGACAAACAAGGCATATTAGTCAAACCCACGAAATTTCCAGGCAGATTCGATTATCATATCACATGAGGCAAATTATGCCATGGACCCGTGTTCACCATGCGCTGTATATTCATAATTTCTATATTATAAATTCATAATTTCTAAACTGTAGATCCATAATTTCTATATTGTAGATTTATAAAATCTATACTTGTAGATTCATAATTTCTATACTGCACATTCATAATTTATGTACTGTATGAATCTACATTATAAATTTTATGAATCTATAGTATAGAAATTATGAATCTACAGTACAGAAATTATGAATGTGCAGTACAGAAATTATGAATCTACAGTACAGAAATTATGAATGTGCAGTATAGAAATTATGAATTTACATTATAAATTTTATGAATCTACAATATAAAAATTATGAATCTATAGTATAAAAATTATGAATATATAGTATAGAAATTATGAATGTACAGCGTGTCCACCATGCACATGGTGGACACGGGTCCATATCATAACGCTTCATCACATAACAGTTGGGCTTCATTCTAGCTAGAGGTGGGCGTCGGTTTGGTTCAGGTGATACCCGAATTTTATTTCGGATATCCGAAAATTTTGAGTGATATTTTTTTTTACACCCGATATTCAAACCAAATTTAATTCGGATATGTTTGATTCGGGTGAAATTATATCAAATTAATTTTCGGGTTTAATTGGATATATCCAAAAAAAAATGTTATAATACTTTCTTTGGGGAATAAAATAGCTAACAAAAGATCAAAAGAAACACATATATCATCTGTTTCAAACCTAAGTAAAAATATTTTAAATGTTTAAAAATTAATTCTAATCCAATTAAAAAATGTGAAATACTAATCAGTAATGCCATTGAATCAATTACCAAAAGTCACTAGTATTCAAAAAAAAAAAAAAGAGTTAATACCCAATTTGGTCCCTCGACTATTAGGATTTTACCAATTTGGTCCTCGACTACTAAAGTTGCTCAATTTAGTCCCTAACTATGCAATTTTTACTTAAAATGGTCCCTCGACTATTTGGATTTCACCACTTTGGTCCTCGACTACCAAAGTCGCTCAATTTAGTCCGTAACTATATAATTCTTACATAAAATGGTCCTTCGACTATTAGAATTTCACCACTTTGGTCCTCGACACTCCAAAAAGGTCCCCAAATCATTTTAGGTTAAGATTTACATAGTTGGGGACTAAATTGAACAACTTTGGTAGTCGAGGACCAAAGTGGTGAAATCCTAATAGTCGAGGGATCATTTTAGATAAAAATTACATAGTTTGGGACTAAATTGAACAACTTTAGTAGTTGAGTACCAAAATGATGAAATCCTAATAGTCGATGGACTATTTTAGGTAAAAATTACATAGTTAGGGACTAAATTGAGCAATTTTAGTAGTCGAGGACCAAAGTGGTGAAATCCTAATAATCGATGGACCAAATTGGGTATTAACTCAAAAAAAATTATCAAAAGTCAAAGTAGTCTAAAATAACAAAGATAATAAATTCCATAACAAGCATAAATTAATGAAAATGCACCAAAATACTACTTAAAAAAAAAATCAAAATCTAATGTCTCTTTTAGACTTTTTCCAACAATCTCCAAGATTCCAAATCAACTAGTTTCCTGTTCATAAATTTTTGCAAAAAATAAATATAATAGCATTAGTTAATAGCTTATAATTCTATTTGGATTAAAATTAAGAATTCAATACGTTATACATACAAAATTAGTGTTTGTCTGCTTGTGAATTGGAGTTGTTAGTCAAAGTCATTTCTTTTTAGCATTCAAGAGTTGAATTTGAATCCATATTTGTTCTTCTGAAACCTAATATAGTAAAATTAAATATTAATAATTGGAAAAAAAAAAAAAAAGAAAAAGAAAAAGAAGAAGGGGCAGAGAGAGTCATGGAGAGAACAAGTCAATAAGTAATATTAAAAATATACAAAATTGAAAAAGTATGAGATGTTTGTCTTTTTTTATCTCTTGAAGGATTGCATTGTCTTTCTCAACCTAGGTTCATTCACCTTCCACCAAGCAAGTATGTCAAATTTATCACTTAAAGGCTCAAGAGCTTCATCTAAATACTTGTCTAACTCAATTTTATTTGAAGGAGACCACTTTCATTAGCATGCCACTAAATAAAATCACTCATGTCATTTTGATCATCTTCAACACTTGAAAACTGAAAATCCACAACAGTAGGGGCAAATTTGTTTGTTGCAGGAACTTGAATAGAATTTATTGTCTCATATTCATTAAAAATATTACACAAAGCTTCTGTAATTTTTGCTAACAGTTGCTTTCCTTTTTGCTCTCCGTACAACTTAACATATATATACTTCACATATGACAGTTTTTGAGTTGGATTTACTATAGCTGCAAGAAATATAATTTTATATTCATTTTTTAGTTTCTCCCAAATACTTATTGAACTTAAATCACATCCCAATTTTCATTATAGTCAAATCAATATCTGTGGAATCCCTCCACTGATTTATCTTTGCATGAAGTGTCTCAATATCACATAAGAATGTGTTTCAGTCACATATTTACTTCAAGAAACTTTTATAGTAAGCCGATAAAAGTGGCAAAAAAAATTTAAAAAAAATTACCATTCTTCTAACAACCCCCAATCCTTTCATTGGGAGTTCTTGATGAAGCTTCATCTTCATACTAACCAACACCAGATGTTAACTCGTTAACATAATAAGGATCTTCAATTTCATATCTTTCAAACACTCTCTCATACTTTTATGCAACATCTAACATCAAATACACACTATTCCACCTTGTTTTGGCATCTAAATAAAGAGCTTTTGTGCATTCAATTAACTTTAGCAAAAACTGCACATTCTTTAAATTTTTTCAACCTTGCAGGAGACTGTCTAACATATTTACAGCAACCCTAACAACATTTATAGAGTCATTTACCTCTTTCAGTCCCTTTGAAACAACCAAGTTAATAATATGGACAAAACATCTCATGTGAAGTAGGTCACCATTCATTATATTAGTCCCCCAATTCTTCAGCATATTTTTCAAACTCTTATTAATGACATTATCATTAGAAGTTGCATTATCAGCTGTGACACAAAATAACTTATCTAAACCACAATCAACCAAACACCTCAAAATTACATCACCAATTATCCTTTGTGACTTTCGATTAAACACAAATTAATTACCCTTTTATTTAAATTTCAATTTGCATCAATCCAATGAGTTGTGATACACATGTAAGACACTCTTTGAATAGAAGTCCAAGTGTCTGTTGTAAGAGACACTCGTTGTTTTGACTTATTAAGCACATTTTTAACTTACACCTCAAGTCAATATATAATTCAAAAAATATCTTTAGTAATAGTTCTCCGTAAAAGAAGTTGATATTCCGGAGGTGTTATAAGATCAATATAAGTTCGAAAACCCTCTTTTTTCAACAAAGCAAAATGGGAGTTCATCAATAACAATAATAGGAGCCAATCCTTTCCTAGCTACTTCATTATCAAACTTCCAAGTTTTCATATCCCTAATATCACCCTTCTCAGTTTCACCATTCAACATGTGCTTTATAGGAAAAAAGTGAGTTTGAGTAGAATCAATATTATATAATTTGCAATCCTCCAAATGATTCCACAAGTTACTAGTTCCATGTTTTTTTTTTTTTCAAGAGCATAATCTTTTTTTTTTTTTAGTAATTACAAGTAGCACATTGTTTACTACTATCCTTATCAATAAACTTAGCAAAATGTTTCCAAACATCTTACATTTCTTTCATACGTTTTCGCTTTTTGATGTTATCTTCAATGCAAGCATTCGGATCATTTGTTATTGCAAAAGAACCAGTAACAATTTTTGTGTTCTTAAGATCATTTAGCATTTCAATTTGGTTGTTACTTCATCTGCATGAAGCAAAATGCCAATTAAAAAAACCCAAATTCTGAACAATCACTCAAATATTACAACGCAACATTTCAGTACATATGCTAATCAACGCAGAAAAACTAATCAAAATTCAAACTTATAATCTTCTATTCTCATAGATCATTTAATTCAATAATTCTAATCACAACAATTGATTATATGCCTAGATATTAATCAATCCCCAGCCGATTAGCATACTGGAAATTTTTAATTTACACTAATTTATGTTTCACTTCAAAATATGAGCAACAAAATTCATAGAAAACTTGAAGCATATAGAAAAGGAAAAACAAATTTCTAAATGTTGCTATGATATTCTTTTCTTCTTTTTCTTTTTAAGAGAGAAAAACATGTAAAACAATTTGGAAACTCTTTTATTTACTTGTTACAATTAGTCCATATTTAAAATTTTGTCATTCTACCATTTAATAAATATGATTGACATGTAATTTTATCATTTAAGCATTTTTCCCTAACATGTAATTTCTTTTTCACTTCTCTAAACTCTTTTTAATTGAATGATGAAATTATATATTAGTCATTTTATAAATTAAACACTTGAATGAAATAATTTTAAATAGAAAATTAATTGTGGTAAGCAGATAAAAGTAACAAAAAAAATGTATTAATACTATAATTCTCGAAGATTAAAAGTAAATTTCAATGGTTCTGAAATATTTACTTGGAAAAATGACAGTTTTAGTCCATTAATTGTACTTAAATTATAGATTCAGCCCATTAATATAATATAAATTGTGTTTCTAAGTTTTGAGCATTTGTGAATACAATACAGGATCATCACAAAATGTGAAATTTTAAAATTTAATTGTGAATATTTAGTATGTAAATTGTGTATCTTTGGACACAGGTCCATCTTGCAAGGTGGACTCGGGTCCACAAAATAATTTGCTTTATTACTCTATACAAATTTCCCCTTTAATTATTTTGAAAGTGGCAATTTAAATTCATTATTTATAGATTTTGTTAATCATTTATTGTGAATTTCAAATTATTAAAGGATAAATTGATCGTTTTGTAATTTTTTTCCAAATTCCGTCCTAAGTCTTCATATATATGCTACTCTTATGTAAAACCCTCGCTAAATACTGTCTTGAGTGAAGAGGAATATGTGAAGCAAAAATGACAAGCATGAGATTAAGATTTAAGATACATCGAATTGTCAATTTAATATGTTAGTTTATTACAATTTTTGCTTTGTTGTATGTAAATTGCTCCTTTTGATATCTCATTGAGTTGAGTAATACATGCAATTTAGTGATTTTAATATGTTAATTGATTGTGTGTAGAAGTTTATACAAAAGGTGAATGTAGTGACTTACTATTTTAATCTAAACAGTATTTGTGTGTATTATTGTATATATTTTGTTGGAGATGCATTTCTTATTTCACCATATCATGTTGTTGGTTTTAGATTTAGTAGAAGTTGGGTGGATGAAATAATTATCTTTATTAGTGTTTAGATGAAACAAATAATGGAAAAAAGAAAAAAAAAAACATATAGGGTATAATTATCTAGCTGAAACATTGGAATTAGTATACAGGGAGAACAAATGGTGCAAAATGAAAAATTTATTAATTACTAGTGGTTTACTTTTTTTTTTTTTTTTTTTAGAGTTAATTTCAATGGAGATGTCTTTGGTGACAATTTTAAATTTAGTTTTGGACTATCATTTTTGTTATTTAACACCCAAATTATTATATGTTGGACACTTTTGATTTCGATGATTTTTTCGGTGAAACCCTATTTTAGGCAAGTCTATTTTCGTCTCTTCATTTTTTTTCTCATTTTTCAATGAGTTAATTTCAGCGTAAGTCCATTGTATTTGGTGACATTTTCAAATTTAGTCCTAGACAGTTGTTTTTGCCATTTAAAACCTCACACTACATATTTTAGACATTTTTCTAATGATTTTTTTTTTTTAGTGAAATCCTAATTTAAGAAAGTGTACGTATTTTCTGATGACAAAGAAGATGCTTCTTTCATTTTTCCCCTATTTTTTTGTTCTATTTCTATAATAGATGATTCACATGATCATTGACTAAAATAATAGTGGTCAAACTCAAACCGATCGGGTGGCGACATCCTGAGCTTTCCAACTGCATTGCAAAATGATTCTCCTGTACTCGTAGGTCTTTACGTACTCGGTATTGCTATTAACGAAGGACGATTTAGGGTCAAGTTGAAGGAGATTGTGCAATTCATGACTTAAGAGACGGAAATCAGAAAAAAAATTGGAAAATAAATAAAAATGAAGAAACAAAAATGCCTATGCTTTAAATATGGTTTCACATGAAAAACTGGAAGGACAAAAAATGTTCAAAATATGATAATCTTGGTTGTTAAATGACAAAATCGATTGTCTATGACTGAATTTCGAATTGTCACCAAATACAAATGATCTTCCCTGAAATTAACTCACTGAACAAACTAAAAAGATGAAAATACAGTTACCTAAAATTGAGTTTAACCGCATAAGTCATCGGAAGGACAAAAAATGTCCAAAATATGATAGTCTAAGGTGTTAAATGACAAAAATAATAGTTCGTGACTAAATTTGAAATCTATATCTATATCTATATAAAAGTAAAATCCTCCTAACAAATTTTCCCCCCAAAACTTTTATAGTAAAGTTTATTTGGTAAGTAAATGTCAAATGGAAATCTATATATATATATATATATATATATATATATATATATATATATATATATATATATATATATATAAAAGTAAAATCCTCCTAACAAATTTCCCCCCCAAAACTTTTGTAGTAAAGTTTATTTGGTAAGTAAATGTCAAATGGAAATTAAATAAAATCTATTAATTGTTATATTACATAATTGATAATATTATGTATGGTATTATATTCTATAATATAATTGAAAATATTATTGTTCAAGTATAATAAAAATCTTATGAAATAATGTAAGCATAATAAAATAAAAATAAAAATAATAATAATAATAATAATAATAATAATAATAATATAAAAACCATATAAATTTTCCCCCAAAACTTAGCGGCATTTATATAATATCCTAATTTTCTAATTTAATTAATTATCAAAATATTGAAATTATATATTATATATTATTCATTTATGTGTAGACATACTTATTACTGTATATAAAGTAAATTAGGTAAATATATTCTTCAAATATAAATTAAGTATCTATATATAATTTTTTGGTAAGCAAATGTAAAATGGTAACTCTAATTTTAATTGGTAATTGGTAATATAATAAAAACCATAAATGTTACCCTTAATCATATCTAAACACCTATATATACATCACATTCTCTTCAATACAAACAGTACCAAGTTACAAAGAACCTAAGGGAATATTCTCTGCAACTGCATAGCAATGGTGTAGAGAACAGGGACCTTCAAGAAGAGGAGGAACAAGACCCATATTCTCTGCGTATCCAGAAGAGCTGTTGCACTACACCTACACATTTTGGTAAATCTCTGTATCCTTTTTCAACTTTTTTTTTTTTAAATAAAGAATAGAAAATCATATATACCATTGGTGAAATTTAAAATCTATCTACATATATTATATAAACTATGATTATATTGATCATATATTTCATCTTCTCCATCATCAATCTGGACGAGTTTGCTCAACCCATTTAAAGGTATTTCTCTAATACCTTATCTCAATCCATTAAAAGTTGTTTATTATTGGACTCTAGGCAGGATTAAATAATGCACTATTTATAGTGATAGAAAAAAAAAACTGACCATCTGATTATTAGTGGACTTTGAGCAACTAGATCTGCAGGTCATTTGCATGAGAGGGGACATCATTGAATGAGTTTGGACTATTAATATTTTTTTCCCTGATGTGACGGTCCTTCCAGCACCAATAGGAGTAACACAAGGATTTGGAGCCATGGCAATGTGTTGAGGATATGAGTAATGCTCCTTGACAAAAGCCTAAAGCAACAGCATATGAATATGATAGAGATTTAATTATTTTAATTTTTATTTGATAAAGATTATTCTCTAACCAAACAATTAGTAATATTTACGATTTATTGAACCAACCTTCATATTTTTGGTCAAATGAGTACACATGATGGAATATATGTTCATTGCACGGAATCTTAATATTCATTGAGTTTCCAAATCGTATATTGCATAAGAATTATTTTACCATAATATGAATTGTAACCAATTTAATAAATCTAAATATTAACAAGTATGTATGGTAATTTTATGTATGTTAATATTATTTCATATGGACGTAATATCATAATATGATTTATAACCAATTTAAGAAATCTATATTGATAACCAATTCAAGTATGTATGGTAATTGTATGCATGGTATTAAAAATAATAATTACGTATGGTATTATGTATAGTAATATTAGGTATGATATTTATTATGTAATGCGTAGTATTAATTAGGTTGTACATTTATTCTTTTCATATTCTCATATGGACGTAAATCCATAATATGGTATATAACCAATAACCAATGTGGTATATATATATATATATATATATATATATATATATATATATATATATATATATATATATATATATAATTTTTCACTCCTTATTATAAAATAATAATTCAATAAAAGTTTTATATAAGTAAATAATATGTAATATTTATCTTAAGTATAAAGTATAATTCGTCAAATTAATCAATTTTAATTTGATAATGATTATTTTTTAACCAAACAATTGGTAATATTTACGATTTATTGAACCAATTCATATATGTTTTTTTCCATCCAGACTAATTTTAATGGTCAAATTAATAATAAATTTTATTAGTTATTAATTAGCATAATATTAATTTATTATGCATAATTATTGTATAAAAATAAATTACCGTTCAAATGAGTACACAAGATAATATACATGTTCATTGCACGGAATCTTAATATTAATTGAGTTGTCAAATCGTATATTGCATAAGAATTATTCTTACCTTACTATATACAATTACAAATTTATTCCAAAATTCTGAAAATTAAATAAGTTAGTAATCTAATTTTAAGTATGTATTTCCTGTTTTTTCATTTTTAATTTATACAACTAATTTATTAATTTATATACACAATTTTTTGCTGCTTTTAATAAAATAATTCACTACATTTTTTTCAGTAAGTAATTCCTCTAAGCAAATAATCCCGTAATATTCCCTGATATACTTTACACAATTTAATCATTTTTTATTTTTATAATTTCTAATTTATTAAATAATATATATATATATATATATATATATATATATATATATATATATATATATATATATATAAAATTTAATATAGATATAATTAGATAAAGCTTATTTTGTGACCAAACAATTGGTAATATTTATAATTTATTGAACCAATTCGTAAATGAGTCAATCTATACTATAATTAAAAACAAAATCCTATTTACTTGATTTCCCACCCAAACAATAGTAAATAGTAAAGGTAAATTTTAAAAAAAGAATGGAAAAAAAGAACATAAATATTTCACAATAATATTCTACATCATCTGTTAAAAATGGAATGGAAATTAGGTAAACTGAAAAAATAACTGAATATTAATAATTGACTGAAAATTAAAAATGAAAAAAGGAACATAAATTAGGTTAATTGAAAAATGAAATAAATATTTATAATTGACTAAAAATAAAAAATGATCCATAATTGACTAAAATGGAAAAGGAAAATGGTCAAATTATTACATTTTAATTTTTACAATAATATTACACAATATAGTACATCAAATCATAATTATGTCATAAATCTTTCACAATTTTAAAAATGTAACAGAAATATTTCAATAATAATATTTTACATCATCAAGTAAACGTAAATTAAAAATGAAAAGAAAATATTTAAATAACAATATTCTACATCATCAATAATAAATGCATATTCTAATCAATAATAAAGTTAAATTAAAAATGCAATGAAAATTAAAAATGAAACGGAAATATTTTAATAATAATATTCTACATCATCAATTAAAAATGGAACGAAAATTGGATAAAATATCACTACATCTTATATTCTAATTGGCTAATTGACCAATTGACTGAAAATAAAAAAGAATAATTGGCTGAAAATGAATATGATATTACTAATTAACTGAAAATATAAAATGAAATGAAATATTAATAGTTGACTGCAAATAAAAAATGATCTATAATTAACTAATATGAAAAAAATAAATGGTTAGGTCATTGCATTTTAATTAAAAATTGATGGAAACTAAAATTTGACAGAAATATTTCAACAATAATATTCTACATCATAGATAATAAAGGCATGACAGGATAATAGGGCTAGCACCCGACCCGGATCATAAGTGTGCATCTGACCCTGCACCATAGTTGACCCGACACCGCATGGATGCTCCAACGGTTAGAATTCCAACAGGTGTCACATCTAATGTCATTGAAGCCACCATTGATGCCACCATTGATGAGAGAGAGTTAAAGCCTCAACGCCTCATTCATGACTCTTCATATTCCTGCCGTTAGCTCAGTTCCCCAAGGATGTCTCTTCATGTTGTTACCGTTAGGACCTAGCATAAATAGAACTTCTCTCAGCTGAGCAGGACACTGTACTTTCTATACTGAGACAAAGGCAATGCAACTATTGTTACTCTCTTATTCGTTACTCTTATATTATATTTCCGGTAACATTATTACCGTCATTGGTGCTTTCATTGAGAGCCTGAGTCCAATACTCAAGCAGGCTACAACACAACTTTTTTTTTCTCTTTCAACAGCAAGCTTGAAAGAATGGCGTCCCGCAGCTCCCACGGTTCTCGCAACGTGAACAATGGCAACGCCTCAGGTGACCTCCGTGACCTACTCACCAACAATCGCGGAGGGGACCTCCGAGAACATCTCAACAACGGGAGGCCCGGGGACCTTCGAGATCAACTCAACAATGGAGGAGACCTTCGAGACCAACTCAACAATGGAGGAGACCTCCGAGACCAACCCCACAATGGAGGGGCGAACCAAGTCATGAACCTCCAGGCGACTGTCGATGTCATTCAGCAAGCAGTGATGGCGGCGCCAAATCAGGTGGCGGTGGGACTGCAAGGTCAAGTGCCCCCGCCGCGGCCCCAGGAAATAAGGGTGGAGACCAAAGAAGTGCACCGGCCAGACGACAACCAGGCTCTTCCCAATCTGCACCAGAACGACTAGGACAAAGGGCGCCCGTGCGGCAAAGATTAGGATCACGGGCCGAGGGATCCTCTACCAGAGGTCCTCGCCAACACGAAAACAGAGAAGCCGAGAGATCACCCACAGAGGAGGTGGGCGAGTCTCGGGAGCCGACCCCACGCCAACACGTTGATGAGTCGACCTTACGTCGACACTTGGAGGAGCGACGCGTCGAAGAGCCGGCTCCGCGACGGCACTCGGCGGGAAAGCGACGCGTTGATGAACTAGCTCCACGACGACACATGGAGGAGCGGCAGCCGGCCCTAGAGCCGTCAAAAATGGGTTTTACCCGTCAGGTCGACCCGTCCCGTACCGCCGTAGGTAGGGGACGGGTTCTTCAAATTTTGATCCGCTAGGAGGCGGGCTTTTTAGCCCGTCCCGCCTGGGTCACGAGTCCAGACGGGGCGGGTTAGGCGGGTCACGGGTTTAGCCCGCGACCTGCTAATACATATATATTTAGTATTTAATACATGTTATTTTGGTTTGTGTAATAGTGTTAGTGTGTTATAACTTATAGGATTATAGATTTATAGGAATACAATACTAGGCAGTGTTACTGTGTTAGTGTACTGTATGTCTGTGTACAGTGATTTTTTTTTTTTTTTTTTAAGGATATTGTACATTGATTTAAAAAAATAATAATAATAACACAGTGAAAAAATTGATTGGCGGGCTAACCCGCCCCGCCAGCGGGCTTTGGTATGGGGGGGCGGGCCGGCCACATTCCAAGCCCGCTAAGAGGCGGGCTTTTTAGCCCGTCCCGCTACGAGGACGGGCTTTGGTGTTTTTTGGCCCGTCCCGCCCCGCGAGACCGTTTCGACGGCTCTAGCCGGCCCCGCGCCGGCACCCTGACGAGTCGGCCCTGGTCGAGAGGCTGCAGAGAAGAATCGAGGAGTTAGCAAGAAGGGTGGAGGCACGGGAGCAGTCGCCGGAACCTGAGGTACGGATGACAGCACCATTCTCCCCAAGCATCATGGACGTACCTTTGCCGAGGGACTTTAGGTTGCCCGCTATCAAGGAGTACACGGGGGCCACTGACCCACGTGTCCACATGACGAGGTACAAGGCTGCTATGGTAATGATCGGGGCAGGGGACGCCATCATGTGCCGAGCGTTCTTATCCACCCTGGATGGAGCGGCCCAAGACTGGTTCAACACCATCCCAGATAGGTCGATCCAAAACTTTGGGGAGTTGTCCAAGAGCTTCCTAACATACTTCTCCGGTAGCATACAGCGTAAGAAACCCTTCTCTCGCCTCTGTGTAGTGAAGCAAGATAGAGGCGAGAGCCTAAAAAACTTCCTGATCAAATGGAAAAAGGAAGTCAATAATGTCTACGACTTCGACTCCAAGGCAGCGATCCCAATATTTATCCATGCCTTAAGATCAGGGTATTTCCACAAGCAGCTGAACGCCCACCACCCCCGTTCTTACGAAGATTTGATGAGGACGGCTAGCCGCTATGCCGAGGCAGAGGACGTCGACAGGAAAAAGAAAGATGAGGAGGACAACAGGAAAAACGGGAAACCTGGGAAAGCTGGTCCGCCCAGCCAGGCACCACTCTCGAACCACCCGACCGCAGGGAAGGGCCGAGACTACGAACGACCTCGCCTGGTCCCCTTGCGTAATTTAACTCCTCTTACTCATCCTGTCAGTGTCATTCTAAAGCAAGCTGAGGAGATGGGAATGGTAGAATTCCCCGAGGAGTGCATCAAGGTCTCCCCAAAGGCAGACCAAACAAAGTACTGCAGGTTTCATAGGCATGCCGGACATGATACGGATGAGTGTCACGTTTTGAAGAGACAAATAGAAGACCTCATCCAGCAGGGCTACTTCCGACATTTCGTCAAGCGATCCAAGCAGCAGCAACAGCCGCAACACAATCCACCAAAAAATGTCTGGATGAATGAGGATGGCACCGAGCCGTCCACCTCAAACGCCAAAAAAAGAGACCACGACCAAATATCTGAGCAGAGTGATAGCGAGAAAGAAACCGAGGTGGCGCCCAGACGACAAAAGAAGCACACCATACACTTTATCTATGGTGGACCCGCAGGGGGCGACACGCCCGCAGAAAGAAAGAAGTGGAGCCGACAGATATACGTGGGAGAAGTGGCGAGTCTTCCTAGAGAAAAGAAACAGAGACAGAAGGCCATCACCTTCTCTAATGATGACCTCCCAGAGGGCCCGCTACCCCATCGTGACGCCCTGGTGATTGAGATGGACGTCAACGATGTCATTATCCGCCGCATCTTAGTCGACACGGGAAGCTCAGTCAATGTGATGTATTACGATGCCTTCACCAAGTTGGGGATACCTAGGAACCAGCTCAAAGAAGTACGTACCCCACTCTCTGGATTTACGGGTGATTCAGTGGAGACGGAGGGGTCGGTGGCCTTACCAGTGGAGATAGGCACGAGCCCTAACATTCGCAAACTTGACATGGAATTCATCGTGGTAAGACTCACTTGTGCGCACAACATCATTTTGGGGAGGCCGGCACTGGAGGACCTCAAAGCCATAGTGTCGGTGGAACACTTGTGTATGAAGTTCCCTACTCCGAATGGGATAGGAGTCGTCAGAGGAAACCAGCGAGCAGCCCGCAGTTGTTACGTAAAAGCATGCAAAAAGATTGGCGAAAAAAATCCACAAGTCCACACCATTTGCAAGGATGACCGATCGGGTACGGAACTCAGAAAATTTAATTAGATATTATCAGTAATACGATGTAGTCGTGGCCTGCCCAGACCTGTAAACAATATTTAGTAATCATGGTCCGCCCAGGTTACTTCGCTCTCAAATAAAAAGGTTTTCAAAACCACATTCAATCAACCACGACCGTCACTAAACTCTAAAAAAAAAAAGGCCGAGGCGCGGTGCCTCGGCTATCGGCTATCGGCTGAGGCGCGGCGCCTCGATAAAAAATAAAAAATAAATAAATAGATAAATTAAAAGGGGGCTGGGCAGCGTCTCAGTCACTCCTGGTCGAGGCGACGCCTCGACCACTCGAAAAAAAAAAAAAAAAAAAAAAAAAAAAAAAAAAAAAAAAAAAGGGGTCGAGGCGCACGCCTCGGCCAAGTGGCTGAGGCGACTCCTCGGCCACTCGAAAAAAAGAAAAAAAAAAAAAAGGGTCGAGGCGACGCCTCAGCCACATGGCCGGGGCACACGCCTCGGCCAGATGGCTGAGGCCGCGCCTCAGCCCAAGGCCGAGGTGCACCCTGGTCGAGGCGACGCCTCGACTGAGGCCGCGCCTCAGCCCAAGGCCGAGGCGCACGCCTCGGCCACTCGAAAAAAAAAAAAAAAAAAAAAAAGGAGTCGAGGCGCACGCCGCGGCGCGACGCCTGAGCCACATGGCCGGGGCTCACGCTACGGCCAGATGGCTGAGGTCGCGCCTCAGCCAAGGCCGAGGTGCACGCCTCGGCCACTCGAAAAAAAAAAAAAAAAAAAAAAAGGTTCGAGTCGCACGCCTCGGCCAAGTGGCCGGGGCGCACGCCTCGGCACTTGGCCGAGGCGACGCCTCAGCCACATGGCCGGGGCACACGCCTCGGCTAGATGGCTGAGGCCGCGCCTCGGCCACTCAAAAAAAAAAAAAGGATTGAGGCGCACGCCTTAGCCAAGTGGCCGAGGCGACGCCACAGCCACATGGCCGGGGCTCACACCTCGGCCAGATGGTCGAGGCCGCGCCTCAGCCCAAGGCCGAGGTGCACGCCTCAGCCCAAGGCCGAGGCGCACGCCTCGGCCACTCAAAAAAAAAAAAAAAAAAAAAAAAAAAAAGAAAGAAGGATTGAGGCGCACGCCTCAGCCAAGTGGCCGAGGCGACGCCTCAGCCACATGGCCGGGGCTCACACCTCGGCCAGATGGCCGAGGCCGTGCCTCAGCCCAAGGCCGAGGTGCACGCCTCGGCCAGATGGCCGAGGCCGCGCCTCAGCCCAAGGCCGAGGCGCACGCCTCGGCCACTCAAAAAAAAAAAATAATAAAATAAAAAAGGGGTCGAGGTGCACGGCTCGAGGCAACGCCTCATCCACATGGCCGGGGCGCCCGGCTCGGCCAAGTGGCTGAGGCGACGCCTCAGCCACCCGGCCGTGGCCGAAGCGTAGTGCCTCGGCCACAAGGCGAGGCACCCGCCTCAGCCTGGCTGAGGCGGCGCCCCAACCCAAAGCCGGCCCACGCCGCAAAAAAAAAAAAAAAAAAAGGTAATGTTAAACCGCAGAAACCGACGGATGGTGACAAGAGTTGATAGAAAGGTGCTCAAATTGCTTAGGCAGGAAGGGATCTGGAAAACAAAATCGCATATCCTAACTCAATCAGGATGGCACAGTATCACGATTGATTCAGCCTTACTCCCAAGTCAACTCAAACACATTCGTAGACTCAGGAGTAGGGGGGACTGGTGACAGGATAATAGGGCTAGCACCCGACCCGGATCATAAGTGTGCATCTGACCCGGCACCATAGTTGACCCGACACCGCATGGATGCTCCAACGGTTAGAATTCCAACAGGTGTCACATCTAATGTCATTGAAGCCACCATTGATGCCACCATTGATGAGAGAGAGTTAAAGCCTCAACGCCTCATTCATGACTCTTCATATTCCTGCCGTTAGCTCAGCTCCCCAAGGATGTCTCTTCATGTTGTTACCGTTAGGACCTAGCATAAATAGAACTTCCCTCAGCTGAGCAGGACACTGTACTTTCTATACTGAGACAAAGGCAATGCAACTATTGTTACTCTCTTATTCGTTACTCTTATATTATATTTCTGGTAACATTATTACCGTCAAGGCATATTTTAAACAATAATAAAAAATTAAAAATGCAACGGAAATATTTCAATAATAATATTATACATAATCAATTAAAACTCGAACGAAAATTAGATAAAAATCTCATTGCATATGACATTCTAATTGACTAATTGATTAAAAATAAAAAAAATAATTGGCTGAAAATGAATATGATATTACAAACTGACTTAAAATATTAAAAAATCCCTAATTGACTAATATTCTACCATTATATATTTTCACTCGAGTCACCCATCATGATGGACTGAAGGTGTTAGCTATAGACGATGATGGACAAGATTGTGTTGCTACTACCAATGTCGAAAGATGTTTCAATAATGTGTACATACAATCGTTGACATTTTTTTTAAATGACAAATTTGCTATATATCTAGACAAAAAAATATATATCTTCCATACAAATGAATTAAGATAGTAATTCATTCCTATAACTGAGTTGCTTGAGAATGAGCACATTTGACTAATTTATAAAATAAAAAAAAAATACTAAACAATGATAAATAAAATATCCAAAATTACAGCACCGCATGCGTACATCTACACATTAGCTATTAATTTGAGCAATCATTTGCTCAAATTTAAGCAATGATAACATCAAAACACATAAATAATCCAAACCATATGTTCAATTGCACTATATAATATTTGCTGCTATAATTTAAATAATTATATATTGATCCAAATATTCTTAATATATTACAACAAATCCATTCTGTGCATCGAACGGATGAAAATACTATTATTCTAATAATTTTTCTTTCCTTTTTTCGTGTAATTACTATGCTAATGTATTTAAATATTGAAAGAGAATTCTATAAAAAGGATCCTTAACTCACTAAAATTCTATATTATTCTTAAAAACAAAACGCCCATTTCTTACTTACCCGCCCAAACAATAAAAAAAAAAATTACCAATTAATAATTAGTAAAAAAGTTAGTAGTAAAATAGAAAAAAAGATCCTTAATTCACAAAAAATAGAAAAGGAAACGGGATTCATTAATTAATTAAAACTAACAATAATCAGTAAAAAAAGATCCTTAATTCACTAAAAATGAAAATATAAACGGAATTTACTAATTATGACTAATAATAATTGGTAAAATAGGAAAATAAAAAATGAGTCTTAATTTAATAAAAATGAAAAAAAGAAACGTAAGGGTGTGAAAAAAAAAGGTCATGGATAACAGTAAAAAAAAAAGAAAATTCTACTAAAAATTAGAATAATAAAAAAAGTTTCTTAATTCACGAGAAATAGAAAAGGAAATGGAATTCACTGATTAATTAATAGTAATAATAATCAGTCAGAAAATTAGCAGTAAAATATGAAGAAAAAAAAGATCATTACTTCACTAAAAATGGAAAAATAAACAAAATTTACTGATTAATACTAATAATAATCAGTAATATTGAAAATAGAAAAGGATTCTTAATTCAATGAAAATGACAGATTTTTTTTTTAAAAGGGGTCATAATAAAAATAACAGTAAAAACAATCCTACAAAAAAAATTGAAAAAAAAAAAGATTCATAATTTACGAAAAATAGAAAATGAAATGGAATTCACTGAATAATTAATACTAATAATAATCAGTAAAATTAAAAGTTAGCATTAAAATAGAAAAATATAAAAGGATCCTTAATTCACTAAAAATAGAAAAAGAAACGAAAGTCACTGATTAATACTAATAATACTCAGTTAAATAGGAAAATATAAAAAAATTCTCAAATCTATACCATTATTAAAAAGATAATTCTTCTTCCTTACTTTCACACCCAAACAATAGAAAAAGAAAAAAAAATCTATAATATAATTAAAAACAAAATTCTATTTACTTGATTTATCGCCCAAACAATAGTAAATAGTAAAGGTAAATTTTAAAAAAAAAAAGATGAAAAAAAGAGAACAAAAATATTTCACAATAATATTCTATATTATCAATTAAAAATGGAATGAAAATTAGGTAAATAAATAAGTATCTATTCAAACATATTTTCTCAACCAACACCTTCACTAAGGCTCAATCTCATGACTTCCCACATAAGAGAGGTCACTACATGCCATCTGAGCACAAGGTACTTGGCAACAAACATTAGGTTAATTGAAAAAGGAAATAAATATTAACAATTGTTTGAAAATAAGAAAATATTCATAATTGACTAAAACAGAAAAAAAAAAATGGCCAGATCATTGCATTTTAATTTTTCACAATAATATTACACAGTATAATACATCAAATCACAAGTATGTCATAAATTTTACACAATTTTAAACAATAGAATGGGAATATTTCAATAATAATATTCTACACTATCAAATAAAGGTAAATTAAAAATGAAAAGGAAATACTTCAATAATAATATTCTACATCATCAATACTAAAGACATATTTTAAACAATAGTAAAGGTAAATTAAAAATGTAGCGAAAATTAAAAATGAAATGGAAATATTTCAATAATAATATTCTAAATCATCAATTAAAAATGAAACGAAAATTTGGTAAAAATATCATTGCATTTGATATTTTAGTTCGCTAATTGATTAATTGACTAAAAATAAAAGAGAAGTAATTGGATGAAAATAAATATGATATTACTAATGGATTGAAAATTTAAAAGGAAATGAATATTAATAATTGACTGCAAATACAAAATTATTCATAATTGACTAATATGAAAAAAATAAATGGTTAGATCATTGCATTTTAATTAAAATGGAAGGGAAACTAAAATTGAACGCCAATATTTCAATAATAATATTCTACATCATAAATAGTAAGTGCATATTTTAAACAATAGTAAAAGTAAATTACAAATGGAACAGAAATATTTCAATAATAATATTATACATCCTCAATTAAAAATGGAACACAAATTAGGTAAAAATATCACTCCATGTAATATTCTAATTGACTAAAAATACAAAAGAATAATTGACTGAAAATGAATATGATATTACTAATTTATTTAAAATATAAAAGGATCGCTAATTGACTAATATTATACCATTATATATTTTCACCGAGTCACCCATCCTGATCAATTGAAGGTGTTAGCTCTAGACGATGATGGACAAGATTGTGTTGTTACTACCAATGTCGTCTACAAAGAGGTTTCAACAATGTGTAAATAAAATCGTTGATATTATATTTTTTAAATGACACAATTGCTATATGTATAGACAAAAAAAAATATCCTCCATACAAATGAATTAAGATAACAATTCATTCATATAACTGAGTTGCTAGAGAACGAACATATTTGTATAATTTATAAAAAAAAATATTAAACAATGATAAAAAAAAAAAAATCTCCAAAGTTATAACACTACATGCATACATCTACACATTAGCTATTAATTTGAGCAATTATTTACTTAAATTCATACAATGATAATATAAAAACACATAAATGATCCAACCCGTATATTCAATTGAACTATATAATATTTGATATTCTAATTTAAATAATTATATATCGATCGAAATATTCTTAATATATTACAACAAATCTATTCCGTGCATCGCACGGGCGCAAATACTAGTTGTTATAAAGACAAATGACATTTGCTGAAATTAACTTAAATTTTTTAACATTAAAAAGATATGATGGTTTATATATGAAGAGTTCATTGAGGAATTTAAGAAATTTTTACGGAATGATTAATATATCTTTTTTGAGGAAACTAAACTAATATATCTTTAATAATTTAGAAATTTAAAATAAATTATTAGTGATAAAAATCTACACATAATAAATTGAAACGGCCACTTTCAACGTAATTAAAAAAATATTTGTATTGAATATTAATTCATGAATGGAGTCTATAATTTAAGTGTAATTAATGTAGTTATTTATGTTTTCAAATTTTAATTATCTACAAATATGTTGGGAAATTGAAGAATATGTTGTGCCGTTGCCTAGATGATTTCCAGATGATAAGAAGTTTTCCAGTTACGTCGGTAGGCGGCTGAGTATAAGAGATCTCTCCTTCACTTTTATTCTTCCCTGTTCTTCAGAATACTGCTACAGACTACATACTAAACACTATACTAATCAGACACCAAATATGAAGTTGACATGGAAAAGGAGCGAAAGCAGCAAGAAGCGCCCCATATCTCACTTCCCCAATCTCCCTTTCAGCGACGACGCCTCGGAAAATCTCAGCGTCGAAGTTTCTTCGTTTCCGAAGGAGGAATCGCCTCCTAACGACGACGTTCAGGAGAAGACGCCCGCCCCAATTCTCAACGGTGATGGGGAAACCCTCAGACTCGCCGACTCCTTTCAACAACAAGGAAATAAACTCGCTGAGGTAAACAAAAAATTATAATTTAATCATTGTTGTTTTTCACTTAATTGTATGGTTTTACTATTTTATCGTTTGGTTAAAATTATTGCCAGTGGAGTGGATTTGTATATTTTCTTAACGATTATGGCCCATTGAATAGCTTTGCAGTGATCCGTAGCTGAATTCTATACTTGACAGCTCTTTATTTCTGTTTAAGCTTTATTGTTGACTTACTTCAAAGTGTGCTATGACGACAAAATCAAATGTAGAGGTAGATGTGAGGGGTAAAGAGTTTCTAATGTTGAGCATCTATTTGTGAAACAAGCACCAAGCCACCAACACTTGCTGATGGGATACTAAATGTGCTCTTAGTAGTTAATAATTGCCTGAGAATGCAGAAATCCGAATTGGAAAATGTATGACAGATCCAAGGAATGACCAATGATGAATTCAATCACCTAATTTATCCAATTAGGTTTGCATAGGACTTGATCAAAATAGGGGGTGTGGCAAATCCATGCAACAACTTCCAGATACAAACTTAGTAGACTGGGAATTTTTTTATCAAACTATCCTTTCATATCTATTTGACTTGAATGGAAAATTAAATGCTTCTTGTTAAAGCACAGACTTGTTAGTCAATTTAATATAATTCAAAAGCTTGCAAGTCTGTGTCTCCATGAAAGTTATTTCTTAAACAATTTGATGGGACTGAAAGTTTGAAAACTAAATGAAAGAATTGGTAAGGAAAATAATGAGGGTTATAAAACTGTTTTCCAGGTGTTTTCTTGTTCCAAGCTGAAATTTTAATGACTTTATCCTATATATGACTTTGAATTGGATGTATCATAGCCAGATTTATAGCGTTCTGTAAGACATTTTTTAAGATATGCGGTGTTCTATTTTTTTTTTATTCCTTATAGTGTCATTTTCAAATCTGGTGCTTGTTTTTTACTACTATCTTTCTGTGCATAGTTTGATTATCTTGTACTATTTCATTTTAGTAATTTATTAATTACTTTCTGTTCAAAATAATTTGTGGTGGTCTGGTGGAAGTCATGTTTAAAGTAGATTTCTTATCTTTTTGTTTTCACACCTTCTAAAATGGCATCTACTTGTAGTGACTACTCCTAATCTTGTGGCTTTATTCATTTTTGGAAGGATGGGAAATATCGTGAGGCACTAGGGAAGTGGGAATCTGCTCTTGTATTGATGCCAGAACGAGCTGTTATACATGAACAAAAGGCTCAGATTTTGCTTGAACTTGGAGATGCATGGAATGCTTTGAAAGCCGCAACACGTATGTTCACCTTCTTTTCCTACAATATATTGATTGAAAATGAGCCTGAAGAAACTACTACAATTTTGCAATTCCTTATTTTTCATCTCTGGTAATTAACTGTATCAATAGCGAGAATGACAATAGAAAAGCAAATGATCCACTTGCTACTGAAGGGAAAATTGCATCATGGAATCATCAAAACCAAGCTTGCAGCTATTTCTTTAGGCCTTTCAAAGGTTAGATTGGACTCCCCTTAAGCAGCAGACCTAGGGTTGCTCCAAATATGCCTCTTAGCAAGGGCACCATGTGGTATAAGTGTATAACATTCTTGATGTTCTACTATGTGGAGGCTGGTGGATAGTTTCAGACTTTCAGCTAAGGTAATCTATACTTGAATTGATGTGATTGTGCCCAGTGCTCACAAGGGAGAATGTCTCAAAAAAAATATTGCCGACGGCCAATTAGCTTCCGTGATGATTTCCTTGGCCACTTGATTGGTCATTACTCATTACATTAGTTAGACATCAAGAATGACTTTTCACATAAAGATTTCCTCAATGTGAGTCTGATCAAGTGTGCATACTAAATCTTTCTATGCTTCAATACACTCTTCTTGAGCTTGGTTGGGTGGTTGACATTGTGGTGCAGTTTGGTCAGTAGTGTGGCATAAACTACTAAGGGTGAAGGGTCTGTTTGGTTCATGGGTTTACACACCGGGAATGAGAATCAAAATCATCGTTAGTATTTAGTTGACAACTTTTTAAAACACAACTATGAGATTTGATTACCTCTTTAATTAAAAACCTCATTCCCTAATTAAAAACGCGTATCGTTCCATCTTATTGGTAATCTGATTTTAAAGTTTGGATTAGTGCTTTTAGATTTTTGTTTTGAATTTTTTTTTGTTCATATTGGTGCTTTGGATGTCATTATATTATGATCAATTGTCTTAATTTTTTATTTTTATATTTTTAAAACCTCTATTCCCATTATAGGGTCTTACATAACCAAACATCAAACTTGGTAATCATTCCAATTCTACCCTACTACCAAACATGCAAAATACTTTCACCAAAACTCATTATCATTACCAAGTATTTGATTCCCATTCGGATTCCTATTCCCTTGTGCGAACCAAACACACCCTAAGTTTTCATCTGTCATTTTTTCCAATGGAAGGCTGTTTTTGGTTGTGTGGATAATATTTTCATTACAGCAAATAACAATCAAGATAATGTAGAGTTGAAAATGGTTCCATTCTTGTTGATTGTAAACCCTAGAAGTAGTTGACCCAGCCCAACTTGTGTTTTGTGTGTGTGTAGGACTTTCTGTACATGTCTTGACAAAAAAAAAAATACACACAAACCTTTCCTATTTGACATGGTGGTATCATAGCCCCAAGTTTTGGTCAGAAGCCCTAGGCATTCCCCTTTTCCCCAAAAAAAGATTCTCACTGTGATTGTCTTTTCTTGTTCCAAAATCTCCCAGTGGTAGTATTGACAAACCAACACCAATACAGAAAATAAATTTGAATGAATTGAATCAAATTGGTGTTGAAGCCATTTTTTATTTGAATTTGGGATGATTGAAGGAGGAATATCCTGATTGCAGTGCTTGTTAGCGTGACCAGGCAGAAAGATTGGTGTTGGCGGTAACCATGGTTATGATGTTAGAAATTAAAAATTAGAGATGGTAATAGACCAGATGGATGGTAGATTGGTAAGAAACAGTGTGCAGATGAGACACATAATAATTTACTTGTACTCTGTTCCAAACGTGGCATAGCCCTGCATTCTTATGCCACTCATTCAACTTTCATTTTGTGTAAAATACTAAAGTGGCATTACCATGTCGCATAATACGTATGTGTATATGCACAACGTGTAAGGGGAAATGAAAATATTTTTCCCATTCTTGTTAAATATGTATAATCTCTTTTTCCAACTAATATATATGTTATGAGCAGGAGCTACTGAACTGGAACCAAAATGGGCTGAGGTAACAAAGTTACAAAATATAGTCTTCAAGAATATTTTTTTTAATACATAACAGCACTACAAATAATATAAGTACTGGCGTACTGCACTTTCCACTTTGTATGTTTCACCAGTCATTTGTCTATGAAAATATTTATTCTTTTGTGCTGGTCATGACATTCCACTTGAGTTTTAAAGTTACTACCATAACTGCAATTGCAATTGGTCGATTCTGTTATGCTTCTTTTGTTAAAAGGTTTCCTAACCAGATGCTTTAAACCTTCTATGTGATGTATCAAAATATTTTCTGGAAATCATGATTCACGTCATTCACCTTGACATTTAGTATTGACATGGGTAAACATATTATTGTCTAACTTATCTCCTGATAGTTTACCATTATTAGTTTATTACAAGGTAAAATGGCGGTTTTGGTCCGTTAGCTATACCTAAATTGTAGACTCCGTCCATGAATTATTATCCTATACAATTTTCCCCTTTAATAATGTTGGAAGTGACAGTGTCATTTTGTTAACGTTAACAATTTATTTTCAATTTTCAAATTATTTAATGTCATATTGATCATTTTGTAAAATTTTCTCAAATTCCTTCCATGAATCTTCATATATATGCTACTCTTACAGCAAAACACTTGCTAAATATTTGTTTGTCTTGATTGAGGAGGAATTTGAGAAGTGAAAATGACAAACATGAGATTACTTAGTATTGAAGATACACTAAATTGTAAGTTTAATATATTAGTTTATTACAAATTTTTCTTTTGTTGTATGTAAATTACTTTTTTTTTGTTTTTTTTTTTAATATCTCATCGAGTTCATGCCTCAATAGTTAATATATGCAATTTAGTTAACATATTAAAATAACTATTTTTAAAAATTCAAAATGTAAGTGAAAAATATTTTTTTAAAATATTTACCTCCAAAATGTAGTAGTAAATACTCAATGTCTTTTCCTTTAGAATCTTCATCTTTAATCTATCTCAGAATTCTGATCCATCAATAACGTACAAGCTTATTAGTAAGGAAATAATAATAATGATTACATTTTATGATAAAAATAAAAGGAAATTAGAAGAACTTTTCTCTAATATAATTGCAGTTAGCAAAATAAAATGGAGAGCCAAGCTGCAAAAATCTTAAGTAATCTCCTGCTTGTCATTTTTGCTGTCAGATTTTTTCTCAAGATATACAAGTATTTTATATTTAACAAGGGTTTTGCGGTAATAATAGCATATAAATGAAGACTCATGGAGGGAATTTGAATTTTTTTTACAAAATGACCAATACGTACTTCAATAATTTGGAAATTCAAAATAAATTGTTAATATTAACAAATTTTACAAGTAATGGATTGAAACTGCCACTTTCAACATAATTAATGGGGAAAATTTGTATTGGATAATAATTCATGGACTGAGTCTACAATTTAGGTATAACTAATGGACTAAAACCGTTTTGCCTTATTGCAATGGTGTTCTAATTAGTTTGCATGTAATCCACTGGTTACCTTAGGACAGCTAGCTCTGTGTCGTAGACACACTCAAATTTAAATGCTGATGTAACATGTTGAACACACTATTTTCATGCATTGCCATTTCTACACTTGATGATACCAACTTAAATAAAACCCAAGGGAGTTTAAATAAATTCTGGAAGAGATAAACTTCAACTTAAGAAAACAAAAACAGAAAGCCAGGTTGATTGTTTCTTACAACATTGATTTAATTTTTCCATCTAGGCATGGATCACACTTGCTAGATCACAACTAAATTTCGGAGAGCCTGATAATGCAATTGAAAGCTTTGATAAAGCGCTTGCTATTCAGGTATAGTCTTAATTTTCTATTCTCTTAGCAGAATTTTCTCCTGGATATGAAGCGTATTGAGGCATAGCAAACAACAATAGACCTTGTGGTTTATTTCTCCAGGTTTTGGCCTTGTTTGGTAAAATATTTAGCTTATCAGCCAATTTTGGCTTATTTGACCACTATTAGTTGTTTCACTTAGTTAAAAAATCAATATTAGTGTTTGGTTAATCAGCTTTTTGTAACTCCAAAATGCTACTCAAAGCAACTTTTTTAATTTGCTTTTTGAAAAAAGAAATTATACCAAACAGCTATCTGCTAACAACTAATTTACCAAACACTTTTCTACAATCAGCTAATGTTATCAACTAGTCATACCCTCTAATAGTTATCAGTTAACAGCCATTTACCAAACAGAGTCTTTAGTTTGTTCACCGCCACTCATTTTTACTACATTCTCAATTTGCAGCCAGATTCAGTTGAGGCACACAGTGATCGCAAGACTGCATTAGCTCTTGTGAAGAGGCGAAAACTTGTTCATTCATCAGGCCGCAGCATGGACCAGCACCGCTTTGCAGTTGGTGATAAGACTGAAAGCTCCTGAGGAGTCGGGAATTTGTGTATATATGCATGCTTTGTTCCAGTCAACAACTAGTGTGAAGTTCTTATGGAGTCGTCATTTCGCTTCAAAGATCTGTGTAAACTACTAGTGTCAGACCTGAAGGAATTAAGGCAATCTGTTCTGTGGTTTGGCCGGAACTCCGGCGAGTTTGATATGAGATGTAGTAGCTGGCCGGCAATCACAAAGAGTATACCTGTAATCTTAGGTGAACGTATCAGTTATCAAGCATTTGTGTTGTATGTTATCCGAGATTATGCTATAGAATTCAGATTTGAAAAGTACAGAATCTTATCTTTTTGACCTTGGGTGAAGTGTCAAATAGCACCCTGAACCAACAACGAAATGTCATCCCGCACCCTAATCTTATATAAGTGATTATTTGATTCATAAACCAAAAAAAATTGTTCGCCTAGCCTTTTTAACAGGTTTCCCTGTTGCTTAGATGACGTGGCTCCGGTTAAAATCTGACGTGGAAATAAAAGGTACGAAATTCTCTTATTTGACGTTAAAATGTAACAGTTTCTTACGAATTTGGGTTATTTAAAAAATATTCATTTTCTGCATATCTCAAAAACGTATTGTAGACGAAGACGAAGACGACTGCCTGGGTTTTCCGTTTCCTCCGTCGGCGACGACCCAATTTCAGTTTCAGTTTCCATTCCCTCCGTCGAAGCCACACTCTCCAAGATGTCATCTTCCTCAACTTCATCACGGGTTAAAGTAAACATGGAGTATGAGCCTAGTGTTTATTGTAATTGTGGATTGAAAGCTCCAATGTGCACAAGTAGAGAATCGGGAAAGAAATTCTTTGGGTGTCAAAGATGGAAGGTATGTATTTATTGAAATTTTGTATGAATTTTGATTTTTCAATTGTATTAAAGTTAAAGCTAGGGTTCGTTTTTGGGGCATTTTAATTGGTTTTTTTATTGTGGTAATTTTTTACTTTTTTTATGGGTAATTTTGTTAATTGAGTTGTATGTATAGGATGGCAATGGTTGTGGCTTCTTCCTTTGGAATGATCATAGTGCAAGGAGGATTGAAGGTGAGCATGAAGATCTAAAGAAGATGGTGGTATCTTTGAGGAATGAAATCGAAGTTGTTAAAGAATTAATTGTAAATGAGTATTGTGGTATGAAAAAAGAAAAGGAAGTGTTGAGGATCAAGTGTGTTGTTCTCCTAATTGTAATTGTGGTGCTTCTAGCAAAACTTTGTAGTTAGAAATTGTAATGGTTTGGCATTGTAATGAAAAATTGATAGTTTGCAATTTAATATCCAGTTTGCACTTTCAATTTCCAGCTTGCATTGAATTCCAGTCTGCACTGTCATTGTTGCCATAATTGTTCAATGAAGCAATTTTTTATTTCTGCCATAATTGCAGAATTCCAGTCCAGCTTGCATTGAATTGTTGTCATATTTTCCAATCCATTTTAAATTTCTGCAATTTTGAATAGTTGCCATAATTGCTGAATTCCAGTCCATTCTATTCTTGGGCAAACTTGTTGATTTCCAGACCACAATCAGTAGTGCATAACATGTAAACCAATTGTAATCTTAAAGCAACTCAAACCACCTAAATTGGGGAACCAATACAGTAAACCAATACATGTAACCAAGCTGATGAAGCTGTCTTAAGCTCTAAAAGCAATCATGGGAGTACTGGTCTAGGAAGCTGTTGCTGAGACCAGTTCTGCCCAATTTTGCAGAATAATGTGATGATTTTAAGCTACTAAGTGGATATGAAATACCATCAAGATTATGTAGTCTAATGGTACTCGAGTTGGACTTCCATTTGGAAAGTTATGAGTTCGAGCCTCAGTGAAGGTGTTATATATCCATTTAGTAGCTTCTTGCTAGTTTTAAGCTTCTAAGCAATACACAATCTGTAAGCTTCTAAGCAATACACAATCTGCCTGGCAGTCTACTTAGTCTAGTCTGTCTGCAATAATTGATTATTGCAGACTAATTCAAATTGTCTGCTTAGTCCTCTGCAAGCACCTTGAGGGTGGTTAAAGCTAAGAGACACCTTATATCACCCCAGTCTGCTTAGTCCTCTGCAAGCACCTTGAGGGTGGTTAAAGCTAAGAGACACCTTATATCACCCCATGATGCATATGGCCAGTATGCTGAGGGTGATAAAAGGAGTTCCTATTGCCAGTATGAAATAAGTTCGGGGGAACTAGTCCATGAAGTCGATTTAGCTGAGACTTGTTCTGCCCAATTGAGAAATGAATGAATACCCAATGATGGATTGTTTGCTGGACAATCTCTGAGGGTCTACAGCTTGTTGTGGTACTGGCAGCAGGGATGAGGCTCTATTGAGCTGACCTGCTGTGCAGATATTTGTTTGGTGGATCTACAACTTTAGAGATGAAGCCATTTCTTGCAGGTTGATGCAGATGAGATTGATGTTTAAAAAAAAATACAGTAAACCAATACAAAATTCAGTTTTCTGGCTAATACAGTAAACCAATACAAAACATCAGTAAGCCATAAACAAGTGAATAAGCATTATGTTGCCAAAAGTTACTGCCAAACAAGTGCCAAAAATCATTAAGCATTAAGGCAATAAGCCATATGTACATAAGTCATACTACATTGTACATTACACAAGTGAATAAGTCAGATTTACATAGAATACATAAGCCAAAACAGTCATAACAGTCATTCAGGTTTATGTTGCCAAAAGTCACTGCCAAAACAGTCAATCACCAGCTTGTCCTTGTTGGGTAGGACAATATCTTTTGTTGTGCCCCTTCCCCTTGCATAGCTGACAGGTCATTACCCTTCCCTTCCTTGACAACTTTCTAACCTCTTCACTTATTTTGTTTTTATCCTTGTTCTTTTCATCATGTTCAAGCTTTCTTTTTTTCTTGGGTCTGCCGGTCATCTTCCTTGGAACTGGAGCATGTAACTCACCACCTTCAGCCCTTGGCCAAAATTGTTCTCCATTTATGGGCTGTAGTACATGCTCATAGGTCTTCATGTACATCTCTTTACTGTAACATATATGTATGTACTGATCTGGCTGATCCCCCTTGTGAAATATTGCACAAATGGAATGAGGACATGGCAAACCAGTTAATTGCCACATTCTACAAGAACAAGTCCTCAAATCTAAATTGACCTTGAATTGAAACCTTCCCTTTTTCACCTCATATCCATCAACTCCATTGAAAACCACCTCCCAATCTTTACTCCCAATAATGTTTTCATTCAACTTCTTCATAATAATAGTGCCATAATTCCCATTCCATCTTTCACCAAGTGCTTTCTTCTTTGCAACCCTCTTCATCATTGCAACTCTTATGTCCTCTAGCATTGGAATGATATTCTTACTCCTTGCATCCAACAATGTCTTATTGAATGCTTCACTCAAATTATTGTCTGTCATGTCACATCGCACTTCCTCTTTGAAAAAAGCTTTGCACCAAAATTTCATAGGATACTTATTGAGATCATGAAGAGCTGCAGCATCTACCTTCTGTAAAGCTTTTACCTTATCTGTAAGTAGTGCTTGATTAGGGGTCTTTGCAATCTGCCAAAACAGTCCCTTTAGAACCATCCCTCTGTGAGTCTTACTCCAATTGGCATGGACATGCCTAGCACAATTTCTGTGCTCAACACCAGGGAATAGTTCCTGAATTACAGTAGATAACCCCTGTAGAAACAAGAAACAGATTATAGTAAACAGAAACACAAACAGATTATAGAAAACAGAAACAGAAACATATTGAATGTAGAAACAGATTTACCTTCTGTTGATCACTCATTAAAGTCCATTGAGTGCTGTCCTCAATCTCCAAGTCAGTCTTCAAAAGATTCAAAAACCAGCTCCATGACGAGTTATTCTCAATCTCTACCACAGCCCAGGCAATTGGGTACATTTGATTGTTCCCATCTCTGCCCACAGCTGAGAGGATCTCACCTTTCAATTTACCTTTCAGAAAGCAGCCATCTAGACCAATAAACTTCCTACAACCCCCTAGAAAACCCTTCTTCATTGCATTAAAACACACATATATCCTCTGAAATACCAAGGGTGAATTAGGAACAGTGCTAGTTGTGTGAATCTTCACAGTAGAGCCTGGGTTAGAATTCAAGCATTCTTGTGCATAATCCCTAATCCTTTTGAACTGGCTCTCATACCCTATGTCAAGCTTCTTCAGAATCCCAGTAATTGCCCTTCTGCACATACTAACAGTGACATTGAGGTTCAACTCAGACTTTATATCTTTGCTCAACTCAGAATACCCAATAGTTGGATTCTGCCTAACCTTGTCTTCATATTTCCATTCTAACCATTTTTTACTAACAATGCCTAAGGTGAATTGACTGTTGCATTTATGATCTAAATGAATAGCTTTCAATTGAAAACACTTTGTTCTTTCCTCCCACCCTGCACTCACATGAAATCCACACCCCTTTCCAAGACATTCCACTCTAACATACTTTAAACCATTCTTCTTCCAAAATAAATCCCTCTTGGTGTGTATAGCATAACTTATCATGGCAAGTTTGAACTGCACATTATCATCAAAATACATGCCTAATTCAAGAAAGGGTGGATCAGATTTAGAGTTATATTTAGGGTACTTATCATTGTACCTTGATTGAACCTCATTCCCATCCTCATTCTCCAAGTCTTCTTCAACAGTTGGTGGATTTTGTGAATCATAGTACACAGAATCTGCCTCATCTACTAAAGGATTTTCAGATGTGGGCACAGATTGTGGTATAGGTTCAGCTTGTACTCCTATTTTCCTTTTCCTCTTAGTCCTATTTGTAGTCTCCTCACCTTCACTGTCACTACTTATATGCTCACTGCCACTATAATCAGCATCTACTTCACTCCCTTCTTCCTCACCCTCACTGCCACCATGCTCATCTTCTGAAGTTTCTGTCCCCCCTTCCTCACCCAATACTTCATCTTCTACCCCTAATCTCTCACCCAATATATCAGCTTCTGCCACCTCTTCCTCACCCACTAATCCAGCTTCATTCCCATCATCCTTAGGCCCAGGCAAACATAAACCAACCACCTCAGGCTCATCTACCCCATGCTCAACATATATCTCACACTTTTGATTTTCACGAGCAATCTTAGCTAAATGTAGACTACTAGCATCATTATGTAAGAGTTTTAAAGCTGTAAAGGGTTCAGAGGTCAACTTATAGGTAAGTGAAACTATTTTCCCATATCTTTGGGCTGATATATATTTCATTAAGTGGGGATAACATATTAAGTCAGGGTCCACATCCAGTACCTCTGTTTCACCATTCAAATATTTTAACGCAGGGGATTTGACAAAATTACCACCATGATGAATTATTAAATCCACCCTATTAGTCATCCTGACACAAAAAAATACAATGCACATTTTAACATTAAAGCAACATCATGCAGTTTATACAGAGCAGCAAACTAGAGCAGCAACATCATATAGTATATATAAAGCACATTTCTACACTTAACAAAGTAGAGCAGCAAGACCAAAAAAACAGCCTAACTGGAGCAGGACCACAGTATATACAGACAAAAACAACTTAAACCCAGGACCCCACTGCATCACAATCAATACAAAATTAAACAAAAGCTAAAGCAGTAGGTCCCCACTACATTTAAAGACAGTATATTCAATTTAAACATATATAGGATTTAAACATATTCAATCCCCACTACGAAAAGCTAAACATATATTCAATTTATAGACAATATAGCATGACCCCACTACATCACAATCGATACAAAATTACATATTAAAAGCATATATTCGCAAGGATACTCAGATATTATTCTACATACCTTACTCGGTTTGAGGTTTGAGCCTTCTTTCCAGTCTTCTTTCCAGTCTTTTCGGTTTAGGGATTTAGGGTTTCGAACTACAATTACAGATTAGGGCTTAGGGCTTAAGCTAGAGATTAGGGATGGGTTTGAGATTATGGATTTGGGAATGAAATTCTTCAAGTCGCGATAGGGATTTGGGATTTAGGTTTCTTCAAACTTTGATAGGGATTTGATTTGAAATACGCAGAAATTAGAGTTGATTTCGAAGTTGTTATTACAGTAAATAGTTAATGGATGCCACATCTACAAAACATGACACGTCGCAGCCAAGTCATTGCCACATCACCAACTTATAACCTTTAACTTGAAGGTTACCTGTTAAAAAGGCTAGGCGAACAATTTTTTTTGGTTTATGAATCAAATAATCACTTATATAAGATTAGGGTGCGGGATGACATTTCGTTGTTGGTTCAGGGTGCTATTTGACACTTCACCCTTTGACCTTCAAACATAATTCAATTTCGCCTCTATGTTATTAGCTTTATCTAATTTGTTTTATTATACACATTTTTATTGGATTTTTAGCAGGAAAGAAAAAAAATTAAACTTCATATGCATTGTGGTAAACATTTAAAATTTAGTGAGAAATTAAAATCTAAACTTTTGTGTTAGTTCAAACATTTTTGTTTTGTAACAACTATACCTAATTATGCAAATTAATTGTATTTAAACAGTTGAATGAGAAATTGCTTCAATAACAGTTAAGTTAAATAATTTTCTTTTTTACTATTATAAATTGCTTCAATTGAACATATTTATGTCTTCGAGTGTAGAATTTTAGCTTTTGAGGGCACATTTTTATGATACCTATATGTGTGTGTATTGGATCAAATGCAAACAACTGCTCGAGTAAAAAACTGCAAATTTATCTTGTTTGTTGATATGAGAACGATCAACAACTATAAAATAGGGGGTTTGGAAAAATAAAAAATGCGGTGGTGTATATAAAATTTAAGAGTTAATTTCATTTTTGGTCTTAGATTTATAGGTGACAATCCAAAGTTTTTTTTTTTTTTTTTTATATTAGAACATCCACTTTGGTCCTAGTATTATTATGGCATAACCATTTTTGGTCATTTATCAACAAAACAGTTTAAATATTGTTAATACAGACATTTCGGTCTTCAATTATGAAAATTTTTTAAAAAATAAACATAAAAATATAGCGGTTCAACCTATTTTGTATATAAAAAAAAAAAATAATAATAATAATAATAAAATAAAAAAAAGAAAGATTGAAATATCTTTGTATTTAACACATTTCAACAATTTTGTTCAATGAGGACTAAAAATGGATATGCCATAATAGCTGTGTGTGTGAGAGATCTTGAACAAGTCATGTGGTGCATCATATCGTTTCCTTAATTAGCTCTCATCATAATTCAACCGGTGCAATATTCCATTCCCCTTACGCATGTATGTGAAGCCAAATTAATTATTAATTATTGAAAAGATCAATTCAGGTATAAGCTCATGTCTCCTAAGAGCATCACCCCAGCGCATCATACTGAGTTTTTAGAACAGTAAATAAGGATGTAGAGAGGAGAGAAAATGATTTGGATTCCTCTGCAAATGATGAATATTGGAACAGTATTTTTATATTTTTTTAAATTATCACCTCAACGCGCACAGTAGGTGGCCACACGGGTGCGTGTAATGCCGGTGGTGCGTCAGGCGCGCTGTCAGCGCGCCTGACGCATTGTTTCTTTATTTTTTAATTTTTTTTTTTTAAATTTAGTTTTTTTTTTTCTTTTTTCTCTCATTTTCCATATTCTCTTTCCTAGTCACACTTACAAAAATTTCTCAAAAAACCGCAAAAAAAATCTACTACTATGAATGCTCTAATCTGGGTAGTCATCCTATCCTAGCCAATATCAGGTGTATGAGTCAGACCTAGAGATGGAAACACGCGCAAAATAGCAATTGAGATCGAGTAAGTCAAATTAATTATTACTTTTCCATTCTCCCTTTAATTATTATTGGTAGGGAATATCCCGACCGACATAAACTCCACCACGACCGGATTGCCTTTGTCTTTGTCTTTCTGTCTTTGCAGGTAACAGGTCGGGCTTTTACGAAGAACCCGGTCGGGAAGGAACCGGGAATTGCCCGAGTGATGGTGTCGACCACCGAGCGGTAGCCCTTCGGCGGGAGAGCTGACAAAGGACACGTGGCGGCTCTTCACGACGACAGGCAGGGCACCCGGGAGGATGACACGTGGTGGCTACGTGGAAGACATGCCGAACGGCTGGAATCCTGTCCCCGGCATAGCGGCTATAAATACCCACAGTAGCTACAGTGTAGAGGACTTTTGGACGATCGATAGGTTGTTGTTAGAGAATCCCGACCGCACTCAGTCGGTACTCAGGGCAACCAAGTAGATTGTACTTAGGGCCTTTACCGTGATCAATAAAGTCTTTTATTTGCTTTAAACGGTCTCGGGTATTTTATATTGCTTGCGTATAATTAGTAGTATCATTTTGGCGCCGTCTGTGGGGACCTGTGCAACAAAGCTACGTCTTGACGAGCACTCGGCCTCTTTACAACAATGTATCCGTGGGCATACAACAATTTCGCCGACGACCAAGCAGATGCGGCGAGCTCATCTGACCATCACGCTACCCAACAACAAGGTCAGACGGTCGATCTCAACCTCAACCTCTCACCACCGCATCCATCAAACGCATACCCGGCCGCCCAACAGCCGGTGAACTACATACAACCGGGATTTCAGACGCCCGGTCAGCAATACCCTCAACCGATGATGTATCCCGGTCAGTATCCATACCCGGTCCCACCTCCGCCGTACGGGTATTGGCCAGGCCAACCGATGTACTACACTTCCCCGGTTGGCTTCCCACCATATACGCCTGCTTATACAGCTCCAGCCGCCGCCCCTCCAGTACAACCGACCGCACAGGTAGAGCCGCAGCGTCAGACCGCGTCCCGGGCTCGACGCTCGGCTCATTCGCGGTTGGGGTCGGGGGTGCTGATGCGATGGAGGCACCAGCTCAGGCCGTCCAAGCGGAGGACCCTGAAGAAATTGCCCGAGCGGCGGCTTTTGATCATCTTCGACCGGAGATGCGCCAGCGTTTGGGACCCCAAGACCCGAACCGCGGGCAAGAAGACGTACAGATGCAGGAGGCTAGCCAGGAGGCTTCATCTGGGTATAGCGGGTCGAGATCTCACCGACGGCGACGCGCTCGGGAAACAGCCCAAGCCGTCCAAACCGCCGAGCTCAACGAAACCCGAGGATTGCTCTATAACCTCCAGGCGGAAGTTGTGCAGCTCAGGAATGCGTACCCTGCGACACCCCCGGTCAACCAATCGACTCTGCACCAGACGCCTTTCACAGTAGCGGTAATGGCCCAGCCTTACCCGCTCGACTTGAAGGTCTCTGGAGAGAAGAGTTATGACGGACGGGCAGACCCTGAAGCCCATGTGAATGATTTTTATAGCAACATGATGATGAAGGGCGTTTCAGACGCCGTAATGTGTAGGGCATTCTACTCTACGCTCACCGGTCGAGCAGCAGAATGGTTTCGGACCTTACAACCGGGCTCGATCGACAGATTTGACACGTTGGCGATCAAGTTTGTGAGGAAGTTCATTACTTCCAAAGTGGTGAGAAAGTCCTATATGTACCTTGAGAAGGCCAAGCAGCTAGAAGGGGAAAGCTTGACCGATTTCCTCGTCAAGTGGAAGGCAGCGGTCGGGGAGGTCGAGCCTATGGACGATGCGACCGCCACCCATATGCTTCACATATCTCTCCGGGCGGGACATTTGTATCAAGACTTCATCCTACACCCCCCGACCAGTTATGAGGTGGCCCTTCGAAGGGTCACAGACTATGCCAACGCCGGCGAGGCGAACGCCGTAAAGCGCTTGCAGGAGGTCGGCTCTTCGTCCCGTAAACCGGCCGGCCGGGCGGAACATCGGTCGGGAGATGACAATCCCCGATCCCGCACCAGGCCTGGCGAGTTTACGGCCTTGAATCGATCCGCAGCGGAGGCCATGCAGTACGCCCAGTCTTGCAATCTCATCAAACTCCCCCATCCCGATCGAGATGGCCCTGACAAGAGTAAGCACTGTGCTTACCATCGATGCGCCGGGCATGACACCGAGGAATGTACGCACTTGCGCCAATTGTTGGAAGATTTGCTCAACTTGGGCAAGTTGGACAAGTGTGTGGGGAAGAGAGAGGACAACAAGAGGAACACCGATCGGAGGGATTACAGACGCTCTCATCACCGCTCTGATCGGTCAGGTCAGGACCGAAGAGATGATCGAAGGGACGATCGTCATGATGACCGACGGGACCCTGACGCTCCGTCTGGCAGCCGCCCATCCGGAAAGCCAACCATACACGTCATTTTCGGCGGGCTGGAAGATGCTTCCCGACCGAGGACAAATTGCCCGGTCGCAATAGTGGATTCCCGGGAGACCGGGAAGAGGCAGAAGATGGAGCCCATAACCTTCACCCTTGAAGACCAACCTAGCAGCAGTGACCACGGCATGGAGGCGCTCGTGGTCACGATTGACGTTAAGGGGACAGACGTCCAGAGGGTTATGGTCGATACGGGCAGCAGTGTGAACGTCCTATACTTGGACGTCTTTGAAAAGCTTGGCCTCGACAGGAAGGAGCTGACTCCGGTCGGTGTACCACTGTCAGGATTTACCGGGACTCTTATTTACCCCGAGGGAAAAATAACGCTCCCGGTCGAGATCGGCACACCTCCAAAGTCGATCAAAACGGAGCTGGAATTTGTTGTGGTCAACCTTCATTGCGTCCACAACATTATCTTGGGCCGACCCGCCATTATGAAGATCGGTGGGATAATTTCTATGCCCCACTTGTGCATGAAATTCCCCACCCCCAATGGGGTCGGTGTGGTCCGTGGCGACGTCCAATCCGCCCGAAAATGTTACACCCGAGCGGTTAATAGACGCGACTCCGGTCCATCTTCCCGGGTGAACACCATAGCCAAGGAAGAGGCTAAGGGTCGGAAGGAACAACCTGAGCCTTCCGAAGAAATAGAAGAGGTTCCCCTGTCCGAGGACCGCCCGGATAGGAAAATCAAGATTGGCCGAGCCCTCACCCCCGAGCTTCGAGCGGAAGTTTTGGCCATACTCCGGGAGTATGCTGATATCTTTGCGTGGGGGCCTCAAGACATGCCCGGGATCGATCGATCGGTCATCTGTCACAAATTGGCCGTCGATCCCACAGCCAAGCCGGTCGTGCAGAAAACACGACACCTTTCCTCCGATCGCCGCGAATTTGTTAGAGAAGAAGTCAAAAAGATGGCGGCGATCGAGCACATCCGTCCGGTGGTCTATCCCGAGTGGGTGGCAAATATTGTTCTTGTTCCTAAGCCCCCAGCATGGAGGATGTGCATCGATTTTACGGACCTCAACAAGGCCTATCCGCTCGTCCCGTATCCTCTACCGAGCATTCACCAGATGGTCGACGAGACGGCCGGGGCCGAATTAATGAGCTTCATGGATGCCTTCAAGGGGTACCATCAGATCATGATGCACCATGAAGACGAGAGCAAGACAGCCTTCGTGACCCCGGACGGGCTGTATTGTTACCGAGTGATGCCGTTCGGCCTCCGGAACGCAGGAGCGACCTACCAGAGGATGGTCAACATGCTCTTTGCCGATCTATTGGGCCGAACGATGGAAGCCTACATCGATGATATGCTGGTCAAGAGTCGGGACCGATCCGACCACACTCGGGATCTCCGGGAGTGCTTCCAGATCATGAGGAAGTACCAGTTGCGCCTGAACCCGACCAAGTGCACATTCGCGGTTCAGACCGACAAGTTCCTCGGCTATATGATGACCAAGAGAGGAATTGAGCCCAACCCGGCCAAAGTAAAAGCCATTCTGGATATGCAACCACCTTCCACCGTTCGGGAAGTCCAGCAATTGACCGGGCGGTTGGCAGCCCTCAGCCGGTTCCTCTCTAAGCTAGCCGAGCGCGCTTTACCTTTCTTCAAGGTATTGCGGAAGGTTAAGGGATTCGTCTGGGACGAAGAGTGCCGAGCGGCTTTTAATGAGCTGAAGGAATATCTTATGTCACCGATCGTGCTCTCAAAGCCTGAGCTCGGAGAAGAGCTAGACGTGTACCTCGCCGTGTCCGATCGCGCAGTAAGCGCAGTGTTGTGCCGAACCGATCCGGAAGGAGTCCAGCGACCGGTGTACTATGTAAGCCACGCGCTACATGGTCCCGAGCTCCGGTACTCCCGGCTAGAGAAGGTCGTCTACGCCTTATACATTGCCGCGAAGAAGTTGGCTCCCTACTTCCAAGGTCGAGCAATTCGCGTGTTGACCGATCAGCCGATCGGGCCAGTCCTCCGAACCGCTTCATCATCCGGCCGCCTAGTCAAGTGGGCGTTAATGCTGACACAATACGCGATCGAATACCGACCAAGACCAGCTATCAAAGGTCAGGCCCTTGCTGATTTCTTGGTCGAGTGCACCGCCCGGGATACCCGACCCCCCGAGGTAGCGGATCCCGAGGCTGAGTGGTGGTCGTTGGCTACTGACGGGTCGAGTAGCAAGAAAGGAGCAGGAGGAGGAGTGGTGGTCACGAGCCCGGAAGGATTCAAGGTTTATTTTGCTCTCATGTATCAGTTCCACCCGACCAATAATGAAGCCGAATACGAAGCCTTTGTTAATGGCTTACAGTGCGCTCGGGACTTGGGGGCTGAATACATCCGGGCGCAAACGGATTCCGCGCTCGTGGTCGGGCAAGTTCTCGGGGATTATGAAGTCAATGGAGAGCGTTTGCAACTGTACTGAGACCTTGCCATGGAGAAGCTTGCTCAGTTCCGGGGGTATACCGTCCGACATATACCCCGATTGGATAATGCCGACGCAGATATCTTATCTAAATTGGCCCAAGACGCCCCGGAACACATGTCGAAGATAGCCCGGATTTTGGTGATCCCGAGGCACAGCATCCATCGTCTACCGGTCAATCCAATCCAACCGGCAGAAGACAATTGGATCACCGATCTGAAGGAGTTCCTCGAGCACGGTCGACTTCCAGACGACCCTCAGCGTGCTCGAAAGGCCAAGTTGAGAGCCCCGAGGTTCCAAGTCTTGCATGGCCGTCTCTACAGGCGATCGTATGGAGGCCCTCTCATGCGTTGCTTGACCGCATTTGAGGCCGATTTAGTCATGAAGGAACTTCACTCGGGAATTTGCTCTTCGCATCAAGGAGGCCAATCGCTTGCCCGTCGTATCATGCTGATCGGGTACTATTGGCCGTCCCTCCAGCTAGACTGTGAAAAGTTAGCTCGGGAATGTGAGACGTGCCAACTGTACACCCGGATGCCTGGACGACCAGCAACCTTCTATCAACCAGTCACGACCGCAATTCCTTTCGCTAGGTGGGGGGTGGATATCTTGGGCCCCTTCCCTCAGCTCTCTGGTCGGAGAAGGTTCGTGATTGTCGCCATTGATTATTTCTCCAAGTGGATAGAAGCCGAGCCCCTAGCCACGATCACCTCTCAGCAATGTGCTCGTTTTCTTTGGCGAAATGTGGTTTCCCGCTTTGGCGTGCCCGTACATCTCATCAGGTGACAATGGCCGCCAGTTCGTAAGTCAGTACTTCCAGAACTTTTTGGCCACGATCGGGACGACTCACATCCGATCGTCGGTGGCTTACCCGCAGGGAAACGGACAAGTGGAGAATGCTAACCGGACGATCTTGGAAGGTCTGAAAAAGAAGCTACATTCGGCTGGTCGTAGTTGGGCCGATGAGTTGCCATATGTGCTGTGGACTTATCGGACGACCCCGAGAGAAGCTACTTTGGAGACCCCTTTCGCCCTGGTTTATGGAGCCGAAGCTCGACTCCTGATCGAGGCTTGGATCCCGACCGATCGAGAGAGAACTTACAATGCGGAGGAGAATGAGCATGCGATGGCCGTAGACCTCGATGCGGTCGAAGAAAAAAGAGAGCTAGCCGCTCGGCGTATGGCCGAATACCAGAAGCGTGTTAAGAGTTCAAAAGACGTTCGGGTCAACCCTCGTTATTTTCAGGTTGGAGACTATGTTCTACGACGAAGGGAGGCCAGTCAACCTTTAGAGGGCGGAAAGCTAGCTCAAAACTGGGAAGGGCCGTACATCATCAGCGCGATCATACGGCCGGGTACATACCGACTGGAGACAACAACCGGTCGGGTAATCGAGGGGACTTGGAATTCCGAGCACCTCGCTATGTTTAGGCATTAAGCCTATTTTTTGTAACCTTTGGACGAAGTGGGGGCTTGACCTGCGTGTAGGTCCCGATCGTCGTTTGTAATTAAATTTCAATGATTGTAAATATTTGTTTAACCGCCTGCGAGCGGGAAGGTTTTAATGTATATACGGTCGGTGATTGCTCGACCGCTTGCATGCGGCGGCCCGGTCGGTTATTTTCCTTACCTAGTTATATCGATCGGGCGAATTTCTCGACCGGTCAAATGCGCTCCACATCGGCGGACATGCGAGTCACGCCACTGATCGGGGAAGCCAGGAGCACACAGCATAATTCCCCGATCTGATCACCTCTTGTCCACTATTGCACTCACTCGTGCCATGAGAGCACAATAGTGTGGGGGCTGGGATAAGGGAGTGTCTGTAGGCCCATCGCTCGGGAAAACTCGGCTATCGGGGGCTTACCTATTTTCAAAATTTCGTCAAGGCCTGAAGATCGGGTAAACCTGATCGGGTTGGCCAATATGACGTTGACTTAAGTCCGTTGTTCGGAGATATCCCGGACGTAGAGGCTTGGATAATCTCAAGATTTCTGACAAGGCTTGGAAATCGGGTAAACCCGATCAGGTTGGCCAGTTGGACGTCGAAATCTCGAGCGTCGAGCGGGTCGAGTAATGCAGGACCGGGCCAAAAGGCCATGAGGTCGAGCATTAAGGGTCGGCTTGTGCATGAACAAAAATAAAGATACAGAAAGAGGGACGAGCGACGCAAGTTTAACAAAAGATGAATTTCATTGATTTAAAGGAGTGCCCGGTACAAATTCGGGACCGGGCTCCCGATTGATGTCACTTACAAAAGAAGCAGAATTAAAAACTACTCTACTTCTTCGCCTCGGCATCGCCCTTCCTCGGCGCTTCCTCCCCGCTCGGGCCGGCTTCAGCCCCACTCGCCGCGGCCCGATCCTTTGGATCAAAAGGTGCTGGCCCCGGGTCGGCTACTTCGTCGGGGAGGGTGGTCAAGACCAACTGCAGATCATCCCCTTCAAGGGCTTGCTCCATGATCTTCTTGGTCTGATCACGCATTTTCCGCTGACCGGTTTTGTAAGCCCACCGGCCAAACGTCCATATCAGCTTCTCCCCGACCTCAGTGCCCCGAACGGACTGAAGAAAGCGAGCGCCCGACTTGGTATCTTGAAATAGGTGCTGGGCGAGCTTATCCAGGTCGTTCTGACGAGCCTTGAGCTCGGCTGCCTCCCCGATCGCCTGCTGGGCGACTTGCTCGGAGAGGTCCCGTTTAGCCTTGACCTTCTTCAGCTGAGCCTCCAGCTCTCGGATCTCCTGTAGTCGCCGGTTGGCGACTTTCTTCAAGGCCTCAGCTTCGTTGGCCTGAAGGGCCCGCTGTTGAAGGAACTGGGCCGCTCGGGAGATCTGCAGTACACAACACGATCAAATGTTAGCCGGGCGGAGTTACTTAGAAGAAAATTTAGGAGATGGAAGGGTGCTTACCTCAGCCAAGTCATGGCCGATTTTCTCGGCTACCTGGCTCGGGGTCAGTTTGGAGAGGTCCTCCTTGGCCGACCCGGCATTCCCGATCCGAGCAAGGATCGAGGATCCGCCTTTGTTGCCCCCGCCCGAGGGTGTCGGGCTGTGCTGTTCCCGGCGCCGTTTCAAGGCCCCGGTCTCTGCGGCGGTCTTCTCCGCCGCCTTCTCTTTCCCTTTCCCGACCGACACTCGGGCGACCAGGACCTCCGAGGCGTCCACCACGAAGCCTTCGGTCGTAGTGACGGTCGACGCCCCGATGGGTCGGGCAACCGGGATCTCTTCCTCCCCGGCCGGCTTAGCTTGGCCCTTCTTCTTGCCAAGAGAGATCTTGGCCACTGGGCGCAGAGGGACGTCCTCGTCTCCGAAACCGGCCATTTCTGCAAACAAAACAAAGTAGGTTAGGTCGAGCTAAAGGCCCAGTCGGGCTTTTGAGTTCGGAGAAAAGGGCTAATGTCACACCTTTGCCCTTTCCTTTGCCCCGAGCGGGCATCTTTGCGATCGTAACGCCCCGGGGCTCGGGCTTGTACTTATAACGTATATTATATACGGGCTCGGGAAAGTCAGCCGCTTCGAGGGACTCGGGCGTCTTGAAAATGTGGTACTCGTAAATCTCGCCCGAGATTTTGGTGACGGCGTCGATAAGGGCCTGGGTCTCGATTGGGATGACTTGTCTTCGGAAACGCTGACTCCAGACCCTCTCGACCGGGAGGATCCACGGATCGTACTTCACTGAGAAGATCCGGTTTTTCCACCCCCGGTTGTTCCCGGGCAGCCCCTCGATCGAGCATTTGTCCGCTCGGGATTGTATCATCAGAAATCCTCCCCCATGCGCAGCCGCCAGCACCTTCACTTGGTAGACGAAGTTGAAGAGCTCCATCGTGCCGACTGCAGATCTGGGGAAAGCAGGCGATGATCCGGTGCGCGTTCGGGCAAATCTGCCCGGGCATAACCTGGTAGTAGCCCAGGAATGCAGTAAGGAGGCTGGAAAAGGGGAACGTGATCGGGGCCATTAGCGAATCATAATGCATCCCGATCCATTTCCCCTGGTGCCGCTCGATGATGTTTCCGAGCTGCCTGCTGGTGTCGAACTCGACCCGACCAGCGATAGTTGTCGCGATCCTACTTGCTTCTCCCTTTGTTAGCAAGCTCCTTTGGCCTTCGACGTTTTCACTATTGAGGAACTCAAACCTGTCCCCGCTCGGTGGCGCCGGCCCGGTCGGGTCCTCTTCATCCGCTTCGGCCTCGTTGGCCCGGTCTCCGCCCTCAGGCTCGGCTCGAGGGTAATCCCCTATTACCCTCGTAGGCGTTTCCCTAACGCCTTCGTCCGGGAGGTTTCGTCCGCTCGTGGACGTTTCTTCGCTCCCCGACCCGCTGGAGCTCGACCCCGAGGTCCCTGACGAGCTTGATGACCCTGCTGGCTCGGGGGCTTGGTCGGGAGTGGGCTGTGGTCGTTGTTCGACCTCTGGGGAGTAGGACATAATGTCCACCTCCTCGCTGCTGTGCTCGATTGTGTTGTCGTAGTCTGCGATCGAGACGTTCTGGCTATCCGAATCCGACATATTATCTACCTAAAGGTCGGTCGGGGTTAGTACAGGGGTCGTGAAGTTAGTTCAACGTTAGCTTTATCCTACTCCTACGCAGAGCTAAGAACAAAGTAAAAGCTAAGGGATCAAGAGCTTACCGATTGTTGGTATTTGAAGAGAACTTGAAGCGTGGCTTTGCTCGACTGGATCGCTGAACTGCTGCTCGGGACTCTCTGAGGGTACCGACTGCTTCAGTGGATTGAGGAAAGATCAAATGGAGGCCTCAAGGGCCTATTTATAGGAGAACTTTTAGGCGGGAAACCAATCCACTTGCGTGACACGACCCGCACTGATTCCGAGGCCGGCAGTGGCCGACACGTGGTGAGGGAAGGAATGACAGCTGGCCGGTCGGTTTGGTGGTTGACGGTTGGGCTTTTACATCCCGTCCCGTTTTTTCCCGGATGGTCAAAAAGGCCCGGGCTGGGGGGCTTTTGGTAGGGAATATCCCGACCGACATAAACTCCACCACGACCGGATTGCCTTTGTCTTTGTCTTTCTGTCTTTGCAGGTAACAGGTCGGGCTTTTACGAAGAACCCGGTCGGGAAGGAACCGGGAATTGCCCGAGTGATGGTGTCGACCACCGAGCGGTAGCCCTTCGGCGGGAGAGCTGACAAAGGACACGTGGCGGCTCTTCACGACGACAGGCAGGGCACCCGGGAGGATGACACGTGGTGGCTACGTGGAAGACATGCCGAACGGCTGGAATCCTGTCCCCGGCATAGCGGCTATAAATACCCACAGTAGCTACAGTGTAGAGGACTTTTGGACGATCGATAGGTTGTTGTTAGAGAATCCCGACCGCACTCAGTCGGTACTCAGGGCAACCAAGTAGATTGTACTTAGGGCCTTTACCGTGATCAATAAAGTCTTTTATTTGCTTTAAACGGTCTCGGGTATTTTATATTGCTTGCGTATAATTAGCAGTATCAATTATCCTACTTATACTATATATATAACTGTTCCCATTTTGATCACCAACAAAACATTCACTCATCAATTTGCTTTCAATTCCCTCTCGCACTAAATCATCTCCTTTACAATTTCAAGCCCTTTTCATTCCACTGACCAATCTGTTTTGATATATACATAAAAGATGGCGGGTGGTGTGAGAGAACACCGACATGGGCGATCGCAGTGATGTGTTTTGTTTTGGTTGCGGTTTCGATTGTAATTGAGTACATCATCCATTTTATAGGAAAGGTTATTGGTTTTGCCAAATATGATACTGTTCATATTATCATCCATCTCATAGGAAAGGTTATTTGTTTTGCCATATATGCTACTGTTCTTCATATTATCATCCATCTCATAGGAAATGTTATTGGTTTTGCCATGTATGCTACTATTCTTCATATTATCATGGAATAAGGTCCAAATTGGCCACTAAACTTAACTGAAGATGCAATCAGACCACTGAACGAAAATGCAATTAGGTCATGGACACTCCAAAAAAGTACAATTAGGCCATGAACACTCCAAAAAAGTACAATGGTCAATTTTGAACCTTATTCCTATTATCATCCATCTCATAGAAAATGGTATTGGTTATGAGATGGATGATGTACTCAATCACAATTGAAATTGCAACCAAAACAAAACACACCATTGCGATCACCCATGTCAATGTTTTCTTCAGCGATTTACCTCCTCCACCACCAGCCATTATTATTATTATTATTATTATTATTATTATTATTATTATTATTATTATTATATATATATATATATACATACATATATATATATATATATATATATATATATATATATATATATAATCACTTCTCTCTCTCCCTCCATCTCTCTTCAAGGAAAAGTGCATCTTGTCTCCTCCAATGGTATCCATCAATTGCACATTTTCATCTTCGCTTTGGTTGTTTTTCACGTTCTCTATTGCATTATTACTTTCGCCTTAGGGAGTGCCAAGGTAAACCCATCCCACAAGATTATCAAAATTTTCTACAATCTTGATGGATTACCAAAAGTTTACCTAAATTGTCATTTTAAAAAAATTAAAATTCACTTCTTGTTGACGATTTTAGATAAGAAGGTGGAAAGCAAGGGAAGAGGAAACAAAAACAATGGATCGGAATACCAATTTACTCACGGTAAAACTCAATTACTTATTAAGAGAGATTCCGATTTGCTAGAGAAACATCACACAATTTTTTTTTCTCTCACATTCTCTTTCTTAATCATGGTAAAAAAAAATGTATGTTTTTTTAAAAAAAATAAAATAAAATTGTGTGATGTTAGATCCAGAGAAATTCCGATTTGCTAGAAACATTGTTTGAAAGAAGGCATTTGAGTTTTTGGACAAAGACGCTCATTCATCTTTGGATGGTAAGCATTATTCAATCATTGAATTGAATCTACGGTACAGATCATATGCATGAATGTATAATACATGAAAAATATTACATGCACTCTCATTTCTTACTCTCAATTTTTACGTTCTCTTACAAATTTTTGATGTAAACACATTCTTTGGGACCCACATGATAAAAATAGTCAATCTTTGTTTGTCATGTCATGAAGTAAAGTGAGGGAATAGAATTTGAGAGCACATATAGTAGAACTTATAATACATATACGTGAATATATACATATAGATTACGTACAGAGTTGTATGTATATGTGATTGCGTGATACAGTTCATGACTAAAGAGTCGTATATGCATATCACGCATGCATCGTCTCTTGATTTCTGGCAACTTGCCAAAATGATGGCTTGTTTGGACCATTCCTTAGACTAATGAATTAATGATTGAAATAATCAATGATAAATAGTAATAACTGGCAAAGGATCTTGTGATCTACTGGCACTAAGTTTCTACTTGTAGTACTTAAAAAACAAAACTTAATAACGGAAATGAGCTAAAAGATATATAGGAGCCTATAAATAGGTAGGGTTCTTTTTATTTATTTATTTTTTAAAATAAACCATAGATTAATAAAGGTTCGAAGACAACACATTACAAAGATAGAAGAGAGGGTTAGAAAATTACTCCGCACAATCAAACGTAGAAACGGACTGCTTAACTACCGGATGAGCTGCCCGATTCGCTGACCGTTTTGAAAACGATAAAAATACATGAGAAAAACAACTCAGTAGATTATTTATATCCTTGATTACTAAGCTAAAATTAGACTCCCCTTGATTGTGTTTTAAGCTTTGAACCACTTTGAGAGAATCAGTTTCCACATGCACCCTCTCTAAATGTAATTCTTTTATCCAGCTTATGTAATTCTTTTATCCAATTTAGGGCTTCCCAGATCGCAACTGCCTCGGCTTCTCTTGGAGTGAATAATCCGATCCACTGAATTTCCTTCGAAGCAATAATTAAACTAACCAGTTTCATCGCGTATAACACATCCAAAACCCATCCTTTCACTGCCTTGTTTATAGCCGCATCCACATTCATTTTGAGAAAACCATGTTGAGGTTTAGTCCAGCTACCCTCATCGCTTCTTGTCATTGTCTACACATCATTGGTCAGTTTGACTTTAATTAAGACAACTAATTTCCCTGTTCACATCGAACATCGGTCGGTTTGACTTTAATTATTTTTTATTTTACCTTATCTAAAAGTTTTAATAGTTCAATTTACTTAAATGATTTTATTTTTTTTATTAGTATATATATGGGTGTGTGGTTTATTTAATTAAAAAAGAAAAAAATCTACAAGCTCATTTGGCACCTCAAAGCCAGACCAAATTTGATTTTTTAGAAGTATATCAAACAATCACTTGAAGTGAATATTTTTTAAGGAAAAGAAATGGTCAAATATGTCTTTAAATTATTTATGAAGTGTTGGCGTCAAGAAATAAATTGAGAAGTAATTACACATGCTGAGAATATTAGGCACAAGTAATTATGTTTTAGTTTTGGTCTTTTCCATATCCATAACTATAAGGCTCAAGAAAGTCTTTCCTGGCCGGGCCACTAGCCACTCAGATTGGAATTGTCTCCCCAATGATGCGTCGCACCTCCTTAGCGAGGTCAGTAACGTGTTTGTCTTCACACCCTACTTTAATCAAACAATGGAACATCACAAAATTTACACACAATATTCAACTCTATCTATTCCATTTTATTCTCATATTTATTATTTTATTATCCATTGCTCTTTTTTCCTTTCTTATTTTCTTTAATATTTCTTTTTTTTTTAAATTTAAATTTGTGTTTAATAGTAATTTTGATGTAATTTCTAAATATATAAATTTTATATATTAATACTTAGCTTAATATTATAAAAAAATATTAAATTATAAATTAAACAATTTTACATTTTTGGTCATCCAGTTATACTCATGGTACATATTGAGTTATATGCATAATCATTTTTAACCCCTAAGTTATGCACAAAGTGGTGATTTTAGTCTCTGAATGACCAAATTAACTATTTTATTAAGCAACATATTAGTGACAGAAATATTCCTCAATGGACTAAAATTGCCAATTCGTGCATAACTTAAGGGTTAAATATGGTCGCGCATAAAATTATTCAAGAACTAAGTCAGTACCATGTGTATAACTGAAGGGCTAAAATGTAATTTTTCCTATAAATGATTTCAGTAAAATTTTGTTAGGTAAATCAAATACATAACATGAGATGGGGGATGTAAACCATACCACCCAAACATAAGACAGGAAAAAATGGCAAGAAATAAAAATAAGAAATATGAAGTGATTAAAAAGTGCTATGAGCTCCCCTAAAGAAAAGAAAAGAAAAATTTAAAAAATAAAATTAAATGCATTAATTTACTGGCCTGTCCATTAAAAACTAATAAACTATCCTCCAAACTATATTTTGGGCTGTCCAGCAAAAGTTGTTATTTAATAATTCATTTGACTAAAAATTCGAAATAAAATACTTATACATTCAATACTCCTAACACACTTAGGCAACATTTGGTTCATGGGTATTTTCCAATTTTAAACAATACTCCTAACACACTAAGCGCACCCCCTAATTATTTTCCAATTTTTTTTTTTTTTAGGAAAAGTATTTTCCAATTTTAAAATACCATAATTGAACATTTAGCACTAGTTCACTTTCCAGTTTGTAAGCATTCGGGCTATAACTTTTGAATAGTTGTGTTATAGTTAATGAACATTTTAGCATTAGAATCATAGAGACCATTTGTGTTATAGTTGGTGATTATTCAATTTCACATTTCATATAAACTTTATATTAAATGCCCTCCATTATTTCCACTTGCCTTTCAGTTTTAGTGAAAATGTACATTATGATTACTGAGCATGGTACACTACAGAATTTGCTAAAAAGGTGTAAAAGTATAGAAATGGAGGGATGAATGGTGAGTGAACACCTTACCTATCAGACCGAGCGCTTTCTCAAGTTGAAAAAGGTAATCTCTGTTCGGTCCAGAAGGCCCTTCAGCACGAACGATTTGACTGCATGATAGAACACAAGTTTAGAACACATTTGATTTGCAGGTAACTCACAATCTTAGCAGTTAGCAGTCAATGTTAAAGGGTCAGATACTATGTTATGTTCTATTGTTCTCCTTAATGTTTGAAATCAAACTGTTGTTGGCTTGTGGCTACATTGTTAAACAAGCAGCTAAGTACCTAAGTTCCTCCAGTGATAAAGTTAATTCTCAGAGTGAATCTACTTTTCAACCCTATATGATCAAAGTAGATAAATTCAAGCAATGCAATATAGCAATGAAACAATTTGGTATACCAAGGAAAGTGGGCATCATAATTTAAGGTGGTTTAGTCCATAGATGGCCTAGTCCACATGCCCTGTTTGGTAAATGTCTGATAGCTGATAGTTGTTAGCTAATTGGGTTAATTAGAGGGTATAACTAGTTGATAACATTAGCTGATTGTAGAAAGGTGTTTGGTAAATTAGCTATTAGCTGATAGCTGTTTGGTATAATTTCCTTTCTCAAAAAGCTAATTGAAAAAATTGTTTTGAGCAGCTTTTTGAATTTTAGCATTTTGGAATTACAAAAAGCTAATTAACCAAACATTGATATTTTAACCAAATCAAAAAAGCTAATAGTGGTCAAATAAGCCAAAATTGGCCTATAGGCTAACTATTTTACCAAACAAGATATAGCATCTAAAACACACACAAATCCTTTGTTGATTAGGATACTCACAATTTTCCAAATAGCTATGAATCGGATTTTAGGACCTCCTTCTCTTACACAACCAAATTTCTCAGAAGAACAATAATTTAGATACAATACACGTTTTAGTGTCATCTTGAAAAACAAGTGTACAAAGAAGGGCAATAAAACCGAGGTGTTTCAAATGTAGGAATAAAATAAGAGAAACAGATGGAGGTTTAACTACACACTTCGCTCAACAACCAAAGTGACCAAAACTATGCTGAGCGTTAAGGAAATTTTAAAACTGAAAAATGGAGTTTCAATTTTACTCAAAAATCATTTTCGCATTTTAAAAGGTTATTTTGGATATACAATTGAGCTTAACACAAGGAAAATCAACATCCATACTTCAAAACACAAAATTAGGTTATCTACTAAAGTATCTGAATAAAAATGATCTACTTAGAAACTGAAGGTTTCTTAAGTGGAGTGAATAACCTATCACATTTAACAAATCATTAATCACATTATTTATTAGAATCAAAACCAATACTATTAGGCATTCATGCCAACAAGACAGAGTGTGTGTGTGTGTGTGTGTGTATCTAAGCTCACTCGTAATTAAGTTAGGACAATGACAACAAATGGAACTTATTAACCTAAAACTATTAATTCTATAACAGAATTCCTAAGTATATAGTTCAGTGAAAAGAGAATTATCACAGCTTAAGAAACATGCTTCATAATGTACTTCAATAAATTAAAGATGCTATGGCTATTCTTTAATGAACCAAAATAAAATCACATTGGTAAATGGTAATGAATACTTAAAATTTTAACAAACAGATTATACCAAATCATGTTGGGAAATTTCGAATATACACCCAGAAAAGTTGATTAAAGACAGTCTCACTGAAAAACATGCTTCATAATGTATATAGTGTAGAAATTACAAAAATACCTGGCAATTTCTTCAATTGATGCAGGCCCCAAGTAATTTTTGTTGATTGTCTTGTCCGGAGATGCTACATATCTAAATAGTGAGATCAGTTTTCGGAGGTGAAACATAAGCAATAAACCATGTAAAATCATGCAATCCATAGCTGATAGCACCTTTTAACAACTTACACCAGTACATCAGAAACGGCTGGAGTTGAAGCTTTTAAATCCTGAATACAAGTTAGTACAATGTTCTGAGATTAAAATTTACTAGTAGTACATAAAGAAAAAAACAAAAAAAGTGCAATCTTCTTTAGTCTTACAGTGAAAAGATCCAAATAGGCCTTCTTGTCATACTGCTTTTCCCTCACTTCAAGATACTGAATGCATCCAAAGAAAACAGAAAAAACAGTTGTCATTATGCATAGTGAAGTTCATCAAAGCTAAATATTGTAGTAAAGGGATAAATACTAATACATATTCAACTCCTAGAACAACGTTCACTGTTGTAAAAATCGGCCTAGGCAGGGCCGAGGCGCCCATGGCCGTTCCGCTTTAACTGCTAGGCGGCGAAATCGGCCTAGGCAGGGCCTAGGCGCCCATGGCCGTTCCGCTTTAACTGCTAGGCGGCGAAATTGGTCAAAATCGGCCTAGTTGGTCAATTTCGTCCGATGTCGTCTGGTCCAACCGTCCGTAGACTAGTTTGATACTTTGAGTCTTTGGATGATTGAAGTATTTGAGTATTTTTATTTTTTTAATATTGTTTTGATGTTATAACTTAAGAATTATCATTATTTCATTTATTTGGATGTGTTATTTGATTGAATGTTGAAAACAACCTCTTTAAAATTGGCAAACTCCACTATTTTTTTTGCGCCCACCTAGATTCCACCTAGGCGCTAGGCGCTGCCCGGGCGCCCGACTAGCGCCTAGCGCCTACTACAACCATGACAACGTTTAGTGTAGATGTGCAGTTCTATTTCGATTATGCAAGAAAACATATTTCTTGTAAGCAACCCAGTTGCAACTGATATAATTAAAAATTAGAAACGCTAGCATAAATTAAACCAATTTTCAGAGGAGGCACTACAAAAGAAGACGTCACTCAAAGGTATAAGAACCTTGTGAATTCCTCAGAGAGGCTGAAGATATAGCATGACTATATTAAGAGACTAGCGAAAGAAATCATTAGTTCTTTACTGAGAAGCGAATGGAGTATACTCCTTTTAGTCATCTTTCATCAGTTTGATTCTACTTTACTTTCTTCATCTAATCATAACATTGTTGTTAAGGCCTCGTCTAGGTGACGCCTTGGCATCCGGTAACGAGCTTGCCTAAGTTGAAATGGGTGATACGAGCTCAAGCATCACCTAGGCATCTTGGATGCCTAACCCGGTACACAAAACCCGGGTCCGACCCGGGTTTTATTTAAAAATAAATAAAAAAAATTTTGGTCAATTAAAAACCCTACTAATACGTAGCTGAGAGCCTGAAACGCTGACTCCCCGCTCCTTGCCTCACCTTCGACTTCCACCGCCAATCACCACCTATCGCCGCCACTCCCAAGTAACCTTCTTTCTTCTTGGTTGTTCTTTTTTCTTTTTCCTTCCGCTTTCTTCTTCTTTCTTAGTGGTTATGTTTTTTTATTTGTTATATAATATACTTATAATCTTTTATATAGGTTGTGTTTTGTGTTGGTGAAACACCAATCAATAGCACAAGGTAGTCACTATGACATGATAAACCTAGACAAATATTAGAGAAAAGTAACCCTGGTATAGCCTTAACTTGAATACCAGGATTTGAAAAGACTATATCTTAATCACAATGCACTTAGTAAATCGCACCAAAAGAAACAACATTTATTTGAATAACAATCCCAGGAAGAGGTTGAGACTTGAGAGCAAAAGATCCAAGTTAGAAGATAGCTTTCTAACAACTTAACAATTGTATTCCTATGAAGCTATATAACACCATAAAAAAGGTGATGAACAATTGCATATTTGAGAGTAACATATACATCTCTGAAAAGCTTAATATGAAATAAAGAAGAAAATCACAAGCAATTCGCACTGACTTGCACATTAAGATGACTGAAAATAAAAACTAAAATAAACAACAGTTTTTAGAATGCAAAGACATACCGTTATCGCTACTTCTTGATCTTCCTTTTTAGTTATCTTGTAGGCAATACCCCACTGAAAAAAAATACCATATTGAGAATGAGTAGGTTACCATCAGAAGAAGGGGAAAAAAAAAAAAAAAAAACCCTTTATATAACCAAAGCATAAAGCATGGAAAATGGTATAATTAATACATAAGGATGTGCAGTGTAGCATCTGAAATAAAGAAATTCATATTCATATACACCAAATAACAGTGGTATTAGATTATGAAAAATTATCACGGAATATAGAATGTTTATTGCATTTAGAAATCAGTATAATTGAACTTCGGTCAGATTTTGAAGCTCAAGGATATAAGCATAGTTTTATTTTAGTAATACACAATAATATAAAATGGGGCCAATTGCATCATGAAAAAAAATGAATACACAATAGTACAAATTTTAAAAATAAAAAATCAAACCATTGCAAAGTGTCATAATTTTGGCCAATGAACCAATCCTTTTTTTTTTTTGACAATTTTAGCCAAGATTTTGACTATTGTTACAACTTACAATTGTGGCCAAAGTTAATTCTGGGTAAAAACTAATTTGTGGGTCGCTGATGCGGATGGTTGCAAGGAACATTTAAGAGTAAACTATCCCACATCAGTCATTTTAACCACAATTTCTGAAACTAGCCCTTAAAATTTTGAAAAATAAAAATAAGGAATCACCAACCTGATTTTTCAGGAAACACTACTAACACCATCATCAGACTGAACACTGAAGATGGGTAGAAGAATATCTAAATTCACATTTATCTTACTTTAGGTTAAAAGAACACAGCTCACCTGCAATACCTTCTTGTTTCAAATTCTGCTTTATCCTATTGGGGATTAAGGCCAATGGATGAGCTTGACTTCAACTTATCTCCTACTATAAATATTTATGTATGTTTTTAGGCAGTTAAAACACTTATAAAGGCTATCTACAGATATAAGTGCTTATGATGATCTTTTATAGTGATTAGAGAGGTTTATGAAAAGATCTGCTGATACATCTTTCCAGAAGCAGTTAAAACACTTATAAAGGCTACCTACTGCTATAAGAGCTTATGATGATTTTTTTTTTATTGTAGCTAGAGAGGTTTATGAAAAGATTTTATAGCATTTGGAAGTTGTTTTGAGCTTATGTCCATAAGATATTTCAAGAAACTTATCATAAAAAAAAAAATAATAATAAAAAAAAAAAAAAAAAAAAAAAAAAAAAGAGCTTTTCAAAGACTAATTGAAATGGTAAACCCATAAAAAGCCATGTGTGTTTGTTTGGTCCAAGTGCCCAACTGGACCATACTGAACTAGGCTTGTTTGAAAAGTCTTGGGTCCTCAACCATATAACTTCTTGAGAAAAAGGTTTTTCACCTGCTATTAAGCTCCAATAAGTCAATTTGAGCTTAGTGATTGACTTCTTTTTTCTACTGCACTATTTATTCCTTTTCCATTCCTTAAATTGCCCAAATTATGGAATACTATCCCTAATGTATTCTCTTTTAGGTACCAAAAACTGGAACAAAACAAATCAAAGCACACAACTTTGCTAATTTTTCACCTTCATACTATCATACGTCAGTATTATATTCCATAACATCATCTTTCCACAAATATGCTCAAAACTATAGGAATTTTGATCAAATTGTGAATCTTCTGTACTGATTACATTATTCAATCGCATTATCCACTGCACCATAGACTGATGCAGCTTAATTATCATCACGACAGAAAAACAATTTTTTTTTTGAAATTCTGAAAAAATAGAGCGAAACAAAAGCTTGAACTCACGCAAACCTCCCCATCTGCAGGCTCCAATGTGACCGTTCGACCCGGGAATTCAGGAGTTCCTCTGTGATCGGTACTGCCTTGGTAGAAGACGCGGCGATAGCCCTTTATGAAACCCACGAGGCAATCGTCGTAATGGAAACCCGGTTTCCATATTAGCGACCCGTATCCGAACACCCACATCACCATCACCAAATCCCTCCTGGGTCCTGGCGCTCCCCGAGACTGATCGCTAACCCAATTTGAGACTTGAGAGAGGTGAGGAGACTAGAGAGGGAGACTCGAATTGGAAATTGGAATGTAGGAAGGCTATTCATTGGCCACGACTCAGCCAGTGAGAGTGGCACAAATGGAGAATGGTGTGTACGTACTACGTGGAACGTGGGAAATTCTAACTTTGTAAAATTGTGTTTTATGCTTTATCAGACTATATAAAGATTGGGGTAACACTTATGTGAAACTGCCTCACCGACGGGTCAAGTCAATATATAATGTAATATTAGATGATAGCTGATTGTGTTAATTAGAGGGTATAAATAGTTGATAACATTAACAGATTGTAAAATAAAATGTCTAGTAAATTAGCTGTTTGATATAATTTCTTTTCTCAAAAAGTCAATTGATAAAGTTATTTAGAGTAGTTTTTTGAATTTTAGCCTTTTGGAGTTGCAAAAAGCTAATTAATCAAACATTTATATTGATATTTTAACTAAATCAAATAATTAATAGTGATCAAATATGCCAAATAAGCCAAAAATATACCAAGGACCTTGTGGTCCAATAGTATCTGGTTACTCCACTAAGTGAGAGGTGATAGTTTCAAGCTTCAATGAAGGCGATTAGTAGTTTGGGTATTTCCCTTTCCTTTGACCTATAGGCCAATTTTTTACCAAACAGGACCATTAGGAATAAACTTTTACATCCTCTGATCTAGTCCTCTACTATAATAATAATAATAAAATAAAATAAAAATCACAAGCTTTTGGTAAATAAAAATTTTTTAAAAAAAGAAAAGTTCTCGCCCATTAGAAAAGACGGTGTTTCACGTATTGGCTGTAAAAAAAAAAAAAAAATTAATGGCTGCATTTCGCGTCTTGGTCGTTAAAAAAATTAATTGGAGCGTGAACACCGTCCAGAAAATGAAGATTAAAAACCAAAAGTTTTAGGATTTATTACGGCATAGTAAACACTATTCTGCTTTTCCCATAGAGATTAAATATGCAGTATTTAAGGTGTCGTATGGACTTCCCATTAAAAATTGTGGGAAGCGTATCGTTCTGTTACACTGCCAGCGTAAACAAAGAGCTATATAACACTCATATTCTATTTGAATACAAATAATTGTGAAAGCTAATCCTTTCCGTTTAACTAATTTTGTGTCGAATTAACTCTTTCTCTCTAGCTCTCTTTTGCGAGTATTTTCTTCTCCAAGTGTGAGTCTCTCTTCGTTGTGATTTTGTCCGTTTTCTGCTTTGCTGTTTTGTCAATGGAATTTGAGAGTGTTATGAACTCGATGACTACTTTATCCTTAGCCGTTCTTGAAGATGAAGATGCCGTTCACCACATCCGGAACGTTTCGCTAGGCTCGGTGGGTGGAGAAAACGAATACTATGCTGTTGGCCGGTTAGTGACAGACAAACCGATGAAGTTCCTCTTCTTCAAGGATACTTTGGCATTGATCTGGATGCTGGCGTTCAGGATGAATGCAAAGGAGTTACAAGGGCGACGGTATTTGTTTCGTTTCTATGATGAGGATGATATATCATGTATAATTGAAGATGGCTCCTGGGCTTTTTAGCATAGTCTTCTTATCCTCAAACGGGTTACCTGTGACACCCCGAAATCCAAATTCAATTAAGGGATTAATTAAGTAATTAATCCTATTTCAATTTGTAATTTAATTCCTTAAATTCCTGAAATTTAATAGTTGGGGACTAGTAATTGACTAGTCAACCCCAAAGTCAAAGTTGTACATTGAGCTTTGTAAGGAGTTCCCTTGTTGCTTACACTTCCTTATGTTAGTAAGGGTATTCTTGACCTTTCACTTGGTGTTAGTATTGTAACCTAACCTAGTAGACCACCTTCATTCTTTCCTTACACTTTCTAAAAATCTAGTTCCACCTTCTCTCTAAAAAGGTGGGTAGCTTTTCTTCCAAGCCAAGTTGGAGCCTTGCCAAAACTTCAAGAGTTGCTTCCAAGATTCAACCTTTCATATATTTGGGCATCTAGGAGGGTAAGATCTAAGTTCATCGTGTGTTGTTGGTTTTATCTTAGGTGTCTTTTCTTAAAGATAGGATCTTTATGATCTTTTGGTATGTTCTTGAAGTGGGTTTGGAAGGTGAGCCTTGAGAGGAGCTTGTTGAGGTGTAAAGTGAAGTCTTTAGTCTACAAGAGGTAACCCATGCTCTACAAAATCTATTTTTGCTTACCTATATGATGATTTCTTGGATTCTACATGTGTTTTGCTATGAAATGTGAGTGTTTACGCATTGTCTTGTGAAAATGCATATCTAGAGCTTGTGTTTAGGGTTCTTGTATGCCATTGCTTGGCTATTCCTTTGATTCAAGTCATTTTGTTGTATTTGGTGAGATTTGGCATGTTTTGGACTTGAATTTGAGTTTGGAGAGAAAAATCCCCGAAGAGATTATTTTGTACAGGGTTACGTACCCGCGGGCGGAACGGCGGGCAGGCGGTCTACCCACCGCCTACCCGCGGGGTACAAAGGCTTCGTGGGTTGGTACCCGCGGGCGGAACCGCGGGTAGGGGTCTACCCGTGGGTCCACCCGCGGGGTACACTGTGGTGATTGGCGGGGATTTGTTCCCCGTGATTATTTTGACTCGGTATTTGGTCTTTTGACTTCCCGATGTTCTTTCGTGGAACCATTTGACTGTCTTCTTGATGTTTCGTATGTCTAGAACTATATGGTAGGTATCCATGTAGGTCTTGGTGTCTTGAATCGTGCTAAGTGTTCAACATTGTGTTTCGTTGAACCGTGATGAGTCTTGTGTGTTCTTCGGAACTACGTTTGGTTTACCCGTTTGATAAACATGCTAGTTCGGTGCTTAAATGCTAGCGTGTGTGTTGTTTCTACCTTCCTATTGTTGATGATGACTTGTGTTATTCATCGTTGTTGTTGTTGGACTGTGATCCATTCCTTGATTGAGTATGGTTTCATATCTTCGTTGTGATCCGTTGATTGATTCGTGTTGTGGTGTGACGTGTGTGTGGCTTTACCTGGATTGCACGGTTAGTGGTATGGGACACTAGTCACCAAGGTATTGCAATGGTCCTCGTGGTGGCCATGACGCGATTATGGAGTTTGTGACCTGAGTGATGGGTTCACGTATTTCTTGGGTGGCATATGTTGCCGTGTGTGTGTACGGTACCCTCGTGTACTATGAAATCGGTGGTTTTGTTGGCGGTTTGTCGGCGGATGGGGACGACGGTCCTCGGAGGGAAAAGGTTGGACTTGGTGTACAGGGGTCCTGGAGGTAATGGTTGGAAGAAGATACAAGGTTGGGGGTAGCCATAAGGTTGGAACCGGGCATAAGGAAGGCATATCAACTCGTGATGGGTGATGTCACGAGGGCTTATGTAGCCGTTGTTGTGAATTCTCTTCTTGTGACGTGTGTAGTCACATGAGCAAGTGTTGCCTCGGCATGTGTTGCCGTGGGTGAGTCTTATTCCTTTGCGTAATGCATGTCGGGTTTTGATCTATTGTGTGATGATAGATCATACCTTGAGACTTCTTGTGAGTCGTGTTGTTCTTTGTGGTCTTGGGATGTGTTCCCGTGTTCTTGTTGAGAGTGTTGAGTCTTGTGTTGACTATTACTCTTGGTTTTGGACTTATATATATGTATTCTGTTTTGAAAATGGCTTTACAAACTTATATCTTATCTATGTATGATATTTCACATGTATTGGTGGGTTACCAGCATTATTCGCTTACCGGGCGTCGTCCCATATTTTATTGTGTTCTTTCAGGTGGTGCCTAGACGAGTGCGCGGTCTAGTGCTTGCTAGAATAGCTTATCCCTTTCGTTTTGTGGCCTGTGTGCCAGCTTAGATATAGAACTTTGAGACAATGGGTTTAGATGTAAACATTGCAGATGTTGCCGGTGCGTTCATCCTTTTGGTGAACGTGGCATAACACCCCGTGTTCCGGATTATGTCTATCTATCTATCTTTCAGTCTTCCGCCGTGTTTGTTGTTTAGTTCAGTTATCTGCATGTTTAAGGCTTTTAAATAACATGTTTTTAAGGGGTGTTACATTACCCCTTGCGGAAGATCCAAACTCTATATGCTTGGAGTATGCTGAGTTTTGGATTCAAATACATAATCTTCCGACAGGTTTTCGATCTGACGATGTGTTGTAGGCAGTCGGGGGTTTCATCAGTAGGGTTGTCAAGTTGGACGAAAAGAACTTTGATGGAACCATGCATGTCTTCTTTCGCATACGGGTGGAGATCGATGTCTCGAAGCCGCTCAAAAAAGGTATGAAGCTAAAGAAGGATAATGGAGAGTGGTTCCAGGTAGATTTTTGCTACGAACAGCTTCCAACTTTCTGTTTTCTATGTGGGGTGTTGGGGCATGGAGACAATTTCTGTCCTAAGGCCGTTCGTGGTGGAGATTCCCTTGCAGGAGGTCCGACCTCCCTGAGAAGAAAAATCCTCACGGGGTAAACCGAATTGGGGCTCGACAAGGTAGGTCGAGTAGTGCTCGACATAGGTAAGCCGAGCTAGGCTCGGTGGAGACCAACTAAGTGGGGGGTCAGCCACGGCTCGTCTTTCCTAGGGGTTTTAGCGAACTGAGCTTTCGGTACACTACTCGTGTTCGTGTTCGGTAAGCATTCGTTTATGTTCGTTTATTAAGGTAAACGAACATTAATAAACAAAATTTAGAGTTCGGTATATAAACGGACAGAGTCTGAACAATGTAAGCTTGTTTGCTAAGAGATCGTGAACAAGCTCGTTTGTGTTCGTTTAATAATGTTTGCGAACAAACTCGTTTAGAATTCGTTTAATAATGTTCGTGAACAAGCTCCTTTGTGTTCGTTTAATATTTGTTCGTATTCTCCTTGTAGTTGTGTTACATGTTAGGTTATTTTTCGTGAACATATATTATTTCTTATCCACGAACGAATTATGATCATGAACATGTTCATATGTTTAGTTATTAAGCATTCACGGACGTGTTTATGAACGTGAACAAACAAGTTCGCGAATGTGTTCGTTAATGTTAACGAACACGTTCGCGAACGTTAACAAACACTAATGAACGCTTAACAAACGAACACGAACAAGATTTTCAAAAACCTTAACAAACGAACACGAACAACCTCCGTTCGTTTATGTTCGGTTCGTTAACAGCCCTAGTCTCTCCCCCCTTCATCGAGTAAGGGCTCGACCAAGGATGTGGAAGGTTCGTTGAGATAGCGAAGCAAAAAGCTAAGGATAGATACAAGTTCAAGCAATGATGAGAAAAGCTAAGTTCTTCATCCAATATCAAATAGTGCCAAGTACACAGACGATCTACAACCTAACTCTACTCATTGAGGTCCAAGGTGGCTTCGGGGAGCTCGACCACACAGGCCCCACGGGGTCAATCCATTTCGAGTTCGAGCTCGGCCACTTTGAAGCGTGGGGTTGGGTCTCGACCGTGGAGAGCCCATGCCAAGGCGAGGTCCCAACTCGGAGAGGTGGTACCTTGAAAACAAAACAAGGAAGATAAATGGAATGGAAAATTTTGAGAGATCGGGTTGGAACTCGGCTTGGATTTACTCTCTCTCACTAACGACTTCTCGTAGCTCGGAGAGTGGGGGACTGGTGATGGATATATTGGGGGTGGACACGGAGTAAAGTCGGTAAATCGACTCGGTGGAGTGGAGCAAGGAAGATTCAGGCGAACTTGGGGCCCTAGAGCAGGGCCTCGCACTTGGCCTAGGCCATCTAGGCCGTGCCCCGCCTGGGCCTTTGCTTGGGCCCCAGGCCGTGTTCGGCCTGGGCCTCAACTAGGCAATCGTTATATCGTGCACCAAGGCGCACAATGCATTGTGCACCCTGCCCAAAACGACGTCGTTTTTATGTTAAGAGTTTATGTGTATTATGTTAAGAGTTTATGTGTATTCTGTTAAGAGTTTATGTGTATTATGTATTATATTAGATTATGTGTATTATGTTATAAGTTTATGTGTATTCTACTATACAATTATGTGCATTCGAAACAGCGGATTTTTTTTTTTTAGAAGTTAATGGCAGAAAAGGGAAACAAAATTTCTAAATAAAAAAAATAGATACAAAACGACGTCGTTTTGGCCAGGGCGCACAATGCATTGTGAGCCCTGGTGCATGATATAATTTGCCTCGGCTGGGGGGCTTCGGTGGGGTCCAAGGCCAGGCACGGTCCAAGGTTGTTGCAACGGCTTCCTCCTTTTTAGGAGGACGGTTAGGGAGTTTCAAGTATAAATATTAGGATGATTGTCCCATTAAGACATCTTCATCTCTATTGAGTATTGTCTAATCATCAATCCATTGAAATAGCATTACACACAATCCATTGTAATCATCTTGCAACATACATCAATATAAGATTTGTTTCCGTGAGATATGTTGGTTTTAGGATTTTTGGGCCTAGGGAGGTCCAACACAACCTTGGTCGGTGGATTCACCTTTCAATAAAAAGCTCTAAAAATGGAAAGTAATAAACGGAAATAGGAAAATGGTGTCTCTCTCTATTATCTGGGTCTCCGCCCCACCTTTTCATCCATGGAGGGGCCTTTATATAGTAGGCCCTCCATTAAACCGAGTTAAAAACACATTAAAAGGTCCTTAAGTGCTAATTATGCTTTAAGGCCGTTGGGTGCCGTTACCGGGCCGGCCAACGGCTCTTTTGGGCCTCTAAACGGCTCACTGGTCGAGCCCTTTAAATGCCGCGCAACGGCTCTCGCCGAGTCCTCACTCTGCCCTGGGCCTGGGCCGCCTCCTGGACTCGGTCCAGGCCTCTGTCGGACCCTGCCGCTGGTCCAAACTTTCACCCACTGGGCCGTGCCTTACTCGTTCTAGGCTCTTCCATGCTTTTGGACTTCACCTTTTGGGCTTGCTCTTCTTGGGCCGGTGTCCATACCCCATCAACATACATCATTGTCTTTTTCATATTTTTATCTCGTTACTTCGCCATTTACCGTATTGTTTTTATTGTTTATTTATAGGGTTTGATAATTCGGACCACCCGCGTTAATTAAATCTATCAGTCGCCCAAGATTTTTTCAGGTCATGTAAAGTGTATGTACATTATAGATATTGCCTTACTATTCTAGCATTTGTCGTGCTTATGCTTTTGCTCATCATGTATTTGACACTTCCAATAATAGTAATGTTTATGTTTTGTTCTACTAGTTACCATTTTTGTAGTGTAAACATGTTATTGCCTTATTGGCTTTGATAACAAAAGTTGGGGTTTAAGGTTTTTCCTCAACCTAGAGTATTGCCCACATGTATATAAGGGAAAATGTACAAATAAGCCAATAAACTATTTGTGGATAACAATTAAGCTATCGAACTTGAATAAGTCTCAAATTCTTCTATGAACATGGAAAAAAAGTGCAATTAATATTTTTAGCAGGTTAACAGCAGGTTTGGGTTGCCATGTTATAATATTTTATTTTATAATTTAATTTATTATTTTTATTATCGTACTTAGCATTTGATCCTCTGTCTGGATGCCATATTTTCTTGATTTTATTTCTTAACGTGCCGGTCACTATATTTAAAAATAATACAATATTTTTTTGTTTAAAAAAATAATTTTTTTAAATTTTATTTTAATAATTTCAAATAAAATAATTATAAGTATTTTGAAAAAAAAAAAAAAAAAAAAAAAAAAAAGCCTCCATGGCTGGTCGGAGGTCATGGAGACGAGGCGGTCTCCACCGAGCCATGGAGACGAAAGGGGACCCTTCGTCTCCGGCTAGCCACGGAGATGAAGGGCCGGTCATAGAGACGAAGGGTCTCTTTCGTCTCTGGCAGGGCTGTTTTAAAAAAAAATTAATTTTTTTTGAATGCTACTGACTCTATTACATTGTAGTATCTGTTCAAACATACTTTCTCAACCTAATGAAGCACAAAAAAGTCAACGCCTCCAACATGAGAGAGGTCACTACATGCCATCTGAGCACAAGGTGCTTGACAATAAAATAATTATTCTATTTATTTTATTGAAAATAATTATTTTATTTGAACTTATTAAAATAAATTTAAAAAATTATTTTTAAATACAATACCCGACACGTCTGGAAATGAAATCAGGAAAACAGGGCATCCAGGAAGATGGTCAAATGTTTAGTAGGATAATAAAAATAATAAAATATAAAATAAAATATACACATTGTCATGCACTCCATGCGAGTCAAAAAAAAAAAGGGAAAAATGGGCCTTATGGCGATCAAAATTGATTTCGAAAAGGTGTACAATCACCTATCTTGGAAGTTTATTAATAGCACTCTTTTGGATTCAGGTTTTAACGAGGACTGGACGCGCATCATTATGGAGTGCGTGCAGACGACGTCTATGTCGATAGTGTGGAATGGGGCCCGGCTACCGCAGTTCCGCCCGGGGAGGGGCATTCGGCAAGGAGATGCTTTATCGCTTGCCTTGTTTGTGCTTTGTATGGAGCATCTAAGCCAAAGTATTCTTGCAACCGTTGATGAAAGTCGATGGAGAGGGGTTCGCCTCGCAAAGGATGGGCCTATTCTGTCACACCTGTGTTTTGCTGACGATATGGTTCTTTTTTCAGAAGCTACAGTGACCAGGTTAATGTGATTAAACAGTGCATGGATGATTTCTGCGCAGCTTCTGGCCAGAAGATAAGCCTAGCGAAGTCAAGTGTGCTCTTCTCGAATAACACCTCTCAAGCGGTTGCGGATGCCATTTCTGATGCTTTAAGTACCTTCCACGACAGACCTTGGCAGATATTTAGGAGTCCAGTCAATTCATGGACGCGTCACACATGCGACGTTTTCTGGCCTGCTTGACAGGGTTGCAACGAGACTGGAAGGATGGCGCGGCAAGCTTTTTTCGTTCGCGGGTAGAGTTATGCTGGCCAAGTCGGTGCTAGAAGCCATCCCAACTTATACCATGCAGACTGCCATTCTGCCTAAAGGGGTCTGCTAGAGGCTGGAGTCGATCACCCGACGGTTCATCTGGGGAGGCAACGAGGAGCATTGAAAGGTCAGTTTGGTAAGTTGGGAGGAAGTAACGAAGTCGAAGGCGGAGGGTGGATTAGGCTTGCGAAGACTCCAGGATGTAAATGAGGCGTTTATGGCGAAACTGGGGTGGAGGATGCTCACAGAACGCGATAGCTTCTGGACCAAAGTTCTTGCGACAAAGTACAGAGTGGAGAATCAACGGAGGTTTGTGAACACCAGCAATAGTGTATCAAATACATGGCGAGGCATATGTAACGCGTCCGATTCTCTAGAAAGGGGTCTGACGCGGATAGTGAGGAACGGGAGGGGCACAAAGTTCTAGATGGATCGTTGGGTACACGGCTATAGACTATACGATTTTATGAAACGGCCGGTTAGTTTGCCGGAGCTTTACACAAGTGTCGCGGATTACTGGGAAGGCGGAACGGGGTGGCGATGGGGGCTGATCGACGACGTCTTAGATGAGGGATGGAGGATGCATTTGCATGCGTTCGTTTTACTAGAGGAGGACTAGGCAAAGGACGACTGGGGGTGGGGGTTGGAGATGAGCGGGCGCTTCTCCATTCGTTCGACGTACGATGCGATAAGAGGAGATAATCACAGAAATATGGATAAGGATTGGCAAAGGCTATGGAAGCTCAAACTTCCCAACAGAATCATTCACTTTTTGTGGCTAGTGAAGAAAGGGAAATTAATGACTAACAGGGAGCGTGTTAAGAGGGGGTTCACATATAATTCGCAGTGCTTTTCTTGTGCAGGTTTATCGGAGAGCTTAGATCATATCTTCCGGACGTGTGCAGACATAGCAGGCTTTTGGGAGAACTTTTTTCCCTAGGCTGTTGTTACAATGTTGCGGACAAAGGATTGGGATAATTGGCTATCCCTCAATGTGAATGCAGAGCGCGACCTGGGATTTGTAAAGGGTTGACCGGAGATGTTCGGGATTGGGATGTGGTGGTGCTGGAAGTGGCGAAACTAAAAGGTTTGCGAGGGTAAGAGCGTGGGTATGGACCAAAATAAATCTTGGATCATGAGGCAACAACCCGATATCCGGGATGCTTTTAGGCACAGGTGGAGGCCGGGAGTGGTGAGCCAGAACGGGGGTGACGTTGCAACGTGGACGCGGCCATCGATGGGGTGGTGGAAGTTTAACGTTGACGGTTGTTTTAAGGCGGCGAGCAACAAAGCTGGCTGTGGGGGAGTGCTTCGGGACCAGTCTGGGCGGTGGATCGAGGGGTTCACGCACAACATAGGATCCTGTTCGATTGATGAAGCGGAAGCCTGGGCAATGCTTGTGGGGATGTGAATGGCGGCAAAGCGGGGAGCTGGGAAGATCACAGTGGAGAGCGACTCGCTGAGTATTATCAATTGCTTGAGGATGATTCGCAGAGTTGGGATAGGAAGCAACATCGTGCGCCTCTGCGTCAAGGAGATTAGTAATTTTCAGGAGGTAGAGTTCAAACATGTAAAGAGAGAATGTAACAAAGTTGCGCACAAGCTTGCGTCGGCCGCTTTGGCGCATGGTCTGGGCACGCAGTTCCTCGAGCGCCAACTGCCGTATGTTGAAGACCTCCTTTGGGAGGATAGGGTCGATGCGAGGCATAGTAATGGAGCGTCCTAGCTGGGTTGTTTCACCTGGGTTTTCAGCCCCTTTTCAGTTCCTAACTTGTATTGACACTTATTATGTTTTTAGATATATATATATATATATATATATATATATATATATATATATATATATATATATATCTAAAAACATAATAAGTGTCAATACAAGTTATGTCCTTGATTTTTGTCCCCTTTTTATATGTTAATAAATATATACATTTTGCTTTAATTGTTGTACATTCATTTGCATTGGACAAAATCACCCTTACACCGTTATAACACCGTTAGTTTTTAATATATCTACCAATTTTACCATACACCTACATCTATCATATCTTTTTCCTATTTTTAATTATCATTTTATTAAAATTATCATATAACAATTAATTTAATTATAAACTATATTTTAATTAAATATTTATATGAATGTTAAATTATATATGTGTATCATATATATATATAATTTGTATGTATATTATTTGTGTATCCATATCAATATATCATATATGTGATTGTTAGCTTAGTATTATTTGTAAATTATTATTATATAAAAATATAATTTTTTTTTGATTTGATCACTATATTATTCAAATATATGATAATTCAAAAATATCATTACTTTAAGAAATTGCAAAACATAATTTTAACTAATTTTTAAATTTTGTTACTTACAAATATTTTAATATTGGGCATAAGTTTTCGCGCATCGCGCGTACAAAATGCTAGTGTATATATATATATATATATATATATATATATATATATATATATATATATATATATATATATATATATCGAAAGAATGCTATTCACAAAAGGATTTTATCTAAAGTATCAAATAATTAAAATTTTGAAGTATTCAATTCTTTTGATTTTAGCATTTTTCAGAAGTCATTTTTCGAGTTTCTAAATGCACTCTAAGTTTGTTCTGCTTCCAACAATTTACCATAGAGACAATTATACTGAAAGCCTTATAGAAGAGTGAATTGTTATTTAAATATTTTTTTTATTATCTTAGATCAGTTTCTAATATAAACAGAATCTTGCCAACAAGGTCAGTTCTGAGCATGTGGTTAGGGCATGTGCATTAGTGCATAGGACCCTACTACAAGTTCTACAACATAATTATTATTATATATAAGTGAATTAAGCTAGCTAGCCCAAGGAAAGATATAGGGCAAATTATGCTGTAAAACCGTGTCGAAGGAAAGATATAGTCCAAGTGGACATGGATCAAACACTGTTCATTTTTTTGAAAACATTGTTCATAATTATGAATATATAGTTCAAAAATTATAAACATATAATTTTATAATTATGAACATAGGGTTGTGAACATAATTATGAACATATAGTTCTGTAATTATGAATATAGAGATTCAATACTTGTAAATATGAAGTTCAAAAATTATAAATATATAGCTTTATAATTATAAACATACAGTTCAGTAATTATGAACATAGAGTTTTGTAATTGTGAATATAGAGTTCAATAATTATGAATATGAAATTTAAAAATTATGAAATATATCTTTATAATTATAAATATATAGTTCAGTAATTATGAACATAAAATCGTATACACCTTGCAATATGAACACGGTTCCACAGCATAACGATTGAAGATATAAAAAGTTGAAAAGTAGAAAAGGAATGCTCTTGGTGCTGCATTGTAAAGGTTTAGGGCCCAATTTAATATATATAATCAAAATTAAAGTGCAAACTCAAAACTAGTAGTAGCAGGCTAGCAGCAAAGCAAACTACTTATTATCTATGTGAGTCCTATATTCAAGTTTTTTTTTTATTTATTGTTAATTCTTTATTTTAAAGAATTTTTTAAAATTAATGATTAAAAACTTATCCTAATTTTTAAAGTTAAATTTTAAATTGTATTTTTGTCAAATATTTTATATTTTGACTGATTTTTTTAATATAATAAGTATTTAATTATTCATTTTATAGTTGTAATCTATATTGCACGAAAACAAAAAATGAGAAATTAGAGAAACAAGAAACGAGAAATGGGGAAATGGTATCTTAAACCCCAAATTTTGTTATCTAGAAATTTTATTATTTTAACACATAAAGTACATTATACATTATTTTTATTTATAAAATACATTATTTTAACATATAAAGTACATTATTTTAGCTCATAAAATAAATTATCTTACCCTAGAAATTTTATTATTCTAACACATATAAAGTACATTATTCTAACACATAAAGTACATTATTCTAACACATAAAATATGTTATCTTACTCTAAAATGTTCATTATTCTAACATGCGCGCGCAACAATAATTTTATTTTGGAACAAGGTTCAAATTGGCCACTGAACGTAACCTGAAAATGCAATTAGGCCACTGAACGAAAAAAAATGCAATTAGGCCACTGAACACTTCAAAAACATGCAATTAGGCCACTGAACTCTCCAAACGTATGCAATTTCACTGGATAGCAGGTTACCATCAATTTTAGCAGGTTACCTGCTTACGTGGCAGTTGAGTTGGCATTTTTAATAATTTTTAATAATAAATTTTTAAAAAAATTGAAAAAAATTAAATAAAAAATAAAATAAAGTCGTTTTTATTTTTTTTAATTTTTTTATAAAAATTTATTATTAAAATTTATTAAAAATTATTTAAAATGCCAACTCAACTGCCACGTAAGCAGGTAACCTGCTAAAATTGAGGGTAACCTGCTATCAGGTGAAATTGCACATTTTTGGAGTGTTCAGTGGCCTAATTGCACATTTTTTTTTTCATTTAGTGGCCTAATTGCATTTTCAGGTTACGTTCAGTGGCCAATTTGAACCTTATTCCTTTTATTTTAAACATCAAAACGATGTCGTTTTGGACTATGGTCCACACAGCTATGTGGACCTCTTGTATGAGACCGTCTCACGGATCATTGTCTGTGAGACGGGTCGAGTACTCGTAAAATATAATACTTATACTATAAAATATAATACTAATCAGAAATAAAATGTTTGTTACTTATAAGCAAATGTGTAATACTTTTGAAGAAAAATATAATACTTTTATATTATTTTGATTTAAAAGTATTACATTTTTTCCTCAAAAGTATTACACTTTCACATAAGTATCAAACACTTTATTTATATTATTGTGCAGTATTACATTTTTTAATATAAATATTGCATTTTCATATTGACGCAATCCGTCTCGATTTCACCAGAAAATCACTCCGTCTCGATTTCACCGGAAAATGACTCCTCAAAAAAAAAAAAATTGGGCGGACAACATTTTTCATCATATCCTCTTTCCAACCGAGTAGAATGCAGTATGTACATCCAAAATAGTATTGAAGTTGATACAGAAAAAAAATTTACATCCACAAGCTCTGATTCCATTAAGAAAGGACAAGTTTAAGTTCTTTGGTAGTATCCCTCTTCATGTCTCTTTTCTTTAATTTGTTGCTAAAGATCTTGAATACTTTCTTTTTTCTTTTTGTGTTTTTGTTTTTAATATTGTCAAGTACTCAAGTTGAGTACGGTTGAAGTTCGTGTTTTTGTTTTTAATATTGTCAAGTACTCAAGTTGAGTATGGTTGAAGTTCTTGGATGTGCGTGTATAGTTTGTATTCTGTAGATTGCACTCATTTTATATGGCCCAATTTGATAAATGGTTGTTAGCTGATTGGATTAATTAGATGATATAGTTAGTTGATAACATTAGTTGATTGTAAAAATGTGTTTGGTAAATTAGCTGTTTGGTATAATTTCCTTTCTCAAAAAGCTAATTGAAAAAGTTACTTTGAACTGCCTTTTAAATTTTAACATTTTAGAGTTACAAAAAGTTAATTAACCTAACACTTATATTGATTTTATCAAAGAGGGTTAGTGATTTTTTTTTTTTTTTTTTGAATGCTACTGACTCTATTACAATGTAATATCCTGAAGCACAAAGAGTCAAAAATGCCTCCAATGTAGTATCAAGCACAAAGAGTCAAAACGCTTCCATTGAGACTCAAACTCACAACCTCTCATATGAGAGTCCAATCTGGGTGCCATTTGAGCACAAGGTGCTTGGCTTGCTGCGGTTTTTTTTTTTTTTGAAAGTTACTGGCTCTATTACATTGTAGTATCTGTTCATATACTTTCTCAACCTACTGAAACACAAAGAACCAATAACGCCTCCACTGAGGCTTGAACTCATAATCTTCCAAATAGAAGTCCAACCCGGATACCATTAGACCACAACCTCTCATATGAGAGTCCAATCTGGGTGCCATTTGAGCACAAGGTGCTTGGCTTGCTGCAGTTTTTTTTTTTTTTTTTTTTTTTTTTTTTTGAAAGTTACTGGCTCTATTACATTGTAGTATCTGTTCATATACTTTCTCAACCTACTGAAACACAAAGAACCAATAACGCCTCCACTGAGGCTTGAACTCATAATCTTCCAAATAGAAGTCCAACCCGGATACCATTAGACCACAACCTCTCATATGAGAGTCCAATCTGGGTGCCACTGAGGCTTGCTGCAGTTAATTCTATTAAAATTGGTATTTCGTATGTTGGAAAAATTATTAAAATTGGCATTTAAAGTTGTTGGTGTAATTTTTAGTATGGTCCATTTTTAATTTGAGTCAAATTAAAGGAATTGAATTGTACTACAGTATAGGGTCTTTCTCGCACAAATTAAATCCTAAAATAATTCACTTGGTATATTTTATACGCGAATTGAATTTTCGAGAATTTTTATTTGTTGGAATAAATTGAGAAAAAATCACAACATTTGTGTCGTGGGGAAAAAAGATGATCCCATGTGTGAAGCAAATTAAAGCTATGGGAAGTTGGGAACACGGTGGTGAGTTGGTGACTAACTTGTGGGTTGATCATGTGCTTCCATCATTATTTTCCGAAAATAATATTAAAAAATTCTTGCACAAATAGGGATGTTAATCATAGCGTAAAATTAAAAAATCTACTTCTTTTTTTTTAAGGTAAAAAATCTACTTATTATCTACAAATCTAATAAGAAACCAACAATGGTTCATATTATTTTGATTTTAGTATTTTTTTTCTTTCTTATTTACCTTCTATTATATTATTTTCTTTCCTTAAATAACCCTACATTTCGTTAGTATATATATATAAACTTAATAACGGAATATTCCGTCAACTATTTATTATTCTTAACTTTTTAATTTCTATAAGAAAAGTCTTGGGTTCGAACCTTTTCCCAATCAGAGTTGACATAATTATTAAACATATACTATGAATATGTTAAAATGTATTAAAAAATACAATATAAAATTATTATTTATTATCATCTTCTATTAACTGTAATTGTAGTAATTGTCATAGACAAACTCTTAAAACAATGTCTCAACAACGAATCGAAATAAAAAAAAAATAATGACTTCATTGTTGTGGATGAAAAGTATGTGAGCTCCCTACATCTTCTAGCGTTATGTACATGCGTCCAAACTATTCTGCAAGCTAAGGGATGATATGTACAAGCTCTAGAAAATTCTAGAACATTGTGGAATCCTCTTGGTTGTATAGAAAAGTATGGAGAATTCTAGAGAAGAAATCTTAGCCGTAGGATCAAATCGATCTCCACCGTCCATTGAGGAGGTTGAATGTGTATAAATACCCCTTAAGGGGCCTCATTTGTAACCCATCCAAGAAAAGTTCAAGTGCTCAGTAATCTAAGTTCCCTTAGAAGCTTTCAAGTACTTTGCGATATTCTTGCCTTACTTATTTTCTATCCATCTCACTGTTTACTTAGCATACTTCCGAGGGTCGAACGAGAGACTGACTTAGCTATTTGGAGGGAAAAATAGCTAGGGCTGCACGTGACGTCGTAAGGGGAAACGAGTCCGTGGCAGTTGGTATCATATGCCACTTTATTACTCTTATTAAAATTTAAAAAAAAAATAGTAGCTACAACAAAAAAAAGAAAGAAAAAAAAGTAAATATGCATTTAATTAATTTAGAATTAGATGTGTATAATGTCTTTATTTAAAAAAAAATATTCATTATAAAAAATTTAAAAAGGCATATAATTTCATTAGTTATTTAAAGAGATAAAAAAAATTATCTTTATTTTCTACAATTCAAAGATTCCTTACCTTCAAATTCATTAATTAATTATATTTACTACAGTGTCCATTGTCTTCTTTTTAAATTATCTTGTAATTAAATATTAAAGTTATAATACTAAATATGTTATATATTTATTTACCAAGTATTTTATACAAATATAATAAATATTAATATTTTGTTCAATACTTTTATATGTTAATCTACAACACATATCTCACAATACATGGAACATGTAGGGGAAAAACTACCAACTACCAAATATCAACAGACGTTTGTAAGATAAAGAGTTCATAGTACAACTAAGATCTCAGTCATATACACAGCAAGGCAAATCTAAAACTTTCTAATGTACCCAAAAAAAAATCTAAAACTTCCTACACCATAATCTCATTGCATAATGATGCCCTCTACCACCAGTAACCCAATTACAAATGACACACTATCAATAAAAAAAAATATAGAGGACATGTACTGAAGATGAACACAATGACAATACACCCGAAAGAGAATTAAGACGACTTAGACAAATTTAAACCAAAAGTAGTATTGATTTAGACTATCGCTTTTAGACTGAGTATTTAGACTAACGTTATTACAAAGTTGTAGACATTTATTTTAGTGACAATTATAATCAATCTCTAATATATTATCTTGCATTTATATACTTTGAATTACCGATTTAAATAAACAAATTCAACATTCAATTACCTATGTTGCTATGCATGAACATCTCCTATATAATATTGCATTGATATACTTTGAAGTATAGTACTTATTTAAAAATAATCATTGAGCATTATCTCATTCGCACAATGCGCGTAAAAAAAACTAGTTATTATACTAATAAGACCAATAAAAGTAGGTCTATAATGGGTAGAAAAAAATGTTCGTCCAATTATTAAATAAAATGAATGGTTCAAATTATTTAGATTTTAATTTTTTCCTTGAGATTTTCAAATTTATCCTTAATTATTAACTTACTTCCATTTTAATAAGATCTTAGGTTCGAACCATATCCCAATCAAAGTTGGCATAATTAAGTTCCTCACTCTATTTTACTCTTATTAAATTAAATAAATTAGTAGCTGATGGATATATTGAGAATCGACCCAAACCGACCCGAGGGCGCGGAGCAAGAACGGGTCCCGGGGCGGCGCCACGTACCCGCCCCGGCCGAGGCCTCGCCATGTGGCCCCTGCACGGGCCACGGCTGGAGGTCGGACTGGCCTCTCCAGGAGGTCGGACCGGCATCCACATGGGCCCGGTCCGAGCTCCATATGGGCTCGGCCCGGCCCCCACAGCGCGGCCCGGTCGCGAGACCGGGCGCGGTCAACTCCAGATCCAACTAACCCCCTGTTTTAGGGGGAGGCGGTTGGGGGCTTGGCTTGGCTTGTATAAAAGCCCCCCTCCTTGTCCTAACAAGGGACACGCTATCTATGATCTATCCTACTTACATACTTTGTAATAGCGAATCATTGTGATAGCCTATTCACGGCATTTGGTATAATATATGGTCCTCACGACCTACGGTCCTTGCGACCTTACAACATCGTTTCGTCCCATTTATATATTTCTATAGTACGTTCTTATCCGGGTATAATAATTCGGGCCACCCCGGGTTAATTAAATCCATTATTGGTGCTCTTGATGAGAGCTGCTGTACCAGCTCAAGCGTGTTCTTTATCCTTCGATCCACCGCGATCAGCTACCATGGCAAGGTCGAGATCCAACTCTCGCCACACCAGCGGTTCTCGCGTCACCCAGCTCGTCGCAAACGGGAACAGTCCCGACGGGACTTTCGCCCCCAGCATCCAACCAGCCGCCCCCGCCAGGTAGGGGGGAGATCTGAGGGCCCAGCTCACCAACCACCGTAGCAGTGGTGCACCACCACCCCCTGTCACCCCCGCTTCGGCTCGCGCACTCATCCAGGAGGGGGTGGCGGTCTTCGAACAAGCCTCCACGGCGCTGGCGCGTGATGCGGCGGGCCTTCGAGCAGAGGAACAAGCCGACCTAGGCGCCACCCGAGGGGCGCCGGCGCCACCTCCACCTCTCTCCAGGGGGCGCGGCGGGCCGAGCGCACTCCCGCCCCCGGCACACGCCACACAGGGGAGGTCAACTCGCCTCGGCCAACAGAGAGGCGGGGAGGAGGAGACTCCCGCCGAGACCGCCAGCACGGCTGCGATAGAAGGGCACCAACCCAAACTAGGCCCGCCCTAGAGAGGTTGGGTGATCGTGTGTCGGCCCGGGACAGGCTGGGTCCGAGGCCAGCCAACGGGCCACCCGCGGCGGAATCATGCTCCCGCCGGCCACTGCGACAAGAATCGGTCACTCGGAGGTCGCCGAGCCACGGGCCCCGCGCCCAGCCGCGGCACAAGGCAGCCTCGCGAGGGTCCGCAGGCATGGTCCCCCGACCCCTCCCGCGACGTGAGCAGGCCTCCCGGGTCGAGCGATCAGGGGAGACGAATGGTCGAGCTCCGAGCTCCCATCGGGAAGAGGTTGAAAAGCTCCGGAGGAGGATGGATGAGCTCCAGAAGAAGGTTGACGAGAAAGAAGGCTCCCCAGAGGCCCAAGACGTGTTGTCCACCCTGTTCGTGAACGCCATTATGGAGGAGCCCTTACCCAACAATTTCCGTTTCCCCACCATTAAACCATACGCGGGGACTACGGACTCACGGACGCACCTCACCAGGTATAGGGCCGCCATGATGATCACTAGGGCTACCGACGCCATCCTGTGCCAGGGGTTCTTCGCCACCCTGGACGGGCAGGCGCATGACTGGTTTTGGTCCCTTCCGGAGGGGTCCATCTCCACCTTTGCGGACCTCACCAGGCAATTCTTGTCCCACTTTTCCACCTGCATACAGAGGAAGAAGCAAATCGCTGACCTATGGGACCTGAAACAGAAGAGCTCGGAGTCATTAGCCGAGTACCTCAGCAAATTGAAGAAAGAGGCCATGGGGGTTGCTAACTTCGACGGAAAGTCAGCCATGCCGATTTTCAGGAACAATTTGCGATCGGGTGCCTTCCACTAGGACCTCATCCGGTACCCCCCCCCCCCCCCCCCCACAGGACCTACACCGACCTGATGGAACGGGCGGCAAGGTTCGCCGACGCCGAGGTCACCGAGAAGAGAAAGAAGGAGGATGAGGAGGGGTGAGGTCGGAGAGACAAGGCGCCCCAGGAAGAGCGCAAGGCGCTACGGCCACACCGATGTGAGTACGCTGAGGGGCCCAGGCTGAACCCCACACGCTATCTTACCCCGCTGACACAACTTGTGGGTACCATCTTGGCGCACGCAGAGGACCAGGGAATCGTGGTATTCCCCAAGGAGGAGTGCATGAAGATATCGGCGAGGGGGGACCCCAACAAGTATTGCAGGTTTTACCGGCAGAAAGGACACGATACAGACGAATGCATCCTCCTAAAGAGACAAATCGAGGAGCTCATCCAAATGGGTTACCTCGGCCAATTCATTAAGAAGCCCGGCCAGGCGCAAGGCCAGAAGCAAGGCAGTGTATGGAGTAAGGGGGGTGGCCAGGCGCCATCCACCTCGGCACCCCGTAAGAGGTACCACGACCACAACTCTGAGGAGGAGGAGAAGACGACAGAGGACTCCCAGCCCCCGAGGAAACGTACCATCTACGTCATCTTCGGGGGGCCCGAGGAAAGGGACTCGCCAGCCGAGCGAAAGAGGTGGGCGAGAAGCTTGTACGTGGGGGAGGTCACACGAACTCCCCACGAGAAGAAACCGAAAAGGGAGCCCATCACGTTCACCGACGCCGACCTGCCAGACAGCCCCCTCCCCCACCGAGACGCCCTGGTAGTCAAGCTAGACATCAACAACATGGTGGTGCACCGGGTGCTCGTAGACACGGGTAGCTCGGTGAACGTCATGTACTACGACACATTCACCCAGCTGGGACTTTCAAGAGAGCACCTAGAACAAGTACGGACCCCCCTGTCTGGGTTCACGGGAGACTCAATTGAGACGAAGGGGTCGATCACTTTGGAGGTGGAGATAGGCATCCCACCTCACACCAGGAGGTGAGAGTTCAAGTTCGTAGTCGTCAAAATCAACTGCGCCCACAACATCATTCTCGGCCGACCCGCCCTAGAGGACCTCAGGTGCGTGATTTCCATGGAACACATGTGCCTCAAATTCTCGAACCGACCGGGGTCGGGGTCGCCCGAGAGGACCAGAAGGTGAGCCGTAGTTGCTACTTAAAGGCGTGTCGCCAAATTGGTCAGAATGACCTCCAGGTCCACACCAGGACGGCCACGTAAGAGGTGGATCTTGGCATTGCTATTCTAGGAGGAGGACCATTCCCCTCCTCCAATAATGTCTTAGTGAACGGCAATAAGCGGAATAAAGTTTCATGTTAGGAAATACGTTGTGAGGAGGACCCTTGTTACGAAGTTGGTTCTCATTCGTGTTTCCTCCCTTAAAAAAAATCATGAAACAAGGGGGAACGAGTGCTCACTCATGTCTTCCCCCCGCGGACCCTAAGGGGGCACGAGGTCCGACATCGCGTACCAACCCCGACCGAGGACGCACCCTAAGGGGGCACGAGGGCCGACCTCCCGTACTAACCCCGACGGAAGAGCCTGGTGGCACAGTTCGAAAGGACTTGGCCCGAGCGGCTAACGCGTACCCTAAGGGGGCACGAGGTCTAACCTCGCGTACCAACCCCGACGGAGGAGCCCGGTGGCTTGGTCCGACAGGACTGGGCCCAAGCAGTTAGGCGCACCCTAGGGGGGCACGAGGTCCGACCTCGCATACCAACCCCGACGGAAGATCCCGGTGGCGTAGTCCGGAAAGACTTAGCTCGAGCGCTGACGTACCCTAAGGGGGCACGAGGCCGAATCTCGCGTACCAACCCCGACGGAAGAGCCCGAGTGCCTAGGCTCGCTCGAGCCGGGACAGAGCGGCTATCACACCCTAGGGGGGCACGAGGCCAGACCACGCGTACCAACCCCGACGGAGGAGCCCGGGTGCCTAGGCTCGAGCGAGCCAGGACGGAGCGGCTATCACACCCTAAGTGGACACGATGTCGGACCTCGCGTACCAACCCCAACGGAGGAGCCCGAGTGCCTAGGCTCGAGCGAGCCAGGACGGAGCGGCTATCACACCCTAAGGGGACACGATGTCGGACCTCGTGTACCAACCCCGACGGAGGAGCCCGAGTGCCTAGGCTCGAGCGAGTCAGGACGGAGCGGCTATCACACCCTAAGGGGACACGATGTCGGACCTCGCGTATCACCCCGAGGGGGGAGCCTGAGTGTTTAGGCTCGGAAAAAAAACGTGGAAACAAGCGGGAGGACCTCAGCCTTGGGCCGAGGTCGAGGTCGCCACGACCTCGGCGTGACAGGTCGGCACGGGAGGTCGGTTGAGGCCGGGGTCGACATGACCCCGGCGCGGGTGGTCGGCCGTGGGCCGCGAGGCCGCAGCCTGTCTCTCGTCGTCGCGCCGACATCACGATGGCGTCACCGTGCTGGCACTATAACAGTGGAACAGGGTGGAAATATAAAATAGACCAAGGAGAAGGAGGGGCGTACCGTGCTCGGGCCTACGGCTCGGCAATGGGGTCAGCAGGAGGGGGCGGGACAATTCGCCGGAGTGAGTGGTCGCCGTGGACTCGCCGGAGCTCGGGGTCACATTTTTGGCGGGTTGGCCGGAGCGTCTACTCTCCTTCACTGACAATTACTCGCAGCTCAGAGAGTGGGGGACTGATGATGGATATATTGGGAATCGACCTGAACCGGCCCGAGGGCGCGGAGCAAGAACGGGTCCCGGGGCGGCGCCACGTACCCGCCCCGGCCGAGGCCTCGCTACGTGGCCCTTGCACGGGCCACGGCTGGAGGTCGTACTGGCCTCTCCAGGAGGTCGGACCGGCCTCCACATGGGCCCGGTCCGAGCTCCAGATGGGCTCGGCCCGGCCCCCATAGCGCTGCCCTGTCGCAAGACCGGGTGCGGTCAACTCCAGATCCAACTAACCCCCTGTTTTAGGGGGAGGCAGTTGGGGACTTGGCTTGTAACAAAACCCCCCTCCTTGTCCTAACAAGGGGCATGCTATCTACGATCTATCCTACTTACATACTTTGTAATAGCGAATCATTGTAATAGCCTATTCACGGCATTTAGTATAATATACGGTCCTCACGACCTATGGTCCTTGCGACCTTACGACATCGTTTCGTCCCGTTTATATATTTCTATAGTACGTTCTTATCCGGGTTTAATAATTCGGGCCACCCCGGATTAATTAAATCCATCAGTAGCTACAACAAAAAAATGATACATATGCTTTTCTTTAATTTAGAATTATGTGTCTACAATGCCTTTATTTTAAAAAAATATTGATTATCAATAAATTAAATAAGGGAAATAATTTCATTAGTTATATTGTCTTTATTTTCTCCAATGCAAAGATTCTTTATATTCAAATTCATCAATTGATATTCATTACATTGTTCATTATCTTCTTTTTACACTATCTTATAATTAAATATCAAAGTTATAATACAAAGTAATGTTATATATCTATTTACCAAGTATTTTATTAATACCATGAAAAAAAAAATAATAGATTGAAGCCAATCATATTAACTACTTGGGAGATCTATTGACAAAGAGAGTATTCAAATAACCCAATAAATTGAAGTAGAAAGCTACCTTGTAATATCTTTGGACTATATCATATTTAAAATGTTCAAATTTTTAATATTTTATCTAATCATATTCCTTAAACTATGGATTTCTTTGTCCACAATAACTCATTCAACAATAATGGTTGAACTAAATGAACCCCGAGCAGAACATCTAAAGGACTAGTATGTTTTTATGTTGATAATAATATGTAAATGTTAATTATATCATTATCTTACGTAGTTACATTTAAACCTCAGTAATAAAGTTGTCAATGTAGGGCAATCGTAACACACTTGATGCATTGAAAAGATGCGAGACTACAACAATGCTGCAATCAATTTGGCAAACCTAGAAAATGAAAAAAATTTAAAATAGCCACCATTGATTCATTCATTTATCCTGTATGTAAAATACTTATTGTGCATTCATTAAATATATTGGAAATAATATAAATTTACAATTCATTTCATCTTCTATATTCAACCTGCTTAGATTACATGCAAAATCAACATCAACCTTCACAATAAAAATACTTGGTATATAGGATGTAGTCACTATTTAAAAAATGTTTATGCACAAAGAAAAAAGTATGCACAAAGTGAAAAACAATTTAACTTGAAGGTTAATATCAATTCAATAATTAAAAAAAAAAAAAAAAACACGCACACACACACAATCAAGTACTACACTCATTCCTACTCATTCTAAAAATATGGACTTGAAAATGAACATGTGCAAAATGGATGTGGAAATTATTGATGAAACTGGACATGTTGCAGCATCAATATTTGAACAACCTGTAGAGTTATTGTTGTTACTATCAAGTAAACAAGTTATGAAAATAGAACAAGAGGTATTACTCATGAACCTTATACAAATATAATAAATATTACTCCCTCCGTCCCATTTTATGTGTCTGGTTGGGTTAACGAGGCTTAACTGAAGTTATTTTTAATCTAATTTTTCATAATATTAAGTTTAGTATTATTATACAAAATTTATATATTTAGAAACTACACTAAAGTACTATTAAACATAACTGGTAGGGAGTATCCCGACCGACATAAGCTCCGCCACGACCGACTTGCCTTTGTCTTTCTCTTTTGATCCTTGCAGGTAGCAGGTCGGGCTTTTTTCATAGAGATCCCGGTCGGGAACGGCCGGAAGTTGCCCGAACGCTGGTGTCGACCACCGAGCGGTAGCCCTTCGACGAAAGAGCTGGCACAAGGACGCGAAAGGACGCGTGGCGGCTCTTCATGGCGACAGACAGGGCACCCGGGGAGATGACACGTGGTGGTTACGTGGAAGACATGCCGAGCAGCCGGAATCTTGTCCCCGGCACAGCGGCTATAAATGCCCACAGTAGCTACAGTGTGGAGGACTTTTGGACGATCGATAGGTTGTTGTTAGAGAATCCCGACCGCAGTCAGTCGGTACTCAGGGCAACCAAGTAGATTGTACTTAGGGTCTTACCGTGATCAATAAAGATATTTACTTGCTTTAATTGGTCTCGTGTTGTTATATATTGCTTACGTGTAATTAGCAGTATCAATAACAAATCAAATCTACTATCTACTATACTAATAAGAGCCCAAGAGAGTTAGGCCTATAATGGGTAGAAAAAATGGCGGTCATAGATTTTAATCAAATGAATGGCTCAGATTGATTAAAAGATTGATCAGATTTAAATTTTACACTAAAATTTCCTAAAATACCCACACAACGTTACTAATTCCGTTAAAATTTTAAGAATTGCCGTTAGTTCACCGTTAACTTACTCATTGATTTCAATAAAATAAAAAAAAAAAGTCTTAGGTTCGAACCTCATCCCAATCAAAGTTGGCATAATTAGTACTCTATTTTACTCTTATTAAATTATATATAAATAATAATTTAATAGTTACAACAAAAAATAATACATATGCATTTCTTTAATTTAGAATTATGTGTCCACAATGCCTTTATTCAAAAAAAAAATATTCATTATCAATAAATTAAATAAGAGAAATAATTTTATTAGTTATATTGTCTTTATTTTTCTTCAATATAAAAATTCTTTATATTCAAATTTATTAATTGATTATATTCACTACATTGTCCTTACAATGTCTTTATTCAGTGAAAAAAAATTATTAATTATCAATAAATTAATTAAAAGAAATATTTTCATTAGTTATATTGTCTTTATTTTTTTCAAATGTAAAAATTTTTACATTCAAATTCATCAATTGATTATATTCACTACATTATCTATTATCTTTTTTGTGCACTATTTTTCTAATTAAATATCAAAGTTATAATACAAAATAATGCTATATATTTATTTACCAAGTATTTTATTAATACCATGAAAAAATTAAAAAAATATAATTAATAAAGCCAACCATATTAACTACTTGAGAGATTTTGTGACAAAGAGAGTATTCAAATCACACAACAAATTGAAGTGAGAACTACCTCGCAATGTCCTTGTTTGACAATCAGCGGTTAGCGTTAGCGGATTATACTAGCAGATTTGACCAGCGAATTTATTCAATTATTAACATTGGGTAGAAAAAATGACCGTCAAATTATTAAATCAAATGAATGGTTCATATTGTTCAGGTTTTAATTTTTTTCTTTTAAGATTTTCTAATTTATCCTTAATTATATGATTATCTATTTAACTTTTCCGTTAATTCACCGTTAGTCTAATTCTAATATTAAAGTCTAATATAGAATTATAACTACACCATTAATCTAATTCTAATATTAAAGTCTTAATAGAACTTAACCACAAATCCTAATGTCGGAATCTCCTCAAACAATATTAGTATATATTTAATATTTTATGCCCTAATTTTTATTTGTTCTCCCTTATGTCCCGTATTTGGTTTCAACTATACCTATACAATTATTTTATTGACAATTATAATCAATCTTGACTATATTATCTTGCATTTGTAAACTTAGAATTACCTATTTAACTCGCATGGGCTTAGCTCAATGGTTTAGTGGGTAGTATTTGGGAGAAGAGACCAAGGTTTGAACCTCGGCGGCGGCAGTGCGGGAATTATGTCCAAAGTGGGCAGATTCCTTGTGCGTATCAGCATTTGGCCCTGTCTGCTGAAACCATTAAGTCACCGTGATTTACAACTTCCCACAATGCTCTGTCGGGTCGGAGTGTGGGAGGCCCTTGGGGTTGGGACTCAACCTTTGGGAGAAGAATTACCTATTTAAATACGCAAATTCAACCTTCAATTATCTATGCATGAACAATTTCAATATAATCTTGCCTTAATATACTTTAAAGTACTTATTTAACAAAAAAGCATTGGGCATTATCACAATCGCGCAATGCGCGTAAAAAACTAGTTTAAAAATAAGTAACGAATATTAAAGAAAATAAACAAAGAAGAAAGAATTGGTTTGACCAATGAATAATGTGTAGGACAGATAAAATGGGACAGAGGGAGTAATATTTTATTCAATACTTCCACATGAAATATGTAGGGGACACAAACTATCACTGTAAAATATCAACATGCGCTTACAAGATCAAGAGTTCATAGTACAACTAAGGTCCTAGTCATATACACAAGGAAAATCCACAACTTCTTACACTATAATCTCATTGCATGACGTTGTCATCTATGTTGCCAACGTACAGTAACCCAATTGTAAATAACACACTACCAACAAAAAGGAGGAGGACAAATAGTGAAGATGAAGACAATGACAATGTTACTCAAAAGAGAATTAAGAATACTTAGAAAAATTCAAACCAAAAATAGTATTTAATTATTTAGAATATCATTTTTAGACCAAGTATTTAGATTATCGATTTTACAAAGTTGCAAACATTTATTTTAGTGACAATTATAATGAATTTCCTATATTATCTTGCATTCATACACTTTGAGGTACATATTTAAATAAACAAATTCGACATTCAATTACCTATGTATGAACTTCTCCTATATAATCTTGCGCTGATATACTTTCAAATATATATCTACTATCTACTATACTAATAAGAGCCCAAGAGAGTTAGGCCTATAATGGGTAGAAAAAATGGCGGTCAAATTTTTTAATCAAATGAATGGCTCAGATTTATCAGATTTTAATTTTTCCATTTAATTTCCTAATTTATCCTTAATGAATATGATTATCCGTTAACTTTTCCGTTAAATATTATCTTTTCCGTTAAATTTATGTTAGTTCACCGTTAACTTTACTCATTGATTTCAATAAGAAAGGTCTTAGGTTCGAACCACATCCCAATCCAAGTTGGCATAATTAGTACTATATTTTAATTACTCTTATTAAATTAAATAATAATTTAGTAGCTACAACAGAAAATAATACATATGCATTTCTTTAATTTAGAATTAGGTGTCTACAATGTCTTTATTCAAAAAAAATTATTCATTATCAATAAATTAAATAAGAGAAATAATTTCATTAGTTATATTGTATTTATTTTTCTCCAATATAAAAATTCTTTACATTCAAATTCATCAATTGATTATATTCGCTACATTGTCCCTACAATGTCTTTATTAAAAAAAATTATTCATTATCAATAAATTAATTAAGAGAAATAATTTTATTAGTTATATTGTCTTTATATTTCTCCAATGTAAAAATTCTTTACATTCAAATTCATCAATTTATTATATTCACTACATTGTCTGTTATCTTTTTTGTGCACTATTTTTAAATTAAATATCAAAGTTATAATACAAAATAATGCTATATATTTATTTACCAAGTATTTTATTAATACCAAATTAAAAATATATATAATTAATAAAGTCAATCATATTAATTACTTGAGGGTTTTTTTTGACAAAGAGAGTATTCAAATCACACAACAAATTAAAGTGAGAACTATCTCACAATGTCCATGTTTAACAATCAACAGTTAGCGGTTAGCGTTAACGGATTATATTAGCGAATTTGACAAGCGAATTGAATTATATCAACGGTTGCTAAAAGATATTTGAAAAAAACTGTTCAGATTAACATGTAAAATGACCTAAGGTATAATAATAATAATAATAATAATAATAATAATAATAATAATAATAATAATAATAATAATAATAATAATAATAATAATAATAATAATAATAATAATAATAATAATAATAATAATAATTGTTTTTAAAAAAAAAAAAGAAAAAGAAAAAAATATAATTAAGCCAATCATATTAACTACTTGGAGATTTATTGACAAAAAGAGTATTCAAATCACACAACAAATTGAAGTGGGAAACTATCTCGCAATGTCCTTGTTTAGCAATCAGCATTTAACTCTTCAATATTAGTATATATTTAATATTTTATGCCCTAATTTTTATTTTCCCTCCCTTATGTCCCGTATTTGGTTTCAACCATACATATACAATTATTTTATTGAAAATTATAATCAATCTTGACTATATTATCTTGCATTTGTAAACTTAGAATTGCCTATTTAAATACGCAAATTTAACATTCAATTATCTATGCATGAACAATTCCAATATAATCTTGCCTTGATATATTTTAAAGTACTTATTAAAAAAAAAACATTGGGCATTATCCCAATCGCGCAATGCGCGTAAAAAGCTAGTCTACAAATAAGAGTCAATAATGTTAGGCCTTTAACTGGAATAAAAAAATGTCAGTAGTGGTTGTTTCTTAAAATGAATGATTCATATTATTTTAATTTTAGTATTTTTTAATGATTTTCCTTATTTACCCTCTATTATATTATTTTCTCCTCTTAAATAACCTTAAATTCCGTTAGTATAAACTTTAGTAACAGAATATTCCGTTAACTATTTATTATTCTTAACATACTCATTAATTTATATAAGAAAGGTCTTAGGTTCGAACCTCATCCCAATCAGAGTTGGCATAATTGTTAAACATATATTATGAATATGTTAAAATGTATTAAAAATATATATAATATAAAATTTAACATAAACTTTAGTCAAATAATTAACCCGACTAAATACATAGCATTCAAAGTTGAGCATCAAAGATTATAAATCAGGAACTTTAAAAATCATTTGATTTTCTTGAAATTTTTTTAAAAATAAAAACCAATTTAGGTTAAGTTTTTTTTTTTTTTTTTTTTTTTTTTTTTTTTTTTTTAACGTTAATTAATCTTCTTTTGATTATTTAGAACAAAACTTAATATTTCAATTATGCTTTTGCATTATTGGAATGATATATTTAGGTCATTATGCTATTAATATCGTTTGTATTTTTTTTTTAGAATGGTACAATTGTACATTACTTTACAAATATTATACTAATATTTATTTATTGGACAAAATTGTTCTTACATCATTGTCAGAGCTGCACGGCCTAACTACAAAGTTGTTGATCATAAATACAATTACACATGGACTCTAAAACGGTAGGACCATTTTCCAATAAATTGACACTGTTAACATCCTACTGGCTCCAATTGAACAAGTTTACACATCAGAATTTTATCAATGCATGAAAATTTTTAAAGAAATTTGTAAGTTAATTTTTACTATATCATTATAACAATACCTATTGTAACCATATATTTTGAATTATTTATTATCATCCTCTATTGACAGCAATTGTAGCAATTGTCATTGACAAACTCTCAAAACAATTTGTCTCAACAAGGAATGGAAATTAAAAAAAAAATCATTGATTTCATTATTGTTGATGAAAAGTATAGTATGTACGACACTTTATTACTCTTATTCAATTAAATAAATTAGTAGCTAAAACAAAAAATAATATGTATACATTTAATTAATTTAGAATTAGATGTCTATAATGCTTTATTTAAAAAAAATTATTCATTATAAAAAAATTTAAAAGAAATATAATTTCATTAGTTACATTATCTTTATTTTCTACAATTCAAAGATTCTTTACCTTCAAATTTATTAATTTATTATATTCACTACATTGTCCATTATCTTCGTTTTACATTATTTTGTAATTAAATATCAAAGTTATCATTTCAAAAAAAAAATATCAAAGTTATAATACAAAACATGTTATATATATTTATTTACCAAGTATTTTATACAAATATAATAAATATTAATATTTTGTTCAATACTTTCACATGATAACCTACGACACACATCTCACAACACATAAAACATGTAGGAGAAAAACTACCACTACTAAATATCAATATGTGTTTGTAAGATAAAGAGTTCATATTACAACTAAAACCTCAGTCATATACACAACAATGAAAATCTAAAGTTCCCTACACCATAATCTCATTGCATGATAAATCTCTCTATGCTGCTACCAGTAACCTAATTGAACATGACACACTACCAATAAGAAAAAAAAAACAGAGGACATGTACGGAAGATGAAAACAATGACAATGCTACCCAAAAGAGAATTAAGAAGAATTAAATAAATTTAAAACAAAAATAGTATTTATTTAGACTATCGCTTTAAGACTAAGTATTTAGACTAGCGTTATTACAAAATTACAAACATTTATTTTAGTGATAATTATAATCAATCTCTCATATATTATCTTGAATTTATATACTTTAAATTACCAATTTAAATAAACAATTTCAACATTTATTTACCTATACATAAACATCTCCTATATAATATTGCATTGATATACTTCGAAATACTTATTTAAAAATAATCATTGGGCATTATCTCATTCGCGCAAAGCGTGTAAAAAAACTAGTTTATTCAAATATAAACAGTAGGTATTAACTTATTCGCACAATGCATGTGTAAAACTAATTATTATTACTTAATAAAATGAAAAAAATCTTGACCACTACTACTCAACTCTTCATTCAATCATTCTCCAACTAAACAATATAATTTAGCACTCCAACAAGTAATTCCAATGAGCATTCTTTAAATGTTTTTTTAGTACATTCTTTAAATGTTTAATTACTTAATTAGATTTATTTGGATAGGGTTTAAATATTTAATTACGGAGTACTTAAATATTTAGTTTTTAAGTGTTTACTTAATTAGCTTTTATTCAGATTTAAAAAAAATTGTAATTTATGCTCCTTCCTAATATGTTAATTATCAATGTCACTCATGAATTATTAGTAGCGTAAATGTTTTCCCTTAATTTTCAAAACAGTATATATATTGCTCATCCTGTACCGTACCGGAAAGAAAATTAAAGAACAATGTAACATTTACACTACGGCAGAGGCAATATATGTACCGTTTTGAAAATTGAGGGGCAATATTTACACCACTAATAATTCAGGAGTGACATTGATAATTGACATATATATTATAAAGAGTCATAAATTACAATTTGCCCTTAGATTTAATATATTTCTTTTATATACTTATTTCTGTACTTAATCGTTGAATTACTATAAATGGACATTTATTCTTTTATTTGACAATTGCATATAGAAAAACCATTGTTTTACGTTTGATTGTTTGTCGTTTTAAACTCTAGTGTTGATTGTGGATTTGTGGTATGTGAATTGTGGATTTTATGGTCTGTGTGTTTGTTGTTTGTGGAGATTTGGATGTTAGAGAGTTGGAACTTGAATTAATTGTACTGTTCATCATTGCATTTATGTTTTTTGAATTGAATTTTCAAAATGAAGACCTAATTTGAATTGATTAAATGATGTTGAAGTTTATATTTATTAACGTAAATGTGTTTGTTTATTAAAATAAAATAATTAGTATGTTAATTTAAAAATATAAAAAGTGTTAATTGAGTCGGTCCAACCAAAACAAAAATCAATAAGCCCCACAACCCAATAGGACTAGCCTGAAACCGAGTGAGTTGGCTTCATTAACATACCTATACACTAATTTAATGCACAAATAAATAGTTGTGCCTCTTTCTAGACCTCATTTATACATTATGCACACATAATAGTAGGCATGACTACGGTTCGAATCGAACCGTGCACTGTTGAACCGGAATCGAAACCGAATCGTCCGTACGATTCCGGTTCCGATTCCAAAGCGGAAAAAAATTAAAAATCATAGCTTATATATATATATATATATATATATAAATCCGGTTAGAACCGGCGATTCCAACCGGAACCGTCTGTTCATGAACCGGAACCGGAACCGAAACCTTATTATAAGGTTCAGGTTTCGATTTGACCATTTGTGGAATCAGAACTGGAACCGCGGTCCTCCCTATTAGGACTCTATCATCATTAGTGTTCGTTACCTATTATTATTAGTAATTAGTGTTCGTTACCTATTATTATTAGTATTCGTCTTGTAATAGGTTTACTATTCACTACTATATATACTCCTGTACAGACTCATTATTATTCATTCAGATATATCGTATCCTCATCTGGTATCAGCAGGTTTCTCTCTCCTCTCTCTAATGGCGCACCTCAGATCTGATGACGGCTCTGTTGGTAGTTCTGAACGGACCGTTTCCGAGGCCGCGCTTGTTGCACCGCTGCAGTCGGGGGTGTCTTTCTCTTCGGCGCATCACTTCGTCTCCATCAAGTTGACATCCCGCAATTTTTTGTTTTGGCGTACTCAGCTTCTTCCGTTCTTGGATGGCCAAGGGTTGTTGGGTTTTGTCGATGGTACTTCGGTATGTCCGCCGATCACCGCGCTTGCCGTGCCGCCTGCCGAGGGAGCTGTTCTTGCAGTGCCTTCGTCGGCTTCGTCTTCCGCTGCTCGGAGTGCATGGCTCCGTCAAGATAAGGCCGTGCTCTCCTTATTAATCTCATCCTTGTCCAACGAGATGATGCACCTCGCAATCGGTAAGTCCACTTCTCGGCATTTGTGGTTGGCAATCGAACAGGTTCTTGGTTCGACTACACGGGCTCGTGCCCTCCGGTTGGTGGACAAGTTGCAAGGATTACGGCAGGGGGATGCTTCGATCCCGGACTATCTTGGCCGTGCGCAGGTGCTTATCGAGGATTTAGCGCTTGCCGGCCGTCCGGTGACGCTAGAGGATCAGAATATGTATATATTCCGAGGCTTGCGGTCCGAATATCGTCCTTTGGTGGCGTCGCTCACAAGGGGTGCTCCGGTGTCTCTGCCCGAGCTATCCGATTTTCTTGTTTCGCAGGCTTTTATATGTGCCGATGATGCTGGTGATGTTGCTGCTGCTCCGGTCGCCATGGCGGCTCAGCGAGGTGGAGGTCGTTCGGGCGGGCAGCAACGTGGAGGCGGCAACCGCGGCCGTGGTCGCGGCAAAGGGCGTGGCCGTGGTCGTGGCGGTGCCGGGGCTGTCCAGTGCTAGATCTGCTCCGGCGAGGGCCATTCGGCCGCTTCGTGCTTTCGCCGGTACGATGGAGCTCCGGGGCCGAGAGCGCATGTTGCGTTTCCTGTGGATGATGCGGCTTCGGTTAGCACTCAGCAATGGTTTCCCGACACTGGTGCGTCGAACCATGCCACCCCAAATCCGTCTTTAATGTCCTTGACGGTCTCTTATAACGGTCTGGATCATCTTCGTGTTGGTGACGGTAAGTGTTTACCTATTATTGGTACTGGTTCATCTTCGGTAGCCTCTTCTAAAACACTGTTTCGGTTGTCTGATGTTCTTTTTGTTCCTGGGCTTTCTGCGTCTTTATTATCCGTGCAACGGTTTGCCCGTGATAATAATGTATTCTTTGAATTTCACCCTGATTGTTTCTTTGTGAAAGATCGTTCAACCAGGGAAGTTCTGTATAGAGGGCAGGCTTCGGGGGGTCTCTATTCTTGGCCTGTTTCTCGTTCGAGTCCCGCTGCGTTAGTGGCTTCGCGTGTCTCCTCTGACGTTTGGCATGGTCGGTTGGGTCACCCTCATCCTCGTGTCTTGCGACAGATTTTGAATTCGTGTTCCATTGATTCTAGTTTTAGTAATAGTTCGGTGTCATGTCGTGCTTGTATGCTTGGGAAATCATCTCGGTTTCCCTTGCCTCGTGTCAATACTACTACGTCGCATGTTTTAGAGCTTATTTATACTGATATTTGGGGCCCAGCGCCTTTTCTTTCTGTCAGTGGTTTTCGTTATTTTGTTTTGTTTGTTGATGACTACACACACTATGTATGGTTTTATCCTATGCGATTAAAAACTGATGTGTATGCTATCTTCGAGCAGTTTCGGTCACTAGTTGAGCGTTCATATGGTCGTAAGATTGTCTCTATACAATCTGATTTAGGGGGAGAGTATAAACGGTTGCACCGTACTTTTGTCTCTTTGGGTATCAATCATAGGCAATCTTGTGCCTATACCCATGAGCAGAATGGTAGAGTTGAGCGTCGGCATCGTCACGTTGTGGAAACGAGTCTGGCTTTCTTGGCTCAGGCTTCGGTTCCACAGCGATATTGGGATTATGCCTTTGAGACTGCGGTCTATCTCATCAATAAAATGCCTACTCGAGTTCTAGACAATGTCAGTCCTCATTATCGTTTGCATCATTCTAATCCTTCTTATTCCTTCTTACGTGTGTTTGGCTGTCTCTGTTATCCTCTGTTGCGCCCGTACAATCGTAACAAGTTGCAGTATCGGTCATCCCCGTGTGTGTTTCTTGGTTATCCGTCTTCGTTTCGTGGCTATCGTTGTTTAGATCCTACTACTAACAAGGTATTCATTTGTCGTCATGTACGGTTTGATGAGACCGTATATCCGTTTGCTTCTTCTATGCCTTCTCAGGTCTCTAGCTCTCGCCCGGTTAAGCCGTGGGTTGTTGGTGCCGTTCGGGTTGGTGTTGGCTCCGATGTTTGTCCCACTGGACCTGATCCTCATCCAGAGTTGGACGCGGATTCCGGGACTGCCGCAGCTGGTTCAGATTCTCGCACCGTGACTGCTACGGCTCCGGAAGGGGCGGTCTCGGGTGCTCCTACTGCGCCCAAGCGAGGCCGCCGTACGGCGAAGCCTGTTCAGCCTCGGTCTCATGTCATGGCAACCCGTTCTCAAGGACCGACGCAGCATGTGGCTCTTATGACTGTTCCTGAACCGACTTGTTATTCTCAGGCAGTTCGGTATCCGGAGTAGTGTGAGGCCATGGATCTTGAGTTTAATGCCTTGCTCCAGAATCACACTTGGCGTCTGGTTAGTCGTACACCTGGCATGAACGTTGTGGGGTGCAAATGGGTGTTCAGAACGAAGCGCAAGGCCGATGGCACGATTGAGCAGCACAAGGCTCGATTGGTCGCAAAGGGTTTCAATCAAGTCGCTGGGCAAGACTTTTTTGAGACTTTCAGTCCTGTTGTCAAACCCACCACCGTGCGGCTTCTTCTCTCTTTAGCCGTTTCTCGCGGTTGGGTCATTCGGCAGTTGGATGTTCACAACGCCTTCCTCAATGGTAATCTTGCAGAGACAGTTTACATGAGACAGCCGCCCGGTTATGAAGACCAGTCACGGCCGGATGATGTGTGTTTGTTACAGAGGTCACTCTATGGTCTTAAGCAGGCTCCTCGAGCGTGGTTCAATAGGTTGCATGCTTTCTTGGTGTCGGTTGGTTTTTCACCCTCCAAGACTGATGTTTCTTTATTTATCTATACTCGTGCCTCTATTTGTTTATATTTGCTTGTCTATGTTGATGATATCCTTGTTATGGGGTCTGATGCTTCGTGTGTTACTCGGCTTCTTACTGACTTAGCCTCGGAGTTTAAGATTCGTGACATGGGTGCTCCGTCTTTTTTTCTTGGCATTGAGACGGTCTCCAAGGATGGTGGTTTGTTTCTTTCTCAGCAGCGATACATGCGAGATATTTTGAGCCGTGCAGGTATGGTGGACTGTAAACCATTGGCTACTCCGGTTCCTGTGTCCCGACCTTCTTCTGATTCTGTGGTTCCCTATGCGGATCCCACGCAGTATCGCAGTCTTGCTGGGGCTCTACAGTATCTTACTGTTACTCGTCCGGATCTCTCTTTTGCCGTGAATCGGGTCTGTCAGCATATGCACTCTCCAACCACTGAGCATTGGGCTATGCTCAAGCGTGTTCTGCGGTATGTAAAAGGAACTCTGCACTTTGGTATTTTTATTCGTCCTTCCTCCTCTGTTGCGGTTCATGCCTTTTCGGATTCGGACTGGGCTGGTGATCCAGCTGACAGGAAGTCTACTAGTGGTTTTGCGGTTTTTCTTGGTGGCAATCTGATTTCCTGGTCTTGTCGGAAGCAACGCACGGTTGCTCGTTCGTCTACAGAGGCTGAATACAAGGCTCTGGCTGATGTGTCTGCGGAGGTCACCTGGTTGGTTTCTCTGTTGCACGAGCTTGGAGTGTCATTGGCTGCTCCTCCCACTCTCTGGTGTGATAATTTGGGTGCGACTTATCTCTGTTCCAACCCGGTGTTCCATGCTCGTACGAAGCATGTGGAAATTGATTACCACTTTGTTCGTGACAAAGTGGCGAAGAAGGAGTTGCAGGTTAGCTTCATTTCCACAAAGGATCAGCTCGCTGATGTGTTCACTAAAGCTCTCCCTGGTCCGCGTTTCTCTACTCTATGTGGCAAGCTCAATGTTGTTGCTAGTCCACCTTGTGCTTGAGGGGGAGTATTAGGACTCTATCATCATTAGTGTTCGTTACCTATTATTATTAGTAATTAGTGTTCGTTACCTATTATTATTAGTATTCGTCTTGTAATAGGTTTACTATTCACTACTATATATACTCCTGTACAGACTCATTATTATTCATTCAGATATATCGTATCCTCATCCTCCCTACATAATAGAAAACATTCTAACAAAGTTTTTACTTTTAAAAAAAATCTACCTATTAGTGTACGAAAAAATTCAAACTATCAAAATTTGGATATGACAAGCCATTGAAGTGTTTGTTGATTATTGATTATTTCATCTATTTTTATGATGGATAGAAAATCTCAACCCGTTATTTTTCTTAAATTATTCTCATAGTCAAACAAAGATGTGTTTCTGTCTAAAAATCCTCAAGTTTCATTACTTTTTCGTGAATTCAAATCTGATAACTTTTAGTAGTGAAAATCATGAAATATAAAATATAAAATATTCCCTACAAAGTACAATATAAAAAAAACAAAAAAAAACAAAAAAAAAAAAAAACCATAAAGATTTAGAGAGAGTGATCCCATTTCTCATTTGACCTCTAAGTATAAGGTTTTTTTTTTTTTTTTTTTTTTTTTTTTTTTTTTTTTTTTTTTTAGTACTACTGACTCAGTTACAATGTAGTATTTGTTCATAACTATTTTCTTAACTTATTAAAATACAAAAAGTATCGTTCCACTGGAATTCAAACCTATAACCTCCCATTTGAAAGAGTCACTTCATGCTACTACATCACTAGGTCATTGGTCCTCTAAGAATAAACAAAGTGGGAAAACTATAAAATAGAAAAGAAAAGTAGAAGCACACTTATGATTAATTCCCATAATAATGAATAAGGTTAAATGTGAACCTAGCATATAGCATTAAATCAGACGATATGTTGCTTTCCTCGTAATGTTGACGCATATGGTACATGTTAATTGATCTGACAAGCACCGACGCTGCCATCGTCGGTGGTCCTCTCATCTACTGCATTGCATGCTGTCATAATTGGCTGCCAAGCAATCACCATTATACTTTATGATTGAATTAAATTGTGATTCATCATGCACATAATAATTTTTATCTATTTATAAAAATATTTTAAAATTTAATTTTTACAGCGTCTAATTGTATTTTTGTTGGTGTCACAACCACACATTGTGGTCCGGGTCTTTCTCTGTCCGTTTAACGATTCAGGTCCACCCGGTTCGCTCCGAGAGAAACAAAAGCTGACCCAAAGGGAATTGTCACTTGTGGGAATCAAACCCAAGTTATCCCAGAATTCTCCCCCATAAAGAAAGCTCATTTTCCATTTGAGCTACCCTGTTGGGTTATTAGTTATTACTGATCGTAACAATGTGTTTTATGTTACTAGATAAATGTCTAATGTAAGAAAAGAATAATAAATAATACTTGGTTTTATTCCAAAGAAAAGAATTATTGTCCAATACATGATTAATGTATGGAGTTTAATTTTTTTTAGATATCCTTATGCAAATTAACAATGATCATATCTGATCTTAGAGAGACGAAACTTGCTGCTTTGTTCATATGAAATTCAGTTGAAATAGTGATTTTTTCTTTAAGATGATTGTAATCGAGATTTTTAATGAAGAAATGTTTAGATGTATATAATAATTTTTGTAGTAAATATAAATAAAAATGACACATAATCTCAATTATAATAACAAAATGACGGGTCGGTTCTGGGGCGAAGTATCTCTCAGGCATGGGCGCGGCGGAGTCAGAAAGTCTAGGTTAGGGGATCAAATTTATAGAAGAAATTTATCATGTTAGTCGGTAATAGTACCAACCATAAAATATCATTATATATACCCTACATGATTATGCCGATTATTATTGATAATTATTTTTATTTATACTATGTGCAATAATATATGAAATATATAATTACATGAGTATGATTGTTAAGGTTGTCAAACATTACTTTCGAATTTTTCACTTAACACGACATATATATAATAGTAAAAAATAAGGAAAATTATAATTTTTATCACTAAGTTATATGACAATTGTAGAGTTAATTCCAGCAATGGTCCTCCGACTATATTAATTTCCAAAATTAGTCATCGACTTTTAATTTGGACACTTTACGTCCCTTGACTTTCAATTTCTCTCCAATTGAGGTCCTTTCGTCAGATTACGGTAAATTGGACTTTAAATGAAAGGGTAAAGTAGTCATTTCATATGCCTAATGTATAATTCTTCGTATTTCTCCCTTGTATGCGCTACTTCGAATATTAGATTCACTTAATTGCTTAATCCCAAAATCTGCTCGAAGAACAAAATTTCATTAGGGATTAAGCAATTAAGTGAATCTGATGTCCGAAGTCACGTATACAAGGAATAAATACGAAGAACTATACATTAGGTAGATGAAATGACTACTTTAACCTTTCATTTAAAGTCCACTTTACCGTAATCTGACGAAAGGACCTCAATTGGAAATAAATTGAAAGTCAAGGGACGTAAAGTGTTCAAATTAAAAGTCGGGGACTAATTTGGAAAATCAATATAGTCGGAGGACCATTGCTGGAATTAACTCAATAATTGTAGAATTCGTCTCTAATTGTTGGTCGTTCTCACTTTTTGTCCCTAAGATATACTCCGTAATTGATGTTGCAAATTTCGTTCCTTTACTAACAAAACATTAGGGACGAAATTTGCAATGTTAGTATAATTTAGGGACAAAGATTGAGCACAACCTATTATTAAAAGGATGAAATTTGCGACGTCAATTATAGCTTATGGACAAAAAGTGAGCACGACCAACAATTATGTACGAATTCTACAATTACCCTATAACTTAGGGATGAAAATTGTAATTTTTGCTAAAAGTATTTACATTTATTTAAATATGCGTTGTCACTATTTTATCAAATAAGAAGTTGTCAATTGTTTGGTCAACAACAAATTTTTTTTATAATAAATAGATATCTATTTTACGGATTAATTGAATATATATTTCAAAATTTAAGAGATGAAAACCAAAATCAATATTGCGAAATAAATAATTATTATTAATTTTTATAAATTTCAAAACTAATCATTTAACTTAGCAAATTTACATCCTAAAGTTGTGTTATGAGAGGAGGGCGGTTTGCATCATCAAGAAAAGCAAGGAGTTGGAAATACTGTGCGGTCTGAAAATTGGTGTTGTTATCCTCAGCCATGACAGCAAGCTGGAGAGTTGGCTCCCTGAACTCAACGACGTGAAGGATTACTCGACATAATAAGTTATCAATTAATTAATCAATTAATAAAACTAAAACAAATATACCTCAAATTTAAAGAGTAATGAAATTAAATTAGATACTTAATGCTCTTCATTATTGAAATCTTGACCAAAAATAAAAAGCTAATTAATAAAGAATAATGATAAATTTGATTATTTCATTTATTTACTTTCAATTAATGAATTTGGGCTTTAATACATATATTTTGAGTTCATTTAATATATGCATAATAATTTTTTTAAAAAAAATTAAGAGGGGCTTGATCAAATTTAGATCAACGGCTCAAATCAATGAATTTTTAAAAAAAAATGTTTTTTTTTTTTGAAAATAAAAAAATGCGTTGTTATAAACCCATGATCTGAAACATGTTTAGATGTATAATAATTTTAGTAAATATAAATAAAAATGATAAAAATGACACATAATCAATTATAATAACAAAATGACAGGTTGGTTCTGGTACGAAGTATCTCTCAGGTGAAAGATGAGGTTAGATCTGAGCCGTTGGTCAAATCTAGATCAACTGCTCAGATCAATGAAAAAAAAAAGCGTTGTTACAAACTCAGGATCTGCTACTGGCGCTCATCTATTCTCTTCTATGTTACTTTGTCAATATCCATTAACATATCTGAAACATTATTAGAAAATGATAGTGGTTGTGTTTTGGGACTGCAAAAAAAAAAAAAAAAAAAAAAAAAAAAAAAAGTTAAAGAAGAAAATTGTAAAAAATGGCGCACTTTAAGAAGGAAAACCACGCACCTAAAGCTTTAGGCCGACGCACCTTAAGTTTCAACAACTGACGCACCTTAAGCACACAGCACAGAAACCACACACCTTAAATTTGACCTAGATGCAAAAAGACCAAATTGCCACTACATTTTTTTAATCTGTGTTTAATCTGAGTTGTTGATTTTGATTAGATCAAGGGTTGAGATTAAACCCCATCTCCGCACCTGAATCTTATTACCGCATTTGATCTCTCTCTCTCTCTCTCTCTCTCTCTATATATATATATATATATATATATATATATATATATATATATATATATATATATATATATATATATATATATATATATAATTGTTAACATTATTAAATAATCTTAGAGGGAAAAGGAAAAAGAAGAATTAGAAGAATTGTTCCTGCAAAAATGATTCCATTAGATTGAATATGTAAAGAGATTGACGTGTTTGTTAAATAAGGGTGATAGTTTAACACTCATGCTATATGTTTTTATTAACTATTCTTGAAATTGGAAATTATTATGTTAGAAAAGAATGGTATATAATAACTTTTGATGATGCTTTTCAATTGCATTTGGAAATCATATATATTTTATATTCTTAAAAAAATTAAGGCAAAAAAATTCAAATCAAATAATTTTGAAGCATAAGTCTATGATAAAGCAGAAGAGTTCATATTTGAATGCTTTGTAATTTTGTGGCTGACATTAGCAACAAGAGATTTTCTACTTTGTATTCAGTATTCTAATACATTAGTGGGTTCTCTCATGGGTGATACGAAAATAAAAAGTAGATCAAGGGACAATACCATATGGTAAATTACTATAAAAATTTTCTCTTTGTCCTCACATTTACATACAAATTAAATTTGTTTATTTGATATCTTCTAACTTGGTAAAGATGTTATTTTTTCTATATCATTTTATGTGTGTGATTTTGTAAGCGAGACTTGATTTAAATTATCTACAATTTTAACTTTTTTAGTAATATTTTTTTTTAGAATAAGGTCCAAATTGGCCACTGAACGTAACATGAAAATGTAATTAGGCTACTGAACGAAAAAAAAAGTGTAATTAAGTCACTGAACACTCCAAATGTATGCAATTTCACCTGATAGCAGGTTACCATCAATTCTAGCAGTTTACCTGCTTACGTGGCAGCTGAGTTGGCATTTTTAATATTTTTTAAAATAATTTTTAATAATAAATTTTTTTAAAAATTAATTTTAAAAAAAAATTTGTAGTAAATTTTTAATTTCTTTTTGTAGTAAATTTTTAAAATTTTTTAAATTTTTAGTAAATTTTTTAATTTTTTAAATATTTATTAAAAATTATTAAAAATGCCAACTCAGCTGCCACGTAAGCTGTTAACCTGATAAAATTGATGGTAACCTGCTATCCGGTGAAATTGCATACATTTGGAGTGTTCAGTGGGATAATTGCACTTTTTTGAGTGTTCAGTGGCCTAATTGCACTTTTTTTTTTTTTTTTTTTCGTTTAGTGGTCTAATTGCACTTTCAGGTTACGTTCAGTGGCCAATTTGAACCTTATTCCTATTTTTTTTGAGTACTACTGACTCTGTTACAATGTATTCCTTCCGTTCCATTTTATATGTCTTGTTCGATTAACAAGGTTTGAGTGAAGTTATTTTTAATTCAATTTTTTTTTTATAATATTAAGTTTAGTATTAGTATACAAAATTTATATATTTAGAAACTACACTAAAAATAATATTAAACACAAAAAATCAAATTTAAAAATAAATAAAAAATAATAAAGAAAATAAACAAAAAGAAAGAGTGGGTTTGACCAATGAATACTAAGTAGGACAGATAAGAGAGTAATATATATTCATAATTATTTTCTCAACCTACAAAGCACAAAGAGTCAATATCGCTCCCACTGAGAATTGAACTCACGACTTTTCATTTGGAAGAGCCTGGTCCTTGGCTAGTACGAAGTAATATTTAATTTAATGTTAATATATAAAATGTATATATTTAAAAATTAAATAAAAAATACTAATAAACTTTTTATTAACAATTAAAAGAAAATGCTAAAGAAAAAAACTGAAACACGAGTCACATGTTAAGTAAAATGGGATATATGATATGATTCCAAAAAAAAAAACATTTTCCAACTAATTGGAGAATTTATTGGGATTTGTTTTAGAGATTAGAGAATAGGGAGTAGAAACACAGTAGACGAATTGAAGTTAAAGGGTGACAGGCGCGCAAATCGCAATATCGGATTCCCACTTGCCTTTGAGCGAGTGTCGGCAATGATTTCGATTTCCAACCCCAACCCCACACTCCATTCCCTACTTAATATTAATAGACTCCCATCATATTTTGGTCTCTTCACAAAATGAACTTCAAACACTAGACTAGACTAGACTTGTTTCCACAAATTCCTTTCACCCATTTTCCAAGGTACATTCTATACTATCTGTGCATCAAAGTACAGTGTATACATTGTTCAGTTCAGTTATTGCTTGCCGATGCTCTGCTTTTTATATTCCTTTCTAGTGTTCTTGTTTGATCTGGAAAGTTAGCTTCTTTGCCCAGTTTTTGCACAAAAAAGTTTAAAATCTAGAAGATAGTTGTGTAATTTATTATGATCTGGATGGGTTATTTTTGGGTTGGGGAGGGATCTGTTTTTAGAGGTTTATTTTGTTCTGATTCTCTAGTGTAGAGAAAAGGGGGAATTGAATCGGTATTTAACTTTATTTTTTACCTTTTTTATGATTATATGATTTTTGCTTTATGTGCACAGTGCAAGTGAAGAGATTATGCTTTCTAATTTAAATGCAATGCAATGTTAATCTGCAAGTTACAAATCTTGATGTCAGCTTAAAGAATGCTGTTTCTGTTTGATCCATTGAAGTTAACTTGTGTGTTGTTCTGCGAGTAACAATTCTTGATGACAGATTCTGTTCTTTAATTAGCATTAATTTCATTTCTTCATACTGGAGGACCATTTATAAGCTTGCTTAGATGATATATTAACAATAACTCTGGTTCTAATTTTGAATCGAATCTTTGTTTTTCTCAACTCATGTATTCATATTATCTATCTCAGTTTCAGGAGATTTATTAATATTTCTTGTTTCAGAAGTTCAAGGCTAATGGCTTCTGGGAATATCTCCCGGACCAATGGAGGGAGATCCAAATGTTATTCAACAGTTACTATCCTGACTTTGCTTGGGTTCTGTATGATTGGGATTTGGATGTTGATGTCATCGTATACTATTCCTGTTCAGGACATGGAGTTTTCTTCTTTAGATACAGTGAATGAGGTCAAATTGAAAGGAACCAAGAGTATTAAGGGCAGATTTGCACTTAGTTTAGATGATTCACAAACGGACGGGGAGACTGAGAACAATTCTGATGCTGAGTCCAGTTCAAACACCAATGGTGAAGATACGAGTTCAAATGATGAAGAATCAAGTCATGTGAGTGGGGATTTGGATAATGAAGTCGAAAAGTCAAATTCTGATGGCTTTGATCAAGCACAAGAAAGTATAAACGAGTCTGAAGACAACAGTGGAGAGGATACAGTTAATTCTGAGCACACAGAGGGCAGTGAAGAAAATTCAAAGCAAGAGGATGAAGATAATGTTGAGACTAAGCAAGATGAAGGTTCAGATGATAAGTCTGGAAGTGACAAGGAAGATAACCTTGTAATCAACCAGAATGGAGATGAAGTTTTTCCATCAGGAGATCAGTCTGAGATTTTGAAGGAAACTACTATTCAGAATGGCCCTTGGTCAACTCAAGCTGCTGAATCTGAAAAAGAGAAGGAATCACAAGAATCTGTACTGTCGATGGGTAATAATGGCCATAAGTGGAGGCTGTGTAATACCAGTGCTGGACCGGATTATATTCCTTGCTTAGATAATTTACAAGCCATACGCAAGCTTCCAACTACAATGCACTATGAACATCGTGAGAGGCACTGTCCAGAAGAAGCTCCATCATGTCTTGTTCCACTGCCCGAAGGATACAAGCAGCCCATCAAATGGCCTAAGAGCAGGGAACAGGTATAGTTTCATGCAATGTTCTACTTGGTTTTCTTCTTTGATTGCAATTTTGTTTATTTAATGACCCAGAACGTTTGCTCATTTTTCAGATATGGTACTCTAATGTACCTCACGCCAAGCTTGCCAAGGTCAAAGGGCATCAAAATTGGGTCAAAGTTACTGGTGAATATCTTACTTTTCCAGGTGGTGGTACTCAGTTCAAGAATGGAGCTCTCCACTATATTGATTTTGTCCAAAATGTTAGTTCTTTCAAGCTCCAATGTGCTATGTTTTTATTATTTATTTCTTTATCTCTTTTTCTACCTTCACCACTTAGTATCAATTGTTTTTCTTATTCCTGTAATAGTGAATAGTTTCTTTAGTTACAATGTGTGAGCTTTAGATAATTTATTAATAATTGTATTGGAAAAAGTTTATTTTTCATCTTTTTCCTTGCTATACAAGAGTAAGATTTTTACACTCATCATTACTTCTACTTGGTGGAGTTTTCTACTAGAAAGTGGTATGCATTGCATTGATTCCTCAATGAAGCTATATTTTTTCTCAATGCTATAGACACATTGCTACCAGAATTTTAAATTTAGGCAGAAAATGTTTGGCAGTGTTGTCTTTGTGTATCCTGTTTTCTGGGTCAGAAAATAAATTTTTGAAGCTCCTAGTTACTTAACCTATGATTATTTTTGCGAACATTTGCAACATGTTTCGATTAATGTGGATCTTTGTATTATAGACTATAGAGTATTGTTGATGGATATTTTCTGGTTCAATTCTTGAAACTGGTGTTTTTTCTGGCAATGCAGTCTCTTCCTAAAATTGCATGGGGAAAAAGAACTCGTGTAATATTGGATGTTGGCTGTGGAGTGGCGAGTTTTGGAGGATACCTTTTTGAGAGAGATGTACTTGCAATATCCCTTGCTCCAAAGGATGAGCACGAGGCACAAGTGCAGTTTGCCCTAGAAAGGGGTATTCCCGCTATATCAGCTGTTATGGGTACAAAAAGACTACCCTTCCCCAGCAAGGTGTTCGATGTTGTCCATTGTGCACGCTGTAGAGTTCCATGGCATATCGAAGGTGAAGCTTTCAGCTGGGCCCATTCGCTGTTATATCACTTATGTATATCAATGTACTGATGGTTAACGTCTTAGTAAATTGCAGGTGGTAAGCTTCTGTTAGAATTGAATCGTGTCTTGCGGCCCGGTGGGTACTTTGTATGGTCTGCAACTCCAGTATATCGTAACGACCCTGAAAACGCTGGCATTTGGAAAGGTGATTGCTAATTACTTGATAAAATTTTTATCCGTTCACTAGCGAGTCAGGGTCTGATGCCCCGTTCTCTGATTTTTGTGCAGCTATGTCTGAGCTGACAAAGTCAATGTGCTGGGAGCTAGTGGTAATAAAGCAAGACAAGTTGAATGAAGTAGGTGCTGCGATCTTTAGAAAGCCAACTTCGAATGATTGCTATGATGGAAGAGCAGAAAATGAGCCACCGATCTGCAAAGAGGCTGATGATCCCGATGCTGCCTGGTACAGTTCTGTTAAACATTGCATACTTATTAGTGATATATCCATCTATCACAAACTAGCATTAAGAAGTGTAGAAAAGCAGTCGAAGGTGCATTATAAATTTACATATAGAAAATTGCAACCGGAAAGAAGAGCCGCAAGAGCGAGGAATCTTGTTGGATTTGTAAAAACATTAGGAAACTCACGGGATCTACTAAAACTACCCTGGGTATCTGCTGCCATGATAAATATAATCATTTTGTTGCAAAAAATGATTTCGTTGATTTTATACTGCAACGAATTCTTGTACAGGTCTGTTAAGTAAGACATGAAAAGTGCAGAATTGCATTGGTTATTTGAAAATCATTGACATTGAAAAAAAATGTTTTTCTGCATTATTTTCTTTTTGATCCCTCTTGAGATATGGTCAGTCAAGTCATAAGAAACTACTTATATTTAAATTTTCATGATGTCTTGTTCTGAAATGCACATAATTTTTTAGCGGCTTCTAAACGGTTATCTATTTGTTTGTTATTTACATTGTGCTAAGCATAAAAAACACCATCTTCAGTGCTCAGGGTTCATTTGCTGCCAAAACATCTGTTTTGAAGGAAAATATCCTCTTTCCATTAACATCCCTTCCTTCCTACAATGATAAATATTTTATTGATCTATTGAAAAGTCGTTCTGCTTGGAAAATGTGTTTATTTTTATTTATTTATTTTGTTCAGGAATGTGAAGCTCCAGGCATGTATGCACAAAATTCCAACAGGAGGTTCAAAACGTGGATCACGGTGGCCTGAGGTATGGCCAAAGAGGTTGGAGAAACCACCTTATTGGTTAAAAAGTTCCGAACAAGGAGTTTATGGTAAATCAGCTCCCGAAGATTTCACTGCTGACTATGATCATTGGAAAAACGTTGTGTCGAGGTCATATCTGAAAGGTTTTGATATTGACTGGTCGTCAGTGAGGAATGTCATGGACATGAAAGCTGTGTATGGAGGGTAAGTTATTATTCTTTATTTTGCTTTCTTTCTTGGATGTGTCATTCTTTCTATAGTTTCTGGCGGACTTAATATCTCCCATGGTCTTCCGAGTATTAGCGATTTACCAGCTGTGGTCACCCGAGTTTTAAATGACCTCCAATGGTCCTCCATGTTTTAAAAAATAACCACCCGTGGTCCTAATCCTTAAAAAAATCCGAGTTTAAAATGACCACGAGATGTCCTAAAAGGATCACGGGTTATTTCTTAAAACATGGAGGACCATTGGAGGTTATTCAAAACTCGGATGACCACAGCTGGTAAATCGCTAATACTCGGAGGACCATTGGAGGTATTAACTTGTTTCTGGCGATTACATTTTTCATTTTATGATAAGAAAACTGCCACCTTTAGCCGCTGAAAAATTTATTCTCGTTGCAGATTTGCTGCAGCACTCAAAGACTTGAAAATCTGGGTTATGAACATAGTTCCAATCCATTCACCCGACACACTTCCCGTAATATTCGAGCGTGGTTTGTTCGGGATGTATCACGACTGGTGTGAATCTTTCAGCACATACCCTAGAACATACGATCTTCTCCACGCTGATCATCTTTTCTCCGAGATGAAGGAAAGGTAAGATTTTTCGCACTCCCGCCTCTAAAACTTGCTCATAAACATTACTCCACTGGGGGGTTAAGTGACACGGGAACACTCTTTCGAAAAACAGGTGCAGCCTTGAGGGCGTTATTGCTGAAGTGGACCGGATTCTGAGGCCGAAAGGGAAACTGATCGTCCGGGACAATTCTGAAATGATACTTGAACTGGAGAAAATGGCTCGATCGCTACACTGGAAAGTGAAATTTACTTTCTCAAAGGATGACGAAGGATTGCTTTGTGTAGAGAAGACGCAATGGCGCCCAACACAGACAGAGACTATAATGTCGGCTATTGCATAGTTAGTAGTTACACTGCTTGTTGATTGCCAACAAAGGCTAATCATCTTCAAGTTAGGTATACTGCATTTCCACTTCATAATTATTGAGGATGCATGTTTAGTAGATTCACACTTACACATGATAAATTATTATTATTATTATTATTATTATTATTATTATTATTATTATTATTTCATGGGTATAATTGTTTCCAGTTTAGAGAATGTTTTATGTTCATTTTGCACGCTGTAGCCTTAATCTGTTGGAGTTGCTTTTGAAGTATAAATATGAATGGAAGAAGGCAGTAATGCCTTGATTGCTAAGAGTATGATGACAATTATATACTTTATATGATTTATTTTTTCTACCATGCAATGAGTTTAGTATTTGTTTTTATTTTTTAAATTCTTTCAGATATCAGGAATTGGATGTTATAAGTGTTTTTTTAATTATTATTATTTGAATTTGAATTGGATACCGATATCATGTGACCTTTTAAAAGGTGAACCCTAACTATTACATAATTAATGATATTGTTAGAGCAGTTTCTATTGTTGCTAATTGGACTCTAAAGACAAACCATAATTACTAAACTCAAATAAATTTTTGAATCAAATTTAAAAAGAAACCATAACCAGGAAAAAAAATTAAATCATAAATTGTAAAAAGTATACAATTTACACTTATATGTATTAGGGGATACACTCTATCATCCCTCGTTTTAAATTGTTATATCTTCCAAGATGAATGACTCTAGTAGTCTAGTTGGTTCTTAGTTCTCTCCTATACATAAGTTCTCATTTTATCCAAATTTCTCTCTCTCTCTCTCACATACACACACATATTCACATCTTTTATTATTCACTACTCATAATACCTTTATTTTTTCTTTTATTTTTTTAATGAGAAAAAGTATCAAATAAACCCCTAAACTTTATTCAAGAAGTCAATTAGGCTCTTAAACTTTCAAAAGTTGCAATTAAACTCACAAACATATTGTTTTGAAGCAATGAAACCCACAAATCTGTTGGTACTTGGTCGCCTTCTCCAAATGTGACCAGCGAAGACGACCAGTTGGTCGCCTTCTCTAACATTGGAGAAGGTGACTAAGCGACCCACGACCGTTTGAAGGGGTTCGATGGAACCTTAGTTAACTTGCAATTACAGGTCACCAACAGGTTTGTAGGTTTCATTGCTTCAAAATAACATGTTTATGAGTTTAATTGTAATTTTTGAAAATTTAAGATCCAATTGACTTCTCGAGTAAAGTTTAAAGACTTTAAAGCATTTTTCCTTTATTGATACTTGTGTGTTTACTTTCTCTCAGCTGGCAAGTAAACTTGAATAATAATCAAATTGGACAGCACAAGTTATTACTCCGCTCTATTCAACCTACTGAAACACAAAGAGCTAATAACGCCTCTACTGAGGCTTGAACTCACAATCTTCCAAATGGAAGTCCAACCCGAGTACCATTGGACCACATAGTCCTGGTTATTATTATAAGGTATTTATTTTATTAAATATTCAATAATTCTACAAAATATTTGTATGCACTTGCATAATAAATCCTAATTCATTCTTCGGGAGATTTATTTGGTCTAACATTTATATATATATATCTAGATTGTATTTGTGTGTTTACTAGCTGATTGCTATCCTAGCATCTGATCTTGTAGGTCCATAGTTTGAACCCTAGTGGCTTCTTAATCTTTTTGCTTGTACCATCTTGAGTCATACAACTAGTGAAGTACAATGCATATACTTATTAGAAAAAAAAAAAAAAACAAACAGAACATAAATTAGAACATATAACTTTTTAGATTTTCTTTCAATCTAGCTATAAATTCCTTTTTTTAGGTACATTTCACAAATTTGTTTTAAAAACTTTCTATATCGTATACAAACCGAATCATTCATCTTAGTGTCACCAGCACCTCATTCACTTTATACTATAGTTCATAAATTTGTGTTACATAAGTTTGTCAGTACCAATAACCTTGTTATGACCTTTCCAAATAGTTGGGTAGATTCCTAACCACTCGAGCAATATTTGTAGAGGTTAATCCCCTGAATTTTTGAGAGGTAATATATATTACATCGTGTGGAGAGGCAATTAGAGAATATGATTTATACCCCATAGCATTTTGCAACCCACGATGGCTACCTTATAATAACTTGTATACATAATTTTAGGGTAAAATGTGATTTATATGGAAATTTTATTGACCATAAAAAAGGACAATAATTTGGTAATTTGTAGGCATTGATAACTACTTAGTTAAAAAAAAAAAAAAAATTCCTACACATACTCAATTTTTTACACATATTTGAAAAAATTAGATCCCACAAAGCAAAAATAAGAATTTGAACTTTAATACCTAACAAATTGTGTGTGAGAATATTCTTATTAGCTATTAACATTACTTGTATTACAAATTTTTTATTAATTTATAAAATAATAAATATTAGTTAAAATATTTGATATTAAGATTTATATAATAAAATAATGGATAGTACGCTTCAAATCAAGTGATAAATACTCTCCATGGGAAATGAAGTGATGTGTGTCTTGATACAATGAGCAGAGAATAAGGATGGTTCTGATAAGTGGCAGTCTCAATGGTGGACTCATAGAGGAACAGATGATGAAGGCTGAGACTTGAGAATAGCTATGAGGGTGTGGTCTGAGCTTCTGTGCAGCATCACTCTAAAGCCTCTAAGGTGGAGGATTGGTGCTGACATATGTTTGATCTCACCATGGGAAATGAAAGCATATGGAGCAGAATGGAAGGCTGATGGTTATGTTACTGAGCTGATGAGTGCAAAGGCAACCTTGAGTCTTGGAAGAGATCTGAATGCAGCCCCTTAGGCCTTAGGTGCAGTTGTATGCTGCAGTCCCTTTCTGAAGCTTTAATTTTAAAGTGAAGGATATGATAGGGCTGCCATGTAGAAGATCCTTCTATGGGAAATGAATCTGCATGACTTAGCTGCTTGCAGATCAGAGTCAGAGTTGGAATGGTATTGCAAGGGGCTTTGCAGAAGATGAGAAGCTGATGGATATATAGGAGCCTGGTGTTTATGAGTGAATAATGAGAAGCATGGCTCAGTTTTGCAGCATCATTCTGAGGCCCTATGGTGGAGGAATGGTGCTGCCAAATGGAATGCTGTTGGGGCAGGCTTATAGAAGGGATGTATAAAGGCTTTAGTATAAAGCAATTAGGAAGGCAAATGTGGGCAGTGCATCTTGAACCAAATCTTGTGGAATGGAATTCTAAGGTCTTTGAATCAGGATGAAGGGGAGGCATAAGGAGGTCCACCATGGAGGGTGGACTCTTGGGTAAGCTTGACTTTGCATCTTTAAAGTGAAGCTTTAATGGTGCCATGGATTTGATTCTACCATGGAAAATGATAATTCATGCTTGGATATAATGGGGCAGTTGTGGACTGCATGGCTTGGCCGAATGGCCATTGAAATTTAGGTGATGAATTTTGGTGAGAAGCTCTGGGCCTGGTCTAGTGGCTTACCGAGAGCATGGAATATCCAGTATTGGGCCTGGAGTTGGGGTTCAGGATTTTAAGGAGACCTTGGGCTTGAGTTGATGGGCCGATTGTTTGATGGGGCGTATGGCATTAATAGTAGGGGCCTGAGAATAAGCCTTATTATTTTGCTTGACAATATTATATGGGCTCTTGGAGATTAGTCGGGCTCTTGAAATTAAATAGGCTTGAGAGGGTCATTCATGAACATGAAGCCGAAATAATAATCTGGGCAGGTATGGTGGAATCCGAAGGGGCCTAAGAGACTGGGCTTTGGTTAGATTATGAATGGGCCAAGAGCTGGATGATGACCGAATGGGCCTGTGGGCCAGTTGGGCTAGATGATGGTAGGAAGCCGAATGGGCTTGGGAGAATAAGCCGGATGAGACTGAGAGCTAATTGAATTATTTCTTGGGGCATCTTGATGTGTGGGCTATTCGTGTGGCCCTTGGGCCGGTTTGTTGGGTTTTGGCCGTATGGGCCAGGGGCTGGGCGATTCTGTTGGGCCGAGAAAGGGAATTTAATTCCCATTGACCATGGTGGTGCATTAGATAAGCAAAGCTTATTAAGTGGAGCTTAATAATGCATGGAATAGATTCCACTATGGAAAATGAAATTCAATGTCCTTTTGATGATGGATTCTATGGAGGTATAAGGGAGGTTCACCTTGATAGGTGAAATTCATTGTGTGTTGGAAATTCATTGTGTGTTGGGTTTAGGCCGCTTGGCCTTTTATTTTGGTTTGTTGCATATTGATATTCTTTAGGCCATTATGGCTTTTATGTGGTTAGACCATTTGGTCCTTGTAGTTTTAGGCCATTATGGACCTTGTGAGTTTTAGACCATTTTGGTCCTTGTGTATAAAGGCTTTATGCCTCTTTGAGCCATAGGTCACTTTTGGGCCTATGGCGTGTCTTGTAAGGCCTTGGGCCTCTTTTTGGTGGTGAAATAAAGTTCGTGGTTTGCTTAAAAAAAAAGTGATAAATACTCGAACTTAAATCTAAAAACTAACTTAACTATTTATTAAAAACTATGCATATTTAACATGTATATATATAGTCGTCATCTCATTAGTGAATGGACATGATTTCCCTAATACAAGGTAAGAAATTTAACTTCTAAAAATATTTTAATAATGTTCATAATGACTTAGAATGTTCTATTTTGATAAAAAAAAACTTTCTAAAATGCTTCTCACTCAATACATTTTGCTAGGATTTGGGATAACACATAAAATGCACACACTTACGCACATACTTAGTATTTAAAACTTTGTTTGTCCTAATTATTTTTGTACTAATTAAACGATTTAATTTCTTGTCATTTTAAATAATTAATTGACTACTATTTATTTGAATGATTTTAACTTTAGAAAATATTTTCAAGAGATGTAAGAATGATTCAAGATTGATGATTACCTGGATGCGGGCTTCAGACTCGCCACGGGATCAACTACGTATGGAGCGGTGCTAGTGGATGGCTCACGATGGTCGCTTCTTGGCGGCTTGCAATGGGCAACTTCCCGTATGCTTCTCGCCTCTCATGTCGGAGTTCTGGGCTTGTAAGGAAGTTCTTTCTGGGCTTAAGGATCGAAATGTGGTGACGGTAGACTTATTCACGGATTGCTTGGAGCTTCGTAACAGCTTGATTTCAACACGTGCCAGTCCGGTCTTACGTTGGAATCATTATTGATCAGTGTAGAACGTCCATGGCTACATTTAGTTATTGTTCCGTTAATTTTGTTTCTAGAGCTTTAAATATTCAAGCTCATACTCTAGCTGTAGCTGCCTTTGATCAGGCAAACCCGCTGTACTGGGACTTTGTCCCTCCTGACTCTATTGTTGCTTTCATTCATTAATATATTGCAACTTTATCTTTCAAAAAAAACAAGTAAATTTAGAGATGGAAGAATAATTTAAAGTTAATAATCAAGCAAAGTAGGGGTGAATATTAAATATCAATAATAAAATCTCAAATTCTATACTTAGTATTAATATTTTTTCTTTTTAAAAACAAGAAATTAATTTTAGTATATATATTATAATAAAAAATTAATGTAAAATATGTAAACATATAAATTGACAAGTATTTTCTATGCGCGATTCACAAAAATCGATATATGCACAATATTAATACTCTATATTAAAATCTTAGATTTATTTTGATTTTAGATATTTATATTCTTGTATAATAATAATAATAATAATAATAATAATAATAATAATAATAATAATAATGTAAACTATTTTTATATATAAATTTGATATTTACATTTTAGGAAATGACTTATATAGTACTCCAATATATAATGTCTATATATTATTACCATTGAAAAAGATAAGAAAATATATGATGGATGCATATGCATGTCAACAATATATAGTTGGAAAAGATAATGGAAGTTAGAATGACATGGATATTTTTTTATCAAAATATTGTATAGTACAACTCTTATAGCATAATTTATAAAAAAAGTAATTGAGCTGGTTACTGATTTGGAGACATGGAACTTAGTAAATAATGTGGTAAGACCTAAAGTAGTAGAGATTTTGGTTATTCTAGGGGTGAGTGGGGATGATGCAGATGCAGATACTGATGGAGAAGGAGTTGGGGATAGTTCAGATGGGTCTAATTGGGAAGAAGGGGATTTTTCAAATGATGAGTTAGAGGAGTTTGGGGGAAGTGAATATGAAAATGACAAGGCTGATGACCAAGACTTTGTGAAGCATGTTGATCCCCAGTTGAGTATGGAGAGGTTGGAATTCCTACAAATGTTGAGGCTGAAAAACAAGGTAAGACAGTCTAGAATGATGATGCAGTAAATCTGTCAAATGATGGGGCTAAAGAGGCAGAGGGGGGAGGGGTTGAATTTCCTATTCCTGTTAGGCATATTCCTCAATTACCATCTCCACTATGGATGGGTAGAACATTTAGTAATAAAGTGGAGTTCAAAGATGCATTGAAGGTGTATGCTATTCAGTTTGGCAAGGGATGGGGATGGGGACAGGGTCGCGGGGACGGGGAGTACACTCCCCGCCCCGCCCCGCCCCGTTGTCATGCCTAATAAAAAGAAAGCACAAGCATAAATGTTCAACCTTTGCCCAAATCAAGGGGACAAAAGTCACTTGGAATCACTAAGTCAAGAACTAAGGTGCCAAGAAAATACATGACAAGGTCTTCCAACATTATGAAGTTCAAAAATGACAAGTCCTCTCCAATTGACTTAGAATGACAGATCTGAAGTTGTGGACAATGACTTATGGTTTATTTTGTACCAAATCTTGTAATTTTGTGGCAAACAAACAAAACTAATAACCAAACCTCGTGGTGATTTGGTAATCAAAAATATTTTATTTGATTTGTTTATTTGTGAATGAATTTGCTTTCCCCTTTTTGTTGTTTCATATAATCTATCAAATTCATAAAACAAGCAAACACCATTTCATTAAACAAGCAAACACCATGAGATAATTTTTCATTACAAACACCATTGTAGTACATTTATAGCTCTTTTCAATTGCCTAAGCATGAGAGAGCATTTTCACCACTTCTACACCACCATCACATGTACAATTAAAATAATAGAAAATCACAACCAGGATTAATTTGACAACATAAACCAAACCATCACAACTCTACATGAACAATTCAATTTAGAATTCTTATCCCTAGTAGTAGTATTAGTACCTCTTATTTTTGTTTGTAGCCTTTCAATTTCTTCCTCATTCCAATTTAACCTCTGTAACAATCCAGGGATTATTGCCTTTGATCTTGAACACATTGGTGGGTCATAGCATCTCAGAAATCCATACCCACCAACACTCATTCCCTGAACCAAAAACCTCTTCATAAAAAAAAAACAAAAAAAAAAAAAAGGAATCAAATAATTACAAGGGAGAGTGACTTTACTAACCCTATCCTTCGTACAAACCCAAAACCTCCTGCTCGGATTGTCGTTCGTCCACGGCGTTCGAAGCTGCAACGATTGGCTACACTGACAAATGGAAATCGCCGTTGAACAACTTCTTGATGAATTCTGAGTCCACTTGCTATCGGTATTGACGACAGAGTGCATGATAATTAATGCGGTATCGCTGTTGAATACGAAGGATTGTACGAAATAGGTGAGTAATTTGTTGCAGAGAAGATGAAATTAGGGTTCGCAAGTTGGAAGACACCGGGAAGAGGGCATATATAACTAACGTATGGTGGGAAATGCGGGAAAGAATAGAAGGACTATTATGCCCTCAAAGTAGACGGCCATTTAACACCCAAACTGATGGAAGACCATATTGGACACAAAATCAATACTTGAGGACTTAATCTGTCAAAAATAAAAGTCGAGGACCAATTTGGTACTTTCACCATAGCCGAGGGACCAAAACGGTAATTAACTCTAACAATTATCAAGGGAAAAAAATTAAAATAATTTTTAATCAATATATAATAATTTATAATTTTTTTTTGAAAAGTAAAAACAAAATATATTAATAAAGATCAAAGTTCAGTAGATGAAAAATAGAAGGAAACACAATCTGACTTCGAGAGAGCTTCTCTAGCTAGTGCATAGCCAACCCTATTCGCAGATCGTTTGACAAAAGCAAAGTTAAGATCAGTAAAGTCTCTAGCTAGTTCCTTAATATCAAAAGATGAGAATAGATGAATATTATGCAGAGCATTGATAATCTGGGCACAGTGAGTCTCAATTAGGAGCTTGTCGAATCTGAGCTGCTTCAACCACTTTAAAGCTTCCCTGACAGTGAGGGCTTCGGCTTCTCCTGGCTCAAATAAACCTTTCCAGGGCATCTCGATCTCTAGCTGCCAGGAAGTCACCCGTAGAATCTTTGATCAGGATTCCCAATCCCATTGTGCGGCTACTAGAGTCCAACGCTGCATCAACATTAATCTTTAGCCAACCGGTAGGGGACCTCGTCCTGTATTCTGTCTGAGTTTCTGCAGAGTTAGGAGATTGATCACGATATTTAACAGCTGTCCATTCCCGTAAGAAGATGCATGCCCTCTGCCAGTGAACATACCCTTGGCATCCCCTATCCAGATGATTCTATCATCCACTCTGCTCTCTGCCACAGGAATCTTCATAATCTAGTGTACATCGTCCTCAATAAAAACATCTTTTAGAATGTCAAGCTCCCAGTCAGTCTTCTGAATGTTCAAGAGGGCCTACACTTTGATGTCTTTGAGTTGATCAATCACTGGAGTTTGAATAAAATTAAAGGTAAAGAAATATTAGGAATCCAAGGATCACCCCAAACTTGAGTTTTTTCCACTTTTGGTCACTTGACTTTACTTGTGCTGACAAATGTGATTCATGACTTTTATTTCAGACAAAATTAGTGCCTAACTTCAATTTCTTTTCCACATTTGGTCCCATCGACCAAGAATCCGGCCAACCCACCGGAAATTTGCACATCTCTTATTTTTCTAAGGGTAAATTAGTCTTTTCTTGCCCTTGTAAAATAATACGTAGTAAAAACTAAGAAATATTTAATTGCTTCATTCTCGTCAAATTAAAGTTGCTTCCTATTATTTATTTATTTAAACCTCCATCCTCATCCTATAAATCAATGTCACTGCCAGTTTCTTCCCGAAGCTTCTCTGCTAACTGATATTTGCGTCTGCTCGACGGCGGTGATAGAAAAAAGCTTTATTCGGTGGAGTAGAGTCATCGCAAGAAGCCATACAGGGCTCTCTGAAATGTATATGATCTTCAAGCTCCTGATCATCGGCGACGAGATTGTTGAAGATGAAGAAGAAGGCGAGTGGGAGAAAAAAAGATAACTTTCAAACAGAAAACGAGGATCGTTGCTGCAATTCTCTCCAGATTGTCTGCTAAATGTATGTATAATGTAATTTTGCAGATATAGTGTAAACTTGCATGTAGATTTGAGAAGTTTATAGTGTAGGTTTACGGGATATATATTTGATTCGTGGAATTTATCAGAGGATTCTGATTTTGTGTTTGAGTTTTGAATACTCTGTGCTGTTATGCAGTGCGTAAATTTCGGAAGAGCGGTTTGGATTTGGAATTCACCGAGAATGACTGCGAAGACGATGATGATGAGGAAGGAGGCGGCAGCGCAGGGAAACGAAGCGGCGATGACAGCGACGACGGCGAAGATGAACGAAGTGATGTTGTTCGCGAAATGCGAGTGCTGCGGACTGACGGAAGAGTGCACGGAGGCGTACGTAGCGAAGGTCCGAGAGCGGAACCAAGGGCGATGGATATGCGGGTTGTGCGCGAGGTCGGAGCAGCATATTGGCAGTGAAGAGGCTCTGAATAGCCACACGACGTTCTGCAAAAAGTTCAAAGCTCAGAGGCCGCCGCCGAGCAAAGACAACAATGAAGCAATTAAATATCTCTTAGTTTTTATTATTTTACATGGCAAGAAAAGACTAATTTACCCTTAGAAAAACAAGAGATGTGTAAATTTCTGGTGGGTTGGCAGGATTCTTGGTCGGATGGGGCCAAATGTGGAAAAGAAATTGAAGTTATGCACTAATTTTGACTGAAATAAAAACCATGAATCACATTTGTCAGCACAAGTAAAGTCAAGGGACCAAAAGTGGAAAAAACTCCCCCAAACTTTAATAGAAGTCCCATTGCCCCCCTCCATCTACAGTACTTTGAGGTTAAAAAATTTGAATGTTTACCGTACTTAAAATAAATAAAGGTTAAATACAAAAGAATTAAAATATTCAATAAAATGAAACTATTTTTTTTAGTACTACTTACTCTGTTACAATGTAGTATCTGTTCATATAAATGCAAAGAATTAACTAAGCTAAGGGTGTGTTTGGTTCGCACGTGGGAATCGGAATCGGAATGTGAATCAAATACTTATAATTGTAATGAGTTTTGGTGAAAGTATTTTGCATGTTTGGTAATTAAATGGAATTGGAATGATTACCAATATTGATGTTTGGTTATGTATAACCCTATAATGGGAATAAAAGTTTTAAAAATACAAAAACAAAAAATCAAAGACAATTGATTATAATATAATGATGTCCAAAGCACCAACTTGAATAAAAAAATCAAAACAAAAATCTAAAAGCATTAATCCAAACTTAAAAATCATATTGATGAAATGATACTTGTTTTTAATTAGGGAATTGTATCAAGTTTTTTATTGAAGGGGTAATCAAATTTATAGTTGAGTTTTAAAAAGTTGTTAACCAAATTAATCTCTACTCTTTCTCTCTCTCTAGAAAATTTGAGAGTTTAATATATAATGAAGACTAAGGGTGTGTTTGGTTCGCACATGGGAATCAGAATCGAAATCGGAATGTGAATCAAATATATACTCGATATAATTGTAATGAGTTTTGGTGAAAGTATTTGCATGTTTGGTAGTAGAATGGAATTGGAACAATTACCAATATTGATGTTTTGTTATGTATGACCCTATAATGGTAATAAAGGTTTTAAAAATACAAAAAAACAAAAAATCAAATACAATTGATCCTAATATAATGACATCCAAAGTACCAATATGAAAAAAAAAAAAATTAAAAAAAAAATCTAAAAGCATTAATCCAAACTTAAAAATCATATTATCAATAAGATGAATTGATATTTGTTTTTAATGAAGAAATAGAATGAGGTTTTTAACTAAAGGGATAATCAAATTCATAGTTGAGTTTTAAAAAGTTGTTTGTTAACCAAACACTAACTAACTATAATTTTTATTCCTATTCATAGTATGTAAATTCATGAATTAAACACACCCTAAGTTATTTATACGGGCGTGACTTTTTTTTTTTTTTTTTGCTAGAAAATTTGATAGTTTAATATATAATGAAGACTAATTTACTATTGAATACATGCATATGCTAGGCAATTAGGCATCATTGTTCGTGCTCCACAGACAATTATTACTACATACTACATGGGAATAAATCATTAAATTTAGAAAGTATAAAATATACCATTATACATAATGTCTCATCCCAAGAGACAGGGATTTACAAAATACAACATTAATCAATGCAACCCCCTTTTCATCTTATGTAGATGACAATGTTCTTCCCAACATTGAAGGTAAAAATACAAAAATGGACATTCAAGGCTGGATATTCCAATCTTATCCTCACCTCAACGCTCGAGAGTATTTTGTTTCCTAAAGCCAAAAACCTCCGAGTCCCTGTCCCTATATAGCAACCTTCAAGTTGCTTATCACTAACATAACACTAAGTTGTAATTTCACTCCTACACAATTTAAAAAATGTAAAAAAAAAATAAAAATAAAGAGAGAATGAGAGAAAAAATAATATACCTAAAAGTTTTCTATAAAAATTCACAGGAAAATGAAACAATCCAATGCAATGAGAGGATTATAGATGTCCTCCATTTCCTGGCTTGATTGCACTTCTCCATCCCTCTTTGAATTTACTATATTACCCTTCGTCCGCGGCTGACAGTTGGGACTTGCGGGCTTGAAGTTGTGTTTTCCGACGCCGTTAAAAGCACCGCCGTGTCTGAAAGGTGAAATGTCCATTTTAACCTGCCCATCCGCCGAGAACCTCCTGCTTGGAGAAGGCGACCTGAGGGCTCTATTTGGAAAATGGCAAGCGGCGGGGGAAGTGTTCATCACACTCTGGGGATTATCTTTTCTGAAGCTCTTTTGCCGAACCATGGTCGGGGAATTAGAACGGGGCCTTTTCTTTGGGGTCGACCCGCCGCCGCCGACTTGCCTTCGAGGACTCGATGGTTTCATCGCCACGGCGTTCGGGGACGACAACGAAAATGGTCGAAGGCTGCTTGTCCTTTCGAGGTTTCCCTTGTTGGGTTTCATGTGAATCACATGTTGGTTCTCCTTGGCGCAAGACCTCAGAAACTCGTTCGAAAAGGAGCGATCTCTGGAGGAGAGAGAATAGCTGCTGTTTGAGGCGGCGGAGGAGCAGGAAGATGAGGAGAGGGATGTGAGGGAGGCGGAGGAAGGCGACGGAGACACCGGTTTCTCCACCGCCGCCGGAGATATTGCTTGCTGCTTTACATGCTCGCCGCCGTCTTCTTCCACTTCTCCAAGATATGAGTTTTTGGGTTTGCATTTACTAAAGCAAGAACCCATTATGAAAGGAAAGGAGAATGAATGTCCGATGGGGAATCAGTTTTCAGTTTTGTCACGTCGTAATATATGCACAGTTTAATTACAAGAAGAAAAAATAATAAAGAAAATGAAATTAATTGTTTGGTAAAAAGATGGGGAATGGGAAAGCTTTTGCTTTCGTTTAACATTCTTTTCAGATATATTTGAATTATTGAATTGAATTTTGTTGCCGGGCATGGTTCCGTTGCGTAACGGTTATGTGGGGCCAAGAATGATGGGTTTTCACTTTTTGTTGAATGCGTTAATGTTATGGTTGTTTTTATATGTACTTCCAATTTTAATCTTGTATGTATACATGGGTAATAGACAATTTATAATTTTGTTTTTTTACATCCGATTAATAAAGGACACACGTGAATTGTTCAAATAATTTTTTTCATCATGCAATATGTATTAATTGAGGAAAAAAAAATATAAAAACAAGTGAATTGTTCATAAAATTCACAATTAATTATCACTTTAAAAAGTAAAGAGTAAGATATATAGAATTATTGACTTGTCTTGCTGACACACCCACTACTCCCACTAACTTCAAAAGTTGATAACATGGTATGTCGTTGACAAATTAATGAAATTATACCGTGGATCACATGATCCACCTTGTAAAATGTACAATTGATAAATATTTATTTTTAGTGTACTTAAGATTTTATATTAGAACAATTCCTACTACTCGCCCCGGCCTCTATCTACTCTTTTGTAGAAATTAATAACAAAATAAATAGAAAGGTTGAAATATTGAATGATTTCTCAACTAAGAGACTAAAGATCTAGATCGTCTTTGAGCTTTAAGTCTCTTGAGAACTTGATATATGAATGGCGTATAGAACTTTTAATTTGAATGCTTGATTTTAACTAATGTATCTTCTCCGATCCGTCTCTTTTCATTGGTATTTCTTCTATTTAGAGAGAAACAAATTCGAATCTCCCACGCTTGTCATTAAAATAATTTGCTTGAATTTGACAACAAGTATTTATGTCGTCCAATAGTTGCTTGTAACTTGTCCATAAATTTGATTTTATGCGACTTTCAAGAAACTTTCCAAAAAAGAAATGTATCTACTTTGGATAATGTGTCGACGTCCAAAAAGCAATAAGGATTTAGCATAGAATTGTTGGCTTAACAAGAAATCATCGGGTCTTCTAATGATATGGTTTTAATCTTAAAGATTAAAAATCCACGTATTAAACCCATATCCTTTATGCCAAATATCAAATTTAACATGTTTTTTGATAGTTCGATCATTTGATTGTTGGTACCAATGATGAGTATATCATCCACATATAAATAAAGAATGTCATAACCGTCTATCGTGTCATTTACATAGACACACTTGTCACTTTCGTTTATATTAAACTCATTTAGTCACCGTTAAATGATCACACTTTTCGTGCCATTGTTTAGGCACTTGTTTCAAACCATACAACAATTTCACAAATTTACAGACTTTTTTCCTGGGCCTAAAACCACAAAACGTTGAGGTGTTCTATATAGATTTCTTCATCTAACTCGCCATTTAAGAAAGCGATTTTAACATCCATTTGATGAAATTTCAAGTCTCACAATGCGGCTTTGGAAAGTGACGGTAAATATGTCACCGGAATGTATTTTGGAAAGAAATAAATTAAGCGTAGTACTTGTATTGCTAGAGTCTGTGTACAAGTATTGAGTGTGTCCTCTTCTGAATGAAGAGTTTCCTATGTAACGATCCCCTAATAATGAGGAGCCAATTTATATTTATTAACCATAGTAATGGATGAACAACTCTACATTATGTCCTGTCTTGAATAGGCTGATGCTTAGTAAATGCTTCTGTTATGTGACCTTTGGCTTCTTTGGGGCAGTTGCGGGTCGGGTGCTTGTCCCATTATTCTGTCACCACCCCTACTCCCGAGTCTATGATGGTGTTTGACTTGGCTTAGCAATAATAATTGTATCAAGATTCTGTATTAAAGATTCCTAAGTACCTTTCAAAAAAAAGATTCCTAAATAACTTAGGAATTTAATCCTTATAATATGGAATCTGGGATTCTCTTTACAAATATATATATATTCTTTATTTTTGCAAATATTTTCTTCTCCTCACAATATTTTCAAATATAGTCTTTTCGTTTTTATTTTATACCACCTCCATAATATAAACCTACGTAAAGTAATTTTGATCACTCCTTCATCAGTCCTTGTTAAACTCTTGTGTCTGGTAAGTTTTTTTATCTTCTTCTTTATCATTATTTATATTTTTTTTGACCTAGGTGCGGGCCTAGGTTTCGAAATGCGTCGTGGCCTCGGTCTGTGGTGCTCTCGTTGAGAGAAGGAGATCAAAATCTCAAGCAAGCTAAGCATTTGAAAGAATGGCTCGTTCAAGATCCAGCAACTCCCATAACTCACACGACCTGAACCGTAATGGCAACACCTCAGGCAAATTGCGACTGTGATTTGGCCCAAAACATACAAATTGGATACTACGACGGGAAGGCTAGTGGATCAGATCTAGAATTCCGAGCATCTAGTGCACTTTTATCAGTAGATGTTTTTCTTGTAATAAGCGGTTAAAAGTTGATCGGCAATAGCCCCGATCAACCGGCAAATTATGCCCTGGACCCGTGTCCACAGTGAATTGTGGACACGGGCCCAAAACGACGTCGTTTTTAAAAAAAAACGCGTCATTTAGTTAAAAAAAAAAAATTCGCGCGCGTTTTGCCGTTAACGGCGTTATTTTTTTTTTTTTGGATTACGAATGTACAGTTATGCCGTTATGAATGTACAGTTATGCCGTTATGAATGTACAGTTATGCAATTATGAAATTATGAACACAGAGCTCTAACATTATGAACTTACAATTATGAACATATATAGTGATAAAATTATGACCATGGAGCTTTAAAATTGTGAATATAGAGCTTCGAAGATTATGAATGTACAGTTATAGAGTTATGAATCTATAGTTATGGAGTTATGAATCTACAGTTATGAGATTATGAATCTACAATTATGGAATTATGAATGTACAGTTATTGATCGAATTATGAACAAAGAGCTCTAACATTATGAACTTACAATTATGAACATATAGTGATAAAATTATGAACATAGAGCTCTAAAATTGTGAACATAGAGCTTCGAAAATTATGAATGTACAATTATAGAGTTATGAATGTACAGTTATGGAGTTATGAATGTACAGTTATGGAGTTATGAATGTACAGTTATAGAGTTATGAACGTACAATTATGGAGTTATGAATGTACAGTTATTAATAATATAGTAATAAAATTATGAACATATACTCCTATAACGAAGCGGTCTGAAATTAAAAAAAAAAAAAAAAAGGGAGATAACAGTGCCTAACGGTACTGTTACCCGTGTCCAGCAAGCATGCTGGACACGGGTCCAACGCATAACGATTGCGATCAACCAGTATTGTAATTTTTGAAGTGTAATTGGTATTCATGTAACTAGTCGGGTAGGGATTCCCCGACTGGATAGTGTTTTGTAATCGTATAACAATTTCAATCTAATGTATCAATTTCTTATGATCACTCGTGTGTAAAGGCAGAGTAGTGAAGCCTGAAGGATGGTCCAAGACCGTAAAGCCGGAACAAGGGCAGAGGAGAAGCGCCATTTATCCTAGACCGTTATATCGGCAAAAGGACTGGTCAATGGACCTAACCCGACCAGAGGCCTTGGGGGATAAGCGTCCTCGTTAATGATCCATAGATCGGATAAAAAACATAATGCTCCCTAAACCGGAAGCCCAAGCAAGGCTTTTGCAATGGATAATATCCACAATAAAGATCAGTAGATCATTACACAGAGATATCTAGATCTCTAAGTCATATCTTTGCCTCTGAAGGTTGGCCGCGGCATAGTCCTCGGGAGATCGAAAAATTCTATAGTCATAGAATTCCAAGGAAATCTTTGCGGCGGAAGATGTCAAGGCCCGAGACCTGGTCGGGAAGGTATGTTTCTAAAATTGAAAAGGCCAGATATAGCGGAGCGGAAGACTTCAAGGATACTTAACGGATAGTATCTGGTTCTTCGACCTTTATTATTGTCCGGTAGGTGGCTTATGCTGCAATGGTGGCCCCGAGATTGAACCATTACAAAACCCCCCTGGTGCTTGGAATGTAGGGCTAGAACTAAAAAAAAAAAAAAAAAAAAAAAAAAAAACGAAATAGTTTTATGATGCACGGTGTCTCATGTCGGGCACAGATCTGGGAAAGCACGCCTAAATGCGATGGGTGTTCGGACAAAACTGGCTGGGGTGAACCTCATAGAACTTAGGAATGAGAGAAGAAAAATGGAGAACGGGAAAGTGAGTTGGGCTTTAAGCGAGTCGAGATGGATCCTGACCCAATCCCCCCGATGTCGCTCAATAATATTTCCCAAGATTCGCCTGGTGTCAAAATTTACACTACCGGTTAAGGGTGAGGATATCTCCTCAAGCTAAGTATAGGTGAGAAGTGGGAAATGTTATTCTATGGCCTCGTTGCTAAGGTACATGTGCTTCCCACTAACAAGAGTGGGAACATGAATCTGAAGAAACGTGCCACCAGAAAAAGAGGTGACTGGGCGGGTCGCGGTAGCCCGGGATGAAGTTTGAAGAGTATAAGAAATGTGAGGTCAGGAAGAAAAAGGAAACGATTCATAAGGAACCCGGGAGAAGGTTTCTCGGCCAGAGGGCCCCACTTCTTGGTCGGATGACGGCGGGGTAGAAAGACGTTGCTCGAGACGTCCCTCGTGGGCTTCTGCCGACTCCGCCTGGTTACCGAGAAGTCGTCGATCTCTCGGATGGTCGAGTCGTAGGAGGAGATTGAGAAGGACCCAACCTCAACCCTATCCTCGTAGTCCTTAACCGAGGCGTTCTGGCTATTGTAGTCCGACGTGTCTTCTCCTTAAGGTTAGGGGAAGACATTTTAGAATGGAGAAGCTAAATGGGTGAGTGTGTTCTTTGAAATTAACTTAGAAAATAGTAAATAGCTCGGGATGAAGCGCTTATTGGTGATGTGCACCGAAGACGGAAAAGACGGAAGGGCGTTGAGGGAATCTCCGCAAACAATTGTGCTTGGGAAACTCTCGAGTATGCAGGATAAGGAAGCATGAAATGGGTCCCCCTTCACGTCTAATTTATAGATGGCGAGCGGCGAGAAAATTTTAAAATTTAAAACGGATCAGGAGACAAGCGGCGATCGCCCGAACGTGCCTAGTGGCGTGCGTGAACGGTGATCCAAGCCTCGCCCTGCATGCTTACGCAGTTACGCCGCACACAATCTTTCCCTAAATGGAGGAAATTTATAAGTTTTGCTTGGACCATTTCAGGACACATATTAGATTAGAGTAAATACCAATTTTAGTCCCACGAGTATTAGCAAAACGACATTTTTGGTCCACATGTTTAATTCCTACCAAAATTCATCCCACAACTATTATTTTACTACCAAAGTTCATCACTCCAGTCACCGGAGAGGTTACGACACGCCGGATTCTTAAAATAATACGGATATTTTTTTCACTTTGTAATTAAAATCAAACTATTTCCTAAATTGCCATTAAACCTAATATTGGCCAATGCCTTGTAATTAAACCTGATCTGCAAATGCAAAAGAAACCTAATCAAACTATTACGACTAGCGAAATATATTAATTGCGACCCCATTATTCGTTAATTTTATGTGATCAGAGACAACCAGTGTTAAAATAGAGAGCAGTACTCCTCCTAACATTGCATTTGAGTCAGCTAAATTAGATGATTTTACAAGATGCATTGATGAATCACCTTCCTTGGACCCCAATACGCTAGCAGGTTGTACAGAAAACCAAATGAATGATGACAAGATCAATGGCAAATGTAATGGTTTGTTTGTGCAGTTTGAGCAATTGGTATTTGGTATAGATTTTTTCTTACAAGAAAATACACAGATATGCCATCAGGAAGCAGAACAAAATTCTAACATCAAAGAACAAAATTCACATAATAAACATGAACACTAGAACAAAATTCGCATAATAAACATCACCATACATTTAACAAAATTCACTCTGATATAGATATGGTCTTGGCCAATAGGTTTAATGGCAATTTAGAAAATAGTCAAAGTGACAAAAATACCCTTACTATTTTAAGAATCCGGCATGTTCTAATCTCTCCGGTGACCGGAGTGATGAACTTTGTGTTGGAAAAATTAGCTTAAAATGGCATATTAAGTGGCTATTTTGTGGTACAATTATCAGTGGGGTCCACTTCCGATTTGGGTCGGGTCAAAGTGGATTCGGGTTCTTCGTAGTGAGACGAAGAGATTGATATATTGTACGCTCAAAACGGGTAATGAGTGAATGAGATATTGATTCTCAAAGTAGACCCATTTAAGTTGGGAAATGAAGGGAAAATGTAGGACTTTGTCCCACATTGGTTTGGAAACAAGATTTGCCCCCCTTATATACATGAGCTCTTTTCAAGCTTGTAGAATTGTATAGCATAGAGGCTCTCTCGCGCGGGGGGGGGGGGGGGGGGGTGCAAATCAAAATCCAACTAGAGGACATCGAAAAGGCTTGAAATCAAGCTCGCGTGCGCCGGCACCTGCGGCCACGAATGTCGTCCGGAAATAGGCTGGCCTTGCGGGCTAAGTTATGCCTAACTTCGGTATCATTTTCCATCTGTTATAGTCACTGAAACCGAGAATACCACTCTCGTGCTACAGAGAGCACGAGAGTGTACTCTCGTATTGCACCATAGCACGATACTCTCGTGGTGTACCACAGCACGAGAGTGTGTACTCTCGTGCACCCCAACGGTCTGAAACTCGAAAGTGCAGAAGATTAAACTCATCTGTTACGGAATTAATACTGTTTTAATTCCACTTTTTAAATTATGAGTTTAATCCTACTTAGTGGTGACCGTTACAGGTGTTACACAATTGGTTTTAACACCAATTTAATGGCCATGTTGAATGCTATCCCTTCCAACATTCCTATATAAAGAGAGGTAGAGCAGTAGCATTTTACACATAGTGAGAAACAAAGGAATCCAGTAGCTTTTCATCTCAAAACTCTGCTTCTACTCTCTTCTTTTAGCCAACCAGTGTTCTAAGCTTTGCTTTGTTTTCCGGGTTCCTTGTTTAGGTGCTTAAACAAGGAATCGTAGCACGTTTTATCCTGGGAAACCTAGGCTACAACGCTCCTAGCACTTGTGGGAGGTAGCAAATAAGGTTTTAAGGAAAAGAACTTTGTGTTCGAACTCGTGCTAAACCTATACCCAAACACTCAACCTTTTCCTTCCCAATTTTCTGTTTTCCCATATAATATTAATCTTTCCGTAGGATTATTATTATTTTTGGGATTTTCAACCATATTACCCAACACTTTGGTAGTAAAATAATAGTTGTGGGATGAGTTTTGATAGGAATTAAACATGTGGACCAAAACTATCATTGTGCTAATACTCGTGGGACTAAAATTGGTATTTAGTCTATTAGATTATGAATGAAAAGTATATGCATGGTATGTCTTGGAATTTTTGAAACATTTAACTCTTTTGGTCACTCAATATTTTTGAAGAACCTTATTGTATTTACATTGAACCGACTTTTGATATAATTCAATGTAGGTTATGTAACAAAGTGAGGTAAAACAAGATAAGTAAAATTCGAATACCATCTCCACATACTTTTGAAATTATAAGAATAGTTTTATCTATAAGACGCATTTATTAGGACTATACTATTAGTATTAGACTGGGACTACCTTATTCGTGTTAGACTAGGATTCTATCTAGTATCTATATATTCGCTCCCTGTACTCTCAGATTGATGAATCAATACAACACAATTATATTCTCATCTGGTATTAGTTATCCAGGTTTTCCCTCATGGAAACCCTCTGTGATGACGACTCTGTTCTTGGATCTTCTGAACGGACCGTTACCGACGTTCCTCCGGTGTCCGCCAGTAATAGTCTTTCCTCGGCACATCACTTCTAGAGCTGTCAAAGCGGGCTGGCTCGCCTTTTGGCGGGGCGGGCTAAAAAGCCCGCCAATAATACGGGCCTAGGTAGGGGCAGCCCGCCCCGCCCCGCCTTAGGCCCACAGGCCCCGCCAAAGCCCGCCTCTTCTTTTTTTTTTTTTTTAATCATGTGTGATGTGTCTCTAAAATCTAAACTCTAATGTGATTATGTTAATAACTTAATTGCTATCTACTTAAAACACTTATTCATAAGAAAATAACATAAATTCGTTCATCAAAACATGACAACAATGACACCAATAGGGGTAACCGGGTAAGTATAATTATCCCTATTATTTATATTATATATATATATATATATATATATATATATATATATATATATATATATATATATATATATATATATATTAGTTAGTTATATATATATACACACACAGATTTACAGTGTTACTGTAAATCTGTGTATATATATATATAACTAATATATAGTTATATATATATATACACAGATTTACAGTAACATATATATATATATATATATATATATATATATATATATATATATATATATATATATATATATATATAAACTTAAAAACTAAAAAAAAAAAAAAAAAAAAAAAAAAAGGCGGGCTGGCGGGCTACCCGCCAGCCCGCCCCGCCCTTTTGGCGGGCGGGGCGGGAAAGCCCGCCGGGCTAAGCCCATTTTGACGGCTCTAATCACTTCGTCCCCCTGAAATTAACTTCCCGGAATTATTTATTCTGGAGAACTCAGATGCTACCGTTCCTCGAAGGACAAGGGCTTCTTGGTTTTATTGGTGGCACCGTGCTGTTTCCGACGACTGTCTCGGCGACCACCTAGACTGCCGACAGCTCCGGCGCGGAGGCTACGGACCTCTCGGCACGACAAACTTCTTGGCGGCGACAGGACAATGCCATCCTTTCGATGCTTATCTGTCCTTGTCCGAGGAGACTCTGCACCTCGCTGTCGGCCGAAACACATCACGGCAGTTATGGCAGACCATTGAGCAAACCCTAGGCTCATCGAGGCGGTCTCGGGCCCTACGGCTACTCGGCGAGCTACAAGTGCTAAGGCAATGTGATTCTTCTATCTCCGACTATCTTGGCCGTGCGCAGATGTTGGTTGATGAGTTGGCTCTCGTCGTCGTCAGGTTGAGTTAGACGACCAAAATTTATATGTCTTCTGTAGTCTACGCCCTGAGTTTCGGACATTGGTTGCGACCCTGGCGCGTGGAGCTCCTGTTCCGCTAATGGAGGTAGCGGACTTTCTAGTATCGCAAGAGTGGATCTGCTCCGATGATGGCGTCCCTATTGGTGCACTGGCCGCTATGGCTGTCAACCGTGGAGGTCACGGTGGCTGGGGCGGTGGTTCTCAACAGCGTGGAGGAGGAGGCCGTGGTCTAGGGAACCATGGTCGTGGCCGGGGGCAATCTGGTTCGGGTCCTCAATGTCAGATTTGTAGCAAGTAAGGTCACTCTGCTATTTCCTGTTGGCAGCGTTTTGCGCCTGATTCCCCGGCTCCTCAGGCACATGTGGCTGTTTCTGGTGATGATGGTTCTGCAGATGGCCCTCATCAGTGGTTTCCGGACACTGGTGCTATGAATCATGTCACCCTTGATTCTTCCTTGCTGACATCTGCGACAGGTTATGATGGTCCGAAGACACTCCGAGTCGGCAGTGGTACATGTTTGCCAATTGTTAATGTTGGTTCCGCTTCGTTAGCTACTGATTCTAGGTCCTTTAGGATGAGTGATGTCTTGCATGCCCCTGGTTTATCTTCTTCGTTATTATCTGTTCAGCGTTTTGCTAAAGATAATAATGTTTTCTTTGAATTTCACCCTTCGTGTTTTTTTGTGAAGGACACTATCACCAGGAAAATTCTGTTTAAAAGGCATGCATCAGGGGGTCTCTATTCCTGGCCTACTTCGCGTCCAGCTCCAGCTGCTTTTGTTGACGCACGGTCGTCTTTTGTTTGGCACATGCGTCTCGGGCACCCTCACTCCCGGGTTCTGCGCCAAATTTTAGGGTCTTCGTCTCTTAGTACTTTTAATTCCAATGATCTTCCCAATATTTGTTTGTCTTGTCAATTGCGAAAATCATCTCGCTTTCCTTTATCTCGTGTTGTAACCACTAGTACGCAACCTTTAGAATTAATATATTATGATATTTGGGGCCTTGCTCCATTGGGGCCCTGCGCCATTAATCTCTGCGAATGGTTTTAAATATTTTGTTTTGTTGGTGGATGATTACACTAGATATATGTGGTATTATCCCATGCGTGCTAAATCTGAGTTATATACCATATTTGATAAGTTTCGGTCACTTGTTGAAAGATCCTTTTCCCGCAAAATTCTTTCTTTTCAATCTGATTTAGGGGGAGAGTATAAAAAGCTTGGCTCCACTTTGGCATTTCTTGGTATTCGTCACATGCAATCCTGTGTGTATACTCATGAGCAAAACGGGAGGGTGGAGCGCAAGCATCGGCATGTGGTTGAGACAGGTCTTGCCTTAATGGCCCAGACATCTGTCCCGTCTCGTTTCTGGGATTATGCGTTTGAAACCGCTGTGTACCTGATTAATAAAATGCCCACTTGTGTCTTGTCTGATAAATCTCCACATTATCTATTACATCGTTCCCCTCCGTCCTATTCCTATCTCCGGGTATTTGGGTGTCTATGCTTCCCCAGCTTGCGTCCATATAACCGCAACAAACTACAATTTCGTTCTTCTCCTTGTGTCTTTCTTGGATATCCTCCGTCTTTTCGTGGCTATCGTTGTTTGGACACTAACACTAACAAGGTTTATATCTGTCGCCATGTGCGATTCGATGAGACTGTTTTTCCGTTTGTTGCTCGTGTTGATTCGCAGGTTGTCACATCGATCCCGGAACCGTGGGTCTTGTACCTATTTTTGCCAATGATGATGCGGTCCGGTCGCATGACCACAGTGCCAAGCCGCTTGCTGAACCGCTAACTGCACCTGCTGCCGTGCCCAGCCAGCCCAGTCCCGAGACCGTGGCCGAGTCCGAGCGGACTGTCACGGACCAGTCGACTGCTCGACCGCGTGGGCGTCCGCGCGGTCGGTCTCGTTATCCCGTTTCACCAACTCGTGCTCGGTCTCACGGTATGGCTACACGGAGCACGGGGCCACATGATCATGTCACACTGTCTGCTGATGTTACTATTTAGCCCACGTGCTACTCTCAAGCGGTCAAATATTCTGAGTGGCGTGATGCAATGGACTTGGAATTTAATGCCCTGGTACATAACAATACATGGCAACTTGTTCCTTATAAATCAGGTATGAATGTGGTTGGTTGCAAGTGGGTGTTTAGAACCAAAAGGAAAGCTGATGGTTCAATTGAGCGTCACAAGGCTCGATTAGTTGCCAAGGGTTTTAATCAGGTGTCTGGTGAGGACTTCTTTGAGACTTTCAGTCCCGTGGTTAAACCGACTACGATACGTCTTCTCTTATCTTTAGCAGTTTCTCGTGGATGGACTATTCGACAGTTGGATATCCACAATGCTTTTTTGAATGACAACTTGGCTGAGACAGTTTATATGCGCTAGCCGCCTGGCTATGAGGACAAATCTATGCCTGGGCATGTGTGTCTACTGTCTACTCAACGTTCTCTGTATGGTCTCAAACAAGCCCCTCGTGCATGGTTCACACGTTTGCATGATTTTCTGGTTTCTGTGGGCTTCTCGCCTTCCAAAACCGATGTCTCTTTGTTTATTTACTCACGTGGAAATATTCAATTTTAATTTATTTTTTGGTTTATGTGGATGACCTCTTGGTTATGGGTTTTGATTCAACTCATGTGGCTGCTCTTATTGACAAATTGGCTCTTGAATTTAAAATCCGTGATATGGGTATGCCTTTTTTTTTTTTGGGTATTGAGACTGTTCCGGTGTCTGGAGGCATGCTTCTGTCTCAGCAACGGTATATGAAGGATATTCTCAAGCGAGCAGGTATGGTGGATTGCAAGCCCGGTGCCACGCCAGTTTCCACCACAAAAGCCGTGACAGGTGATGAGGTTCCATATGCTGACCCCACTCAGTACCGCAGCCTTGCAGGTGCTCTGCAATATCTTACGGTAACCTGTCCTGATCTCTCTTATTCTGTTAATCGTTTGTGTCGGCACATGCACTCTCCTACTACGGCGGACTGGGCGGCTCTGAAGAGAGTTTTACGGTATGTGAATGGGATACTCAATCTTGGTCTCAATATTTCCTCTTCTACCTCTCTGGATATTCATGCATATTCTGATTCGGATTGGGCCGGCAATCCGGATGACCGAAAGTCAACTAGTGGTTTCGCTGTGTTTCTGGCGAGCAATCTTGTTTCATGTGTATGTCGAAAACAGCGCACTGTGGCTCGTTCCTCAACTGAAGCTGAGTACAAAGGGCTGGCTGATGTTTCTGCAGAAGTTACTTGGCTTGTTTCTCTGATGAAGGAAATTGATTTTGCACCATCTTCTGCGCCTAAGCTCTAGTGTGACAACCTTGGAGCCACTTATTTATGTGCTAATCCGGTGTTTCATGCTCGCACGAAGCACATTGAGATCGACTATCACTTTGTTTGTGACAAAGTAGCAAAGAAGGAGTTGCAAGTTCATTTTATTTCTACCAAAGATCAGATAGCAGACATTTTTACTAAACCTCTTTCGTCCTTACATTTTAATTTACTCCGTCGCAAGCTCAATGTTTTGGCTAGCCAACCTAGCTTGTGCTTGAGGAGGAGTATTAGGACTATATTATTAGTATTAGACTGGAGTTAATTCCAGTAATGGTCCTCTGACTATATTGATTTTCCAAAATTAGACCTCGACTTTTAATTTGGACACTTTAGGTCCCTTGACTTTCAATTTCTTTCCAATTGAGGTCATTTCGCTAGAATACAATTAATTGAACTTGAAATGAAGGGGTAAACTCGTCCTTTCACCTGCCTATGTATTATTCTTCATATTTCTCCCTTGTATAAGCGATATATATGAAGATAATCTCAGTCGAAGTCCTAGAATGTTCCTCGCCGTTCCCCATTTATTGACTGCTCATGCGTGCGTTTCTCCATTATTAAGATGTTTACAAGGTATAACAACGAAATACGAAGGGAGAAATACGAAGAATAATACATAGGCAGGTGAAAGGACGAGTTTACCCCTTCATTTAAAGTCTAATTAATCGTATTCTGACGAAAGGGTCTCAATTGGAAAGAAATTGAAAGTCAAGGGACCTAAAGTGTCCAAATTAAAAGTCGATGACTAATTTTGAAAAATCAGTATAGTCAGAGGACCATTGCTAGAATTAACTCATTAGACTGGGACTACCTTATTCGTGTTAGACTAGGATTCTATCTAGTATCTATATATTCGCTCTCTGTACTCTCAGATTGATCAATCAATACAACACAATTATATTCTCATCGTATTAATCTTTTTTTTTTCAACTTATAATTATGATTGTGGTAGTAACATATAAAATACTCTAATGCAATAAGGGTCAAATAGGTCACCGAACTGCACACCAAAGTGCAATTAGGCCATCAAATTCAAAAAAGATGCAATTGGGTCTCTGAACAACACAAAATCATGCAATTAGGTCCAAAATGACCTGTTTATCTAAAATGACGGTTACCGATTTTAAAAATAAGTTTGGACCTAATTGCATGATTTTGTCTTGTTCAGGAACCTAATTGTATCTTTTTTGAGTTCGATGATCTAATTGTACGTTGATGTGTAATTGAGTGGCCTATTTGACCCTTATTCCTACACTAATTACCAATGTCCCCTTGCTCTTGAGATGTTAGTGAATCAAACATTCTTTAAAAAAAAAAAAAGGTATCATTCATAATAGAGGTAGAATGAATAAACCATACAATAACCAACACAAACCATAGTTTTTCGATGTTTTAAAAGGTTAAGGTTTAGTGGTTTAATTTTGTTGTTTATCTTCTACTATTTTTTGCAGCATTTCGCACTCCAGAAGTGACAGATGAACCAGGGGTGATGGCTTTTCGTATTTTGAAGACATTCCAAGCGGTGCCTACAGTGTGGCCTGCAGTTGCAAGTGCATCTTGTGTTGCTTCCCCTGCGTTCTCCCCAAACCTATCACCAACACACCATATATTATACATTTCATAAATAGTCTGACGAGTTAATTAATTAGGTAAAAAAAAAGTGATTTTCTTTACTAATCATTTAGTCCCATTTTTTGTGTCTGATTTAAATTAGTACCAAATTTAGTCATCAACTATAATGATTTTTATCGATTTAGTTTTAAATGACTTTTTGTGCTTAATTAGCTAGATCACCCATCAACTTTGATAATTTTATCCATTTGAGTCCTTTGTGAAGATAGTTTGGTAATTTCACCTCTATTACTCAATTCAGTCAACTATAGTAGTTTTACACAAGTTAGTCTTCAACTCTAATAGTTTTACTTAATTTAGTCATCGACTATAATGGCTTTTATCGATTTAATCCTTGATTCTAACAGCCGAGGACTCAATTAGGTAAAATCATCGAAGTCAAGGACCTATTTAAGCACAAAAAATTGTCTAGGGTTAAATAAATAAATAAATAAATAAGCACTATAGCCGAGGACTAAATTGAGCATTAACACATCTGGTTCAGTTAACGAGACTTGACTGAATTTCGTTATTTTGAATTCAATTTAACATTAAGTTTAGTATTAAAATATTTACATATAAAATTTATATATTTAAAAATTACATTAAAAATTGAGTTAGTTTAACCCATGATAGTAAACAACACACGTAAAATGAGACAGAACAACTAATATGCATTTCACAATAATAAAATATTAAAAAAATGGCGAGTAAAGTTATAATACATAAATAACTGATTCATTAATTCTTTACTAATAATTGATTTATCATGAATATGCAAATACTCAATTTGACTTATAGTTAATTATATTCAAGAGGTTGATTGAGAAATAAATTTACTAAATTTCAAGTTACTCCTATGCAAAATAAGTGCATGTAAAAGTAGCAATAATACCTTTGAGACACCATTTTAGTCACAGCACCAGAAGTAGCAGAAAATGCCTGTCTCTCAGCAGCTTCAGCTGCATCCAAAACCTTGTCTACAATTCCAAATTGAAACAAGTAAGACTTTTTGTATAATTTAATAAATGAAAAATTAATTTAAAGAATTGGTATAAAATGAATATCTAACGTAATTATATTAGTTTTGATGAAGAGTAATCAATTTAAACATGTCCAACATTACAATATATAATAGTTACTTTCACCTTAACTAACTTAGATTAAAGGATCACAAATTTTCAAGAATTACCAAACTCCTTAAGATTGTGTTTGGAAACTCGGGAAATCATTTTCCGAATTTCCTGTGTTTGGATGCAATTGAAAAATTCAGTCAACGGAAAACAATTTTCATTGACTGGGGAAAATCTAGTCATTTTGGCGGAAGTCATTTTCTGCAACACTCAGAACAAGGTTTTCGGTGAAAAGCAGTTTTTTTTAAAATAATAAATAATATTATTTTTAATGTTATTATAAATATTTTTATATTTTAAATAAAATATTTACAATGTTTAATTATATAATTCTACTCATTTTTCTGAAAATGAACTAAACATACAAAAATAATTTTCTACTGTGCAACAAAACACAGAAAAAAAAATATTTTCTGAAAAATGACTCATTTTTCAGATATTATTTTAATACTTTTCAAACAAACCCTAAATTGAACCCGATATAATTTGTGGGGCATAACATTAGTATTTATTTATGTCTTAAAAAATTAGTTCTGGCTTTCACCCAAAAAACGAACACTTCTATTCTTCTAACCTGTGTTATAAGACAAGTGTATCTAATTGACATGTCATTACAAATGTATCCATTAATTAATTACCAAAATGATTATTTTCAACCCTAGCTAGCGAATGAAAATAATTACTTTAATGATTAATTAAGTATAACATTTGTATAATAACTGAATACATGCCAATTGAAGACTAAAATTACACTTACCAATATAACTTAAAAACTAAAAAATAATTTTTTAAAAAACATATTGTTTAATTAGAATTGTTGTATATTTTTCTATGTCATTGACCAAACAAACTATACTGAGAGTGGTTATTTTATTATGATGGCACAATAAAATTCCAGTAAAAGTATAAGATACATTGATTAATTACTTACTAACAGCATCAAGTGAGGCTAAGAGGACCTCTCCTGGAACCATAGACAAAAACTTCTTTCCAGCTTGGGACCTAACCATGGGACCCATGATTGATCCAGTGGCTACCCCTACACCATCAAGCATAGCTTTGCTCATCTTTTCTGTCATTTGGGACAGCTTCCTTGCACTGCACAATTCAACAAAAAATATTCAAACTTCTACTGCTCTAATTTGACTTTAATTACCACACACACAAATCACATTTTCTTTTGTCTCCACATCCTTCTTCTTCTCCCGGATCCCCAACTCCAAGGACCCCCAAACCCTGACCCAATAGAACATCATTTGGAAGGATGTAAATTACGGTGACCCAATGACAAGGTGCGCACAAGGGAACAATCCACTTTGAGCAGAAGTCCCTTACTGCCGTCGCCGAGATTCAAACTTTGGTCTTTTCTCTCAAATACTATCTATTGAACCATTAAGCTAAGCATGTGCGGTCTTGACTCCACCGTGTTTGGTATTTTCCTAAGAGTTGAGGAAAATGTAGTTTTATGTTGTTTGGTTCATGGAATTCATTTCTCAAAGTTGAGAAAAATAAATTCTAAGCAAAGGAGTGGTTTTTTGTTTTCCAGAGGGCTTGGGAAAAAGATTAACATGACCAGACTAGGGTATAAATAGCAAAGTTCAAGTTATTAATTCATCTTTTTAGAGGTATATTGATTATCTTTATATTCGATTATTATTTATTACCTTTTTTTATTTTTATTTTTTTATTTTGGTGTAAATGGCCCAAAGGAAAAACTCTGGTTATCTTGAAATTCTCACACACGAATAGAGCTCATTTGCCATTTAAACTACTATGTTGGATTATTCATTACCTTTTTAAACACAACCAAACAATCTATATATATATATATATATATATATATATATATATATATATATATACATATACATATATATATATATATATATATATATATATATATATTCTCTGCCATTTCTTTTTTTATTCTACCAACCAAACAATGGAACCCATCTTCTTGGTAATTTATTTTACATGAAATTTCAATTCCATTTCTTCTCAAATATTTTCCACGAATCAAACGGGCCTTTATAGTTCTTTTAGCATTTTGACGTGTTACAAACTTTTATTTAATTGTCACTACCAAAAAATTCAATTTTTGTGACATATCAAAGTGTGTTAAAAAAAAAAAAAAACACTTATGTTGAAAGAACGATTTCTGCATATTAGGCTACATAATAAGAAGACTTTGCATTTCAAAATCAAATTTCTTATGTCTAGCTAGTGTTGAAAATTTCAGACACCTAGTAATTAATTTGATGGCACTAATATAAGAAAATAAGAAAAATCTAACAATATATCACCAAACATAAGTTGGTGTGATTTTACCTTCTTACATATTGGTATGTATGTGAGAGAAAGTTCGAAAATTGAAACTGTTTTAAACTTATGATGAGTAAAATTTTTTTAAAGTATTAAAAATAAATATTTTAACATACCACATACGTAAAAAAAAAATAAAATTGGAAAAGAAACATAAAAACAGATAGTAATATTATTTGCATCATTTGACAATTAGAGACAAAGGTACCTAATTAGGTGTAATGAATCTTAATCTGCGAATTACGAACTTGTGAAGAATTACATCGTACTTATTACATAATTGCACTACACTCAGATACGATTGCACTGCAAGACCCTTCAGGCATGCCTGGAAGTTGTAGTAGTGCAATTATATAGTAGTTGCAATACAATCCTTCACAAGTTCGCAGTTTACAAGTTAATGTTAGTTTTCACCTGATTAGAAATCTAGAGACCAAAATAACAAGATACAAATAATTAGAAGAGTAAAACCACTTTTTCTTTATTGCATATTTTATAATTTAAAAAGTTACCAGGCGTTTAGTTTGAAGGATGGTATTAGAAGAGAAATGAATTGTAATTTTGTGGGAAAATATAATGTAAGAATTTAAATTTCATTGTTAAATAAAAATAAAATGTTTTTTTTTTTAAAAAAAATATTATAAAAATGATTAGTTATAATTAAGATACCGTTTCAGAGAATTGTTGACGGCACTTTTCTTGGCAGCACCGTTCACACTGCTTTTCCTTTCAATTGCATTGACACAACTTTTCTCCTGTCCAGCTGGACTCAAAATTGTTTCTCCTCCTTTATATACCTATTTTATTTTTGTTCAACTAAATAAGTAATTCATCCTTTAAAATAAAAAGTAATTCATAACAAATATTCATAAGTATATACTGTGCACATAATTTATTATTGCAATTCATTTGAACAAATTACTCCTTTGTTAAAATTTAATAAAATGTTCACCCTCTGTCCTGTTAATTCTACGTGCAAATAATTTTAGTATTACATATTTAATTATTCCATATTATTTCTTGATTTTATTGAAGGGTGTGTTTGGAAATAAGGAAAATTATTTTTGAAAATCTTTTGAGTTTCTAAAGTTTGGATGTGTCTGGAAAATCAAGTCAACAGAAATCATTTTTTAAGTTTCCAATGTTTAGATGTATGTGTCTGAAAAATCAAGTCCACAGAAATCATTTTCCGTTGACTTGAGAAAATGAGGTTATTTTTGAGAAAAATGACTTCCGTCAAAATTTGGCGAAAGTCATTTTCATAGGTTGACAACAATTATTTCCGGCGGAAACCATAGGTTTGGTTTTGGCCAGAAATCACGGCTCTGGTTTCCACAGCGGCAACCAGAACAGCTCTGATTTCTGTCGGAAACAAGAGGTTTTTTTTTTTTTTTTTTTTTTTTTTTTTTCAATTTTTAATTAATAATATTATTTTTAATATTATTATAAATATTTTCATATTCTAAATAAAATAATTAAAATGTTTAATTATACAATTCTACTCATTAAATGAACAAAATATACCAAGACAATTTTCTAGAAATTAACCAAACATTGAAAAGGAATATATTTTCTTAAAAATAACTCATTTTTCAAAATTCATTTTCCTAGTTTCCAAACACACTCTAAACAACAAATGAGTATTTAATTATATCAAAAGCAATCACAATATGTACTTTAATAAATAAATACACATGTTTCCTTTTGTATCAACTTGATAATGATGATCCCATAGTTCCCCAAACAAAAGCGTACATACACACATTGTGTCTAGTACAAACATTCAAGTGTACGTAGGCAATTAAAAAAATGTTCTTTTTCTTAAATAATTTTGATACGATACTTAGAACGTAACAGTTTATAAAAATAATATCAAACAAGTTCGTTAAGAGACTTCTTTCATGAGCATAACTACGTTTAGCAATAGATTGGTTTTAAGAAATAGAAAGTAGAGTGAAAAATTGATCTTTAAAGTAGTAGTGATTTATAGTTTAATTTGATGACATCACGTACTATTACTACCTTTCTTAATGAATATCTTAAATAGTGGTGGGCAACAACAACAACAATAATAATAATAATAAAAAGTAAATGTAAATCCAAGTCTGTCGATGCCGGCCCCACCGTTAAGTTCTTATTCTCATTAGTATCTAACTTAAATTTTTTATTTGGTTTCTTTATGGCTTGTTCTCTACTTCGCACTTTTATTATTTGCCGCAATTGTTCTTTACATCACAATTATATCTAACTTGAGTTATTCTTACAATATCCAGTATTTTCCTTAGTTTCATCTTTCTATGAAATTAATGTGCATTAACATCATTATAATTTTGATTTCTAGTGCACTAGAATTATTTTCTAGTACTGGAATATATTTTCCTGAAAAATAATATTCTAGTGCTCTAGCAATGACGGATTGTGTCCAAAAATTAACTATATAGTACTTGACACTTGTTCTCCAAATATTAACTATACAGATATATGATTATTCATCTTGTCATTAAAATATTCCAAGTGGGACGACCGATCGAAGAGTTGGTTGTGCATAAAAGCCAACTGATGTTTGGTAATTAGTACTTAATTAGTACTTAGTAGTGTGTTTGAACTTTTGATTGCTATTTTGTTATATAATGTTTAGACTTTGGATTTGGATTATGTGAATATGTATTGTTTGCTGTGTGTTGGTAAAATTAGGAAATATATATTAAAATTTGGGGTTCTTAAACTGAACCGATTATCGAATCAAACCAATTCCGAATCGAAACCGAACTTTTTCAAAACGAACCGAATTATAATGTTAAATTGAATGGTATCATTTTTTTAATACTGAAATACCGAAATTGAAAAAATCCAACCAAATTCCAAAATACCCACCCCTAATCTTAAATACAAGATCTACCTTTATCAAGGTTGGCAAATTATAGTGTAGCGGACTAACGATGAAAAGGAAAGGTGAAGGCAAAGGCAGCTGATAGCTGTCTCTATCTTTCCCTTCCTATCTTATATCTCTAAAAACTAACAACTGTAAATGAAAGTTATACTCTTCATATAGGTTTATTTTCTTCATTACTTATTTTATACATTATATTATAAAGATTGTACTATATAACCCTACCGTTATAAATTATGTTATTTTTTCTAATTATTCTCTCCTTCCAACTAAACAGGAGATTTACAGAATGAAACAATTCAAGATATTGAACAGAAAAACTAGTGTACTTAATAATTTAAGAACACATTGGGGTAACACATGCAGAAGATCAGAGATGAGAGAATTAATACCTGATTAGCATAAGCATTGCTACATATGAAAATCCCCTTGACAATCTGACCCGTTCCGCCCGCGATAGCCTTCGCCAAAAAATTGTTGTAGTCATCAACCCTGGGCGCGAATTCTTTCCACTCAACACTACTACCTTTCTTCCTATCCGTCTTCGAGCTCGAAAACAGGCAGTGTTCTTTCAGGAACGAATCCAGAGACCTCAAGTACTCCCCCTCCGACGAGAACGTCACCCCATAGCTCAAACTGTTGCCGTCTCTCACCACCGGAATGGTGAACAGGTAGTTGAGAGCAGCGAGCTTAACCACCGGCTCGTCTCTCGTCAGCGGCCACTGCACATCGTCGCCCACTTTCACGGTGGTGGCCACCGACACGCCGTCTTCCGCTATTCGCCATACCGTGAAGACGCCGCTGGCTAGCTCTATGGCTTCGCCGGCGTCCACGAGATGGACCTTGGATCCCGGGATGCTCAGGAGAAGTTCATGCGTTACAGCCCGGCTGCTGCTTTCTTGTTGGGTTATTGGTACCTGAGGCATTTGGGGGGTTTTGGGTGTCTTAGGCCTAAAACAGTTCATGTTCTTTACTTAGCTTCTTCAGTGGTTTTTCAGGCTAGCTAGAATTATTGATGGATGATGGAAGGGCATAAATTCGAATTCATCCCTCATATTTTGTAAGCATATATACCTTTTTTTTTTTTTGGACAAGATTAGATTTTTAGAAAAAGAAATAAAATATGATATCTTTTCAAATTTCCCTTCAAAAAGTGATAAGTTTTCACTCATTGTTATACATGTAACCTTTTAATGCTTACATGAATCCAATGGGTACAAGTTACCATCTTAGACTGCGAGTGTTTTACCTAAATTTTAATAACTCATATAAAAATATGAAAATTCTACCAAGGACCTTGGGATTCAATGGTACCAAGTTGAACTCTTACATGGAAGGTTATATTTTGTACTTGTAGTTAACCATTTATGTGCATTGTAATCACAAAACATAATATGTTGTACTTGCAGCAGAACATAAAATGTGCAGTTGCAGATGCAAAATATGTCAATTGTAGACACATAATTTGAAAATTATTATCTCTTAGTGATTTTTCATCGATTAAGATCACAAGTTAGACTTCATCCAAAACATATTTATAAGTAGCGATTGTGGATGTATTTTGATTGGAACTCTAAACTTGACATCAAATATCCTTATTCACTAAAAAAAAAAAAGAAAACAGTATACATATCGGATAAAAAGATGGAATCTTGAAGCTATGATAATGGCTTCCAGAAAGAGTTGTGCTGGTTATTGTTGGATTCTATTATTCCTTCTGCCGGTTATTTATTTATTTATTTATTTTCTGCCGCTTTATTCTGTTCTTCATGGTTAAGTAGCCATTAAAGCATAATTACTTTCGGTTGCAAAATTTTCAAAGTTAAATTTTTGTTCTGATCGGAAAAAGTGTTTGAAAATTGGGGTGTAAATTTCTGAAAAGTTATCAAAAATCAACCTTGCCTCGTTTCACGTAAAATGACAGTACCGAATAAGAAGGCATAATATGATTACTTTATAAGACTCGTTCGTCGTTCCTCCTAATTTGTACAATTAAAATAAGTCTGTTAACAGCTCATAGACTTAGGTGGTTCTGTTATATTTTTTTGGCTATTTAAGCTTCTGTCTTTTGGTGAAATGCATAGTTTATTCTATTTGTAATTTAACATATTCTCTTAATCTAAGATATTCGATTTACTTTTTTGCCAATTGGATAGAGAACTGATTGAATCAGACTTATGATCAGACAATCATTCAGATAGATATACAGATATAGCATAAAATGGAAGATCAAAGCAAAAAGTAAATCAACACATATGTTTGTTTACCCAGTTCGATACAGTGTGTATCTACATCTGGGAGACGATCACCAATGCGTCCAATCCATTAACTCAGAATCCAGTGTACAAAGGTAGAGAGAAATGATCTCACCCAAGTGCCTCACACAAGGTATGTACCCAGTCTACAAAGGTTTAGTGGATTCTTGAAGTCGGAGAGCCATGCATTCAGAAATCCAATGAAATATCTCTTCAATGGAGAGCTAACTCTGATGTAGTCCGCTTCACTGACGCAGTCCTATGTTGTTTCCACAACTGAGTGATCTTCACGTCCACAGGTTAAGCAGTGTTGATTCTTCTCAAGTTCATCTTCGTAAGCATCATGAACTTTAGGTCTTGAGAAGAGACATAAAACCAGAGATGTGTATCATTTAGAATATGAGCTGCAGCTTCAATCAATGCAACCCTAACTTCTGAAAGTATATGTGTATATATTCTTCTTGACTTGGCCTCTCTCCATATATAACTCTGGTTGTAAAATGTATGACTTGTAGAAGAATAATCTTGAATCTTTAAGGAGATTTCATCCATACCTAAGGACATGATCCGCTGATATTCTTTCTAGAATATTCTAAAAAAAAAAAAAACGCGTCTCAGCTTATAGTAACTTTCCTTAAACAGAACTTTAACGGCTTGACCCAGAGATGCTTCTGATGTTTGTACTGATCCATCAGTCTTCTTGAGTCTTCAAAGACGGTCAGACACCAAGCTAAACCCTATCTTAATTTGCCATAATAATATTGTCAATTATATGTTGGGGTTTTCCTCAAAAAATAAAACACTAACACTATCTCCATATGGTATCCAGAGCCATACTCTAGCGAGAATAAATTATCATTTTTTTTCTCTCTTCTATTCCCATGGCTTCTTCCTCAGACACTCATGTCATCCAACTCAATGCTCCCACTAATTTTCCTATTCAGTTAACATCCTCCAACTTCCAAGTTTGGAAAAGACAAATTCAAGCTTCTCTCATTGGCTTGGAGTTACTTGGCTATATTGATGGCACAACCTAGGCCCCTACTCAGTTCTCTGACGCTGCTCGGAAAGAAATCAACCCTGCTTACACCACTTGGTTTAGAGAAGATCAAACGATCCTAAATGTTATTTTAGGGAGCTGTTCCGACACGATTCATGTAACACACCGTGTTACGGACCCTAAAACCATTTAATTAATTAATCAATAGCCCAAGAGAAAGAATGAATCATAATGATTAATTAGGGAAAAAGGCCCACCATAGTCCTTGGGCCCTCATATATAAACCCAACCCCTAAACCCAATCCTTAGTTCCAAAAGGAATAGAATTAGCGAGCCTATAATATTAGTTCCTAATTAGGACTCCTAAATATATAAATAGGGGACTTAGGAGGCACCTAGAACTTCCCACAAAAAATAACGCCCCACCACCCCAAAAGAGCTCCAAGAATCCCCTTAGGAGAAATCAAGAAAGCAAGGAAGCTTAAAGAAAGATCCTTCATAGCCAAGGAATTAATTAAGGCTAAGGGGTAACCCATGTCTCAACAAAACCTATTTTCATAGTTATAATTCCCCCTTAGGGTTTCCCCATATTATTGTGTATTGGCAAGTTATGATGATTATTATTGGTAATTGATGTGATGATCCCATGGGGGATCTTGATAATCTTGATATTGGGAGATTCTTGATAATTATAGTGTTCTTGGTAATTATATGGAGTTCTTGATGATTATGCGTTGTTCTTGATAATTATGTGATGCTCTTGATGTTTATGTGTTATTCTTACCGAATCTTGCAATTAGAAGACGAACCGTATTCTTGTTGATATAAAAGTGATTAGAACCCTAGGTTGTATCGTATGATCTTATTCTTGGATTATCGGGTGGGGAAATCGCATGTTTGGGTGTTGATTATATTTAGAAAAGTATGATAGGTTATGTGTCGTTCGTTTCTCGTAATTGATCCGTTAATTGTCTACGTGTTGTCGTTAATTGCGTTGTAAAGCGTCTAAGCATGGTTTCGGGTTCCACAACGGTTCCCGGGGCGCAATTGATGAAAAAGAGTCAGTGGGGGGTAGGGGACCCGCCACCTACCCGGTGCCGAGAATCACCGCCTGGCAGCGGGTGGCCGGCGGGCGGGCAGCTGCCCGCCGGCGACCCGCTGCCCGGAACAGTAAAACCGGCGGGCAGCCGGCGGGTGGCCCCCCACCCACCGGCTACCCGCTGGGAATTCATCCCACCCGGGATCCCGGCTTCCCCGTTTGATGTTCCCCGTTCCCCGTGGTGTCCCAACGGACTCCGTTTATCGTGCCTATGTCTAGTTTGATGTTTCGGGTACCGTTCGTAGGTTTATGAGTCTATTATATTGCATGCTAGTTGAATTGGTATCCCGTTGACCTAGGTGGAAGAAGTATGAACCCCTTAGGACTATTCTTAGTAAGTGATGGATCACGCATAGGCTTTGTTATACGTTTTCTCCCCCTTCCTAATGTGTAATGTGGGTTGCATGTGCTTGCTATGTGTTATGTGTGTGTTACCCCAATTCGGTTGCGATCGGATTGGTTATCCTGAGCTGCGGTTCAGAAGCTGGCTGCGGTCAGATTGATACTCTTGGGCTGCGGTCCACCGTTTGGTTGCGATCAAACGTTTCTATACGAGCTGCGGTTCGTCCTTTTTCCTGGCTGCGGTCAGATGACATTCTCTTGGGCTGCGGTCCACTGTTTGGTTGCGATCAAACACTATGATGAGCTGCGGTTCATCGGTCGGTTGCGATCGACCCCTCCGTGTTGCGATACGGGGCAGGGTGCTGCGGGGCCGTGTCAGAGCTATATGCGCTGACCCTCATGTATGGGCATGCGATTGGTCCTGTGGCGCCAACAAAGTGTGTTATGTGTTGTGACATGGACGAGTTGTGATTACGAGTGTCTTGGGGGATGTGACTATGGGGTTTATATTGGGGATTGTTCATGTTGGGTTATGATCATTGTTTATGCTTTGCCTTATCTGCCTTGTCTGTTGTGAACTGCATATGCTCGTTATAACTGTTGCTTGTGTCTGACCTTATCTGTCGAGTCATTCCCGGTTTTAAAAGCTAGAGTTCGTAGGATATATCTTCATGCTCAAAATGGTTTTCGTATATCTATATATATCTCTATATGTATTGTATTTCAACGCGTTGGAGTGGGTTACCAGCATCTCTGGCTGAACAGATATATTTGGCTTTCAGGTACAGAGGACTAGAGCACTGGAGCGCGCTAGAACTGGAGCGTAGAAGTAGAGTAGTTTCCCTTTCGGCCTGCGTGCCATATTATGCATTGTGTTTCAATCGATATTAGTTAGACAGCCTGTGCACCTGGTTCTCTAGCCCAGGTGTGGCATAGCACCCCGTACACTTATGATATACTTTGGGATGTAATGAGATATCACCTTTATTATATAAGCTTAAAATGTCTTGAAAATCTGGGGTGTTACAATTCAACCGTTGATCTCATCGGCAGTATCCTCGGCAGCTGCATGGGACCGTTTAACGACCACCTTTGCTAGTTCCTCACCAGCTCGCATTGTGTCTCTCAAAACTAAGCTAGCTTCCAATCCCCAAAATGGTCGCCCCGTTGAAGAGTATGTTGATGAAATGTTCACCATTGTCGAATCGCTGGTACTTGCTCAACATCCAATTAGTGAGCAAGACCTGGTTGTTCATATTCTCACTCAACTAAATGAGGAGTATGATCACGTTGTTCCTGCCCTGTGTGTGTGATCGGAACACATTACTTTCTCCAAATTGAAAGACGTGCTTGTTGAATTTGAAAGGCAACAACGAAAGAAGGATTTTGCGAGACAATTTATAGTTGCTACGGTAAATGCAACACAAAACCAATATGGATTTCAAATTCTGGTCGGAACGGTCCTAAATCAAATCGAGGAAATAATGGGCAGTCTCCTCATTCCCGGAATTTCAACCAACAACGTCGGAATATAATGTGTAAATTCTGTAATCTTGTGGGTCATGAGACCCGTGAGTGTCGGCAATGCTTCCTACGAGATAATAATGTCTCCCTAGAAGCAAGGTTTGGCACCAAACCAGTGGTGAATACAACCATGGCTCTTGATACATCCCATTCTACTGCTCATCATCAACAACCTTGGTTGTTTGATTCTGGTGCATTCCATCACACCACTTCAAACCCATAATGCTACACTCTGTTACTGAATACGGTGGGCTAGACGAGATTCATCTAGGTGATGGTACGTCCCTATCAATATCTCATACTGGTCAAACCATCCTCCCTACGTCTAAGCGTGGTTTATCCTTGTCTAATGTTCTCTGTGTTCCCCAATTACAAAGAAACCTTGTCTCTATTTCTAAACTTTGCAAGTCTAACCACGTTTCTGTTGAATTTTTTTTATACACATTTTTTTTCGGGAAGGATCAATCCACAGGGGCGCTACTTCTGCGAGGGAGGAACGTGCATTATGTGTACAATGCTCCACTTTCATTTCCACCACAAATAAATGTCGCTATTAAGTCTTCTCTTACAAGTTGGCATCACACTCTAGGTCACCCATCCAATAAAACACTTGCTAATGTGCTCAGAAGTGTCAATATTTCCCTCCGGCCTAACCCTGATTTCCATTGTAAGTCTTTCCTAAGTAACAAAAGTCACAATTTGCCATTTTTTAATAATTTCATGACCAGCACAAGACCACTTGAATTATTGTCTCTGATGTTTGGTGTACTAATCAAAAGTCAGTTGATGGTTTTAATTATTATGTGATTTTTGTAGACCATTTTACCAAATATATCTGGTTATTTCCCCTAGTCAAAAAATCTGATATGTATTCCATGTTTTGTCACTTTAAAAATCTGGTTGAAAATAAATTCAAACACAAAATTGTCACTCTATTCTCAGACAATGGGGGCAAGTTTCTAAAGTTAAAACCATTGTTAAACTCATGTGGCATATCTCATTTTACTAGTCCCCCGCATACGCCTGAACACAATGGAGTGTCCGAGCGCCGTCATCGACACATTGTCGATACGGGATTAGCTTTGTTACATCATGCCTCTATGCCTTTAGAGTTTTGGTCACACACGTTTCAAACAGCAGCTTATCTTATTAATCGCCTGTCTACTCCTATACTCAATGGTTCAACGCCTCTGCATGCGTTGTTCGGTATAACGCCAAAGTACGCTAAACTAAAACCATTTGGGTGCCTATGCTACCCGTGGTTACGGCCTTGTACCAGTTCAAAGATACAACCCAGGTCCAAACCGTGCATATTTTTGGGTTACACCACTACTCAATCTGCTTTTAAATGTCTAGATTGTGTTATGAGTCGTGTTTATTTGTCGCGTCATGTTCGATTTGTACCCAGTGAGTTTTCTTTCCAGGCACTGATATGGAATTACGGACACGTAACTCCCCAGCTAAAGTAGTCGCTGCACAAAATAAATAGGTAATTCGATACCAAATTTACGAAGCCTCTACATTTTCACCTACTACTACATTAACGCCCATTCAGTCAACCACCATTAGCTCCTCCACTCAAAATTCTCCAGGTGCCATTAATTCCCATGCAGCATAAATTTCCATATGTTAATCCTCCTCCCAGGCTTCTCTAGGTTTTGACGTCCCAAACTGTCTCTCTTCGGCCATCTGCAAAAATTCCCACGCTAGTTGGTGTTTCAGCACCGAATACTTCATTTCTCCAACCAGCTACAAACAATCCGACGCCACAGTCCACTTTCCAACCAACTGCTGTCCCGGCATCACACACTACCTCTACAGAAATCCCGTCGCCAAATTACTCTTCCCAGCCAACTGCTTCTTTGACGCAAGAAACTGCCTCCCAGCCAGCTGCAAATTTGCAATCCTACCGCCGGCTTCGTCTGAGTCCACTGGGTCTGTCCCATAGCCGCCCACACTACTCTAAACCAAGCTGATGAGGTCGCACAACCTCTAGTAAACAGACCGTCACAGCGCAATAAAAAACCCAATCATAAATATTATAATTCTATGTTTATTAATCTCACGTCTACACATACGTTAACTCCTCTGTTGGAGCCGACCACTGTGAGCCAAGCGCAACGGTCGCCCTATTGGCGTAATGCAATGACAGAAGAGTTTCAGGCGTTACTCAGAAACGATACGTGGGAGCTTGTCTGTGACAACCCAAAATTTAATTTTATAAATTCGGTTTTAAGAAATTTCAAAATAGTCCTTTTTCACTCCATAAAAATTTTTGCGAATAAATCGGTGTTGAATAAAGTATTTTGAACCACTTTTAAATAAATTCAACACCAAGACTTGATCTAAAGCCAATATCCTAGATTCTCGGGTACTTTGCGTACCAAGTTTTGAACTGAGAAATCTATCCGAGTGAAACCGGGAGAATTCTGAGAAGCCTAAACCAAGTGTTCATCTAGAAATCATTTTGGGAAAATTCCTTTTTCAACCCCAAACTATTTTAAATAGCAATTCTAACTTTGGTTCATGGAGCATGGTGGACCACACTACTCCAAATGTTATCTGATGCAACCTTTTAGCCAATCCTTTTTACACTTTTGCCATCCACCAATCATATGAAATCCTCCTAGGGTTTTGAACCCATATAAAAGGAATAGTATCCTCTCATTTTTCTCCTGATTCCCATCTTTGGCTGCCAAACCCAAGCTCTGCAAAATCAAAGAAGAATTCACAGTAAGTTTTCCGATCTTCCTCTATTCAATCAAGTCTTTTGTTGATGTATAAATGAGTAGATATGCTAGATATTTGAAGTGTTTGAGCTATTAAGTGATTTATTGTTGGTTTATGATGTGTTGTTGATGGTTTGGATGAGTTAGAATTTGCCTGAGATGTTTTGCAGATGAGAAGAAGACCTCTGGTGCACAGACATTGTGCACCAGTAAGTCTAACGGCCTTAGCCAACGGCTCACCAAGGAGACCGTTAGCTAGCACCTTGGTAGACCGGCCCTAGGAGAGGGTCGTTGCCTAGAGCCGCGTTTTAGGCGGTTTGGTGCGGCGGGCCTAGTTGAGCCCCGCCCTAGCCCCGTTGAGTTTTCTTTGTGCAGTGGCCGGGCCCTTGTGGCTCAGCTACGTTTCGTTTCAGACGAGGTGTCGCGGGCCCTTGTGGCTCAGTAACTCGGGGCCGTCTTGACGCACGTTTTGGCTTTGATTTCGTTGAATTTGGTTAAGTTTTGAGCTATTTGTGTTAGCTTTTAAAAAGGGAATTGTTGCAGAAGTTAATTACAGTGAATAGCAAAGTGAGGCAACAGACTTAGATTATTCATTTGTTGAGTATGTTATCTTTTGGTTGATAAATAGAAAAGCATGAACACAATGTGTAAAACTTTGATAGAAAAGCATGCCTAAAGTGTATACTATGAATTACTAAGTTTATTGCCAAGTTATTATTGCCATGAAATGTGCAAGTTTGCATATCTTGAAAGTTAATTTGCAGTAAATGATTTCCCTTGAGTATTTTTGAGTTCCAATAGCATGTCAACTAATTGCTAAGTGTTTATAGAGAAGATTAATCAAATTGTGAATTTCAAGCATGATTTATGAAATTATTGAGTTTCACAGTGGATGGAAGTTAGAAGCATGTTTTACAGTAAATGGCATCTTTGAGCATTCCATGTTTTAAAAGTGCATTAGTGGCGAATTTGAGCCTAAGTATTATTTTCTAAAATCTCATATCCCCTTCGGAGAGTCATTATCTTGCCATTTGAGATCGAGTTGAGAAGTTATGTGCATCTTTGCATAAGAAAAGTGTTGCATGAGTGATATATATATATATATATATATATATATATATATATATATATATATATATATATATATATATATATATATAGTGAGGAAAATAGTATTTTTGGAGGACCCGTTTGGACTATGTCCTTTACGAGTAAAATAGAAAGCAATGGACATTGCGCTCCAATATCATGTAACGCGGCATATTCCCACGTTACGAGGTTGGAAACTGCCCGCTAGGCTTGGAATCCTGGTCAGGGGGTGTGTACACTGATAATTCGATACCTGATTCCACAGAGTATGAGTTTTGGAACCACGAGATTGGTTCTGTGGGCGGGATGAGAGATTGGCCAGCTAGACGCCGTGCCCAATGGGTTCATTCACATTTTGGTGAAGTTCTGCCTTGCCCACGAGTAAAGAGAAAGCGAGTCAATAGACTCAAGAGAAAGAAAGCGAGTCAAGAGACTCAAGAGAAAGAAAGCGAGTCATTGAGATTTGAGACTCAAAGAAAAGAAGAGCAAAGAAAGTCATTTATGACAACAAGAAATCTCCACAGAAAAGTATTCTTTTTGAAAGAGTGTTATGTGTATCTATACTTACTATAACATCATCTTTCGAGTCATATATCTTGCACGAGATTGCTTATTATATATCTTGCACGAGATTGCATGAGTAGTAGCACGAGATTGCTTATTATATGTCTTGCACTAGATTGCATGATTAGTAGTATGAGTTTGCTTATGATATATGACTTGCACGAGATTGCATGATTAGTAGCTCGAGTTAGTTCATGAGTTATATGACTTGCACGAGATTGCATGATTAGTATTTGATAGATTGAGCTTGCCTTATGAGTTGTATGAGAAAGCATGAAATTGTTGAGTACTTGAGAAAGCTGAGTTTTGTTATAAGAGAGATTGTGAAGAGTTATTTGTTGTAAGCATGCCTATTTATTATTTAGGTTGCAAGCATCTAGAAGCTAACGTCAAAGTATGATTTAAGTGCTTTAAGTTGATTGTTTCAAGTATGTGAAACTTCTGTTTTCCAAAGCATATATTGTATTACTTTACAGGGTTGAGTGGCGTTATACTTAGCTTCGTGCTAACAGGTTTTATTTGATACTTGTTGTTTGTTAACCCCTTTCAGGTTTGCCCAGTTCGTAGGAATGAGAGCACGAGTTAGGTTAGTTTAGCTAGATAGCTTGTAGTCTAAACTCTTATTTGTTTTTATGGGTTGTAGTTGACTATCCTTTTTGTTTGGTGCTGGACACTGGGGTTTCATCCCCTAGTTACTTGGTTGTAGTTACTTTTGAGCTTGACTCTTAGATCCCTTTTGTAGCCTGTGCAGTCACCTTGGGCGGTGACACCTCTCTTAAATCTTTTAGTTGTTTCTTTTCCGCTGCTTGGTTAAACTTAATTTGGTTTTAGTTTGTTAAATAAGTTTAAGAAAAGTGGGGTGTTACATTGTCCCCCTTGGGTCTCAACCTCCAATTGGGTGTAAATGGGTGTTCCGCATTAAACGGAAAACGGATGGGACTATTGATCGGTATAAAGCCAGATTAGTGGCGAAAGGGTATTTACAGGAACATGGCAAGGACTATGTTGATACCTTCAGTCCAGTTGCTAAACCTGCAATGATATGGATTGTGCTATCTATTGCGTTGGCACGAAATTGGCCGTTACGGCAACTGGACGTAAATAATGCATTCTTGAATGGAACGTTTACGGAAGAGGTTTATATGAAACAGCCCCCGAGATTTTGTGATCCACTACGACCGACTCATGTGTATCATTTGAAGAAGTCCATTTACGGTCTCAAACAGGCTCCCCGTGCCTGGTATATGGCATTATCGACATTCTTAATTTCTTTTGAATTCAGGAAATCGCGTGCAGATTATTCTCTCGTTATCTATCAATCTGATGACGTTATGGCATATTTTATGGTGTACGTGGATGATATAATACTGACAGGGAGTTCACCGGCGTTCTTGACTCAGTTTGTTAAATCCTTGGCAGCACAATTTTCTCTCAAGGATCTCGGTCCTTTGCGTCACTTTCTCGATGTTGAGCTAGTTCCCACTCCCGCGGGTATTTTTCTCTCTCAAGCTCAGTATATTATGGATATTCTTAAAGAATTTCACATGCAGGATGCTAAGTCGATTTCCACCCCTAGGTCTGCTACTGAGCTACATAGTAATGATGGTTCAGGCTTGGCGGATGGCGCTCTGTGCCATCGTGCTATGGGCCTTTTGCAATACCTCTCTATCACTAGACCTGATGTTGGCTTCATTGTCAACCGTTTGTCGCAGTTCTTGAATGCCCCAACCTTGGTACATTGGCATGGGTGAAACGTGTGTTACGCTATCTCAAGGGCACCGTGTGCCACGACCTGTTTTTGCGTCGCGGGTCGAGTCTGACTCTCGCTGCCTTTTCAGATGCAAGTTGGGGTGGCGTTCATGATGGAGGAAAGTCAACGACTGGGTATGTTGTGTATTTGGGTGCTAACATTATTTCTTGGCGTTTGGTTCGTCCGAAAGCGGTTGCACGATCTTCTACCAAAGCCGAATATCATGCTCTTGCGAATGTGGCCGTTGAGTCTTTTCCACGCCGCTCTTATGAAGGCTTTCGCTCCAAGCTGGGTGTCTATGATGCAATGTTGAAAAAATCGCTAGGCGCCTGGGGACCGCCTAGGTATGTTGTGTATTTGGGTGCTAACATTATTTCTTGGCGTTTGGTTCGTCCGAAAGCGGTTGCACGATCTTCTACCAAAGCCGAATATCATGCTCTTGCGAATGTGGCCGTTGAGTCTTTTCCACGCCGCTCTTATGAAGGCTTTCGCTCCAAGCTGGGTGTCTCTGATGCAATGTTGAAAAAATCGCTAGGCGCCTGGGGACCGCCTAGGGCGCCTAATGCGCCTAGTATAGGAGGCCGAGCACCTAGCGCCTAGGCGCAATTTTCGCAGCATTACTCTGTTGGATCCACCATCTTGCGGGGGCGTAAGAAGACATAATATGATTACTCTACTATATAAACTAGTCCCTCCTAGTTGTAGGATTAGAATAAGTCTGTTAACAACTCATAAACTTAGGTGGTTCTGTTGTATTATTGGCTATTTAAGCCTCCTTTGTCTTTTGGTGAAATGCATCGTTCATTCTATCTCCATACAGAATACTATGTTTCGTGCTTTACTGGAAAAACAATTTTCCTGGCCTATTAAGTGCATACAATCTGACATGGGTTGAATATCGCAAAGTGCACTTGGTATTCACCGCTGCAGGGATCTCACACAAACAGTCATGTCCCCACACGCACGAGCAAAGCGGTTGTGTGCAACGCAGACATCGTCATATGGTTGAAACCGGGCTCGCTTTATTAGCCCACGGTCAACTTCCTCAAAGGTATTAGTCCATACTCCCATCTCTTTCATAAATCCCCTAATTATAAAATGTTACGAGTGTTCGGATGTGAGTGCTTCTCGTGTTTACGGCCTTATAATACTCACAAAATGGACTACTGCTCTACCTCCTGTGTCTTTCTGGGATACCTAGATTCTTTCAGTGGTTACAAGTGTTTAGATAGGGCCTTCGGGTGAGTTTATATTGCGCGACATGTTCGCTTCAATAAAGGGGTTTTCCCATTCTCGAAGACTCCTTAAGTGCCCTCCATGACTCTTGTTCCTTCCCTGCCTTGGACATGCGCCCAAGTGCGTCATTCCGCACAACCGCTTGAAGCTCCACCGCTGCTACCAAGCCCACTGCAATCACCTGGTGACCACCATGCTACTCACCAGCCCGCTATCCCTACGTCTTCATCAACAGCGAAGGCTGCAACATCCTCCTTTTACCCATCCACTTCCTCAACGACAACAGGTACACGCTGGCGTCAATGCTCCACCACCCGCACACATGCAATGGAGATGCGTACCAATACCAACACTCAACGCCGATAGTCGACAGCCGACAACAATGGTAGCTTCTGTCGATGATGACAAGCCAATGTGCCACTCACAAGCAGTCAAGCTTCCACATTGGCACAGTGCCATGGACGTGGAATTTAACTCCCTTTTGCACAATCAAACTTGGAAGCTGGTCCCACCCCGGCACGACATGAACGTCATCGGCTGCAAGTGGGTCATTCGCGTCAAAAGGAAGTCCGATGGCACCATTGAGTGTTATAAGGCTCGACTGGTAGCGAAAGGGTTCAATCAAATTCCGGGCAAAGACTATCTCGAAATGTGAAGTCCTGTGATCAAAGTATCAAACCAATGACTCTTCGGCTTCTTTTAGCTTTTAGATAAAAATATTTGAATAAAATAATCCATTTTATCCACTTGGTTAGTTTTACATCAATAATTATATGTTTTGACGATTCTTATATAAATTGGCTGAGAGCTTATCATAAATTAATAGTGCCTTCTTTATATTTTAAAGATTTTGTGATGCAACCTTATTTTTGAATCGACTAACTTTTTATATTTTAAAATTATTAAACAAACAGTAATGTAAAAATTTAAAGTCAAATAATGAGTCTAAATAATCTAAAACAAAAGTTTAAAACTCCAAATTCTAAAATTTAAATAAAAAAATTATTGCTATATATTATTATTATTATTATTATTATTATTATTATTATTATTATTATTATTATTATAAATTATAAATTATAAATTATAAATATGTTCTAAAATGTATGTGCATTCATTACATTGTTCAAACTTCCAAATTTAAAATTTCAAGAAGTCGGAATAACACTTGTTTAGAAATCCAGAATACAGCCTCAAACTTCAGCGCAATCTATGCCAAAAGAGCAAGGTCATTTTGAGTCCATGGACAAGCAACCGGAGTGGGAAAAGAGCAGATTAACAATTCCAACACACACACACATATATATATATATATATATATATATATATATATATATATATATATATATATATATATATATATATATATATATATATATTAAATGACAACCATGTTACTTTCAGAAACATGACTGGCTAAAAATACCTGACCATGAACTTTTTTCAACCTTGCATAGTGAGGCAATTTCACCTACAAATTCATTGGACAGTAATAAAGATAATAATAATAATAACAACAACAAGTATTGTATTTTACTGTAAAAAAAGTATTGTATTATGACTAAAATTTAAAAACTTCAATATCATTTTTTTTTTCAGCCCAGCAACTCAGAACTCTTTTAATTTCTTGATTCTGAGTATATATGCACAATATAATATAATTAACATTCTTCTCTCTTTATGTGTTAGTCTCATTTACTGTTTGATGGATTTGAGCAAAGAGGGATGCGATGCTCATATATATAGTTGGCAACTCCATTCTCTGAAATAGTACTTTTTTTTTCAATTTAATTATTCAGAGAAAGAAAATGGCTATCATAGTTTCCTTAAATATAAGCAAAGAAACAGTCATAAAAATTTGATAGAATAAATCAAGAATGAACAAGAGACTCATGATGAATCACCCCACCATTCCAAATCCGGGTTTCAATCCACTACTAGTGCTCTCGTCAGTAGTATCTCTATCTATACTAATATTGTAGCTAGGAAAGTTGCAAGAATACTCGCAAAAACAATATAATGTCGAGAAAAATTCATAACTTAGCAAGAAATGGTTGAATTGGATAGGAAGCGAAAGTTCTGACGAAATCTTTGAATGTTATTTTGGAACAAAGATTGAAATTAATATAGATGTTTGAATTCGGTAACGTTGAAACAGACGTAGTGACACAAATATTTATAACGCAGTTTCGGGCAAACAGCCCTAATCTGCGAGGCACTTCTCAAATTGAGAATTTGCCTAAATCCACTAAAAGCTGAATATTTAAAGTACACTTGGTTTAGGGAACGGGGATTACACAATATGATTTCCTATCAAGCTATTGAGACCTAAACACTTGTACTACTTTTCAAGGGGATTTGGGTATCTCTCTCAATTACTCTCGTGCTCACGATTAGGTGCTGAAAGCGTAAGAAGAGGAATTGTGATGCATCTTCTTTTATAAGCCGAGAGTTATTGATTGAATGGGAATAGGGTTGCTAATCCTATTTAGATTAGGAATTGAATTCCTAATCCTTGTTTGACTTGATGATCCCCTTTTGTCTAGAATTTGACAAACTTGTCAACAATCTCCCCCTTTGTCAAATTTTAGCAAAAATATTGATCCATCTGGAATCTTCTCAAGAGTTGCCACGTGTGATTTGTCTCCCCCTTAATTTGTGGATCTCTTCTTCAATTTTGATTATTCTCATGGGTTGTCTAAGCAATTTTTCTCCCCCTTAATTTGTGGGGTTATTTTGGTTGATGGTTTTGGATTCTTGTCTTCAGGGAAATGATTTGAGTTGATGCCAAAGACTGGGGTTGCATAAATAATATGCTAGGCTTTCACAAAAGAAGTTTGCCTTTTTTTTTTTTCATAGTGTCATTTGTCTGAACCAAACAGAAATAGAGATAAAAGGACTTGTTCTGTTTCAGCTTCTGTCTGCCTGCCTGCTTTACCAAAAAAAACTTCCTTGTGTTTCATAGTAACAGATTTGCCTGAACCAAGGAGAAACAAAAATAAAAGACCAAAAATAAGGGGACTGTTCACAAAAATAAGGGGACTGTTCAGTCTGCTGATGCCATTGCTTCCACATTGTCTCCCCCTTTTTTGCTAAAAGGTTTAAGGTCTGTTTTCTGATGTTGAAACAGAAGTTTCAACATCCTTGTCTTGAGAGTGTTCCTGGCTTCCTTCTTCTGATCCTTGTTCTTCTTCTTGTTTTTCTTCATCATCATCTTTTAGAACTGTTAGCCATTCTGATATCTCTGCTTTTTCTTCCTTGATGTTCATATGTTTTCTTAGGAGTTCTTTTTCTAAGATTTCTAACTCTGTTAGTCTTCTTTCAAAATATTTGATCAATGTCTTGGAGGCTAGTGGATTTTCTTTTGGAGCTGTGGTTTTTAGATCATTTTGATGGTTCCCCTTTCTCAGCTTGATAGTGGTGTTGATGTTCTTGACACTGATTTTTGGACCATGTGTTTTGAGACATTGTTCTGTCAGGATGGCAAAGATGAGGTTTGGAAAAATCAGGGAGGTGTTGGATTTGGTGTCCTCTGCTAGGTTTATGATTTGAGAGTGAATAATGTTACCCATATTTGATTGAATCCCTTTCCCTATCTTGTACAGTAACTCAGCTAGGGTCCATTTCACAGTAGATTCATGTAGAGAGGGCATCCAGTTGGCAAGTGCTATTTTCTGGAGGACTGCATATTTGCTTGTAAGAGATGCTGCCTTGATCTTGTTCTTTTCAAAGATGACATTTCCAGCTGTGAGTTCGTGTGCAATTTCCTCATTATTTATCTCCATGTTTTGTTCTGCTTCTGGGGTTCCTAGGTACTTGTTGATAGTGTCTGGTGTGAATTTATAAAATTTACCTCTCAAGTATGCCTTTCCATACATAGGACTGCTAGGTGTAGAGATGGTTTTTGTAAGATTACAGTAGAACTCTTGTACTATCTTTGCTTCATAGGGCTCAATATTAGTCACTGTTCCAAGAAGCTGGTTTGTGACTAAGATATCTTGAATCTGTTCTTGGTTTTCTAGCTTTCTTATGTCAAGCAGTTTTTGGCTTATAATCTTTCTTCCCACTATTCTTTTCAGTAGACTTGCTGATTCTTTTTTCAAAAAGACTGTACTGTGGGGTTTTGGCAGGTTTGACATGTCAGCATTAGTAACTGCCTTCTGTTTCCCTTTTTCCTTTTTAGACAGTTTAGGTGTTTTCTTTTGTTGTTTATCTTTTCTGGCAGGTACCTGGGATTTCATTTGGGCTCGGGTCTTTACTCTAATAAGGCTTTCATTTTCTTCATGTGGTGACCAGTCTGGTTCATCCTCTGTTGCTATCCTTCTTGATTTCTTGCTTGTTGAGGGCATAGATGGGATGTTTGGCTTTCGTTGAGGAGGAACTACCCGTATTGGGAAGTCGTTTGGCCTTTTTGCCCTAGGATCAGCTCCTTCAAACGGGTCGGGTTTCTTCCTTTTTCTAGGGTTTTCATTTACTGGAGAAATTGGAACAGGGGATTCAATGGGTGATTCAATGGGTGTGGTGTGTTCTTCGTTCTGTGGTGTGGGGGAACGGTTTGTCTCCTCGGAGTTTGCCTCTTCTACGGAGCTGACATAAGAACCTAAATCGGGTTCCCAACCGCGATTTATGGCAAACCTAAGTTGCACTACAAGGTTGTTTGGGTCGACAATTCGATTGTCCCCAAAGTCAGCCGCAATGGGCATGCATTCAGGTTGTTCAACAGGATCAATTAGGGGAAGATTTTGGTTACCTGGTGAATTGGTGTTCTGTTCTTGTGATTTTCCGAACGGTACTCTGGCTATCGGAACAGGGTCCATCGCAATGTTGGCGGAATCCTCTTCTTCGACACACACAGGGTTCGATGATTCTCCAGTGCCGGTGTGTTTTGAGGTGCTGTTGGTTGTTCCTCTTCGAGGTAACTTTCCTATTCTCTGATTTATGGTTCTCACCATGGTTACTGTTGTATGAAGGTTGAGGATGGATGGTGATTTCTTAGGTGGAGGTTGAGTGGAATCGGGTGAGAGTGATGACTCTGTTTTGGATTTGGGGCTTTTGAGGTATGGATTCGGGTTTGAGCTTTTGTGAAGGGGCGGAGTGATGGTAAGACATGGGCCGGTTATGGGTTGATGGACTTGTTTTGTGGATTGGGCCCATGTGTTATTTGTTTTAATTGGTGAGTATTATAGGATACACAGGCCCATTTCAGCCCTTAATTTTGTGTATCTATTCCTATCTAGCGCTTTGGTTAAAATATCTGCTAGTTGTCTTTCTGTACTTATGTGAGTAAGACTGATGATTTCATCTTCAACTAATTCCCTTATGAAATGATGTCTGATGTTTATGTGTTTTGTCCTTGAGTGTTGGACTGGATTTTTTGAAATATCTATTGCGCTCTTATTGTCACAGTGGATTGTCATGGTTGACTGTTGCATTCCATAGTCTTCTAGCATCTGTTTCATCCAAAGTAGTTGTGTGCAACAGCTTCCTGCTGCAATATATTCGGCCTCTGCTGTTGATAGGGAAATAGAGCTTTGTTTCTTGCTGATCCAAGATACTAGATTAGTACCTAGGAAAAAACATCCTCCTGACGTACTTTTTCTATCATCTATGTTACCTGCCCAATCAGCATCACAATAAGCTGAGAGATGATGATTGGTGTCAAATGAATACCATATTCCTAGATCAGATGTCCCTTTTACGTATTTAATGATTCTTTTGACCGCTTTTAAATGTTGCTCGGTTGGATTTGCTTGGTATCTTGCACAAATTCCTACTGCAAAGCTTAGATCTGGTCTGCTAGCGGTTAGATACAGTAACCCTCCTATCATGCTTCGATACAGGGTTTGTTCAACCGGTTTTTCCTCTGTATCCCTTGATATTCTCTCTGTTGTTGGAACAGGTGTTCTGACAACTTTGCTTTCTTCTAGACCGAATCTCTTGACTAAATTTTTGGCATATTTGCTTTGAGAAATAAAGATTCCATTGTCTAGTTGTCTGATTTGTAGACCAAGAAAGTAGGTTAATTCCCCAACCATGCTCATCTCAAATTCTCCTTCCATGTTGATGATGAATTGGTCTTTGTGGTCCTCGAGTGTTGAGCCAAATACTATGTCATCAACATAGATTTGGGCAATGACTATGTTTTGACCAAGTTGTTTGACGAATAGGGTTTTGTCCACGCTGCCTCTTGTGTAACCCTTTTTGACTAGGAAATCAGTGAGGCGTTCGTACCAAGCCCGTGGTGCTTGTTTTAGACCGTATAGTGCTTTGTTGAGTTTAAAAACACTTTGTGGAAAATGGGGGTCTTCAAATCCTTTTGGTTGGGCAACATAAACCTCTTCTTTTAGATATCCATTCAGAAATGCAGTTTTCACATCCATTTGGTAGAGTTTTATTTTGAGTATGCAAGCTACTGCTATGAGTAGCCGAATTGATTCAATTCTGGCTACTAGGGCGAATGTTTCCTCGAAGTCTGTTCCTTCTACTTGAGTGTATCCTTGAGCTACTAGTCGGGCTTTGTTACGTATGATGTTTGAAAATTTAAATAATATTGTTGGACCGTAGTGGATAATTGGTTGCTAAATTAATTACTTTAATTGAGGTAATTGGACTAATATTTATTTAATTGGGTTAATGAAATGGCCCATTGAATAATTAATTAGTTTAATTACTTAATTAAATGTAATTGGATGTTGGATTGTTCGGCCCGAGATGACGAAATATTTAATCGAGTTGGACCAGACGGCTATTGAATCAATTGGACTGCATAATTAGCGGGCTTGACTTGGTCTTGGCCCACTAAAATTATATGTGGATTATATAATTTTGAGGAATTTGAATATTTGATATTATTTGGAAATTTAATGAAATCATGAACCTGGACGCAATGGTGTCCCGATACATTCCTTAATTTAATTAAAGAAATTAAATTAAATAAGGAATTAAGAGTTGGTTGGAGATTTTCTCTCATCCTCACCACTATAAATAGTGGTTTTATTTTCAAGAATGGGAGCTCTGGAAATCTGCACATCGAAGCTCTGCCGAAATCTCGCCAGGATCTCATCTGGAACACGCCCGCAGTTATATATACTGCGTATATTGCGTTGAGGAATACGCCATTTGAACACCGGAAGCCCTTCCTTGAAGATCAAGCTGCATATTAGCCCTTCATTGAAGAACAAGCTACATAACTCCGGAGGCCCTTCAGCAAGGAACTACTTCCAGTTCGGTATACTCCCGAACTCGGCATACTTCCAGTTCGGCATACTCCCGAACTCGGCATACTTCCAGTTCAACATACTTTGAACTCGGCATACTTCCAGTTCAACATACTTTGAACTCGGCATACTTCAAGTTCAGCATACTCTGAACTCGGCACACCTCCAACAAGGAACAAGGAACTACTTCAAGTTCAGCATACTCTGAACTTGGCACACTTCTAATTTGGCATATTCCAAATTTGGCACACTTCCAATAGGTATATTTGTAGTAGAGAATCAGAGGACTTCTCCTATACAGAGATTGTACCCCTTCCCGTTTGATATATACTTGATACTACTTGTAACCGATACCTTGAATTTTGAACATATACAATTCAAGTTTTTCGCGTTTACATATTTTGGCACGCCTAGTGGGACAGCTCTGCCTCTCATCTCTCTACTACTATACCTCTACCTGCGCATCAAATGGCATCGAACAATCCCATGTTCAGGAGGACCTATGCCCAAGCTACCAAGTCCAAGTCTACGCCTGTAGCTAGCCCTGGCACAACCCAGAAAACGTAAGGTCCGCTGACAAGGAACCGCGCAAAGGATTTGGGGGTCCAAGTGCCTGAACCTCAGTCCATGGCACGACGTGTGGTTCGAAGGCTCGACAAGGCCCCTGCTGCCTCAAAGGCAATTGCTTTTGCTGGAAGTCCACCCTCTCCCAAGGGAGCTACCGATGGTGGTAGTCCAACTTCTATGCAAGGGAACGCTAGTAGCGGGAGCACTTCCCCCGTAACTCCGCCACATCCATTATGGAAGGCTGCACCTGAGTGGTCGCATGTCTACAATGTCATGCCGGCCATGGCGATAAACACAGAGTCTGTGGAGGAGCAATTAGCTAGAATTGCTAAGTCTCTGGAAGGAATGGCTGTCACTCTCCAAAATCAAGAGAAACGGCTTAACACCCTCGATAATAGGGTAGGAAGCATCATGGAGGAGCAAGGAAGCCGTGCTCCAGGAAAGCAACCTGAAGGGCAAGAAGAGGTTGGTCAGCAATCACCACCACCTCATGTTAGCCATGTGGTAGGAGAAGCTGCTTCCCACTTACCTGTAACTGAGAAAACTATTCCAGTTACCGAAGGCATGATACCGGTGGATCAGTTGAAGGACTACATAATGGGGGCCATCAAAGGCAAGTTGGATGAAGGCCAACCTTCATATTCCTATGCTAAGCCCTACACACAAAGAATTGAGGAGTTGAAGATGCCCTACGGCTATCAACCTCCTAAGTTCCAGCAATTCGATGGCAAGGGAAATCCCCAACAGCACATTGCCCACTTTGTGGAAACATGCAATGATGCAGGGACTTATGGCGATCTGTTGGTAAAGCAGTTTGTCCGTTCATTAAAGGGAACTGCGTTTGATTGGTACACTGACCTCGCGCCCGGCTGCATTGATAGCTGGCATGATATGGAACGTGAGTTCTTAACTCGTTTCTATAGCACAAGGAGAACGGTCAGCTTCTTGGAACTCACTACTACTCGCCAATGGAAGGGTGAATGCGCCGGTACCTACATCGAAAGGTGGAGGGAACTATGCCTGAATTGCAAAGAAAGAATATCCCAAAGTTCTGCAATTGAGATGTGCATCCAAGGAATGCACTTTGAACTCTCCTATATCCTACAAGGGATTAAGCCAAAGTCCTTTGAGGAGTTATCCAGTCGTGCTCATGACATGGAATTGAGCATCGAAGCCAGCGGAGGGCACAACATATTGAACTTGCCTAGCTCCTCCAATGCACCTGGAAAACAAGAAGTTAAAAAGTGGAACAAACCTTTTCCAAAGCAGGAAAAGAAAGAAGTGATGAATGTGAAGGCTACTCCTATGACAGTCTTCACTAAGGCAACTGAAAGGCCTAGGTCAAGATCATTTTCTGGCCCGTCAAGGGGTGGTAGAAGGCCGACAATTGAAGAAAGGCAGGAGAAGACTTATCCTTTCATGGATTCCGATGTATCTCCCATGTTTGATGAGCTACTCAAACTTAGGCTCATTGAGTTGCCTGAAATGAAACGTCCCGATGAAGCTACAAGGGTGGATGACCCATATTATTGCAAGTATCATCGTCTTCTTGGTCATCCGATTGAGAAGTGTTTTATCTTCAAAGATAAAGTAATGGCACTGGCCAGAGATGGAAAAATCGAGCTTGCCGATGCCAAAGCGAGCTCAAATCAAATCTCGATTACACCCGGACGGTTCGCTCCGCTGTGTACTGAAAAGGAAGATGGGAAACAACGGAAGCGTCCACTCCCCTTCATTGTTAAGCACGCTGTCGGTCAAAGTTCAGAACCGCAGCGGAATGATAACGCATCCGAAGGTAAATGGGTGATTGTCACTCATAGAAAGAAGAAATTCGAGCCTGTGAAGCATCAAAAGCACATAGTGAAAAGTTGGGTTGAGAAAACCTCAAAAAGTACTCATGCCCGCAAATCAAAGACGAAGGGGCATGTCAAGCAACCACGAGCACCAGTTTCTTTGGCTCAATATATGCCAAAAGGATTTGATCTTCAAGGGGCAGGCACTTCTAGCTCCTGCCTAAATACAAATGACAAGCCAGAAGATGGAGGTGAATGTTCATCTCCTAAACACATCGAGGATGAGGAAGTGTTAATGCATAAGGCTACTTCCTACTCCACAGAAATTACCTTCAAGGATGAAGACTTGTTACTTGGAGGCACGCCACACAATCGCCCATTATTTGTTGAAGGCTACACCCGTGGGCAAAAACTCAAAAGAATTATGGTTGATCAAGGCTCAGCTGTCAACATCCTATCCCTCCGAGCTGTGAAGGACCTTGGTATATCTACAGATGAGCTTGCCCAAAGTCGTCTAATGATACAAGGCTTCAACCAGGGAGGGCAAAGAGCAATCGGCATCATCAGACTTGACTTAAGAATTGGGAGCCTAAGTTCAGGTGTCCTCTGCCATGTCATAGATGCGAGGACATCTTATAACTTGTTACTTGGAAGGCCGTGGATACATGAAAATGGGGTGGTACCCTCGTCTTGGCATCAATGCCTTATGTTTGAAAGGAACGGCATAGTTGAAAAGGTTGTCGCCGATGAAAGCCCTTTCACAGAGGCTGAGTCTTACTTTGCGGATGCAAAGTTCTACATTAAAAGGAAAGTTATTGTTGAAGATATTGAGGAAAGCAATGACGATCCACCTTCCCAATCAAAGTCAAAGGGAAAACAAGTTGTAGAGAGAGATCAACACAACACAAAACTCATCTTCCCGCTTGCAAGGATTGATACGCTCAAAACAAATGCAGCAAACTCATCCGAAGAGAAATGTGGTGATAAAGTGGGCCAAATATTCCCCGCCAAACGTACCGAGGGTTTTGACCCTAACGCTTATAAGCTTCTAGCCAAGGCTGGCTATAACCCCAACGAGCCACAGAAGTTGGGAAAGCTTATCCCAGAAGCCGGTGGTAAAGGCAAACCAAATCACCAAGAACCTCAAACGCGCAAAGGGTTGGGCTATGTTCCCTCTAAACCAGTGCGAATTCTTATAAACAGGGCTACAAGTAATTGTATCTCCGCGGAGGGAAGCGAGTATGACCCAAACCTCACTCCTACCAATGATAATGGGCAAGACAAAAAGAAGTCAGTCTTCGACCGAATCGGTATGGTGAACTCTCGACGCTCCGTCTTTGATAGACTTGGGTCAAGTCCTAAAGCCCTAAAGAGAAAGTTAATGCATGATCGACTTGGAGTTGTCCAAGTTATTAAAGACAGTGCCAATGTTCCTGCTGAAGTGGAGCCTCCCAAAAGGCTTAGAAGCATGATTCCTTCTCGGATGAGACGAGAAACATATATTCACGTTTCATGTGGTGAAGTGTTGAAAGTCCAACCGAAGACCATTGTACACACTCGTGTATATAAAGAAGAGAATGAGGAAAGCGTAGGCTCAAGTGATGACGTACCACCAACCACTCAGGGAGAGGTGGCATCGTCGTTCCATATCACGTTATGTGATGAAACCCCGATTGAGGGAGAAGATGCGGAAGAGGCACCCCATGAGTTAGAAGAAGGGGTACGAGCCGCGGTGGACGAATTAAAAGAAGTTGAAACAGAAGTTAATAAGCTTATTGAGGCTGGCTTCATTCGTGAAGTTAAATATCCAACCTGGATATCCAGTATTGTGCCCGTGCGCAAGAAGAATGGCCAGATCCGCGTCTGCGTAGATTTTCGGGACCTCAATCTGGCATGCCCGAAAGATGACTTCCCGCTTCCTATCACGGAGTTAATGATAGATGCCGTGACTGGGCATGAGATCCTGTCATTCATGGATGGCTCCTCCGGCTACAATCAAATCCGCATGGCGCCGGAAGATGAAGACTTAACTGCATTCCGAACGCCGAAAGGCATCTACTGTTACAAAGTAATGCCCTTTGGTTTGAAAAATGCAGGTGCTACATACCAAAGGGCTATGCAGACAATATTTGATGATATGCTCCATAAAATGGTCGAATGCTACGTAGACGACCTGGTTGTGAAGTCGAAATTGCGCACAAATCACTTGGCGCATTTAAGGCAAGTCTTCGACCGCCTACGAAAGTTTCAACTGAAAATGAACCCCCTGAAATGTGCTTTTGGGGTTGCTGCTGGAAAGTTCCTCGGGTTTACTGTTCGACACAGGGGCATCGAGATTGAACAAGCCAAAATTGACGCCATAATGAAGATGCCTGAGCCGAGAAACCTTCATGAGCTTAAAAGCTTACAAGGGAAGTTGGCTTACATCCGAAGGTTCATATCAAACCTAGCAGGAAGATGTCAACCTTTTAGTCGGTTGATGAAAAAGGGCATCCCGTTCATATGGGACGAGGCATGCAAGAGCGCATTTGAGAGTATCAAGTCATACTTGATGAAGCCGCCTGTGCTAACCGCTCCTGCCCATGGTCGCCCGCTGATCCTTTATATCTCCGCCCAAGATTGTTCTGTGGGCGCCTTGCTTGCTCAAGAAAATGACAAAGGGAAGGAGAATGCTCTCTACTATCTTAGTAGAATGATGACCCCGAACGAGTTAAAGTACTCCCCAATTGAAAAGCTATGTTTGGCACTTGTGTTCGCCATCAAAAAACTTAAGCACTACTTTGAGGCTCATACAATCCGGCTTGTTTCCAAAGCGAACCCGGTGAAGTATGTTATGGCGAAGGTCGTGCTCTCTGACCGCCTTGCAAGGTGGTACTTATTGTTCCAACAATTTGAAATCATCTATGTGCCGCAGAAGTCTGTCAAGGGGCAAACCTTAGCCGATTTCTTAGCAGACCATCCAATACCTGCTGAATGGGAGTTGTCTGACGATTTGCCTGATGAAGATGTGCTTGTCATTGAAGTCCTACCCCCATGGAAAATGTACTTTGATGGAGCTTCGCATAGAGAAGGGGCAGGTGCTGGAGTTGTCTTCGTCACTCCAGAAGGCGAGGTGTTGCCATATTCATTCACCTTGACCGAGCAATGTTCAAACAACGTTGCTGAGTATCAAGCATTGATACTTGGGCTCGAAATAGCGGCTGACATGAAGCAACTAAGAATTAACATTTATGGAGATTCAAAGTTGATCATAAACCAAGTATTGGGTCTATATGAAGTGAAAAAGGCGGAGTTAGTCCCATATAACAACTATGCCAAGATACTCATGCAATGGTTAGGGGACGTCACAATTGAACATGTACCGAGGAAAGAAAACAAGCAAGCTGACGCCTTAGCCGCATTGGCTTCAACTATTGCTCATCCTGCAGCCCGAATACAAGTATGTCAAAGGTGGGTGGTTCCACCAATCTTTAATGAAGACGGCTCAGTTGATGAAACCGTTGAACTCCCTACTGCCTCAGTGTATGATATAGGCAAAGACGACTGGAGGCAACTGTTAATTGACTACCTCACTGATGGAAAGTTACCTGAAGATCCCCGTAAAAGGGTGGATGTAAAGCGTCGAACTCCTCGCTTCATCTACTATAAAGAAACATTGTATCGTCGTTCCTTTGATGGAATATTTCTCCGATGTCTAGGGGAAGAGGAAGCTTTACAAGCTATGCAAGAAGCTCATTCTGGGGTTTGCGGTGCACATCAATCCGGTCCCAAGTTACATTTCCACATTAAGCGAATGGGATATTATTGGCCTACAATGGTGAAGGATTGCATAGACTATGCTCGAAGGTGCCAAGCTTGTCAATATCATGCAAACTTTATCCATCAACCACCAGAACCTCTGCACCCAACAGTTGCATCTTGGCCATTTGATGCTTGGGGACTTGATGTGGTTGGCCCAATTACGCCTAAGTCATCTGCAGGGCATGCCTACATACTAGCTGCCACCGATTACTTTTCAAAGTGGGCGGAAGCCGTGGCATTGAAGGAGGTGAAGAAAGAAAATGTTGCAGACTTTCTCCGTGTCCACATCGTCTATCGATTTGGTATCCCGCGATATATCTTAACAGATAACGGGAAGCCCTTTGACAACAAGTTGATGGACAAGATCTGCAAGCTTTTTGACTTTAAGCAGCGAAACTCATCAGCTTACTATGCAGCTGCAAATGGACTTGCTGAAGCTTTTAACAAGACCCAATGCAATTTGTTGAAGAAAGTGGTCTCCAAATCGAAAAGAGACTGGCATGACAGAATGGAAGAAGCTTTGTGGGCGTATAGAACCACATACCGCACACCTACTCAAAGCACTCCATACTCTTTGGTGTATGGTATAGAAGCGGTCCTGCCTCTAGAACGTCAAATACCTTCCTTAAGGTTGGCTATACAGGAGGGTCTTACTGATGAAGAAAATGCTAAGCTACGCTTGGCTGAGTTAGAAGCCTTGGATGAGAAACGGCTGCAAGCGCAACAAAGCCTGGAGTGCTATCAAGCTCGCATGTCTAGAGCTTTTAACAAAAGGGTAAGGACCCGTTCCTTTCAAATTGGGGACAAGGTCCTAGCTGTTCGCAGGCCCATCATCGTCATGAGAAAAACTGGTCACAAGTTCACTTCAAGGTGGGATGGTCCCTACGTGATTCTAGAAGTTTACACCGGTGGGGCTTACAAGTTGATTAGTGAAGATGGTTTGAAGATCGGTCCAATCAATGGAAGGTTCCTAAAGCTTTACCACCCTTAAACTTGGGGTGTCAACACAAGTCGTGGAAATATGATGAACGACTCATCCACCAAATATGCAGCACGTGGTTAAACTGCTAATGCATCTCGCTTTGTCTATGGGTGGGCTCAAATCATAGACGCTCCTGGCCCGCATGAGTCTAAACTGTGAACGGCTCTACTTTGTAAAAAAAAAAAATCATTTGAACTACGTTTGACTTGATCTCCTTGATAGGAGTACGTAGGCAGCTTAGAAATCAAATTATCTAAGTTCAGTCATAACAAAACAAATCCAACTCATGTTGCAAGAATGTTGTATCAAGACAATCATCCAATAAATCAAAGTAAAGATGTTATTGCTAGAAGACCAGCGTACAAACGAGAAACGTTTAGTTATCAAAAGTTAGAATGAAATTACAAAAGTTCTTGCAATCAAAAAGAGAAACTAAAGGACAAAGAGCATCAGTCAACAAAAAAGCCTAAAGCTAAGCATATCGTCTTTGCATGCTTCTAAGCCTCTCTTTGCCTCCTTTAGTCTCGCTTCATCCTCTGGCGTCAGTACAATTAGTTCCTTAATACGAGTGACCTCAGCCTTAGCCTCCAAAATGGCAGTCTTGACGTTGCCCAGGTCGTCCGTCGTTTTGGCAACCGCAGTGTCGCATTCCTCCACCTTGGCGCGAACTAACTTCAGTTCTTTCTCCAGTTCCTCTTCCCGATCTTTTGCAGTCTTAAGCATCTTATGTTGGCCCAATAGATCTTTCTTGAGTCTCTTAAACTCGTCTTCTGCATTCTTGAGCTCATCCTTCGCCGAAGATAAAGACTGGGACTCGCTTGATGTTTTGTCAGAAATTGTGGACCTTAGGTTATCAAAGGCTTGAGCTTTTGTGAAAATCTCTTCAACCCGTGTTTCTAAAGGGGAGATGTCAAGGTCTAACTTCCGGAGGTTTGCAAAAGCATCCGTAAAGTTCTCTTGCAAAGATGAAACGTGCTCTACCGAGGTTTCGTCCAGCTTTTTGCGAAGCTTGTTCCAGACATTTATGACGACTACCTTAAATTCTTCCAGTACGAGGTCTTTTCCATCAAAGACCTCGGTTCTATCTTGCTGACTTACGCGTGGCTCGTCGAAGGAATTCCCTGACTGGAGCGTGTTCGATGCTGAGGCATTGTTTGAGTGTCCGCTTTCTCCAAGATTGCTTGCAGCCCCTCCTTGATTCGATGACTCAGCTCCTCCCCTAGCGGGTATCGCCACATTTTCCTATCAAGAAGTAAAAGGGGGGTAAACTAAACGCTATCAATAATAAGTGGGATAAGCGAGAACAGTGGTTTACCTCCACTGGGGAAGGCGAACGTCTGTCTCGTCGCCGTTTCCAGTGGTGGTCGCGGCTATCTTCATCATCCGAGTCCTGTCGTATCACATCAACTTCCTTTCGTGGAATAATGTTTTCCTTTCTCTTCTTGGGTGACGGTTTACTTTCTTGGACTGGACGTTTGCCTTTCTGGGAGGTACCGACTTCATGCTGCATATCAGCTGGATACTCAGGAACTAAATCGTTAATGCTGCGCTCAAGGTAGTCCCCATGGACTTGGGCCCACCAATCCTTGTAACTCCGCGAGAAGTACTTTTTCATAGTGACAGTGACTCGAGTCGCGGGGAATGTCACTCGCGACCCTGAGCCCCTAAGTGTAAAGTGGCGCCAACGTTGGAAACCCTCCGAAAGTGTGAATTCACGTTCGTCATTGCCCAATATGCCAGAACTGCCATCCTGATAGTACCCAAATTGTCGGCTAAACCGATGGGGAGTGTAAGGCTCGGCGAGACATGTATCTGTCCATCGTAATACGAGGTAGTTAGAACGGAGACACATGAAGTAATCGTCATCGGTGTCGTGGGCATTCCCGTCATCAAGGAAGTGAAGATCCTTAGTTAAGTGGCGTGTCGTGCAAAGCCAGTTGGCACTGTCAGCTTTGAAAATCTTGCGACGAGCCTCCACTGGTCCGTAATATCTCGCACCACCTTCCCCCGAGTAAGCGATCATTAACGGAGAAGCTGACATGTGGTCTTTTGCGAAATGAGTGTCGAAATAAAGCGACAACCATCCATACACATAGTGAATGGGGAAACGACTATTGGCTAGCCCCGGGGTATTAGATTGGGATATCACGTTCAATCCGGTGTAGATGCTCGCAAGCACGGGGATCCCAAGGTTCAATGTTCTGCCTGTCGCCATTAAGCAAGCCATTTTGAATGTCTGAAAGCGAATGACTCGCGTCATTTTAATGGGGAGCACGAATACGCACAGCCAGCAACTCAAGAATGCCGCTAAGTGAGTTTCATTTTCATGTTCAGGGGGAATTCCAAGCTCGGCAAAGGGTGCTTTGGTCGTTTTAGTCCATCCCTTGAATGCTGGGATCTTGCCATTTGGATTTTGGGTGTTCCTTGGGCGAGTTTTCTTCTTGTCCTCTTTCCTTGGCATTGGTCTGTCATAAACTGGCGGTCTTCTACTCCAAAATTCTATTCAGTCAACAATGTGAACTGAACGGTCGTTATTGTTTCTTTCACGACGACTCCCTCGTTGCCTATTTCGGTCACTAATGTAGCAATATGCTTGGAACAAGTACTTACAACTTTGAGGAGTGGAGTTAGGGTTGGCGTCTTCCCCCGTTAATTCTGAGGCGGTTGGGACATACTCGTCATAGATGTCGCCAGATATTGGTAGACCACAGAGCACATGCACATCCCAAAGTGAGATTGAGAGCTCACCGAGGGATGTAAGCAGTGTATTGGTCATAGGGCACCACGCTTCGCAGAACGCTTGGATGATATGCGTCGAGCGGTCGTAGGTGAACAACGAGGCGTATATGCCATCGTAGATCGTCACGGCCTCCAGGAGCTCACGGTGCATACTGAGTATAGTCTCAGTCCATTCCCAATATCCCGGTGTGAAGCTGAACTCGGCTCTGAAGATGGGATGTTGGTTCCATGAAGCCTCACCCCTAAGGATCCGTCTCCCTAGGGTCGGGAGTGGGTCTGAGTATTCTGTATGACCTAGCCCGGTTTTTAGAACCCATGTTTTGGATGGCTGGTGTTCGGCATTACGGGTCCATTCTTCCACTCGATAAGGCAGTGTTGGGGCAAGGAGGGTTCTTGGCGTCATTGGTGGGTAAACGATGAACGACATGCTTTTTGTTTCAGTCTCATCGCTTGATACTTTGAGCCTTCTCTTCTGATCGGCTCCCACAGTTTCCCCAAACACTACCATTGTTCAAAAATCGTTTGCGATGTATGAATCTGCATTAAGAACCAAGAGGCCAAGTCCAAAAATATAAGACAATTTTGAGGTCAGTGCCAAAAATAATATATATATATATATATATTGCCGCAAAATGCCTATGCTACATATGTTATATATGGTATTCACAAGCAAACATTAATTATGCTATGTGTATATATATATATATATATATATATATATATATATATATATATATATATATATATATATATATATTATGTACGTGATACACACAAAATATAAGAAGCAAACATGGATTATGTACATATGGGCACGTACGTTACTAAAATATATTATGTGCATGCATATATATGAGTTGCAAGGTGGAAGCCAAAGATATATGTATATATAATTATATATATATATTATCAGATGGACCAGTGCAAAGCAAAACACATGCTGCGTATATGTGTGTAATGTGTTCATACTTCATACACACTGCCCAAAGAAACCTTGTATGAATTGAATATATTATATAATATATGTATATATGTTATATATCATAGGCAACCACACGTGGCATACTATATGCATACCTAAACTACATGCAAATGCAAGCAACTACACTTGGAGTCTTGGACAACTTCATATATGTGGACGGTGTATGTGTATATATTATACATACATGCTCAAGTGGAGTATTAAAAGAAGCAAGAGGCGTGATTCTACACTGACACACGCAATAAATAAAAATCCCCAGCAGACACGTTAAAACCAAAAAAGGCAGAGCACATCTGCACATGTCCCCATGAAGACTCATGGTTTTTGAGAATATGAAGACTCAATGGTTAAGTACGGAGGCAAGCACATAATGAGTCTCTATTTAAATGCAAAGCAGAAGCGAAAGCTCCAGCGAAAAGCTCTCGCTCTTTTGGTACCTCTGTTGGTGAGCACGGCGGAACCTCAACGAGCTTTCTTCTCCGTCAAATTCACTAGCGACACCCTACTTCTCCAAGCAATCGGTCCTCCGGCCACGGGCCCACGGTGCACGGCAAACTCCTGGAATACACCAAAAGCAAAGTATGAGCCTTTCAATTCCAGAGCCTCCTCTATGAATAGCAACTCCCATAGTGGTTCCATCTTCTCCGTCGATGAACCGACGGAAACTCGCCGGAGCACGTGCCCGGAGTACCCAATGGCTTTCATCTCCGACTGACGGTGCAAAACCAAACCATTCCGGAAAACTTCCAGGCTGCGGTGAGTTCAAACGAAGGTGAAATACACCTCAGGAAATTTCCAGGCGCTTCCTACTCAATGCCGCACATATGTTGGTCCCTTCTTTCCCTCCTGTCAAAAGGAAATGAAGAAAAAAACAAGAAAATAGTCTAGTGCAAAGGTTAAAATTACCTTATCACTGGTGAACGGGATTGCAGCTAAAGTGGAGATCAGTTGCAGGCAGCTTTAGTTCTTGGTGTGGAGAAATTGTAAATTCCTGAGAGCTATTTATAGGTGCAGAGTTCTGAAATCTGTATGAGTTTGGATGTGCTTAGGACTCAGATTCTGTTGGTTAATCCAAATCGGATTGTGAACCGTGTGGTGCAAACTATAATGTGATGAGGATTCTAAAACTAATTTATGGGTTGTGAGCAGCTGGTAAATCTGTGCGTAAGAGAAGGAACACGAAAGCTTGCAAACATCGCTGAGGTCCAAATTTCAAGTTACGGGAAGAGACTTTTTTTTTTTTTTTTTTTTTTTGGCTTAAAATCAGAATTGCAGTTCGGGTAGAATTTTCTCAAAAATGAAATGGGCCTTTAACAATATTGTAGCAAATTGGGCTTTTGGATACGGTGCTTGTTGGGCCATTGTGGTCAAAATGTCATTGTTGGGTTGCAATTGGTAAATATGGGCATCCGGACAACGGTTAATTTCGAGACTTTCTTCCCTTTGCATCTAAGGCACGTCAAGCAAGTCTCGAGGGGGCAATTTGTAAGCATTGAAAATTTAAATAATATTGTTGGACCGTGGTGGATAATTGGTTGCTAAATTAATTACTTTAATTGAGGTAATTGGACTAATATTTATTTAATTGGGTTAATGAAATGGCCCATTGAATAATTAATTAGTTTAATTACTTAATTAAATGTAATTGGATGTTGGATTGTTCGGCCCGAGATGACGAAATATTTAATCGAGTTGGACCAGACGGCTATTGAATCAATTGGACTGCATAATTAGCGGGCTTGACTTGGTCTTGGCCCACTAAAATTATATGTGGATTATATAATTTTGAGGAATTTGAATATTTGATATTATTTGGAAATTTAATGAAATCATGAACCTGGACGCAATGGTGTCCCGATACATTCCTTAATTTAATTAAAGAAATTAAATTAAATAAGGAATTAAGAGTTGGTTGGAGATTTTCTCTCACCCTCACCACTATAAATAGTGGTTTTATTTTCAAGAATGGGAGCTCTGGAAATCTGCACATCGAAGCTCTGCCGAAATCTCGCCAGGATCTCATCTGGAACACGCCCGCAGTTATATATACTGCGTATATTGCGCTGAGGAATACGCCATTTGAACACCGGAAGCCCTTCCTTGAAGATCAAGCTGCATATTAGCCCTTCATTGAAGAACAAGCTACATAACTCCGGAGGCCCTTCAGCAAGGAACTACTTCCAGTTCGGTATACTCCCGAACTCGGCATACTTCCAGTTCGGCATACTCCCGAACTCGGCATACTTCCAGTTCAACATACTTTGAACTCGGCATACTTCCAGTTCAACATACTTTGAACTCGGCATACTTCAAGTTCAGCATACTCTGAACTCGGCACACCTCCAACAAGGAACAAGGAACTACTTCAAGTTCAGCATACTCTGAACTCGGCACACTTCTAATTTGGCATATTCCAAATTTGGCACACTTCCAATAGGTATATTTGTAGTAGAGAATCAGAGGACTTCTCCTATACAGAGATTGTACCCCTTCCCGTTTGATATATACTTGATACTACTTGTAACCGATACTTTGAATTTTGAACATATACAATTCAAGTTTTTCGCGTTTACAGTTTCCTTGTTCATCCGTTTTATTTTTGTAAATCCATTTTGTCCCTATGATATTAGCATGTTCCGGTTTGGGGACTAGCTCCCAGACATTGTGTCTGTTGAATTGCTGTAATTCTTCTTGCATGGCTTCTACCCAAAATTCATCTTTTAGGGCTTCTGTGATGTTTTTGGGTTCAATTTTTGAGGTGTAGCAATAGTCATAGTCTCCTTCTTCCATTTTTTTGATAGTCTCGTTTCTTTCCTCTGGTCCTGATTCCTTCATTTAGTCCTCCTATGATGTTCTCTATTGGATGATTCTTCTGTACCCTGGTTTCATCAGTGGTATGGATTTCTTTTTTTTTCTTCAAGGTCTACAGCTTCTTCTTTTTCTAATGTTTCTGGTTCTGATTTCTGATTGTGTGATGTTGGAACTGCTGTTTCAACACCAGTTATCTCTTCATCATCTTTGGGAAAATCTTCTGTTGTGTCATTGACCACAACATTGATGGACTCCATGACAGTGTTTGTCCTAAGGTTATATACTCGGTATGCCCGGCTGTTTGAGGAGTATCCTAGAAAGATCCCTTCATCTCCTTTGATATCAAACTTTCCCAATGGTTCTCTATCTTTTAGAATATAGCATTTGCTTCCAAACACATGTGTGTGTTTTAAATTTGGTGTTCTTCCTTTCCAGATTTGATATGGTGTCATGTTGATTTCTTTTCGAATGAATACTCGGTTTATCAGGTAGCATGCTGTGTTAACTGCTTCTGCCCAGAATTTTGATGGAAGCCTTTTGTGATTTAAGAGGACTCTTGCCATTTCTTGGATGGTTCGATTCTTTCGTTCAACTACCCCCTTTTGTTGGGGTGTTTTTGGTGCGGAGAACTCATGATGAATTCCATTTTCTGTACAGTATTCTTTGAATTTTGAATTCTCGAACTCTCTTCCATGATCACTTCTTAGGCGAATAATGTTTCCTATTCTTCCTTCTTTTTCATTCTGAATTTTGATGATGAGGGTTTTGAATGTTTCAAATGCTTCTGATTTTTCTCTAAGAAAGTTTACCCATGTGAATCTTGAGTAGTCATCAACTGTTACATAGACATATCTTTTTCCCCCTATGCTTTCTGTCTGAGTTGGTCCAAACAAGTCCATGTGAAGTAGTTCTAAGATTCTAGAAGTGTATAATCCTGAGGTCTTCTTATGGGCTGTTCGGGTTATCTTGTTTTCAAGGCATGCATCACATTTTTTGCTATCATCTATGTCAAGTGTTGGAACTCCTCCATAGACTCCCTTCTTTAAACCCTTTTTCATGTCATGAAAGTTTATGTGGCCCATCCGTTGGTGCCATAGTTGTGTTTGATTGATAGTTGTCTGTAGGCAAGATAGATCACCGTCCCATGTGTAGCATTTATTTGTGGATTTTCTTCCGATCATAACACATTCATGATTATGATTGAGAACATTGCAACTATTTTTTGTGAATTCCACTTTAAGTTCATCTTCACATAGTTGACTTATACTAATCAGGTTTGCTTTTAACCCCTGCACTAGGAAGACTTTTGACAGTTTTGGTAGTCCATGTACATTCAGGATTCCATTTGCAACGATTTTCCCTTTTCCTCCATCTCCGAAGGTAACATATCCTTCATCTTTATAGTGTATGTTCTCTAAATTTTCTGGATTTCCAGTCATATGCCTGGAACATCCACTGTCAAAATACCATATATCTTGCTCCTTGTTTGTTTTGGAAGTGTATGCAACATTTTGGTCTTTCCTTACCCAGATTTTCTTGCTATTATTTCTGTTGTGTGGTGACCATACCCTGTTGTTTTGTCTGTAGTAATAGTCGTTTTGTCTTTTGTAGCAATGTGCTTTGATCTGTCCTAGTTTGTGACAATAGTAGCACCTTATTCTTCTTCGATGTCGGAAGTGCTGTTGCGACACCTCCTGTATTTCAGGTTGGTTATTCTCACTGGTGTCCGTGCTTGGAGTCCCGGGTCTTTTGATAAGCTCCTTAATTTCTTGTAGCAGTTTTGTTTCTCTGTTCTTGAGGTCTAGGAGTTCGTTCTGGGCTTCTTTGTACTGTTTCTCTATTCGCTCTTTTTCATTCTTTAAATAGTGATTATCTTCCATGAGTTCCAAGTTTTTCTTGATGATTTGCTCCCATTTGGCATTTAGTTGAGAGTATGCCTCTAGTAACTCTTGCATGTCATCACTATTGTTGTCTTCATGACTAGCAGTGAATGCTACGAAGTTCGTGTTGTTATCATCTTCTTCACTATCTGAGTCATCGCTCAGAGTTGTTATATATGTTTTATTTTTCCTTTTCAAGTATGTAGCACATTCTGATTGAATGTGTCCAAAGCCTTTGCATTCATAGCATTGTATTCCTTCAGTAATTGTATTATCTCTTCTCTTTGGATTGGATGGTTTTTTATTTGTAGAATTTACCGGGTTGTTTGAGAAGTTTTTATTTCTGGACTTGTTAAACTTCTTGAGAACTCGGTTAAAATTCTTTGTTAGTAGTGCAATTGACTGTTTCATGGTTTCTGAATCAGTTTCTGAGTTCTCTTCTTGTCTGGACTGTAATGCTATTCCTTTACCATTCTTTTTCTGACCTTATAGCATCTCCAGTTCATAGGTTTGAAGATTTCCGATTAGGTCACTTATTCTGTATATATTCAGATCTTTATGCTCTTGAATAGCGGTGACTTTCATTTGGAATCTTCCCGGTAGTGAGCGTAGAACCTTTTTGACGATCCTATGTTCGGGTATAGGTTCGCCTAAGTTGAATGCGTCTCCAGATATACTTAAGACTCTGGCACTGAATTGGGTGATGCTTTCTTCCTCCCCCATTTTCAGGTTTTCAAATTCGGTTTGTATCATCTGAAGCTTCGATTGTCTTACAGTTGTGTTTCCTTCATGATGATCGCACAATATACTCCACGCAATTTTGGCTATGCGTGTTGATGCAATTAGTTTAAAAGTGTCTTCGCTTACTGCCCCATATATTGCATTCATAGCTTTTGAGTTGAAATCATATTCGGTTTTCTCTTCTTCGCTCCAATCAGTTCTAGGTTTTGCATTCCCTTTATCATCAACTGGAGTTTTCCATTCGTTTTCTATTGCATTCCAGACGCCTTCTCCTTGTGCTAGAATGTATATCTGCATTCGAGCTTTCCAGTAGGAGAAGTTTGTGCCAAGTAGAGCTGGGGGTCTATTGTTTGAAAGACCTTCTCTTGGGAACTCCATTTGGATCCTGCTGGTAACTTGAGCAGACCCGCTCTGATACCAATTGAAATTAATATAGATGTTTGAATTCGGTAACGTTGAAACAGACGTAGTGACACAAATATTTATAACGCAGTTTCGGGCAAACAGCCCTAATCTGCGAGGCACTTCTCAAATTGAGAATTAGCCTAAATCCACTAAAAGCTCAATATTTAAAGTACACTTGGTTTAGGGAACGGGGATTACACAATATGATTTCCTATCAAGCTATTGAGACCTAAACACTTGTACTACTTTTCAAGGGGATTTGGGTATCTCTCTCAATTACTCTCGTGCTCACGATTAGGTGCTGAAAGCGTAAGAAGAGGAGTTGTGATGCATCTTCTTTTATAAGCCGAGAGTTATTGATTGAATGGGAATAGGGTTGCTAATCCTATTTAGATTAGGAATTGAATTCCTAATCCTTGTTTGACTTGATGATCCCCTTTTGTCTAGAATTTGACAAACTTGTCAACAAAGATGAAGTGGTAAGATATATAGGGAACGTTATGCTGTGGAATCGTGCTCACCTTGCAAGGTGGACACGATTCCATATTCATAATTTCTATACTATAAATTCATAATTTCTATATTGTAGATTCATAAAATTTATACTTTAGATTCATAATTTTTAAACCGTAAATTCATAATTTAAATACAGTAAATTCATAATTTCTATACAGTAGATTCATAATTTTTATACTACAAGTTCATAATATCTGTACTATAGATTCATAATTTCTAAACTGTATAGTTATCAAATTATGAACATATAGTTCTGTGATTTGTGAAAACAGAGTTCAACAATTGTGAATATGAACATCGAAAATTATGAACATATAGCTCTATAATTATGAATCTATAGTATAAAAATTATGAATATGAAATCGTGCCCACGTTTCCACAACATAATTTGCCGATATATAGCGAGCTATAAAGGGCTGAGATTCCTAATGCTTGAATTTCTTTGAGAAGTGATAAAAGGAGTCCGTCAAAGAAAGTGGGATTATATTATATTCGCGGCTAACTCCGCAAAATCAAACATTTATTATAAATATTTTATTAGTGGCCATTAAACCATTAGACATTTCAATAGCCTAGCCTTTAATCATGTATTGATGTTGAGTATGTGAAAGGTTGTATGAAACCTTATATAATGGAGTGAAGGCTAATGAAATGACACACATATTGTTGTGCCCTACATTTGGTGTTCTTCTTCTTCTCCTCCTTTTTCTCTTCTTTACGTATACACGCATACATATATATGAACCTCCGGGCGAGTTACCGTGCAAACATCACGTGAGAACTGAGCTAGTTGATAGGCCAAACTATAACAACATTCAATTTATTTATTTTTATTATTTGTCAATCTCAATTAAGTTAGTTGGATGGGCATGCAACATCCGTCGTTATATCGTGGACTGCGGTGCACGTGCACCGTGGTCAAAACGACGCCATTTCTTTAAGTAAAGAAACAGTGCGCCGTTACTGTTAACGGAGCGCGTATTTTTTGGTGTGTTAATTATCAACTGAAACTACTGTGTATCTAAACTGACACTATGTACAATGTATCTAAATCGACACTGCCTCACGTATTATTTTATATATTATCAAATGAAACTGCAGTTATATCAAAATGATACTGTAGTTGTGGTGAAATGAAACTGCAGTTTATATAAAATGAAACTGAATAACATTTCACATATTTGCGTGTATATAGTGCAATGAAGTTGTAGTTATATCAAAATGATCATGAAGTTGTGTTTTAATGAAACTATAGTGTACATAAAATAAAATTAAATAACATTTTCACATATTTGAGTGTATAAATATCGAATGAAATTGTAGTTGTGTTGGACTGAAACTGCAGTGTATTCAAAATGAAACTGAATAACAGAGTTACTTTTTGCGGAACGGGTGCCGTTTCATTTCATTAAACAAAATGATGTCGTTTTGAAGTTCGATGTATAATCAATTATGCACCGCGGTGCACGATATAATTTACCATGCAGCATAGTTGCAGCACAATTAGCTGATTTTATAGAAGGGCATGCAGTATAGTTAATTGATTTTATAAAAATCATTTAAAAAGCACTCAAACATAGTATCTATTCTATACTTTCTTAAAGTACTAGAGCCGAAAGGGTTTGATCCTGTAATCTTTTTTCAAGGAGAGCCACATAAGTGCCATATGAGCACAAGGTGTTTGGCAAAGCATTCAAACTATAAATCTTAATCCAACAAAAATACTCAAACAGTCTAGATGAAAACACTCCAACAGTACAGTTTAAATCTTATCTTACAACAATAAAAGCAACACTTACAAATTCTTAATTTTACTAACATAAAAATTCAAACAATTAAACTTTACAAAAAGAAAAACACTCAAATAGATTAAATCTTACTCCAAAACACTTAGGTTATGTTTGGTATAATAGTTAGTCTATAAACAACAAATATGAGTGTTTGGTCAATTTATTGCTCCAAAACACTAAAATTCAAAAAGCTGCTCAAAGTAGCTTTTTCGATAAGCTTATTTTGTATGTAATAAGCTATCAGCTAACAACTAATTTACCCAACATATTTGGCTAAAGTGTCATCCTGTACCATGAACTATAACTGACTCTTCATGCCGCACCCTGATCTAGTGAAATCAAGTAGTAAAATCCACTAATCCAATCAGTTAACAACTATTTATCAAACACCAATTGTTATATCGTGGATCGCGGTGCATAATCGATTATGCACCGCGCGGTGCATAATCGATTATGCACCGCGCATCAAAACAGCGCGCTGTTAGTGTTAACGGAGTGACACTACAGTGTATCTAAACCGACACTGCCTCACGTATTATTTTTATATTATCAAATGAAAGTGCAGTTATATCAAAATGATGTTGTAGTTGTGGTGAAATGAAACTACAGTATATATAAAATGAAACTGAATAACATTTCACATATTTGAGTGTATATTGTACAATGAAGCTGTAATTATATCGAAATGATCATGTAGTTGTGTTTTAATGAAACTATAGTGTATATAAAATAAAATTAAATAACATTTTCACATATTTGAGTGTATAAATATTGAATGAAACTGTAGTTATATCGAAATGAAACTGTAGTATATCGAAATGAAACTGTAGTTGTGTTGAACTGAAACTGCAGTGTATACAAAATGAAATTGAAGAACAGAGTTATTTTTTACGGAACGGCGCGAAACGGATTCTGTTTCTTTTCATTAAATAAAACGACGTCGTTTGATGCCCAGTGCATAATCGATTATGCACCGCGGTAATTTTCTATCAAACACCCTTAAGCAATCTGATCCGCATTTGTCATCGCTAATCACTTGTGTGCTGCTCAATTACATTTTTTTTTTTAATAATCCAAAAACTAGTTCTTCGGCAAAGAAAAAAAAAATCAATAGAATTTTAACTAGGCATTCAAACCCTTAGATTTGAATAAACTAAGACTTAGATTCTAATAGTCTTTGGAAGGGGTACGTTTGCCATCTAAAGTTAGATATTCATAGTGAACTTACTAATCACATTCATATTTAAAATTTAAAATTATATTACTCCATAACATGCTAATATATAAAAAGGAAACCTTCTCAAAGTTTAATTTTTATTTAATTTGTAACTTAAAATAAATTATAAACTTTAAAATAAGCGCAGCACTACTAAACAGGGTTAATAATTAAGATAGTTAAATCAAAACTTTAAAATAAGCGCAGCACTACTAAACAGGGTTAATAATTAAGATAGTTAAATCTTTAATTTTGTCTTTCACCAAATTAAGCCCTCCCTCTCTCATTAGCAAGTTTTGCCTTAAATTGAAGTTGTCATTTTGCCCAATCTTTACAACGAAAACGAACTCCTATCATCGATGATCCCAAATCAGACTCCCCTTACTCGTCAACTCCAAATTAAACCTACTTTTCTCACATGCATATATAATTCAAACATGCATATATAATTCAAACATAGCATTCTGTTAAATCTTATTACTCAAGGAAAACATATTGTCCATAGTCTTGTACATTCTAACATCACTATGGCAAAAAATTGGAAATTCTTCAACTCCACCTACATCAAATTTTCTCCAAACCTTACTTTTCAAGTTATAAATCAAAATGGAAAGTTGTTTACTGTTTATAGATAACAACACAATCTTATTACTCCAAGGAAAACATATTGTCCATAGTCCTGTACATTCTAACATCACTATGGCAAAAAATTGGAAATTCTTCAACTCCACCTACATCAAATTTTCTCCAAACCTTACTTTTCAAGTTATAAACCAATATGGAAAGTTGTTTACTGTTTATAGATAACAACACAATCTCCCCAGCATGATTGGTAGTGAAGCGCAGGGCTCTAACTTCGTCGATTCTATATGGAATGATAGTAATAATTTTCTCCCAACATTTCTTAAATTTCTCCCAAGTCCAAACACCCATGTAGGATGAGCTTATTTCGAAAACAAGAACAATAGCCAGTCGACCTCCATCAACTTGTAGCAACCCAAATGCATGTGTATAATAATACTGTAATGAAATTTCATTTGGAAGAGGTATCTCAAAAAAACTCTCAGACCCGACTTCAAATGCCACTATACCAAAGCTAAGAGGGTGAACTTTAGTCAGCCAATTGCACTTATAGGAATAGATAACGCCATCAATGTAGACACTGGTATCGGAATAGTTAGCCCAAAAGCTAGCCCAATAGTTAGCGCAGCGATAGCCATCAAAGGTGTAAAGGAGGTGGGAATTGCTGTTGTTGTTATTGATCTCCCTCCACGATTTATCCACTCCCACCGTCAAAACCCAATGCTTATACTTGAAAAAGATGGTTCCATCCCTCCTGCCGTTTACTCGATCAATAGAAGTTGAGGCTGACATCAAAACTTTGTATCTTTTAGATTCTGAATCGAACCCTAATAGTGCACATGGAGATTCGACGTGGAATGGGATTCTTGGGAGGGAAATACGCTGTCCGGTACTAACGTTGCAAACGTCAACGTAGCTGTTGTTTTTGTGCAGACAAACCAGGCCGTCAGAGGAAGAGCGTAGATGGTCTACTACATAGGGTTGACCGTCCAAGTAGCGGGCACGGTTGGCTTGGAGCTGCTGAGGGTTTTTTTCGCTGAAATTTATGGTGTAAAACACAGGGGTGGAACGGGAGTGGTAGGGCGTTCGAGGTATGATAACAATGAGGATGCCCGCCCTATTGGGAAGCTTCAAGGACAAGCTGCGATGCAGAACGCCAAAGCCATGATCAGCTATGAGAGCGGAAAAGAATTTAGAAACGCACCTGAGTCGTACTAGGGATTTAGCAGGAAGCTTGGAGAGAATCTCCACGAGAATGTCTTTGGGGAGAAAAAGAAAAGGTAGCTTTGAAACACCCATCGTTGTCGTCTTCTCCGATGCGCTCATTGTATCCTACGAGGTTAATTTGCAGGAGTTTTAGGGTGGTGGGTACGGTTAATTTTGAGTATCCTCGTTCTAGCTAGCTAGATGGAGGATGCATGGAGTTTTTAAGGTTTTAAGGTACCTTGCTAAAGGCTGTCGTCTCAGATTTGAGTTATACTTAAACTAAAACTATCAGATCCCTACTCCTATTCATTCCGATACAGCTAATGTTAGTTGTAATCTATAAATTTAAGACTTTCTAATTAATGGGTATGTTTAAAAACGATAAGATATGAAAATGACTAGCCTTCAACGTATATTCTTTAATTTGGGCAACTTATTGCGCGCTATCCAATTATTTTTTAAAAAACTTTTTTAGGAAAAAGTCCAAATTAACCACTAAAACTATACTATCTATACTTCTATACTATATATAAAAAAAAATCATGAATTTAACTTTCCGTCCAATTTCTAACAAATATCCCTTTCTAATAAAATATATTGTTTTCCACTTTCCTATTCTTACTATAATTCTAGGTTAAAATTTATATTCTAATATTATAAAATAGTGTAATACAACTCCTAATAGAATATATTATTTCCTACTTTCCTATTCGTACTATAATTCTACACTAGAATTCCTATTCGTAATACAATAGGACAATATATATATATATATATATATATATATATATATATATATATATATATATATATATATATATATATATAAACAAAATCGTGAAATTTTAACTTCCCGCCCAATTCTTAAAAAATCTCTCTTCCTAATAAAATATATTGATTTCTACTTTCCCATTCGTACAATAATTCTGCGTTTAAATTCTATTCTAATATTATAAAATAGTGTAATACAATCTATACTATATATAAAAAAAAATCCTGAAATTTTAACTTCCCGCCCAATTCCTAAAAAATCTCTCTTCCTAATAAAATATATTAATTTCTACAATAATTCTGGGTTAAAATTTTATTGTAATATTATAAAATTGTGTAATACTATTCGTATTCTAATCTATATCTATTTTATATATCGGTGTTGCAATAATCGTGTCATTGGTCGCGGCGAGGAAGGCCGGAATCGGCCTCCTCAGCGGCCGCCTCGCCGGCTGAACCGGCCTTTAATTTTTATTTTTTTTTAAGTTGTAAAGTGTTGTCCGTTTTGGACAAATATTTTTTTGAAATCGCGTATTTTTTCGAGATCTATCCACCGCAAACTGCCGTAGGCGGTTTGGCCCACCAATTTCTAAAAAAAAATACTTTATTAAAGAGTTTCTAAGAAAAAACTATGAGAACCTTATGTTTTATTAATGAATTTTTAAAAATTTTAATTAAACAATTGTCCCGTGCATTATTTAATAATCTTTCTTTATAATTGGTCAAATTATTTAATTATGATAAATTTGGGAATAATTAATGATGGTAATAGAAATCCTAAAAGAATATAGAACTGAAGAATATTTAATTATTGTTATATTATTATTGTGACTCACGGAATACAAGAGTTAATGACATTTTTGGTCCTAGACTTATTGGGGCATTGACACTTTTCATCCTCCATAATAAAAATTGCCACTTAGTAGCCACTGTTATTGATTGTTGGACAATTTTGATCCTCCGTCAATGACGCCGTTTGTTGACTGTGAATTAGAAGGGTTTTTCTGTCTTTTTATGTTCTAATCCTTATATTTCTCCATCCATTGGTCACTGCTACATCCATTTCTTCAAACTGAGGTTATCCGCTTCAGTCCTTTCTAACATTAAGAAACCATCTTCACCCAACTAACAATCACGAATTTTACATTTGACATCAATCTCAAGATAATGGAAACAAGTGCAGTTGGAATAGAAAGGGCGTTAGTCCATGCCTGTGGAAATTTTGTCGAGCATACAACATAACTAGCAAAGTCAGGAATATCACCCAACCCCTCCCTTAACCTTTCTGCATCAACTATAATAGGTATGCCCCTACTCTTTGCCTCCTGCACTACAATCAAAGCAGTCTCATGCAGCCTTCCATCTAAGTAGACAATATTTACTCCAAGCGCTGAAGACAATTTTGATTTGGGTATGTAGACCCTCAGATATCATGGGTGGATATCCTGGAGTGAAAATGCACGTGCGAGTTTTTTTTTTTTTTTTTTTTTTTTTTTTGGTTGTCAACAATGACATATGTGAATGGTGAGTTTCCTCCTTTGGACACCACCATAAAAGATGTATCAACACCATCCCGAGTCATCAGCAACCTTAGATATGATCCTTGGATTAAGACCAAGACGAATTTTATCATCCGGGTTTTATCAAAGCATTGCCAGTGTTACCACCTCCTTGAACCTCAAAGCTGGTGCTCCGAATTTTATCATCCGGGTTGGGGAATGAAGCTACAGCAGTCAGGAAGTCAACACCGGCCATTCCAACACCTCAGACAATGCGATTTTTGGGGAGCGGCGGATTCCACATTTTCAACATGAAACTTCAATGAATTTCAGGGAGAATAACAGAGTTTTTGAGGTTGTGCACCAAGTAGTTGTGGTCAAAGAGAGAGAGATGGGAAGGATATTTGTGGTCAATATGGAAGGGAGGACTTACAGGTGCAAATTCTACATCACGCCATCTACCACTACAACTGCTATTTACCATAGGAGGGTTCGCCGACCTGCTGCCCTCTCTGCTTCGCCGGAACCAAAAACCACCGGTGAAGGCCCCAACCTCGCCGGATCTGTTGCTGCACCGCCAGATCTGCCTTACTGGTCCGTCGCCGGAAGGAGTTACTGCCTCGTATGCTCGCCGCCGTACCCACAACTCGCCGGAGAAGAACCTCGCTGCTACTCACTACCGACGGTTACTACTTAGCCGCCAAGTCTCGCCATCTCGCCTCACAGGAGTCACAGCAGCGCTGGTCTAAACAAGATTAGAAGAATAAGACATAAAAAGACAGAAAATCCCTTCTAATTCACGGTCAACAAACGGCTTCATTGACGGAGGATCAAAACTGTCCAACGACCAATAACAGTGTCTACTGAGTGACAATTTTTATTATGGAGGATGAAAAGTGTCAATGCCTCAATAAGTCTAGGACCAAAAATGACATTAACTCCGGAATACAATACAAGAATATTTAATTATGGTTATATTGTTATTGTGCCTCACGACCATTATATACTAACAGTACTTGAAAAGAAACTAATAATAATAATAATAATAATAATAATAATAATAATAATAATAATAATAATAATAATAATAATAATAATAATAATAATAATAATAATAATATAATAATAATAATAATATAAGTGGTAATAATAATATCTAAAAGTAATTAAGTGTTAATAATAATAGTAAGAATATTAACGTAAGAGTAGTAACATAGAATAAATTGTACTCCCTCTGTCCCATTTTGCCTGTCCTGTTAACTATTCATTGGTCAATCCAACTCTTTCTTCGTTGCTTATTTTCTTTAGTAATTTTTAATTATTTTTAAATTTGATTTTTTATGTTTAATAGTACTTTTAATGTAGTTTCTAAATATATAAATTTTATATATTAAAAATAAACTTAATATTATTAAAAATTGAAGTAAAAATAGCTTCAGTCAAGCCTCGTTAACCGAACCAGACAAACAAAATGGGACGGAGGGAGTAATAATTAATAAATATAGTCTAGGATTAAATTTGGAATTGTCAAGAAAGATAAACGACCTCTGGTGAAATTAACTCTTAAATAATTATATATCGATTTAAATATTCTTAATATATTACAACAATTCCATTCCGTGCATCGCACGGGTGAAAATACTAGTTATAATTAAAAGTAAAATCATTCTTCTAACATTTTTCCGCCAAAACTCATTGTATTGGTCAAATTATTTACTTAAGACAAAGGGGAGCCCGTCCCCTTTGTAAATGATGTGGGATCACATCAAAAATGTTGGGAAAGATGAGCTCTTGAGCTCCTCTATATTGCTCCTCTTGTCCATCAATGTAGGCCAGTATTGAGAAAGCCAAAAGGCTCTTATTTAAGAAGTCTTAGTTTAATTGCTTCTTATTTTAGTTTTTTTTTTTAAATTTTTTATTAGGGGTGTTTGGGAAACATTAACTCAAAATGTATATTTGTAGTTTTAGTTTTTAGCAGTTTGGAGAAAATTGCTGAGTTATTAAATAATATTTTTGGTGTTTTGATTAAAAACAAAATGTTAAAATGGTGGATTTGTTAAAATTTTGTTGAATTTGTCAAAACAAGGCTATTATTAATAATTACTAGTATTTTCACCCGTGCGATGCACGGAATGTAATTGTTGTAATATATTAAGAATACTTAAATCGATATATAATTATTTAAGAGTTAATTTCACCAGAGGTCGTTTATCTTTCCTGACAATTCCAAATTTAATCCTAGACTATAGTTATTAATTATTACAATTTATTCTATGTTACAACTCTTACGTTAATATTCTTACTATTATTATTAACACTTAATTACTTGTAGATATTATTATTACCACTTATATTATTATTATTATATTATTATTATTAGTTTCTTTTCAAGTACTGTTAGTATATAATGGTCGTGAGGCACAATAATAATATAATCATAATTAAATATTCTTGTATTGTATTCCGGAGTTAATGTCATTTTTGGTCCTAGACTTATTGAGGCATTGACATTTTTCATCCTACATAATAAAAATTGCCACTTAGTAGACACTGTTATTGGTCGTTGGACAGTTTTGATCCTCCGTCAATGAAGCCGTTTGTTGACCGTGAGTTAGAAGGGCTTTTCTGTCTTTTTATGTTTTATTCTTCTAATCTTGTTTAGACCAGCGCTGCTATGACTCCTGTGAGGCGAGATGGCGAGACTTGGCGGCTAAGTAGTAACCGTCGGTAGTGAGTAGCAGCGAGGTTCTTCTCCGGCGAGTTGTGGGTACGGCGGCGAGCATACGAGGCAGTAACTCCTTCCGGCGACGGACCAGTAAGGCAGATCTGGCGGTGCAGCAACAGATCCGGCGAGGTTGGGGCTTTCACCGGTGGTTTTTGGTTTCGGCGAAGCAGAGAGGGCAGCAGGTCGGCGAACCCTCCTATGGTAAATAGCAGTTGTAGTGGTAGATGGCGTGATGTAGAATTTGCACCTGTAAGTCCTCCCTTCCATATTGACCACAAATATCCTTCCCATCTCTCTCTCTCTCTCTCTCTCTCTGACCACAACTACTTGGTGCACAACCTCAAAAACTCTGTTATTCTACCTGAAATTCATTGAAGTTTCAAGCAGAAAATGTGGAATCCGCCACTCCCCAAAAATTGCATTGTCTGAGGTGTTGGAATGGCCGGTGTTGACTTCCTGGCTGCTGTAGCGTCATTCCCCAACCCGGATGATAAAATTCGGAGCACCAGCTTTGAGGTTCAAGGAGGTGGTAACACTGGCAATGCTTTGATAAAACCCGGATGATAAAATTCGTCTTGGTCTTAATCCAAGGATCATATCTAAGGTTGCTGATGACTCGCATGACGAAAGAATACTTGATGAGCTTGAAAGGGATGGTGTTGATACATCTTTTATGGTGGTGTCCAAAGGAGGAAACTCACCATTCACATATGTCATTGTTGACAACCAAAAAAAAAAAAAAACTCGCACGTGCATTTTCACTCCAGGATATCCACCCATGATATCTGAGGGTCTACATACCCAAATCAAAATTGTCTTCAGCGCTTGGAGTAAATATTGTCTACTTAGATGGAAGGCTGCATGAGACTGCTTTGATTGTAGTGCAGGAGGCAAAGAGTAGGGGCATACCTATTATAGTTGATGCAGAAAGGTTAAGGGAGGGGTTGGGTGATATTCCTGACTTTGCTAGTTATGTTGTATGCTCGAAAAAATTTCCACAGGCATGGACTAACGCCCTTTCTATTCCAACTGCACTTGTTTCCATTATCTTGAGATTGATGTCAAATGTAAAATTCGTGATTGTTAGTTGGGTGAAGATGGTTTCTTAATGTTAGAAAGGACTGAAGCGGATAACCTCAGTTTGAAGAAATGGATGTAGCAATGACCAAGGGATGGAGAAATACAAGGATTAGAACATAAAAAGACAGAAAAACCCTTCTAATTCACGGTCAACAAACGGCGTCATTGACAGAGGATCAAAACTGTCCAACGATCAATAACAGTGGCTACTAAGTGGCAATTTTATTATGGAGGATGAAAAGTGTCAATGCCCCAATAAGTCTAGGACAAAAAATGGCATTAACTCTTTTATTCCGTGAGTCACAATAATAATATAACAATAATTAAATATTGTTCAATTCTATATTCTACTAGGATTTCTATTACCATCATTAATTATTCCCAAATTTACCATAATTAAATAATTTGACCAATTATAAAGAAAGATTATTAAATAATGCACGGGACAATTGTTTAATTAAAAATTTTAAAAATTCATTAATAAAACATAAGGTTCTCATAGTTTTTTCTTAGAAACTCTTTAATAAAGTATTTTTTTTTTTAGAAATTGGAGGGCCAAACCGCCTACGGCAGTTTGCGGTGGATAGATCTCGAAAAAATACGCGATTTCAAAAAAACATTTGTCCAAAACGGACAACGGAGTCAAAAGTTATGCCTTGCCGAACTTTTGACACTTTACAACTTAAAAAAAAATAAAAATTAAAGGCCGGTTCAGCTGGCGAGGCGGCCACTGAGGAGGCCGATTCCGGCCTTCCTCGCCGCGGCCAGCGACACGATTTTTGCAACACTGATATATAAAATAGATATAGATTAGAATAGGAATAGTATTACACAATTTTATAATATTACAATAAAATTTTAACCCAGAATTATTGTAGAAATGAATATATTTTATTAGAAAGAGAGATTTTTTAGGAATTGGGCGGGAAGTTAAAATTTAAGGATTTTAATTTTATATATAGTATAGATATAGATTGTATTACACTATTTTATAATATTAGAATAGAATTTTAACGCAGAATTATTGTACGAATGGGAAAGTAGAAATCAATATATTTTATTATGAAGAGAGATTTTTTAGGAATTGGGCGGGAAGTTAAAATTTAAGGATTTTGTTTTTGTATATAGTATATATATAGATTGTATTACACTATTTTATAATATTAGAATAAAATTTTAACGCAGAATTATTGTACGAATGGGAAAGTAGAAATCAATATATTTTATTATGAAGAGAGATTTTTTAGGAATTGGGCGGGAAGTTAAAATTTAAAGATTTTGTTTTTATATATAGTATAGATATAGATTATATTACACTATTTTATAATATTAGAATAGAATTTTAACGCAGAATTATTGTACGAATGGGAAAGTAGAAATCAACACTGGCTGCAAGGGACGGATCGGAACACGAAGTTCTTTCATCAGTATGCCACGCACCGTAAACGAAAAAACTCCATTGTGAGGCTTAATGATGGGAATGGGGTATGGAAGGAGGGTGTTGGGCTTGTTTCTTTAGTGACGGAGTATTATAAGCAGATTTTTCAGACAAATGGAGACATGGGTACTTTTGAAGTGGATACCTTATCTCCCCGTGTCACTCGTGCTCAGAATCATGACTTGCTTCGCCCTTTCGAGCCTGCTGAAGTGAAACATGCTTTGTTCGCCATGGGTAAAGACAAATCGCCAGGACCGGATGGAATGAATCCGGAGTTCTATCAGTCTCTCTGGGATCTCATTGGTAAGGAATTTACTGATTTTGTTCTTGCATGTTTATCTCAATCTTCTTTTCCCCCCGAATTGAATGATGCCAATATTGTTCTGATCCCGAAAAAGGCTGCCCCTGAGTTAGTTACTGATTTGAGGCCTATTGCTTTATGCAATGTTGTGTATAAAGTAATGGCTAAGATGATAGATAACCGTATGAAACCACTATTGGATGGTATTGTCTCAGAGTCGCATAGTGCTTTTCTTCCAAGTAGGCTTATTTCGGATAACATCCTTATTGCATCTGAGGTAGGTCACTATCTGAGAAGGAAACAGTTGGGCCAAGTGGGTTGGGCAGCCCTGAAGCTAGACAAGGCCAAAGCTTATGACCGAATGGAATGGAGGTTTGTGGAACGTATGTTGTTGGGGCTTGGTTTTGATGCTAAAAGGGTTAATTTAATCATGTTATGTGTGCGGACAGTCAGGTATAGGGTCCTGGTCAATGGGAAACCAAGTGAGGAGATCTTGCCCACGAGGGGTCTAAGGTAGGGTGATCCACTTTCACCCTACCTTTTTATCATTTGTGCGGAAGGCTTGTCATTATTGTTGCAGGATGCCCAGGCTAAAGGACAGATCCATGGCTGCAGGGTGGCACGTGGGGCCCCTCCCATCTCTCATCTCTTCTTTGCAGATGACAGCCTACTGTTCTTCAAGGCTAACATGCAGGAAACTATGGAGGTGAAACGTTGTTTGGAAGTATATGAGCAATACTCGGGCCAATCTGTCAACTTTCATAAGTCTAACATTTCTTTCAGTCGAAATACTGCGTTGTTAGATAGGGATGCTATTGCCATGGGTTTAGGGGTAGAGCAGGCGGAGGATTTTGGAAAATATTTGGGGCTCCCCTCAGTTGTTGGTAGGAACATGAAATTTTTTTTTTCCTATGTGGAGAAGAAACGGAGACAAAGATTTGGTTCGTGGAATAAGAGGCTGCTTTCTATGGCAGGTAAAGAGGTATTACTTAAAAGCGTTGCTCAGGCAATGCCTACGTACACTATGAGTATATTTCTGTTGCCTGTATCGTTATGTGCTTCTTTGGAAAGATTGATGAACAGATATTGGTGGGGAAAGAGTACCATAGTGGATGGGATACATTGGATGGCCTGGGAAAGGATGTGTGTGCCTAAGAAGCATGGTGGTATGGGTTTTAAGAAGCTGCATGAATTTAATTTGGCATTATTAGGGAAGCAGTGTTGGCGACTTTTAACCAATCCGGATTCCTTAATGGCCCGAATTTTTAAGGCAAGATATTATCGTGATACTACCTTCTATGAGGCCTCCTTGGGTGGTAATCCGAGTTATGTATGGAGGAGCATTATGGTAAGTCAGAACCTGATTCGCAGTGGTTGCAGGCGCAGGATTGGTAATGGTAGAACAACCAAGGTATGGTCACACCCGTAGTTGCCTGACACCCAGAATCCGTTTGTGCTAACTGATCTAGTTGCCCAACACCTGGATCTCATGGTAGCTGATCTGTTGAATCATGATCAGGGGAGATGGAGCCATGAGTTGGTTTCTCAGTTGTTTGATCCCAGGGATGCTGAATTAATATTACAAATCCCTGTGAGTATTAATTTCAAGGATGACTGGTTTTGGAAAGGGGATATCAGGGGACAATATACGGTTAAAGATGGCTATAGATGCCAAGGGGAGTTGAGCACCACCCCAGACGCAGTATGGAACAACATTTGGAAGCTTAGGGTCCCTCCCAAGTGGAGGATTTTTCTATGGAAGGCCCTTTCTAATATTTTGCCAACTATTACCAATTTGGTTAGAAGGAGAGTAGAGATTCCTAATATTTGCCCGGCTTGTGGAGATTATGAGGAGGATATTATGCATATTTTATGCACTTGTATTTATGCTAGACGTGTGTGGAATGTTTCACGTCTTCTTATCCCTAATGTTGATGGTTATGATTTTATGCAGTGGGTGGAGGCTTGGTTGGGAAGCTCAGCAATATCTGCTGGGTTTCTAAAAGAACAAATATGTGGAATACTCTACGAAATTTGGAGAGCTCGGAATATGGCTGTTTGGAATTCTCTTCTACCGACCCCCTCGCACCTTTGTCATGCCTTTCACGGTATTTGGACTGCCTGGTCGTTAATCAACTCGCCGGCTGCGACAGTCGTTCCGGATGCTCCACCCGAACCGGCTGCTCCCCTCGATCCGGCGGCTCCTCTTGTTCCGCCTGCTTCCTTACTGCCGCCAGTACCGGAAGTGTCAACGTCGCTGCCGCTGGGTGTAGTAAGCTGCTACGCCGATGCCGGATTCCACGGCACGTCCCCGTCATTTGGTTTTTATGTATGCAGTGCACAAGGTGGCTTTTTGGCGGCTGCTAACGGACCGCTTATATGCCCGTATGATCCCCTCCTAGCTGAAGCAATGGCAATATGAGAAGCTCTATCGTGGCTACAAGACCACAATTTTCACGATGTTTGGTTTTCTCGGACTGTGCGGTCCTGGTTTCTTGCTTTCGCGATGCGAGTACCTATCGTTCGTACCTAGGTGTTATATTAGATTCATGTTTACAGTTGTTTCGTTCTTTTGACTCTTGCTCCATTAAATTTGTACGCAGAGATGCCAATTCGGTAGCTCATGCCTTAGCAAAACATAATAGTGCAATTGGCACTCGTTCTGTCTGGAGGGACTATCTTCCTTCCTTTGTTTCGTCTACAGTTTAATGCAATCTGATTTTCTTGGCTTTCAAAAAATAAAAAGGACATAAACCATTTTCCATTGATATACAAATTCAATTTTATTATATTAAAATTTTAAATTAAAGAATACATCTCTCCCTATCTCTTTTAGAGTTTCTCTCCGTTTCTCCCTATCTTTTTAGGGTTTTCAATTTTTTTTTCCGGTTTTTTTCACGGTGTCAAGCGGCAAGTTCACGGTGGTTTTTGTACGTCTCCTTCTTGTTCTCTTCTCTCTCGGTCTGGTTCCGTGACAGGTTGTCGTAGGCATGAGTTTCACGGAAGGAATGCAGCGTAAGGAGAGTGTCACTGGGATAACCGAGCGGTGGGCTGACATGGTGTTGGACGATGAAGAGGAGGGTGTGGAGTGTGTGGAGGCTGAGCAGGTTGTTTCGAATGAGGATGTTGCGACTTGGTCGATAGTCAGCTGTTTTCTTACGACACGTTTGATCAAAGTTGAGTTTATGAGTCATGTTATGGCGTCGGTTTGACAACCTGTGAAGGGGGTGCAGGTGTCGGAGCTCTAGCCGAATCTCTTTTTGTTTGTTTTTTGACCACAAAACAGACATGCATCATGTTCTTGAGGGGCCATGGTCCTTTCAAAATCATACTTTGGTATGTTGTCAGGTGGGAGATGGTCAACTCCTGGGTGAGGTGGTTTTGGATTCAATTGATATTTGGATTCAAGTCTACGACCTACCGATGGGCTACACTACTAATGTGGTTTTTGAACAAGTCGAAAACTTTGTTGGCACTTTTCTCCATTGCGATGATAGGCAGTTGGGTGGCCCATTGAAATCTTTCAACCGTATCCGTGTGTCCGTTCCGGTTGCTAGGTCTCTAAAGAGGCGTATGAAGCTTATTCGGCGTGATAAGTCCTGGGGGTGGGTTAATCTGAAATATGAACGACTTCACACGTTCTGTTTTTTCTACGGCATGCTTGGCCATTTGGATAAGTTCTGTCTCAAGGAACGTGATTTAGACCTGCCTCCAGTGCAGCAGCCGGCTGGTGTGGAAACAGTAGCGTCGAAGGATGGTTCCAGCGATGTCCGAATGGAGCATTCTGTGTGTAATTCTGATGTTGGGGTTGTGGCGACATCCAAGAGGCGGAGGGGGGCTGGTGGGAGTGTTGGAAGGGTCGGCTAACCACCGTCTTTGGATTCTACTTTGGGAGGTGGTTCAAAAAACTTGCATTCGGAATGAGTATGTTAAGCTGGAACTATCGTGGCTTGGGCAATCCACGTACAGTTCGCAAAGTGGTGGAGATGGTGTCCTGTAAGAAGCTCGACTTCGTATTTTTTATGGTGACAAAGGTAGGACGTAGCCATGCGGAGCATCTAAGAATTAAGCTTGGATTCAAGGGTTGCTTTTTCGTGGACAATGTAGGGTTGAGTAGTGGACTGGCTTTGCTATGGAGGAAGAATAATTCAGCTCGATTGTTAAGTTTCTCTAGGAATCATGTTAATGTGGAGGTAAGTTTAGGTGGGCGCCCCCCTTGGCGTATGACTTGTTAATATGGGTTCCCCTGAACGTAGTAGAAGGCAGGATGCATGGAATTTACTTCGGTCTCTTGCTGCCCGTGCTTCTCTCCCTTTGGTTGTTATAAGAGATTTTAATGATCTTTTATATCAGTTTGAGAAATGAGGTGGGGTCCCTCACCCAGAGAATCTCCTACGCGGTTTTGGGGAGGCTCTCGATGATTGCAGTTTGTTACCGATGCCCACGGTAGGGTACCCGTACACTTGGGAGCGGGTTAGTGGTACGGAAGCGTGGATTGAGGAGAGACTGGATAGAGTGGTGGGCAGCAGGGAATGGCGTGACTTGGTGTTGGGGGCGAGGGTCACTAACATCCTCACTCGAACATCAGATCACTCAGCCCTCTTTCTTGGGGTTTCTAACCCCGAAGTGGTCGGAGGTTATGGTCATCGTGGGTTTCGGTTTGAGATGGCATGGTTGCTTGATCAAGGATGCAGGGATGTGGAAGAAAAAGCTTGGAGTGATGGAGGTCTTGGTGGCTTGCAGGAGCGTTTGCGACTGTGTGGTGAGCGCTTACAGGGTTGGGGGTGACTGGTTTCACCTGTTTGGCAAGCAGATTAATTTGTTGCAGTCCAAGCTGCTCGGTTTGCATGGACAGCTGGGCACGTCTGCTTTGGCCGAATACAGGGATGTGGAGTTGCAATTGAGCCCGCTAGAAGCCTAGGAAGATGTTTATTGGAGGCAATGGCCGGGTTAAGCAGCACTGGCTACGAGGGGCAGATGCCAACACCAAATTCTATCATAGGTATGCATCCTCCCGTAAACGTAAGAATACTTTAACTAGACTCAAGAACTATGATGGGATTTGGGTTTTGGGGACTGTTATGGTCTCTATGATTTTAAACTATTTTGTGGATATTTTTACCTTTACGGCTACAGTAGACGTTTCTGTGTTCCTTTCTAGTATTGTCACTGCAAAAATTACTCAGAGCCAAAATGATTATCTACTCCGCCCTTTTGAGGAAGTGAAAGCTGCCCTTTTTTCCATATTCCCTGACAAGGCTCCGGGGCCTGATGGGATGAAAGCTTCCCTTTTTTCATACATTGAAGAAAATATTAGATAGAGGATGAGGTCCTGGAATAAGAAGTTGTTGTCCCAGGCAGGTAAGGAAATACTTCTAAAGAGTGTGGCACAAGCTATGCCCACTTTTCAATGAGTGTTTTCCTACTTACTGACTCTTTGTGCATTTCTATTGAGAGAGCTATGAACCATTTCTGGTGGGGGAAGTGTGGTACAAATGGGGGATGAATTCATTGGATGGCATGGGACCGGTTATGTAAACCAAAGACTACTGGTGGCCTAGGTTTCAAGGATTTAAAAGTTTTTAATTTGGCTATGTTAGGGAAACATGCATGACGTTTTCTCACGAAACCTGATTTTCTGATTGCAAGGGTGTATAAGGTCAGGTACTTTACTAAAACTTCTTTCACTGATGCAATAGTTGGTAATAATCCTAGCTACTGCTGGAGAAGTATTATGGTAGCTCATCAGCTAGTCCGCGACGGAGTTAGGAAAAGAATTGGGAATGGGAAAGCTACTTTGGTATGGGTTGATCTGTGGCTTATAGATGGTACTGATCCCCATGTTCAGACACCTATGTCGCCCTATCATCAGGATGCGAAAGTGTCTGGGCTGTTAGACAAAGACTCTCAGTCTTGGGATTTGGACATTCTGCGTGATATTTTTGTACCCTCTGATGTGAACTGTATTCTAAAAATACTTGTTTGCCCGGTTTTTGAGGTTCTGTGGTACTGGCATGGTGACCGAGGTGGATGCTATTTATGTAAAGATTGGGTATAGACGTATTGTGGGGGAGCATGATACAGATCCTAGTGGGTTTGATAAATTGAATGCACTATGGAAGTTAAAAATTTCACCCAAATGGAAGATGTTTCTTTGGAGAGCTATCAGGGGTATTCTCCCTACTACAAACAATAACCTCCTTATAAGGAGAGTGGAAATGTGTCCCTCATGCATTATGTAATGAGGATATTATGCATTCTCTGATCGGGTGTGACTATGCTCAGCAAGTTTGGCATGAATCCCTCCTCCCGATTGCATGTGTGTTAGGGGAAAATTTTGCAGTTTGGTACCGGAATGCTATGTGTATGCTTACTGGTGATGTTATTGTGAAGGTGGCTGTTATCCTATACCACTTGTGGAGAGCCCGGAATGGCGCTGTATGGGATGCGAGCCTCAAACAGCCGCGTGAGGTATGGAGAGGGGCTTTGGTTGCTGTTTCCGCATGGGGGACCGTCGCTACGCTTGCTGCATCAGACCCGACTACAAGCCATTTACCATTGTAGGTTGCTGACGTTGCGGGGGGCTTTGCACGCTGTTTCTTCGAGGCGAGCTGGAGTCCGACAGGGGTGGCGACGTGTGGTGTTGTGCTGATGGGGGCTTTATCGCTGCTATGAATGGTCTCCTCCCTTATTGCACTAATGTTCTAATGGCGGAGTCCCTCACATGTAAAGATGCCCTCTCTTGGTTAAAGGATCAGGGTGTTGACACTGTTACCTTGCATACAGATTGTTCCAGCTTACAATTTTATATCTCGCGTTCGAAACCTAAACCCAGGTCATATGTGTGTATGATCATTGATGATTGTCTGAATCTATTTTCGTTGTTTCCAGTTATTGCTTTACAGTTAGTTGCTAGACGTTTCAATTCGGTAGCACATGCTTTACCTGCTAGAGCTGTTATGCAGACTACTTCCATATATTGGGATTCTATCCCACCTGACTTTATATTTGCTTTGCTGCATTAATCTATTTCAGCTGTTTATGCTTTCAAATAAATAAATAAAAAGGACAAATCTATTTTTTGTCCTCACGTATTATTTGTTAGTTGTTTTAGTGTCTAAGTATTTAAGTTTTAACACCCTAAAAAACAAAATTACTATATTAAAATTTTATTTAGTAACTCGATATTTTACAATTTTATTATCTTTAATCATAATACGTTTTTTTTTTAGTTTTTTTTTTATTTTTTAGTTTTGGTATTTCATTTACAAAATAGAAAATCGGCAATTTTTTCCCTAAACTTTTCATCTTCAATCGTGGTACATTGTTTCTATTTTCCATACACGAAAATGTTAATAACATGCACGTTTTCATTTTTAAAATTAAATATTGAAACTGAAGAAATTTATAATTAAAGAAGAAACATAAAAAAAAAAATTAAAATACACATGTATTAATTAAAATTTTAATAGAGTTTAATATTTTTGTTGCTCAATGGGTTAAAATTGTAACTTTTTTAAAGAGTTAGTAATATATATTGCAATAGTGAAAAGTTAGTGACTAAAATGGTTAGAAAGAACCAATTGAGAGACTAAATTAAAAATGTATTTTTCCCTAAATAAAATTCATTTGTCAACATAAGTAATTGGGAAAAGGGTCAAATAAGTCTTTGAACTTTACACGAAAGTGCAGTTAAACCCATGAACTTTAAAAACTGCAATTAAACAATCAAACTTGAAATTTAGGTGCATCTAAACCCAATAGCCGATTGTCCACCTGGAATAACAGGTCATTAGGATTTTGGTGACAATTCTGACGAAAATTTTGGCGTTCGACAATCGGCAAACAGCATTTATCGATCGCCATTGAAGAAAAAGGCAACCAGAATACTGATCGTCTTCTCCTCCAGTGGAGAAGGCGACCAGTCTTGGTCGGTGGTAATCGGCCAGTTGATTTCTGGAGGTCAACAACGATAATTATTAGTTATCGATAAATCCAACTTATTTGACTCATTTTGAAAAGTTTAATTTGAGTGTTTTTTTTTTTAAAAAAAACTAATTTGAGTGTTTAATTGCACTCTTTTAAAATGCAGGGACTTAATTAAATTTTCGTATAAATTTCAATGAACTTTTTTTTTTTTTTTGAAAATAAGGAAATTTCAATCAACTATTTTGCCTAAATAATTAAATTTTGTCCACACTTATTAAATGTTATATATTTTGTTGCAAAAGAAGTGTTATATATTCATTATTTACTCCTGCACCATAACATTTGTCAATCTTCAATTCGTCTTGCCCCAAAAAGGTTGAATCCCCAACCCCAACAAGACACTCCTATGCCCCGGCCCGACAAAGCATTTGAAATGATGTAAATTACGGTAACTCAGTGGCTCTGTTTGAGCCAAATTGTTGGTGCGTACAAGAGATATGTCCACTTTGACATAATCCCACACACCATCACTGTCGAGTTTCGAACGTTGATCTTTTGCCTCAAATACTGCCTATTGAACCAATGAATTAAGCCTGTGCCAGCATTTGTCAATCTTCTTCACCACTGCAGCATCATGTGTGCCCCATTTGACCTACAACTACTCAATACACCCTTAAGAAAGCCAAAATATAACAAGAAAGATGGATAGTTTGACTTCTAAATGATTTCTTCAGAGATGTATGTTAAACTTACTGAATTGAGTGGTTACAAGAAATTAAAGTTCGAATTTAACGTACAAGAAGATGGTATTCAACTTATCTTTAAGTTATAATAAATATATGGATGAATTAACTAATTTGAGACAAAATGAATGCTTAGAGTAATACAGTACGTGTTGTGCTTCATCACCCATCAGAGAGTGTCTTACACCTAAGTTTGATGGGATTGGGACTAAGTCCAGTAGAGTCTAATTATACCTAATCATGTAAAGAAACCCTAATGTAGGTAACCCCGTATTTCAACCCTAGATTTCTAAAGTTATACTTGAGTCATCCCATCCATGTTCGTTAGAAAAGTTGTGTTGCTCCGGTTAAATGATAGTTTAGAAATAAAAAACAAACGAAAACAGAAAGAAGAAAGGGATAGTAGTCCGGGGTCATTTGTTTGTTCTTTCATTCCAAGAAAAAACCAAAAAAGGTAAAAAAAAAAAAAACGCCACTCTATAGCTAGTATTAAGTAGCTATCCAATGCCGGACCCTTAATTCAACATTAAATATATGTAAAATAATTATATATTATTGCGTATTGTTAAAGAAAGAAAATCACACAAAGGAGTTTCTATCCTAAGTTACTGTTCACGCGTGGCTGCTTCCTTTTTTCAGATATGAATATATCTATTTATACCATACATCAAGGTCCGGCACACGGGCGACGATTTAGGGTGTGCTGGTGCTAGTGCACGCCACAAGCGTGTCGATGCCCGTGCACGTAGCAGGTTTACTGCATGGGTGTGTCGATGCACGTGAACGCTCTTGAGTTTGCGTCACAAATTTGAGTTTGCGCCACAACTTGACTTTGCTCCTATTTGCGTATCCTCTTCTCAGGTCACTTTTAAATGTCCTACTACTTTTTTCCCATGCATTTTTTGCTCCAAATTGGTTAACTTTTGCTCCAAAATGCTTATTCTTTCCTTAATTGTGCAATTGGGTGAAACTATATGCAAAACACATAATTTAGTTCAAATCCTTAATTCAACACACTAAAATAGGCACCAAATGAGGTGAAGTAGAGAGTAAAATATATAGCTGAAATAAAGTGTCATCATCTCCCCCACACTTAAATTGTTGCTTGTCCCCTCAATCAACTTGCTAGAAATGAAGCAAAAGAAAAACAACAAATGATCATTCAAAAATTTTACTAAAGCAATTTGAAAAAATACAAATATTCAATAAAGGAATCTAAAGAATTTTAAGAAACCCTAAATGCATCCAAGGGTTGAGTAAGTATGAAAAATCTCTTTTTACTCTAAAGCTCAAAAAAAAAAAAAAAAAACACACACACACACACACACACAATCTCAAAAGGTAAAGCTCACACATTCTGATTTTAGCAAATTGGGCTCTCCCCACACAAGCCTAGACATGAGACAAAGGTCAAAAGGTCTTGATGGAATAAGGCATGAGGAAGGTGGTCAATATGGGTTCCAAAACCAATAAGACTCGAACATTGCACAAGCGCTATTAACTATTCATTACACGATTCCCGAGGTCCTTATTAGTGAATTAGTGAAGCAAGGAATGACATAAAGAGCCTATATCTTCTCACTCGATTGCAAGGTTTTTTACACTTTCAATCTTTTGCAACGCCATAGAGAATCGGATTACCCCATCAAAGATATAGTTTAAGATTTGGAAGTAATATGATGTTCCACACTTCACCTTAGAGAATTCAATTACCCCATCAACGATATAGTTTAAGATTTGGAAGTAATTCAAAACTCTGCTCCTACGAAGTTGGTCTCACCCTCTGTTGCAACTCCTAGAGCTTCACCTAAGAGAACTTAATTACCCCATCAAAGATAACGTTAATTATTCGGATGTAATTCAAGACTCTGCTCCTACGAAGTTGATCTCAAAAGCATTGGAAGAAATTTTAAAGACTTTTTGGTATAAAAATTTATTCAACTAACTCCTTTCTAACCCACAATTTCCTTTTTCATTATGGGGAGGGGATTAAGATAAACCTTACATATTGACAAGTGTAAGAGCTATGCTTTATATTTGCTAAGTGAGTTATGTGGCTGTTGCACCCTGATGGTGTGCCCCTATATGGTAAGTTCTTATCTTTTAAACAAGTAGTTGTATCGTTTAGGGTCTGTTAAAGACCTAAGTAAGAAGAGAAAGGGGTTTGGACATCTATTGATGCAAAAGTTAAAGTAGTAGCGTGTGCATCTAGACAATCGAAGAACCTGATGAAGAAGGCTACTCTGCTTGCGGTTCAGAGTCAGTCATAGCAGTCTTTGCTCGATGGAATCGATGCCTTCTCTCGTGCGGTATCGTTTGCGGGATATAAGTTAACCCCAAGAGTTGAAGAGAATCTCAACAACAAGTGAAGACATATATGAAAAAAAAAAGAAAGTAATCGAAGCTTAAAGGCTAGAATTTAATGGTTCTCGATTGAGAAAGAATGACATGTGTAGGTGTTGATGCAACAAGAAGAAGTCAAATAATGCTAAGTAGATGCTTTTGGATCGATGGTGAAGAGACCTTCAAAGGTTAAAACCCAGAGATTAAAAGTTAAACTTGGAAAATGAAGAATTTGGAACTTAAGATTGGATTCTACAGCGTGAAGATAGTTCCATATACTTTTGAAGAGATAAAGAAGGGATAAGTATGGGTGATGACTTTGGATCTTGGAAGATATATGAAGATGTGAAGAAGTGTATTAAGTAGGGAGCATGTTTTTGTGAAGTGAATTATGGAAGGAGAATATTGTACCCCGCATTCAGTACACCCGGATATAATAACTTGCATGAAGATTGGAAGAATAAAATTTTAGTGACAAGAATAAAAGATCAATTGAACCTCAAGGAGAGAAAATAATGTTAAGATTTCCAGTTACTAAGAAGTGACGAAGGTCAGTAAGAAGGAACAAGTTAAAAGATGTGGACATAGAAGTGATAAGTTATGTGATAACTTAAGGAAGGAATTTTAGTGATAAGAATGAAACAAGAGGGAGATGAATATATGATAATAAGATGATTAAATTGTCGAAAGATTAAGATTGACGGGAGCAAACCAAAATGATTGGTTTAGTCAGTGGATTTCTTTAAATAGAGTGAGATTTTAAATAGATGGATTTAGTGTGAGACTTGTTCTTAGCAGGAAAGAAAGTATTGCTAAGAATTCCGTTTGAAAGGAAATGGTAAAGATTAGTAAGAAGGGGAAATCAAATTCGGAGTTTATTGGACTATAAGAAGTTTGGAAAAGATTCAAAAAAAGAGACTTATAAGTTGGCATCGCTAACTGAATTGGATAAGGATTTAAAGTGTATTGAAGGAGTATGATCGTAATTCGTCGCATGTGAATTCTCTTGAAGTAGAGAAGGTGAACAAGGCTATTAAGATGTAAGCAACAAATTGGTAAAAGTAGCAAGGATAGTTAAGATCTTATGTTATTGGAGGCAGGACAATCTATCCTGAATCACTTAATAGATGAAGTAAATGATGGTTTGTATTATCAATGATTTCTGGATAAAGTGCTCATTAATTGGTTAAGTTATGTTCCTGAAGTTAGTAAAGAAATTATAAAAGGAATACACCGGTTCAGATTGAAAGGGAGTTACTACACTTAACCTACAGAAAAAGGAAACTAAGATTGAGTTGGACCACACTAAGCGGACAAATGAATTGATCGACCTCTAAGATGAGTTATCATGTATGGTAGGAAAGATGGGACTATGATATTATGACTAGTTTGATGATTGAGACCAAATGATGAATATATTGACTAGGCGATAATGAGGGTTGAATATGTTTATTAATGATAGTTGGAGGATTAAGCAACGACTAGGAATTGATGATGATCAAATGTGGTGGTTGTAGTGGTTGAAGTTTATTAGCTATGATTGACGTGAACATTATAGTGTTATGAGAATTGGATCTTGTTACATGTAACATATCAGTGATCGGTAAGAATGGTAAACGGTCTATAAGGGAAGTACTTAATACTCCAAACAAGGGATATTATGATCTGTGTTAGATTGAAATTGTGAGTATCTGACCCTTGTGAAGAATAACAAGTTGCTATTGATTGAGAAGAAAAATGTTTATGAATCGCCTTCAAATTTTCATGCAAGAAACATAGAAGTTCAAAGTGTTGAGACTGAAGAAGTGGTAAGGACGATAAGAATAAGGAGAGTAATGAGGAAAATTATGAGATAGTGAATTTTAACAATGCTTCTATGCACGACAGTCAATGTTAAAAGATACAAGAACAAAGAAAGGTCAAGATTAAGAACTCGTGTTATAAGTGATGGACGAACTACAAAGGAGTGTGGAGTTATGATTCTCCTTAGTTGGTAAAAGAATGAATCAAGGTATTTCTGACTTCACCCAAGGATGACAAGTGTTCAATCTAGAGTTTGAATCGAAGTCCCTTCGGAGATGGCCCATCAGGGGCAAGGTTGAGCTTTGGTTATCAAGGTTGTGTTCAAAGGGACTTTGGTCCGAGGCAATCGTTTAAGTTTCCTTTAAGCTTTGGTAAATTCCATTTAGTAGTTGGAATATGATTAGTACTTAAGAACTATGAGTGCTTACATGCCTATTCAGAATTCCTACTCTCTAAAACCATTCCAAGAATTCCTAAGCTCAGACTTTCAATTCTTGCAGCATCTTAAGATCTTTTTGCAACATTCCCAAGTTATTCTTTCCGGAGAAATTCCCTTCTAAAACACTCACTTTGTTTAACTTTAGCTTTGAGGACGAAGCTTGTTTTAAGGAGGGTAGAATGTGACAACCCCAAATTTATTTTCCTAAATTCTATTTTATAAAATTCCAAAATAATTATTTTTACTCCTCCGAAATTTTTTCCAAAATAGGTGTATGAATTAAATATTTTAAATCATGATTTTTATTAATTCAACACCAAGTAGTAGCCTATTTCAAAAATCCTAAGTATTGGGTATATTCATGTATCAAGTTTTGACCCAAAAATCTGAGTGAAACCTGAGAGGAACCTGTGGAATCTGAACTAAATGTTTTTATCTAGAAACATCTAGGAAATTCATTTTATCTCCCAAGAGTGTATAAACCTATTTTAATACTCTAAGCTAAGTTAAAGGAAGGAGCTTGATGTTTATGAAGCAAATGTACCAAAATGCCCTTATCAGCCAATACATCAACCTAGGGTTTCGAACCATAAAAAAGCCACACTATTCATATGATCATCTTCAATCCCTCCTCTTTCACTCTAAGCTAAGAAGTCCGAGAAAGAATAAAGAAATCACAGTAAGTTTTTCCTCCATCCATCTTGATCTTCCTCCTTTCATTTTCATCATATCCCCTGACATTTACCCTTCATCCATCCTCTTCATCTCTTTCATCTTATGTATATGTTTGAGTTTGTGATGGGTGTTGTATGTGTTTATGTTATTGTTTGAGGAAGATATGAGGTGAGGGTGGAAGCCATTGTTGAAGAAGAAGAGGGATTCACATAGGGTTAGAAAAGCTCAGAGGTATAAACCATGTATTCCCAAATCTATTATTTTAGCCCTTTGTTGATAGATTTCTTGAGATTTGATGCTTTGAAATGTTTGATAATCCATGATAAAATGTTTATTGTGTGTTGATGATGTTAGCTAATTTATTCATGGTTGTTTAGAGATGTTTTGTTGAGCTCTGAGATGTAAAAATGGAGTTTGTGTCATCTGGTGTGTTACAGAGAAGCTCTCTGTCTCAGATTCCGGTTTGGCCGTGAGGGCCTAGCCAACAGACCCAAAGGGGATCCGTTGGCCTGGTCCGTTGATCAACGGACCAGAGTGACAGATCATGGAGTGATCTGTCACTCCAAGCCGTGCCTTGGTGGGACTCCTCAAGATCCGCCAGGGCATTTTGAGGAGAGGTCGGGCCCTTTGAGGCTCAGCTATGTGTTGTTTCAGACTGGGATTCGTGAGCCCATGAGGCTCAGACACTCGGGCTCGTAACGACACGCTAGTGTGAGTTGTATTCGTATGATTTTTGAGTAGAAGCATGTTATCACACAAAGTATGAAATTTGGTCCCTGAGTATTTGTTAGGTTATTGAGTTCAAAGTTATGAAGTATCAGGTTGACATCTGTTTACAAGAGTTATTTGAGTAATTGTGCTAATTGCATTGCTTAGCTCATGAATAGAAGAATTGATGAGATGAGATTATTGAGATTTCTTGCATAAGTCACTGTTTTCCAAACTTTGCATTGAAAAGTCTATTTTGCCACTTTTTAAGATTATTGCACAATAGAAGGCTTAAAGTGAAGCCTTAAGCTGTTTTCAAATCCCTATATCTATTTTGGAAAATCTATATCTATATGCATTGAGAAGCTTGCATGATAATTAGATTTCCAACATGAGAAAGAGAAGTTGTATGCGATATATATATATATATATATATATATATATATATATATATGTGTGTGTGTGTGTGTGTGTGTGTGTGTGTGTGTGTGTGTGTGTGTGTGTGCATTGAGAAGCTTGCATGATATTTAGATTACTAGCATGAGAAAAAGAAGTTGCAGGTGATATATATATATATATATATATATATATATGTGTGTGTGTGTGTGTGTGTGTGTGTGTGTGTGTGTGTGTGTGTGTGTGTGTGTGTGTGTGTGTGTGTGTGTGTGTGTGTGTTATTTTTATAAAGTGAGGAAAACCCACGATTTTGGAGGCTCCTGTTAAGATTATGTCCTTTCGGATGAACAGAGAAAAGATTGGTAAAGTCACCGACAAAACAGAGAAAAGACCAGTGAAGTCACCGACAAAACTGAGAAAAGATCGGTAAAGTCACCGACAAAACAAAGAAAAGATTGGGTCAGAGAAGGCCGCTTTTAGAATTAACTTGGTAGAACAATCCTGAGTTGCTGGGTTCAATACTACCCGATGGGCTTGGAATCCTAGTTAGGGGGTGTGCACACTAAAGGTACGATACCTGATTCCACAGAGATTAAGAACCACGAGTACCGGTTCTATGGGCGAGATGAGTATTAGGCCGGCCAGATTTACCGAGCCCGGATAGGTGCATTCACGATTCGTGAAGTTCCTACCTCCCCCACGAGTTTAGAAAGAAAGCAAGAAAGAAAGAAAGAAAGTAAGAGAAAAGTGAGTCAAGTGACTCAACGGAGATCCTCCAAAGAAAAGTATTCTTTTTATATAAAGATTGAGAGCATAAGTGTATATATATATATATATATATATATATATATATATATATATATATATATATATATATATATATATATATATATATATATATATATATTATGATATCTTCATTTGTAGAATTACATTATGGCATAACATATGTCTTATCTTGAGTATATAAGAAGTAAAGAATCATTCATTACTTTGAGTAATAACATGAAAGCATAATCTTACTTGATAGTATAATTCCAGTTCATTATCTATCTTAGAAGTATCAGCATGATTGCAAGAAGTGCATAGTAGCTTAATAGAAGAGTTGTACCACAGTTTCCAGTATATGTTATATGCAAGAACATTATTTATGAGTTAATATATGTTGATATGAGTATAGGTTGTTGAGCATATAGAAGTATATAAAGTATATCTATTGATTGAGTACCTTGATTGCTTATGTTCATACTTGAGAATGTGTATGAATGCAAAATGTTTTCCAACCTATATCTTGACTTTGTTTGGTATTTAAGCCATTAATGGCCTTATGGCCACGTGGGGGCAATGAGCAGAGGCAGTGCTCACTTCCTGCCACTTGGTCATTACTTTTTTTTTTTTTTAAATTGTACATTGTTTCATGGTTGGACAGTAGGATTACACTCAATTATGGCTGCAAATTCGGAAAATGAGAGCTATGATCCATCTACCGACCCTAAGAGGAAAGCTAAATCAAATGATCCGGGATGGAAGTATGGTTTTTGGCCGGACTTGGCAAACAAAGATTTAGTCGAATGTTCACTTTGCCACAAACAAATGCATTCGGGAATCAAAAGACTAAAACAACACTTGGCGGCGGGTTACGGAGATGTTGCTAAATGCCCCAAAACAACTACGGAGATTATGAGGGAAATGCAACAATATATGCAAGGCACATCAAGAATGAAGAGATCAAGGGTGGTCTTGGATGATAATGTGGATGGTGATGTGCAAGAATCGGCAAGGGAAGAAACACAACCATCATCTCACGATTTCGTTACTTATCCAAGTTCCGGGACGGCTAGTAAGAGAAAACAAACCATTTTGAGATTTGCAGAACCGCAACCGAGAGTAGGAAAACAAACTCAATCAGTTGCATCACTACTTAGAAAGACCCCTGAAGAAGTAATTGATGAGAGGCATTCCAAGGGTCCTACTCAAAGAACAATTGAGGCTTGTACGAAGAGTAAGGAAGAAACAAAGAGGACAATGCTACATATAGCAGATTTTTTTTATGAGAATGGCATACCATTTAATGCGGCTAATTCAAGAAGCTTTGAAGTAATGGTTGAATCAATTGGACAATGGGGGCTGGGATTGAAGCCTCCTAGCTTTCATGAGTTACGAGTACCCCTCCTTTTGGACTCAAAGCAAGCGACTGATAAGTTGAAAGAAAGACATAGACTTGCTTAGAAGCAATACGGGTGCACACTCATGTATGATGGGTGGACCGATAAGAGATGTAGACATTTGATTAATTTTCTTGTGAATAGTCCCAAGGGGACTTTTTTCTTGGAGTCGGTTGATGCATCGAGTGAGTCACACGATGCAAGAATGTTAGCTGGATTGTTGGAGCAAAAAGTTGAAGAAGTTGGGAAAGAAAATGTCGTTCAAATAGTGACCGACAATGGAGCAAACTATAAAGCCGGGGGAAAACTTTTGGAGGAGAGGATTCGGACATTATTTTGGACTCCTTGTGCAGCACACTGTCTTGACCTCATGCTAGAGGACATTGGGAAGATGACGGAGTTCAAGTCCAAGATTACAAGTGGTAGAAATATTACCACTTTTATTTATAGACATGGGCGAATCCTTAGTGCCATGAGAGAGCATACGGGTGGGCAAGATCTTGTAAGAGCTGGAGCTACTCGATTCGCCACAGCATTCCTCACTTTACAGAGTTTGTACAAGCACAAAAATGCTTTGAGAGCTCTATTTGTTAGTGATGATTGGGTTCGCTCAAAATTATCCAACACCGAAGCGGGTAAAAAGGTGTGTGAGATCGTGTTGTCGTATAGATTTTGGACTGCGGTTGAGGATTGCTTGAGGGCATCACATCCCATTTTGATTGTGTTGAGGATCGTTGATGCTGATAGTACTCTAGCTATGCCCGAGCTTACGATGGCTATGTTGGCTGCTAAGAAAAAGCTCAATGAATCATTTGCAAGCAAGCCAAGGTTGTTGGGAAAGTTGATGGCTATTGTAGAACGAAGATGGGATGATCAGATGGGAGTGGATTTATATGGAGCCGCCTTATTTTTAAATCCTTCTAAATACTTTGACCTTAAGGCGACGGATAGTACATGTGCTCGTAAGCAACGAGCCATGTTCAATACAATACTTCATAAGATGATTGACGATGATGACTTGCAAGTGAAGATCAACAATCAAGCAGATAACTACAATAACATGAGGAAAGACTTTGGAATGCCATTAGCAGTCAAGCAACAAAAAGCAAAGACTCCTCGTAAGTAATACTATCATACTAAGACACTAAGTACAAAGTATATTAAATATGATAAATCTTAAACTTATTTTGTAGTTTATTGGTGGAATGCTGTTGGTGGACTTAGCATTGAGCTTCAAACACTAGCAATGCGCATCACAAGCCTTTGTTGTTCATCTTCCGGTTGTGAGAGCAATTGGAGCACATTTGAATTTGTAAGTATAGTTTTCCTAATTAGTAAATAGTAAATAGTATTATAGAAATTATAATTTATCTAAAATTTTAATACAAGAATTTTAAACTTGTTTATGTTTCTACTTTTACTTTTTTAGATCCATACAAAGAAAAGAAACCGCTTAGAGCATAAGAGATTGAACGACTTGGTCTATGTTCAATACAATCGCAAAATTGCAAGTAGGTTTCAAAAGATGCGTGAAGAAGGCTCCAACTTTAATCCATTGGTCTTAGAAGAGTTCCAATGGGACAATGAATGGATTAATGGTGGTGAATCTAGTGATGATGTTCATCCCGGGGGTGATCTTTCATGGAGGCATGTTGATGAAGTAATTGGTGCATCAAACAACCTTGAGGGCTCTCATCTTTCTACAAGAGCTCACGCGGGGGAAGGTTCACGTGCACAAATGTTGAGCTATTCACGACGCCGCAATGCTTCTACTAGTACTCCTTCTAGTTCTAGGATAGATGAGGAAGAACAAAATGAAGAAGAGCATTTTCCTAATGATGATGAAGACATTGAAGATGAGGATGATGTTCAAGATGATGATGAAGTGGGAAATGAAGATAGTAATGATGGCAATGAGAGAGAAACAAATATTGATGACTTCTTGATGGACCTTTGAGACTTTTAACTTGGATATTGTTCTCTTGTTGATTATTCTAGTATTCTACTTCTGTAGTTGTGTTACTTGTGTGTTATGTATTTGGTAACTTGGTACCTTAATATGTTGAATGCTTGAATACTTGAATATGTTTAATTGTTTAGAGTTTTAGACTTTAGCATGTTTAAACTTTAGATATATATTAATATATATATATATATATATATATATATATATATATATATATATATTGTTCTTCCTAACTTGTCGCCTAGGCGACAAGTCGGTCGGGGGCGCCGCGACTTAACAGGGCGCCGTGATAACTATGGAATAGATTTCACCCAAATGCAAGCTAGATCTCTTCAATGATAAGTGGAAGATGAAGATCCAAGCTACAAAGGACTCCAAATCTTCTTGCAAATCAAATGGAATTTGGCTAAAACCTAGAAAGAGAAAATATAAACTACTCTAGATCTTAAAGCTCTCTAAAATTTTGTGGCTCCCCTAGCAAATGAACATATTTTTCCTTAAATAGCTAGGTTAGGCAATTCGGCCTCCCATTTATGCATAGCGTCACGTCGTGACGTCAGCATAAATGGGAAATAACTCCCTTCCATGCTTAGCTTCATTCGGCTTCCTTAATTCGGATTTACACTGGCTTTTATGCCGTGAGGCCTTCGTAAGTCGGGAATAACTCTCTTTTGCTTTTGCCTTGTTCTTTCACGCCACTCTTACGCCGTGAGGCTGGCGTAAATGGGAAAGAATTCCCATTTCTTACTTCTTTCGTGCGTGGCCACATCGTGTTTGGTCCTTGTATGCGCTTTTTTCTTGGCTTTGCTCTTTTTATCTCCTTTTACCACTTTTTACGTCCAAAAACACCTAAAACATGTAAAATACTGTTAGGAAGGTATTTTTGTACCAAACCGTGCTTTTAGGATAATTTACTCTTAAAAAGCAAGACTTTCATATCAAAACGTGCACAAAACTCCTTCAAAAGGCTCCTAAAAACTAGCATATTTTGATGCTTATCACAAGTTTCCACACTTTAGCTTGCTTGTCCTCAAGCAATTTCACACTTAAGACCTGATAAGCTCAAGATATGCTCTAAACAAATTCTCGGTGTACCATATGCCTCTTTTATGTGTGCTAGACCAGCTTAAGAAATCCCTTGTATTATTGCGAAAATGTATAAATCATGCAACAGTTAACAACTCGTGGAATATTTGAGAAAATTGGTCCCCTAAGAAAGTACAAACTTTTTTTTAGCAAGGTAGGGTGACTCACTCTAAACACCACCATTCAATCATGCAATCCAAAGTGGGGAATTCACCTCTTATTTTACAAAGGCCTATAGTCGAGCCACACTAGTGGGAATGATGTGCACATCCCAACCGACATCCATCCTTATATCGCCAAGGTCCTGTACAAAAAGTAAGTGAGTGGTTTGGTATGGACCGCTCACCAACCTTAAGCCAAAGTCTAGTTTTCTCTGGCACAGAGCTCTGTGTTGTAACCCGGGGAAATTTTTCATGGTCCCGACTTAAGCGTTGGTTCTCTCTCGCCTCCACCCTTATGCCAAAGGTCGACTCTCCACGGCATAGATCTCTATGTTTAAGCCCGAGGGAATCTTTTGTGATCCCGACATAAGCAATGGCTCTCCCTTTGACTTTCTTTTCTCTTTTTTTTTTTTTTTTTTTTTTTTTTTTTTTTTACATTGGGCAACTGTTTTTCTTTATGGTCTTGCATTTTTCTCTTCTTTATTCCCCTTTTTATTTCGCTCGTGATTTTTTCTTTTTGGAATTTTTTTCAATCTCACTCCCAAGGCTCACCTTTTGCTCCATACCTCACCAAGATTTAATTCATTTCCGACCTTGCTTTATTTTATCTTTCCAAGGTTGGAGAGTGCACACTCCCACTTCGAGAGATCATTTACTAAGGTCTAAGCAAAATAGGAGGTGAATTATCATGCAAGCACGCAACAAAAGTAACCCTATTTGGGTTCTATGCATTCCCTAAGGTGTAAAAGATGTAATTTTCAGAGATATTCCAAAAATTAAGCTAACCAAAGCATCATAAAACACATTTTCAAAATAATGCAACCAATTTCATTCTTTTCTAATCACATGCAACTTCTATCAATCAACAAATGGTACGCGGAAAATTTTCAAGATTAAAGCACAAACGTGCGTCCTTTCCACACATTAGAACAACATCGTCCTCGATGTTCACTAATGCGGGCGCAAGGGCGGGAACAAGAGCGGGTGGGTAAAACATGGTTTCCCTTTCCACACTTTAGAAGTGTAGTGTGGGATGCCTCTGATTGTTCACAAACACCCAAAAACTAAGCCTAAGGGGGTTGTCCATTTCCATACTTTAGGAATGGACAATGGGACTCAAGGGACAACAAAGCATGCAAAAGATTAAGTCTAGCAACGATTAGCACAGGAAATTACCTTTCCACACTTTAAAGACAAGAACTGGGGTAAAGATAAAGATTAGAGAGAAGAGAAACCCCCTTTTGTAAGAGATTTCTCAACGTGTCATTAAGATTCTTTGCCCCAGCCTTTCTATGGACAACACATATATGCAATAAAAGCGTTAGTGGCAAAAGTTCAAAGCAGCGAAATAAAATGCGTAAGAATGACACAGCATTCTTACTGATTTCCTGTTAAGCACACAAGCTAAGCACTTAGATAGATAGACTTAAAAGAAATAGATAAAAGAGAGATCAAACACTTATTCAAAGCATTAAAAGATAGTTTAAAAAAACAGATTAAACAAAGGTGCAGTTTAAAAGTAAAATTGCAGAAAAGTAAAAGAAATAAAGTCGGCACCCCACACATAGGGTACCTAAAATCTATGCTTCAAGATCAGAAATTCAGTGAAGCTCAGGAATCACAAAGCAACACTCATAAATTCACAGGATCATGACTCGGGTCTTGGGTTAACTGAGGGAATTGAGCATTGAAATGTGCATCCACATATGCCTGGAGACTATCAAATTGTGTGTCAATATGGGACTGAGACCATCAAATCTGGTGTCAACATGGGACTGAAGAGCATCCCAACGAGCGTCATTTCTGGTCGTCTGATCTAGATGCAAGTTGTACTGGAATCAACGAAGAGTCTCCCAGCTATCGACTTGCCCAAAATGCTCGGGGATGTCAGAATCAGCACCTTGTGCTTGCGGTGCATCCTCCTCGTTCTGGTTTCCCTCGTCTTCAACTACCCTGGCGCACTCAATATCAAGTCTCGTCAAAGGCTCCATCGCAGCCAATCTCAACTCACGTCCAAGTTTCTTGTCAAATCCCAACCCCTCACATAGCAGACACAAAAAAAAAAAAAAAAAAAAAAAAAAAAAAAAAAAAAAAAAAAAAAAAAGTGAAACAAGAGAAAGAAAGACGGGTTAGGATTGCATGTTAATTGTATTGTGTGGTTGACTACTCCATCGGTTGGGCGATAGTTGAGTGTTGTGGCCTGGGTTAAGAGGAATGGGTTGCTAGTGCGTAACGCTAACGCGAAACCTCTCGGTATATACGCCTCCCATAGGGATATGTGACATGCTAGTGCTCTTATCTTCTATGGGGAAATTTAACAAACACCTTGCCTACATTCCTTTCCGGAACTTGCCCTCTCGGATCTAGGACGGGAATTGCCAGAGAAAGAGTTTAGGATTATGTCTCAATCTCTTGACAACATAATCCTTACTAAACTTACAAGCATGTGGTGCACTCACATACAAGAGTCATTATAAACATTCATCTTCCAAGAAACTATGACATCCAAGCCAACAACATTCAATCATAACAATATCACAAATCAAATCAAGTCAACCAACACAGTCACAATTTACACAATAATCCTAACCCCTAGAATTTTAGCCAACCATCGTTAAGACCAAGATCAAGCAATTGAAAAATAGGCAAAACAAGATCTAAGAAATTTAGAGTAAGGAATAGATTTCACCCAAATGCAAGCTAGATCTCTTCAATGATAAGTGGAAGATGAAGATTCAAGCTACAAAGGACTCCAAATCGTCAAGTCTTCTTGCAAATCAAATGGAATTTGGCTAAAACCTAGAAAGAGAAAATATAAACTACTCTAGATCTAAAATCTCTCTAAAAAAACTTCTCTCTAAAATTTTGTGGCTCCCCTAGCAAATGAATATATTTTTTCCTTAAATAGGTAGGGTAGGCAGTTCGGCCTCCTATTTACGCACGGCGTCATGCCGGCGTAAATAGGAAATAACTCCCTTCCATGCTTAGCTTCATTTGGCTTTCTTAATTCAGATTTACACTGGCTTTTACGTCGTGAGGCCTTCGTAAGTCGAGTATAACTCTCTTTTGCTTTTGCCTTTTTCTTTTAACGCCACTCTTACGTCGTGAGGCTGGCGTAAATGGGAAATAATTCACATTTCTTCCTTCTTTCGTGCGGCCACAGCGTGTTTGGTCCTTGCATGCGCTCTTTTCTTGGCTTTGCTCTTTTTATCTTCTTTTGCCACTTTTTCCGTCCAAAAACACCTAAAACATGTAAAATACTATTAGGAAGGTATTTCCGTACCAAACCGTACTTTTAGGATAATTTTGCTCTTAAAAAGCAAGACTTTCATATCAAAACGTGCACAAAACTCCTTCAAAAGGCTCCTAAAAACTAGCATATTCTGACGCTTATCAGTGATATAAATAAAATGAATTTTTTGATTTTCTTTGCAAACATTCTAGACCCCAGGGACAAATTAGAGTATATGCCAACTCAAATCAATCATATGTATGGTGAGGTTAAAGGTAAACCTTACTATGAGAAAGTGATTGCTGCTTTGACTGAATTGTTTAATGATTATGTTGACACTTGTAATCCTACTATTGTCCCTAGTGTTCCTTCTTCTACTCAATCTGGTATTGGAAGTCCTTGTACTGATTCTACTCAGTTCGTATCTGCCTCAGTTAGGATACCACAATATTTATTGAAGTCCAAAATAAAGAAACAAAGATTGAAAAGTGGGTGTAAGAAAAAACTGAGTTAGATATTTACTTAAGTAAGGTAATAGTTGAAGAGGAAAACTATTTTGATATACTTAGGTGGTGGAAGATTAAATCTGAAAGGTTTCCTGCCCGTTTCTAAGCGTGCTAGGGATGTCCTTAGCTATACCAATCTCAATTGTTGCCTCAGAATATGCTTTCAATACACCTGGGGATGGGGGAGAGAGGGGGGGGGGGGGGGGGTAGATCCTTTTAGGAGTTCATTAACTCCAAAAATTATGGAAACTTTGGTTTGTACTCATGGTTGGCTTAGGCTGCCAAATACCCATTATGTATTCAGGAAAATCAGGAAGAATTGGAGATATTTGAACAAAGTAACACTTCCTACATTCTTGTAATTCTTATTTTGCAGAGTGAAGTGCTGATGGTGGAAGCAGGAGGACCGGTAGTTCTATAGGTACTGCCTACCATTCCAATAATTTTATTCCTTATACTTTGTATTATATGTGTCTCAAATTAATTAATTGTCTTATCACATGCAAACTAATCTATATCCCAATTTTTTGAAACTTAGTAACTTGTTTGCTGCTGCCCTTGCACTGGTAAATGGTAATGTTGCCCACTACTCCCTATTTTGAGGCTTGGTAACTTTGTAAGTTGCTGCCTTAAGCCTCTTGTGCACTACTTTAAATATGGTAATGTTCCTATTTGGCAAATTTTATTATGTTTATCCCATTTCTATGACAATGATGAAGCTTCCACCTATGATCTGAAAGAATGATTGAGCTGGTATGTTGCTCAATGTTCATGGTGATGTTGCTTTTCTTAGCTACATCCAAAATTATTGTAGCAATTTGTCCTTAATCAAAACATTGATATGGACAAAAAAACTTATTGAGCCAACTTTATAATTATCTAGTGTTTAATTATTTTCTATTGCTTGCTTATTTATTTTACTATTTTTTTTTAACTTTTCACAAGAATAAGAGTAGGTTTTGAATTTTGGAGTATAATGGGAAATGGATAGCTTAATGGGTTGATGCCTTGATATTTTGTGGATGAATTATGAATCTGTAAATCTGTAACGATTTGGAATTTGGATAACATGATATTGTTATTACTTAGTACTAAGTAGTTGGATTCTAAGTTTATTGTAATGTGTAAATTGTAAATATGCAGATTTTATTTAGATTATAGACTTACAGTAATTTTGTATTTCAGATTTTCAGTTTTATATAATAATTACGAAGTTGCTTAATTTAGTACATTATTAATTTATTATACATGTATTGGAGTATATATTCTGGAAATATGGAACAAAATATTAAATATCATATATATTTTCAACTTTCAAGGCTTTTGTTAAAATTTATTAATTCTTTTTTTCAGTGATGAATACTACGCGAATTCTATTTGGATATCCAACCGAACCGACGGAACGTAAAATTAAAAGGTTAATTTACATTTAAAAATATAATTGGGTTTAAATAATCAAATTTGAAATCCAAACGACTTGAACCTCCGACCATCTGAGCCGAACACGATCTGTCCGCTACAATCTCCTAATCTCATGTAGGAGTGTAGATGAGCCGAGTCGCTCGCGAGTCGCTCCTGAGCGGTTCGGTCAACGCTCGGCTAAAACTCGGTCAAAATCGAGCTCGGCTCGAGCTCGAGCAGCTCGTGGATTAAACGAGCACGAGTCGAGCTTAGATATTGTAGGCTCGCGGCTCGACGAGCCGCTCGCGAGCTTTATAATATAATATATAATATATAATATATAATATAATTATATTATATTTAGTATATAAAAATAATAATTAGGGGGAGGGAAATTAAAATACTTTAATAATTATGTATGAATAAAAGTCATAAAACAAAGCAGTTTAAATTTTAAATCAAACAGGTCAAATTCGAGATCAAAATTAAGCTCAAATTCGAGCCTAAACTCGATCTCAAATTCGAGCCTAAATTCGAGCTCGAGTTGAGGCTCGAATTCGAGCTCGAGCTCGAGCAGCTTGACAATTGCCGAGCTCGAGTTCGAGCATCAGTTCACGAGCTCGAGCAGTGCTATCATTAACGAGCACGAGCATGAGCATACCCAGGCTCGGGCTCGACTCGGCTCGTTTACACCCCTAATCTCATGTGTGTGATTTGGTTAATGAGGTTTGATTGAAATTATTTTTAATTCAATTTTTTATAATTTTATAATTAAGTTCAAAGTACTAAAAAAAAAAATTAGTAAAGAAGAAAGAATTCGTTTCATTTAAAATGAGATAATGGAGTATTATTTACCTCTAATATTTTGTTTTGTTGAAATTATTACCAATTGTAAAATGCCTATATATAATGAGGTTTAAACAAAACTCTCTTTCTTCTTCCCTCATTTTTCAAACATTTAAAGCAACTCTCTATCTCACTCTCTCTGTATTTTTCATTAATTTAATACACTTCTTTTCTTCTCTTTGTTCAACATAAAATCCCTGAAAAACGAAAGCAAAATGGGCAAAGTTATAAAGTGGTTGAAGGGTTTGTTTACGACAAGGCAAAGCAACGGCGGGCGATCAGGAAGCGGCGGCGCCACCGCCGCAACCGGATTGTGCCACAACCCAACCACCATACCTCCTAACATAACGCCCGCAGAGGCCGCGTGGCTCAGTTCTTTCTACGGTCCCTCCGGGGGTGAGGAGCACAGCAACCACGCCGCAATTGCGGTGGCCGCCGCCACCGCCGCGGCTGCAGACGCCGCCGTGGCCGCCGCCCACGCGGCGGCGGCGGCCGTGGTCAGGATCGCCAGCCGAGAGAGAGGAAGAGGAGGGCCCCTGTTTTGCCGCGAAAGGTGGGCGGCTATCAAAATTCAAGCGGCTTTTCGGGGCTACTTGGTAATCTCGAAAACCCTATAGATTACCTAAATTTCTTCGATGAATTCTATGTTGGATTTTGATTATTTTGTTGGGAATTACAAAACAGGCAAGAAAAGCTCTACGGTGTTTGAAAGGATTAGTGAAAATCCAAGCACTTTTACGAGGCTATTTGGTACGGAAACAAGCCTCTGCTACACTTCATAGCATGCAAGCTCTAATGAGAGCCCAAGCCACTGTTCTTGCCCAAAAATCTCGACCGTCCATCATCAATCATCCACAAAAGTCTATTGTAAGTCATGTTTATATCACTAGATTCTATATAAAAATTCTATGTTAGGAAAAATATATTACAGGAGTAATAAATTTAAGGGAAAATCACTATTTTGAACCCTCAATTGTTTTTCAATTGTCAATATAGTTCTTAGTTTTCAATTTCAACTAATTTGATCCTCGAATTGTTTTAAATTTCGTCAATTAAACCCTTCATAGGGACCAAAATGGTGATTTCTTCATTTTTAAAATTTCGTCGATTTGATCTTCAAAAGATTTAATTGACGAAATTTTAAACAATTCGAATATCAAATTAGTTGAAATTGAAAACTAGGGACTATATTAACAGTTAGGAAACAATTGGGGAATCAAAATTGTGATTTTCCCTAAATTTAATCCCATGAACTCTAAATTTCATATAAATTTTAGAAGCCTACTTAAATTCGGTAGGATGATATTTATGGTTTATGACCTTTCAAATAGTAGAGTAAGTTTTTCTTATTATTTCTCTTGGCGGGGATGGAGAGATATATTGCATACCTAAGATTGGAGACCCTGACCCTTTATACAATAACACAAATATTTTAGTATCTTTCTTGTATGGTTTGCGGGCTTGCGGGTTATTAAAATGTATTATATTTTAATATATTTAATTCAAAAATTTTGCCTATCATTAAACTAGGAATATATTTATGAGTTTTCAACAATTATACCTTAAATTTTTTTATTCCAAATAGACTATTTAATTATACATATGTGACCTACATATGAAATGATGAGTAAGGAATAATGTATTACAATCACAAAATATAATATTAATTAATTTTGAATATATTTAATAAATCAACGAAAATGCTCTCTTTATTTTGAAAAGTATTTTCACTTTTCAGATATATTTTTGGTATTGATCATCATTATGAATAACAGTGGCCCACGTTATTGAAAATGGGCATTATTCCGGTTGGGACAGTTTTTGTTCTACTATCAATAATTGCACATCATTTTGGCTGAACAGAAAGTGAAAAAAAAAATATTTATAAATAAGTTATTAAAAATAAAATTAATTATATTTTTAAAAAGAGTTAATTTCATTTTTAGTCATAGATTTATAGATGACAGTCTATTTTTAATTTTTTTTTTTTTTTTATCAGAACATCTCCATTTGGTCCTATTATTTTGTGGCATGATTATTTTTCATCCTCCATCAACAAATCGTTGAAATACCGTTAAATACAATGACATTTTGATCTTTTTTATATATAGTGCAATGACCCGTATGTATATTTTTTATGTTTATTATTTTAAAACAAAATCATAAATGAAGACAGAAATGCCCTTGTCTTTATCTGCATTTAAACTGTTTTATTAATAAATGACCAAAAATGGTCATGCACAATAATACTAAGATCAAAGGAGGATGTTTTGAAAAAAAAAAAAAATGACTACAAGTAAATTGACACCCATAATACAGGACCGAAAATGAAATTAACTCTTTTAAAAAGCATTACATTTTCGTTTAAAATGAAATTTTATGAGAATACTCTTGTATTTTTTGCATTATCATTTTTGTTTTTTTACAAATAGGGAAAATGACACTTTTTCCCCCTTAGTTACATACTTATAACACTTTTTCCCCCTCAATTATTTAGGTAAGCACATTAGTCTCCTCAATTATTCTAAAAGTGGTGGTTTTTCCCCCTGATATATTAAATTGACATTTCTACCCTTAAAGTAAACATTTTTTTATTTTACTTCTCCAACAAATTATTGCGTATACGTAGGGATGACCACGGTTCGGTTCGAACTGAACCGGACACTAAAGCAATCGAATTAAAAATTTCTGATTATGATTCAGATCTATAACCCAACATTTGGATTTTAATTTATTAAAATTATGAATCAAACAAATTGGATCCTGAACGGCTGAACCGTGAACCGGGGGTTCCGGATCCGGTTCGCGATTTTGAACCGTCTTTATTTTAAATTTTAAATTTTTATTTTAAAATAGTCTAAATTCAACAATAAATGTATTTCATTTTTTCAGTTTGGAACATGAACTGTCTGTTCTGGTTCGCGATTTTAATAAGTTTTAAATATCGGGTTTCGATTCTAAATTGTAATTGGAATATTTCGGTTTGGTTGTTATAGTGTTTGTTCGGTTTGAACCAAATTATGGTCATAATTTGTTGGAGAAGAAAAATAAATAAAATATTTATTTTAAATATTTATTTTAAGGGTAAATATGTCCATTTAACATTTCAGGGGGAAAAACAGTCACTTCAATAATTGAGGGAGAAAAAGTGTTATAGGTATATAACTCAGGGGAAAAAAGTATCATTTTCCCTTGTCTTTTGATTTTGGAATTAGTACCACTACTGCATATATCAGGTAAAAAGTTTCACCTAATGTCGCAATTGACAATTCATTTATAGGGTGTTGACTCTTTTGTTTCAATAGCAAATAGAAGGGGGTGCATCATACGCAATTATATTACTCTCAACTTTCTGCCCTTAGGTCTTAGCTAGATGTGTACTTTAGAGATACAATACTATATATAAAAATTTTATAAATTTAATTTATTGTAGATAGTTTATTGAATGAATTAATATCATCCAAGTATATAGTGATTTTTTCACATTTAGTCTTAAATTTTTAAATTGACTACTTATGGTCCCTTCAATTTTTAAATTATTATCATCCGTGATCCAAATTAACCATCTATGGTCCTTAACCCATCAAATTTTAACCACCTATCCACCTATGTCCCTTCTGAAGGACTACATCTGGTTAAATTTTGAAAGTTGAAAGAACATGAGTGATAAACTTGGACTACAGATGGTAATAATTTGAAAGTTGAAGGACCACAAGTGGTCAATTTGAATGTTAGGACTAAACATGGTAAAATCAGTATACTCAAATGACTCTATATGATATTATCTCTTTATTGAATTCTTTTATACTATGGTGTAGGACAAAAATAAAGAAGCACGAAGTGAGAACATTACATCAGTCCATAGTGGACGATATTTTGCATCACTTGGAAGTGAAAATGATGTAATCACAAAAGTGGTTGAGATGGACACTTCGGTTACGCCCAAGGCATCTAGGAAATCAAGAAGGTCCAAGACTTGGGTGCCTGAGTTTCAAGGCAACCCATTTGGCCCTCCGCACTCCTCACCACTTCCCTATAAAATCTCGACCAGTCAAGATTTTCAAGATTTAGATACGAGTCAAATTAGTGATGAATACCGTTTTTCGACGGCCCAAACCACCCCAAGGTTTGCCAATGTCAGGGGATCCAACAACCCGATCACGTTGTCTAAAAGTATGTTTATGGAACCATATTTCAGGAACTACGAGGGCTACCCCAAATACATGGCTAGCACACAATCATTCATGTCGAAATTGAGGTCCCAAAGTGCCCCGAAACAACGGCCCGAGCTAGGGCCCGGGCCCAGAAGGAAGAGGGTGTCATTAAATGAAATGATGGAATCAAGGGCAAGTCAAAGTGGGGTTAGAATGCAGAAGTCATGCTCACATGCCCAAGAAGTAATGAATTTCAAGAGTGCTGTAATTGGTAGGCTTGGTAGGTGCACAGATTATCCATACATGAATTGACATCCTAACGGTTTCCATTCATAAAGAGGAAAAGGGACAAACTAATTAAACCTCAGATTCAACTTGCATATATTGGATCGTCATTGCCCGAGGTCAGCTTGGTATTCCATGTTTTATTGTTTAAGAACACCTTTGTGTAATAACGACTTTTAGGTGTGGGTGTGAGGTTTAATTTGTTGATTTATTAGGTTTGATGATGATGTTAGATTCGAAAAGTTTTTACAAAAACTATTATTATTGTTGGTATTGTTGTTAAAGAAAATGGTACTTATATTGATGGAGAAAAATAATTCGAACACCTTAAACTAATAAACCTGCTTAAATAAAGAACAAGAAATGTAAGTGACAAATAAGTCTTTGAAAGAAACAAGATAGTCTTGGGATTATATTGATTTTTAAAGAGAGTACCAATGATGTCCTAACAAGACAGATCAGATACAATATTGTTAGCACTTTGCCCCTTAACTGGGCCAACCCGGTGCGAATGTGGATTAGTCTGAGTATGGTACGAGCTTAAAGGTGCATTTTACAGTTAGGGTCTCCTCATGACACCTCATGATCTAACTCAAAAAAAACAAGACAAATACAAAGCAATTTATACATCTCTCAGACAACTGCCTATGCGACTCGAGTGTCGCCCGTTCGGGACAGGTAGTTACAACCCTAGTTGTGGTGTCGTGCAGCCGTCTAGGCCGACCTCGTGGCGTCGACCCAACCCTTTGGCCTCGAGCCAGACCACCTTTGGCCAAATTTGGGGTCAACTTCATCTGAATAGGTTCGTCTCCTCCCGAATCGGTATTCCATTTCTCTTCGAGTCTGTTTAAATTCTTCAGTCTGATCAGGTCCATATTTAAGATATCCATAAGTTATAATTCTCATAATAAGAAAATAAGTGACTCAAATCCTCAATCATGGAAGATCTCCATATTTAGCCCCTAACTTCATTTATCATCTCGATCAATGAAAAAAATAGGCGTATGGGGATTTGAGGGACGTTGATATATCACAAACTTTGTAATTGAAGGCTATCTAATATACTCGTCACTAAGATCATAATTGAGGGGTTAAATGTAAACCTCCCACAGGGCAAATTATGCTACGGAACCGTGTCTACCTTACAAGGTGAACACGGTTCCAAAACTGTTTATAATTGTGAATATAGAGTTCAAAAATTATAAACATAGAGTTCTATAATTATGAACATAAAATTATGTAATTGTGAATATAGAGTTCAATAATTGCAAATATGAAGTTCAAAAATTATGAACATAGAGTTCTGTAATTGTGAATATAGAGTTCAATAATTGTGAATATGAAGTTCAAAAATTATAAACATAGAGTTTTATAATTATGAACATAAAATCATGTCTACCTTACAAGGTGGATATGGTTCCACGGCATAAAAATTGCTCCCACAGTTGAAGGGCTGAGTCATTTATTTTTCCATAATTGAAGATTTGGTTCGTAAAATTCAAATTTTATAGAAAAATATATTATTTGAAATATTGATTCCATTGATTAGTGTGAAATAAATTGTTGGGAATAATTACTATAAAAACTCAAATATCCTTACATAATAAAGATAGAATTTCATGTTGTAACTTTTCTTCCAAAAAGTATAGAAAATAAAATTTCAAAAAAGAACCAAAAATTCATCTTTCATTGGATCGAATAAATTTCCATCCACCAAAGTAAAATATGTTTTTCTTCAAATTTGAGGAAAAACATTATCCCAATAAAACATTTCTTATAAACCAAACACATCGTATGTCCCATTTTCTGAATCAGATCCTTGAATTTATATGGAGGCATGCCTTTAGTCAAGGGATCTGCTAACATCAACTCAGTATGAATGTGTTCAATGAATACAACTTTATTTTTGACACGCTCCCTAATTGCTAAGAACTTGATGTCGATGTTCTTAGTTCGACTTTCACTTTTATCGTTCTTAGCTAGGAAGACTGCAGCTGAGTTGTCACAGTAGGCTTTCAATGGCTTAGATATACTAAGCCCAGAGATAAAAATTTTTAGCCAAACACCCTGTGAAGTAGTCGGGCCTTGAATTTATCAATGTTGCTTAATGAGTTTCTTTTAGTCTTAAAAACCCATTTACAGCCAATGGCCTTGGCCCCATTAGGCAACTCAACAAGATCCCAAACTCCATTGTCCTTCATGGAATTCATTTCATCCTTCATGGCTTGTAACCATAAGTCAGATTGTGCACAATTTGTGACTTGAGAGAATGTTTCAGGATCATTTTCGGCCCCTATGCCAGATTCTTGTAGATACGAAACATAATAACTAGGAACTGCTGATCGCCTTATCCGAGTAGACCCTCATTTTCTCTTATTAATATCACATATTTTTAGCAAATTATTTTGTAGACCTGAGTCCACCTTGCAAGGTGGACTCAAGTTCAAAATACACAATTTACATACTGAATATTCAGAATTCTGTAAAAGGTAAATTATGAACTTTTAGTATGTAAATTGTGAGCATTAAATATATAAATTGTAAACATTCAATATGTAAATTGTGTATTTTAAATTTGAATTCACCTTGCATTGCAAGGTTTACACAGGTCTATGGTATTACTATTGATATTTTTCTATGGTATTTGATGGTTATTGGACTAGGTCCACTAGTCCATCATATAACTGAAAAGTTCCGGATAAAATTGATAAAGAGCACAAATAATTACAATCCCCACTATGGGGCAATTTATATCCTACACCACGGTGCGCGTTGTACTGTGCGCCAGATGCAAAACGACGTCGTTTTAATTTATTTTTTTTAAAAAAATTTCCCGCCCCAGTGAATGGCAGTAATTTTTTCTTTAAAAAAAACCCGCTGTTCAAAAATGTACATAATGTTATACTAGAATACACATAATCGTATACATGAATGTACATAATTATATAACAAAATATACATACTCTTTTTAAAAGATAATACACATAATCTAACATAATACATAATAAACATAAACTTTTAACATAATATACATCAACTCTTAACATAATACACACAAATTTTCTGATTCGGATGTACATAATTGTATAAAAAGAATGTACATAATTGTATAAAAAATGTACATAACTGTATGAACAAATACACATAATTGTATGAACGAATACACATAATTGTATGAACGGATACACATAATCTCAACAACTTCCTACCGCGCCTCCCAAAACGACGTCGTTTTGGGAGGCGCGCGGCGCACAGTGCTATGTACGCCGTGGTGTAGGATATAACGATTGCCACTATGGATCGTAATTGCTTGTTCGGTCCATAAAGATTAATACTAGTTTATTGGGCTAGTAATATAAGCCTGTAACACTGGTCTAGGCAAATTATTGTGTGGGCCATGGTTTGCGTAGTGTTGTATGGAGCATAAAAGAAAGTACATTTTTAATATATTAAAAGTACATTATTTGTGTACTGAATATATATTATGTAAAATAATGTACAATTCAGTACACAAATAATGTACTTTCTCTTAATACAAAGTACATTTTTAATATACTAAAAATACATTATTATTTTTATCTAAATATACATTATTTTATAGTATACAAAATATGGTCCACACACTAATGATTGACTAGTCTACAATTGTTATATCGTGGACTTTGATCCAATAGATAGAATTCATGTTTATAATGTACAGATACATGTTCATAATACACATAAACAAAAACACGATAATGAACATGAATTCTGTGTATTATGAACATGAATTCTGTGTATTATATAGTTGAGGACACATAAACATTTAACATAATACACAGAATCCATGATCATAATGCACGGAATTCATGTTCATTATCTCGTGTTTATGTGTATTTGTATTATAAACATGAATTCTTTGCATTGTGAACATGAATTCTGTATCTTATGAAGTCAAATTCTGTGTATTGGACCAGGGTTTACAGTGCACTATGCATGCAGGTATATATTAGCTTTTGAAAAATCCTTTTACTAGTTGTGGTGTGATTATTTTTGACAATGTAAATCTCTATTTTTTTAATATATATTTCGTAAATATATATTATTTTTGGTTTTGTGTCAAAAATTAGTTGGAATTAATTTTCTACAAATTAAATTTTATTTTCGTATAAATATATATCATTTTATATATATTTAGTGTGTCGATTTATTCACCAAAATCAACAATTAAGTGTATATAAATAGGTTATTATGCTAAGATAAGTAGACAGAGAATAAATAAGATATACATGTTATAGTGGATAAAGTAAAAGAATATGTTAAATGTTAATGAATGTAATTATAATGGTGGGTAGATAGGTAAGCAGATATGGACCTCATGTAGGGTAGATAGTTAGGTTGTTAGGGTAGATAGATATGATAAGTTGAAATTTGTAAATAATGACAATGATGATTAATTATGGAGTTTTTTTTTTTTTTTTTTTTCATTTCAAAAATAAGAAAAATTTACATTTCAAATTTACTAATATTTTAATTTCACGCATGCAATGCACGAAATAGATTTATTGTAATATATTAAGAATATTTGGATTGATATATAATTATTTAAATTAGAACATCAAATATAACTAAATATGAAGACTAAACCCAATGACGTAGCCATCCATAGTAATAATAGACGCCAGCAGAGAGAAAAATGGAGAGAACGGGAACCTTTTCAGAGCAACGATCGTCGGAGGATTTGGATCTCCTAGTACGGAGTACGAAGAAGCATAAACGGTGTGATTCCATGCAGTCGGCGCATGCAGAGATCGGACGAGATGGGGGGCAGAGCATGGAGGAGGTGGAAGTAGTGCATGAGACGCCGTCTGATGAGATGGTGGTGCTGGCCGATGGAGCTACGTCGACGGATCACCTTGAGGAGACACTGCCGGTTTCCGCGATGGCCCAAGGGGCACCCCGCTCGCCGGAAGCGCCGAGGAGAACATACGCAGAGAGTCTGGCAGGTTGCGATCTGGTTGATCCTGAAACCAGTCGCGATCTTCATGAACCAGAAGCAGAGTCTTTCGATGATGCAGCGGAGGAGAGCGACGACCCACTCTGTCCAACGATCAGATTGACAAAAACCGAGGTGGCGGCGATCCGAGCTCCTTGGAGAAAGGCTTTGATCATCAAAGTGTTGGGAAGACGGGTGGGATACGCGTACCTCCTTCGGAGACTGTCAACAATGTGGAAGCCGAAGGGTAGCATGGACTTGATCGCGATAGCCAACGACTACTTTTTGGTGCGTTTCGGATCGGTGGACGATCTCGAATTCACTATGTATGAGGGTCCCTGGATGATCCTGGAACACTATTTGATCGTGAAGCCCTGGGAACCAGATTTTGATCCCTACAATGACAAAACAGAAAAGGTACTGGTTTGGGTTCGTGTACCTGATTTGCCTGCTGAATACTTTGACTATATTTTTCTCAGGAAATTGGGAAACCGCATTGGAAGAGTTATTAGGGTGGATCAAGCTACTAGCTTGGTGTCTCGGGGCATGTTTGCCAGGATGTGTGTCGAACTCGACATGAGGAAGCCCCTGGTGTCGAAGTTCACTTACGAGGGGAAGATCAGGCACATGGCTTACGAAGGTATGCATTTAGTTTGTTTTTCGTGTGGTTTATATGGGCATGCGAAGGATTCTTGCCCAGCCTTGAGAACGACAACTAGCGTGGGGGAAGGTGCAATGGAAGAAGCCGAGGCGGATAAGGCAGATCACATGCAACCGGCTCATGCCAGGCACCCTCCGAACGTGACTTCTGAAATGCTGGATCCCAAAGTCCCCTTTGGGACGTGGATGATCGCTCCAATGCGAAGGGGAAGAAACATAGCGAAGTAATCTACCAGGGCTAATCGCAACATTTCGGACCGGAGGGAGGGGGCAGTTTTCGGAGATGGAATGCCTGTCCAAGTGTCCAAATTTGCGCCGCTAATGGAGGAGGAGACTGTGGCAGAGGCGGAAGAGGAGAGGGCGGATGGCCAGGAGAAAGATGGTGGAGGCATCGAGGAGGGACAAGCGGAGGACGTGGGCGCATCTCGAAGAGCTTCAAGTTCACGAGTGGCGCCAAATGCAGGCGGGGGAGCAAGACTGTGACGACCAAATGTCATTGCCAGGGAGCAACAAATAATGAATGAGCCCGTAGTGGCGCAGGGGTCCTCGTCCAGTGCAAGGGTATCCATGCCCAAAGTAAGTCGGCACACAGGGGGTGGTTCGAGGAAGGCAGCGGAGGAAGATGAGCACGTGGTTGTCCGGGGCACGCAAGGCGGTTTGGTGATCAGGTCATCGCGGGTGTACGTTGGCGACACTGGCGGGATTGCACCTTCACCGGTCTGGCACCACCCTACGGAGCACCATGGGGACCCCCCGGAGCAGTTTGATGATGAAGGAGATGTTGTCATGGACCTCGAAGGAGTCTTGGGCCAGCGCGAGGATGGAGGTAACGGGGTTGCTCTCTGAGCACCCCGAGTGTGGTTTTGCTTTTGCGTTTGTGTCTTTTTGGCCTTTCTGTTTTATCTTTGTCTATCAATCCATTTTTGTGATGTTTGTTTATGGACTACATGTTCTGGAATTGTCAGGGTGCGGGTGGTAAGCCGTTCCTTCGCGCCCTCAAACACTTCATTAAGCTGCATAAGCCTTGCATGCTAAGCCTTTTCGAACCCAAAGTTTCGGGAACCCACGCAAATGACATATGTACAAAGATTGGGTTTTCGGACTGGATCAGAGTTGAAGCAGTCGGTTTTAGTGGCGGCATATGGGTTTTTTGGAAAGATCCAGTGCGGATTTCAGTCCTCCGAACTCACCCCCAGTTTATTCTTATGCAGGTAGTTTCAGGTAGCTACCCGCCATGGTACCTTGCCTCAGTCTACGGTAGCCCGGCACACCATCTGCACCGACGGTTGTGGAATGACCTTCGTCAAGCCGAAAACAGCATCACGGGCCCCTGGATTGTTGCGGGGGATTTTAATGCGGTTCTTAATAGTGAAGAGACGAGTAATTATAGCTCTTTCTCTTCGCATCGAAGTGCGGACTTCAGAAACTGGATCCAGGACGAGGGGCTCATAGACCTGGGCTTTTCAGGGCCTAAACTCACTTGGGTCAAGAACGAGGCGGCGGAACGCGTCAAAGGCGCTCGGCTGGACCAGGCCTTATGTAACACCGCTTGGCGAAACAATTTCCCAGGTGCGTGCATTACTCACTTAGCGCGACTTGCTTCTGATCACGCTCCTTTACTTTTGCAGGTTGGTCAGCAGCGACAGCGACTATCCACGGTTCCTTTCTCCTTTCAGGCGGCCTGGCTTACCCGTACAGATGTGCATGAAGTAGTAGGGAGGGCATGGAACTCAACCAGAGGCTTTGTGGACAACACACGAGTCCTGGCAGAAGATCTGGCTAAATGGAACAAGGAGTCATTCGGGAATGTGTTTAAACAGAAAAAAGTCCTGATGTCCCGGATCAGTGGGGCCCAGAAGGCCTTGGCAGCAAATTACCACAAAGGCCTAGCAAAGCTGGAATTAAAGCTCAGGGACGAACTTGAGCTCATTCTCCATCAGGAAGAGCTCATTTGGTTCTAGAAGTCTAGGGAAGATTGGATCTGCTCTGGGGACCGTAACACTGCTTATTATCATGCCGCGACTACAATCCGTAGATCCCGCAATTCTGTCCAAAGACTTATGGACGAGAACGGTGTGTGGCTGTCGGGGACAGATGAGTTGAGGGAACATATACGCGAGTTTTACATCAAGCTTTTCACGCCTGAACCGGATGGAGATGCACATAATTTTTTGGAGGCAACCTTCCCCCGCCTCCGGACTTTGGATTGGACGGTTTTTAATAGAACGGTCACAAGAGACGAGGTCCACAAAGCCCTCAAAGACATGAAGCCCTTTAAAGCCCCGGGCCCCGATGGTTTCCAGGCAGGTTTCTACCAGCACATGTGGGACAAAGTTGGGGAGGACGTGTACGCTCTTGTTAGGGGAGCTTTCGCAAGTGGCACCATTCCGGAAGGCCTAAACAATACCTTGATTGCACTGATCCCTAAAGTAAAAGACCCAGAGAACATCAAACAGTTCAGGCCCATCAGCCTATGTAACGTGAGCTACAAGATCATCACTAAGACAATCACCAACCGTCTTAAGCTTATCCTCCCGGAGATCGTAGGACCTTTTCAGAGCTCCTTTGTCCCGGGATGCCAGATTTCAGATAATGTTATTATCTTCCAAGAGGTAATGCATACCATGCGGATGAAACAAGGAGCGAAGGGGTTCATGGCTATTAAGCTCGACCTCGAAAAGGCTTATGATCGGCTTTCCTGGGATTACATTCAGGACACCCTTGAATGGGCGGGTTTTTCAGGCACGATCAAGGACCTCATCATGACTTGTGTCCGAACTTCCAGGCTTTCAGTCATCTGGAATGGGGATCGGTTAGAATCCTTTTGCCCGGGCCGTGGCATCAGACAGGGCGATGCTATGTCCCCAGCGATTTTTGTCTTATGCATGGAGAGGCTCAGTCAGATGATCGTTTCTGCGACGGACAATCACAGGTGGAAAGGTATTAAAATTGCACCTACTGGCCCAACACTAACCCATCTTTGTTTTGCAGATGATATGGTCCTTTTTACAGAGGCTACAAGTGAGCAGGTCGGAGTTGTCAAAGACTGTCTTGACCGGTTCTGTAGGGACTCGGGACAGCGTATCAGTCTGGCGAAGTCACAGGTGTTCTTCTCAAAGAATATGGATGGCAACGACGCTGACAGCATCGCCAGGCAATTAAACATTGCTCGCACGAATGATATGGGTCGTTTCTTGGGTGTCCCAGCTTTCCATGGGAGGATCACGTGTGCCACCTTTTCGGACCTCCTTGACAGAATATCGGGACGCCTGGAAGGTTGGAAAGCACGGACGTTATCCATGGCAGGGCGAGTTGTTCTTGCGAAAGCCGTCCTCAACGCAATTCCTGCATATATTATGCAAACGGCAGCCCTTCCTAGAAGCATTGGCCTAGAAATTGAGAAGAGGACTAGGAAGTTTATTTGGGGAGGGAACAATCTGGAACATAGAATGAGTTTGGTTAATTGGGATCTTGTCATGACAGAGATAGATGCTGGGGGCTTGGGAGTGAAACGGATGAACGAGATGAATATGGCTTATATGGCAAAGCTCGGCTGGCGGCTCAGATCGGAGACCGATAGTCTTTGGGCGAGGACGTTAAGCTCAAAATACAAGCTGACGGGGGCACCGCAATGTGGCACGACCGGGCGACGAAACGTATCAAATGCGTGGCGTGGCATTGTAGCAGCCTGGAGCTTCGTTACAGCAGGTTCCAATCAAGTGGTGCGCGACGGGAGGAGTACCAAGTTCTGGATGGACAAGTGGATCACACCTTTGCCTTTGTATTCACAGCTTAACACCCCGCTTCCGTTGCCTGACCTTTACGCAAATGTTAGGGATTATTGGGACGAAGGCCGCGGGTGGAAGTGGGAATCCCTGGAAGGCATTTTGCCGATGACCACAAAGCATCGTTTGATGAGTTATGTGCTTGCGGAGGATCTTGCCCAAGACAAAGTCGGGTAGGGTCTGGAAGATAACGTGCAATTCTTTGTTCGTTCGGTATACAAGCTAGTCGTAAACAACACGGCATCACCCATAGACGGGCAATGGAGAAAAATATGGCGCCTCCGCGTTCCAGCGAGAGTTTGCATGTTTATCTGGCTAGTTCGACACGGGCGTATTATGACTAACATGGAGAGAACTCGACGTAAATTAACATTTGTTTCTTCTTGTTTTCGGTGTGCAGGACAGGCAGAGGATTTAAACCACCTTTTCCGGTTCTGCCCGGCGGCAGAGAGCATATGGGAGGACGCTGTTCATTGGTGCACGAATGACCGACTCAGAACGATGCAATGGAGGGAGTGGCTGGAGGTGAATCTGAACGGAGAGGCGAAGCAAGGCTTTGGAGAGAACTGGCCGGAACGATTCTGCACCAGGCTTTGGTGGCTTTGGCACTGGCGCAATGATGAGATTTTCAAATCCCAAACGATGGCTCTTGGACAGAAGATTGAATGGCTTGCACGCTATGATAGGGAAACCAAGGCGGCGTTTAATGCACGCAAGGTACAAACCGCGAGAAGGAGGACGCAAATGGAGGTTCAGGTGGGGTGGACGGCACCAGTTGAGGGGTGGCTGAAGCTCAATGTCGACGGATGCCGGAAGGGGAATGGTCTGGCCGGTTGCGGTGGTCTGCTACAGGATTCCAGAGGAGATTGGTGCCGGGGTTTTTTTGTTTAACATAGGCATTTGCCAAGCTTTTGAGGCAGAAGCATGGGGGGTGTGGCAAGGACTGCGCATGGCCAATGAGTACGGAGCAACGGCACTCGTTGTGGAGTGTGACTCGAAGAGGCTAGTGGAGATTTTGCGCCAGAGCGCCGATGACTCGTCGCTCTTAAACAATATCGTGGGAAGATGCCGGACTGAGGCCGCGAAGATTCCAAGGGTGGTCTTTGAGCATACTCTTCGTGAAGGCAATACAGTGGCGGACAAGATGGCTACAGCTGCACTAGCAAAAAGCCCTGGGTTATGGAGGTTGACGGATATCCCCCAGGAGTTCACCGAGACTATTTGGCTGGATAAGCTGGGAGTGCACGTCGCGAGAAACACCCATAGCAACACGGGTGTTTGAGTCCTAGCCAGTGTTTTTGGGGTATCCCCCCTCATCGAAAGCAAAAAAAAAAAAAATCAAATATAAATAAATAAATAAATAAATAAATAAATATATATATATATATATATATATATATATATATATATATATATATATATATATATATATATATATATATATATATATATATATATATATATATATATATATATATATATATAGTGCAATGAAGGTATAGTTTGGACCGTACCGTGTATGTTTTTTTATTATGTTATCATTGTTTGAATTTGAGCAAATAATTGCTCAAATTAATTAATAGCTAATGTGTAGATATACGCATGCGACGCTGTAACTTTGAAGATTTTATTTATCATTGTTCAGTATTTGTATAAATTAGGCAAATGTGCTCGTTCTCTAGTAACTCAAATATAAAAATGAATTGATATCCTAATTCATTTGAATGGAAAATATATTTTTTGTCTAGATATATAGCAATTTTGTCATTTAAAAAACATAATATCACCGATTGTATTTACACATTATTGAAACTTATTTGTAGACAACATTGGTAGTAGCAACATTATCTTGTCCATCTTCGTCAAGAGCTAACACCTTCAGTCCATCAGGATGGGTGACTCGGGTAAAAATATATAATGGTAGAATATCAGTCAATCAGGGATCCTTTTATATTTTTTAGTCAATTAGTAATATCATATTCATTTTCAGCCAATTATTCTTTTTCATTTTGAGTCAATTAGAATATTAGATGCAGTGATATTTTTACCTAATTTTCGTTCCATTTTTAATTGATGATGTAGAATATTTTTATTGAAATATTTCCGTTCTAATTTAAATTTACCTTTACTATTGTTTAAAGTATGCATTTACTATATATTGATGATGTAGAATATTATTATTGAAATATTTTCATACAAATTTTTTATATTTCCCTTCTATTTTTAATTAAAATGCAATGATCGGACAATTTCTTTTTCATTTTAGTCAATTAAGGATCATTTTTTATTTGCAGTCAATTATTAATATTTATTTTCTTTTATATTTTCAGTCAATTAGTAATATCAGATTCATTTTCAGCCAATTATTCTTTTTTTTTTTTCAATCAATTAGTCAATTAGAATATCAGATGCAGATATATGTTTACCTAATTTCCGTTCCATTTTAATTGATGATGTGGAATATTTTTATTGAAATATTTCAATTCCATTTTAATTTTCTTTCCATTTTTAGTTTACCTTTACTATTGTTTAAAATATGCATTTACTAATTACTATTGATGGTGCAAAATATTACGGAGTATTATTGAAATATTTCCTTTTCATTTTTAATTTACCTTTACTTGATGATGTAGAATATTATTATTGAAATATTTTTGTTCCATTTTTAATTTTCGTTCCATTTTTAATTTATGTTCTATTGTTTAAAATTGTGAAAGATTTATGATATAATTGTGATTTGATTTATTCAACTGTGTAATATTATTTTGAAAAATTAAAATGCAATGATCTAAACATTTTCTTTTCCATTTTAGTCAATTATGGATCATTTTTTATTTTCAGTCAATTATTAATATTCATTTCCTTTTCCAATTAACCTAACTAGTATTTTCACCCGTGCGATGTACGGAATGGATTTGTTGTAATATATAAAGAATATTTGGATTGATATATAATTATTTAAATTAAAAAATCAAATATTATATAGTGCAATTAAATATATGGTTTGGATCGTTTATGTGTTTTGATGTTAACATTGCTTGAGCAAATAATTGCTAAACTTAATAGCTAATGTGTAGATGTACGTATGCGGTGCTGTAACTTTAAAGATTTTATTTATCAGTGTTTAGTATTTTTATAAATTACGCAAACGTGCTAGTTCTCTAGCAACTCAGTTATATGAATGAATTGCTATCATAATTCATTTGTATGGAAAATATATTTTTTGTTTAGATATATAGTAATTTTGCCATTAAAAAAACATAATATCACCGATTGTATTTACACATTATAGAAATCTATTTCTAAACGACATTGGTAGTAGCAACACAATCTTGTCCATCATCGTCTAGAGCTAACACCTTCAGTCCACCAGGATGGGAGACACGGGTGAAAATATATAATGGTAGAATATCAGTCAATCAATGATCCTTTTATATTTTTAATCAATAATATCATATTCATTTTTAGCCAATTATTTTTTTTTTTTATTTTCAATCAATTAGTCAATTAGAATATCAGATGCAATGATACTTTTACCTAATTTCCGTTCAATTTTCAATTGATGATGTAGAATATTATTATTGAAATATTTTCATTCCATTTTTAATAAGGTGGACCCTGGTCCTAAACGACGTATAAATTGTGTATTTTTAGTATTGAAATTGTGAACTTCTAGAATATAAATTGTGTTTTTAAGTCAAAACACATAGCAACTAATAGAAGGGAATTTGTGAATACAATACAGGATTATCAAATCATACTATGTTAATATTGTATGACTGCAATATTTGAAAGGAACTTGTAAATACAAAATAAGGCAATCAATTACATATATGTTAACATTTTGTTTTCGTAGCATACAAATTGTGAATTTTTAAAAGGTAAATTGTGAACATTTGAACTTGAGTCCACCTTGCAAGGTAGACTAGGGTCCACCGAATAATTTGCCGCGAACTTATGCATAGTCCGCTTAATAACTAATAAACATTGATGAGATTGATAGCATAATTTGTGGCAAATTATTGTGTGGACCACAGTACAAAACATCACCGTCAATATTATGAGTAAAAATAATGTACATTACGTGTTAGAATAATGTACATTATGTGTTAAAATAATGTACATTACGTGTTTAGAATAATGAAACATCTGGGGTAACATAATGTACATTATGCTTTAGAATAATGTGTATTATGCTTTATAATAATGTACATTATGTTTTAGAATAATATACATTATGAGTTATAAAAATGTATGTTGCAGTTAGGCGTGCGAAAAAAAAATTAATTAAAAGAACGTCATTTTTGGACCGTATGAATCACAGTCCATGCAATAACTATTGATAATTTGTTGTGCGAGCTTTGGTTGTTGGGCCGAGGGAAATAGATGGGTATATTGGACCACATTGACAGCAACTGTTCCGTTGAAATGTGGGTAAGTTAGTTGCTAATTAACCTGTGAGAAATCTAATTTATTGACAAACACAAATTGTCAACAACTTAGATTGTAACATGTGAGCATTCTCAGGCGATAATTAAACGAACATCTTTGACAAAGGACTTGGTATCTATGCGATTTGTCTGTAGCTCGGAGGTTAAGGCGGGTGTTGAGGCAAAACACAGATTAACATGGGATTCTAAGTATTATATTGCTACTACTTCTAAATATGTAAAAAATTGATTGATGAATAAAAATGATGGTAGGGTATACCGATTTCATACTGACTAATTCCCTCACTAGATTGTAGGCACCGTCTGAAGATTTAAAGTTGCTTCATACCTAAAGTTAATGATCAAACTTTTGACCTTTAATTAATATCTTCCACTCATTAAAGTCTCTTCTACTCAACCATAGCCAAATTTCAAGAGCATCTTCTATGATTTTGACGATTTATGCACAATATCTCATATATCTTCAATATCCTTTCTTTCCAATGATTTTGGCTATTTGAGGACCCACCATCATGTCAATATCTTCTTTAATACTCAATCATCCTTAACCAAAGGTCAATGGTTCGATCCTTGACTTTGGGAATGAAGCAGTCTTAAATCTCTAAGCCAGCTGTCACACCCAAAAAAGGTGCCTACAATTCAGCAAGAGGTGCCTACAATTCAGCAAGGGAATTAGTCACTGTGTCCGACGGTGAAAATCCTAGGTGTCCAACGGTGGAAACCCTAAGTATATCCAAATATGTGTGTGTGTGTGTGCGCACGCGCGCGCGTGCGCGTGTTCAAGTGAGCACACTCCTTAGGTGATAATTGCGAACTACAATATATATGCACACAATCTACTCTAGAGTAGATTGAATACATTAATATTGATTCTCACGTTCTCACTTATCATTTGGTTCTCATTTAATCATCAATGTGTATGTGTTATAAACTTATAATAATTATATAATAACTATATAATGTTAGTGACACTTCATTCTTCGAAGACTAATTTTTTTTCGTATTCCAACTATGTTGTGTCCATGTGTGTTCGTTATGTGTCACAAACAGCCCATTTTCAATCCTAAAATGTTGCTTTAATTTCTTGCTCGTTCCCACGCGTCTCTTCTTTTCTACCTATGATCCAAAGCCAATCAATTAGGAACACAATATACTGCATGCGAGCTCATTAAAATTTAATCAATTGACGAGCTAATTGAGGTGCAAAACTATGTTGAAATATCACTTATCACGTGGTAATGATGACATGACAAAGTATGTTTTATGGTGATGACAACTCAAAAAAAACATATGACAATGTTGAGTAAATGTCAGCGAAGATCTTCCGAATTTTGTGGTTTCGTCACCTTTAATCTTAATTTTTAAATTCGACCTGTTGTAGTCCTTCTGTTAGTTGTTGCCGTCTGCGCCATAAAAAGTAAGGGTAAAAAGTCTTTTTTATTTCAACCCCAGCCAAAACAAATTATCTCCCTTAAAAACTGTAGAACTGTAGAGCTTTAATTTCTTTGCTAGGAACGAATTCACAATTGTGAAATCTTCATATTCAAATTGCGGTTTTGGCTAGCCAAAGAACGTTGTTTGCGTAATTGGGAATTATTGGGAAAGAAGTTCGATGAGAGGAGATTAGGGTTCATTTTAATTTTTGAGGGGAATGAACTGTTTTGGATGGGGTTGAAATAAAACGACTGTTTTACCCTTAATTATTTTTTAAGGAAATAAATTGTTTTGACCGGGGTTGAAATAAAAAGATTGTTTTGCCCTTAATTTTCACTGCAAACGGCGTATGTTAATAGATTAATTTTCAGTTCTCAAAAAAAAAAAAATAGATTAATTTTCTCAAAATAAAAATAGATTAATTTTCACGGCAAACGACGTATATTAATAGAAGGACTACGGCAGGTTAAATTCAAAACTCGGAGGACCAAGAATGATTGATTCGAAAATTTAGGACTGAAGATGATGAAACTACCAAACTCGGAAGACACTTAGCTGACATTTACTCTAAGAATGTTATATAGTTTGATAAATAAAATTCATCCCTGTGAAAAAAAAAAAGAAAAAGAAATTCATCCAATTTATTCTGAGTTGTGTAGAAAGATTATTTCACCGTACCAATGTGGGACTAGTGAGGCAGAGAGTTAAAGTGGACCTTGTGTGGGTTGTCCAATCACTTGTCCAGCCGCACACCTTTGGCACAACCTGAGCAGGGCAAATTATATCGTGTACCGCAGTGCATAATCGATTATGCATTGCGCGTCAAAACGACGTCGTTTTATTTAATGAAAAGATCGAAACGCCATCTGTTTTGTGTCATTCCGCAAAAAGTAACTCTGTTTTCAGTTTCATTTTATATACACTGTAATTTCATTTCGATATAACTACAGTTACATTTCAATATAACTACAGTTTCATTCGATATTATAACACCCAAATATGTGAAAATGTTATTTAATTTTATTTTATATACACCATAGTTTCATTAAAACACAATTACATGATCATTTCGATATAACTACAACTTCATTACACAATATACACTAAAAAATGTGAAATGTTATTCATTTTCATTTTATATACAATGCAGTCTCATTTCAACACACCTACAGTTTCATTTCAATTCAATTGCAGTTTCAGTTGATAATAAAATTAATACTTGAGGCAATGTCAGTTTAGATACACTGTAGTTTCATTTCAACGCAACTACAATTTCACTTCAATTGAATTGTAGTTTCAGTTGATAATATATAAAATAATATGTGAGGCAGTATCGGTTTAGATACACTGTAGTATCAGTTGATAATTAATACACCAAATATGCGCGCTCCGTTAACTGTAACAGCGCGCCGTTTCATTACTTAAAGAAATGACATCGTTTTTACCGCGATACAGTGCACGTGCACCACGGTCCACGATATAACGATTGCCTGAGTAGTGTTCTCCTTTACAAAATACCTGCAAAATTTTCTAAGTATGGGGATCCATATTTCATAATATGAAGAATTAGCTCAAAACTCAATCCCTTTAACATAACAAAACACAAAAAAGTAATAAATTAAAGTTAAAATGCAATGAAAGAAAGTATAATAAAATAAAAATAACATGTGGTGTTTTCCATGAAGTGTTAGAATTAACATCACTATTGAGATGTAACCTCTTAAGTTAAAGCCTTCAAAGGATTGGAGAATGGATCGAAATCCTTTCTTTTCATCAACTTTCTCTTTCAAATATCGATTCAAATATTGTCCATCAACAAACTCTTTCAAACTCAAATTTTTTACTCCAAAATTTAAGCATTCACACTTCTTCAAATCGAACTCCAAAGTTACTCTTAACTTGACGAATTTCTTCGTCCACACCAATCTCAATGACACCAATGTCTCCCACATTTAAAACTCTTCCAAAATCATCACGATGAAAGTTATTACTATTCAATGAAACCTTAGCATTTGAGTCATGCATTATATCATTATCATCTCCCTCAAAATCTAAAGAGCTTATCCTTAATTCTCTCCTTCAAACTTGCTATCATCACTTTCATCCAATTCTTTAATTAGTTTGGTGGCCCACTCGCACAAATTAAACATTCGATCATGTGCCAATGTTAACAATCTACCACTCAAGAAGAGTTAATTCTCACAATAGTCCTCCGACTATAGCCTTTTCTCAAATTGATTTCTTGACTTTTAATTGTATCCGAAGTGATCATTCGATTATTGATTTTAAGTTAAAATGGTCCTCCATTAGCTTTGGTGTTAAGTGAGTGTTAAAATGAAGGACAAAAGAGACAATTTATATTGTTTGTTATTTAGACCTTTGACCGGCTCATTTAAAAAACAATATATAAAAATTGACCAGCTACTACTTACGATGCAATACTCAAAAAAAAAAAAAAAAAAAAAAAAAAAAAAACTTGACCAGTCGATTTCTTCCCAACGAAACAATTACCCCAAATCTCCAAATTAAACAATAAAACTATTTTCTCCTTCTTCCCAGCGAAATGATTCTGCCAAATTGCGACACGACATGAAAAATAATAATAAACAGGGCAGTTTTTTTTTTTTTTTTTTAAATGAGCTAGTCAAAGGTCTAAACAACAAACAATATAAATTGTCCATTTTGCTCTTCATTTTAACATCCACTTTACACCAAATCTAACGAAAGACTATTTTGACTTAAAATTCAATAGTCGGGGGACCACTTTGGGTGCAATTAAAAGTCAAAGAACCAATTTGAGAAAAGGTCATAGTCCAAGTACCATTTTGGGAATTAACTCACTCAAGAATTAATAGTTGGAGCTAACAGTGAGGCACAAAAAGAATAGTTGGAGCAACCTCTCAAATGAGGAGGCAAGCTCCTTGTGCATAGTGAGTAAAAGTCTAACTTCTATTGATATGTTGAATTATCATAATTGAGTTGTTATACCATGGAGCAGGGTTCATCTTGCAAGGTGGATCGTGGTCCTAAAAGACGTATAAATTGAGTATTGAAATTGTAAACTTCTAGAATATAAATTGTGTTTCTAAGTCAAAACGCATAATACAATACATTGTCATCAAATCCTAATATGTTAATATTGTGTGATTGCAGTATTTGAAAGGAATTTGTGAATACAAAACAAGATGAAATTCAATTTTGGCCTACGACTATAGGGATCTTGTTAATTTCAGTCCCTAACTTTCAAAAGTGTCCATTTAGTACCTTAACTATGCAATTTTTGTCAATTTTGGTCACACCAGCCAAATTTCGCCGAAAAATTTTAATTGATTAAATAATGAGGATATTTTAGTCATTTTACTCCTCTTTTTTTCTTCTCCGATCGCATTCAAGCTTTCTCTCCATTTCCGGCCATCCTTCCGACAAGCTTCACCTACTGATGCCGGAGAACGTGGACATCGTTTTTGGAACGTGGTCCACACAGCTATGTGGACTAATGTGTTTTCAACTATTCTTGTGACAAAAAGTGAAATGGCCCACCCATAATGTCCCACAATAGTTATTGCATGGACCATGGACCATGTCCCCAGTGTGGGCCACAATCCACGTAATAATTATTGTGTGACGTTTTGGGTGGACCATTTCACTATTTGTCACAAGAATAGTTAGAAAACATATTTAATTATAATGATGATATATATATCAATAATAATGATAGTAAAGTTGTAATTATGATAAGAATCGGTTAAGGAATCTAAAATGACTTTTCAAGTCCTTTTCTCAGTTTGTGTTTGACTGAAAAGCTTTTATTAAGTTTTTAATAAACAGAGAATGTACCGTATTCGACACCAATCAATTTAAGGTAAGCTGGAGCATTCCCCGGCGATGATTGAAATCGCATTTCTTCTTCTCTTTTGTATGCAATCGCCAATTTCATCATTCGAAAAGGAAAGTTATCTGTCCCCAATTACACTACATTGAAAAAACACCCAAAATTTTGTCGAGTTTTCCAACGTTTAGGTTTGACCAACTCCTTTATATATACGTGATGTGTGTGTTAAGCAAAACCATAGAGTAGAGTAAAGCCAAGACGCAGCCTTTTTGAACTAACTGTGGAAAGAAAATGGCTTCCAGTGTTTGTTTTGGGGTTGTGTTTCTTCTTCTAGGGTTTCACTTGTTCTGCCATAGTAGTTTTGTCGGCGCCATGCCATTAAGGTTGTTTAATGTCCTTTCCTATGGTGCCAGACCCGATGGAAGAACCGATAACAAAGAGGTGAGTCCCATAGCCTATCTCTACTTTTCAGTTTATACCATACATACTACAATAATTCTTTATATGTAATTGTAATTTTTTTCTAAGGTAATGTATTATGATTTTTTTTTTTTTTGTTTTTTTTTTTTGTTTGTGTCGTATGATTTTATATACGTGACGAATATATTTGAGATGGGTCCAGGATAAATTGACCCAATGAGGCCTAACAAGGCAGGTCCAACCCCGGGGACCAGCCCAATGCTCTGGCCGAGCCTAGGCTCGGCCTTGGCTAGTTAGAGCCGGGCCATGAGGGTGGGTGGGGCGTGGATGTAGTCAAAACAGTGTAACTACCCAAACTTTTTGTCATGGGATGGTTGAGGAGCAAGATTAGTATAAATTTAATCATAATTGTCTCGTTTAGGACAGTCAATCTTGTAATCTCATTACAGTAGTTATTCATACAAAGTTTTTTTTTTCTTTTTCCACTCAATACATTATTGGAGCTACTTGAGTTAATTTATTCTATCAATATGGATTGTAGTTTAAGAATAATTTTATTAATGATTAATTAATTTTGTATTGTTTTGTTGTTTTTGAAGGCGTTTTTGAATGCTTGGAAGGATGCATGCAATTGGGAAGGTGGTGCCAAAATGCATATACCGCGAGGAGTGTACATGGTTAGTTCGGTATCGTTTTTAGGACCGTGCAAAGATACCGTTATCGTTAAGATTCAAGGGATAGTTAGGGCCCCAACGAACCCTTCGCTGTTCTTCGGGTACACGTGGATCGGTTTCCGTTACATTGACGGCTTGGTTATGGAAGGTAGAGGGACTTTGGACGGTCAAGGGGCTTCTGCTTGGCCCTACAACGATTGCCGCAAAAACCCTCATTGCCCTAAACTTCCTGCGGTAAATATCCTCAATTATCTATAATATAATTTGAGTTATTATAGTTTGGGATATATAGACTAGACTAGAGAATAAAATGAGTGATTTTATTTATTGGTTTTCGGAAAAAGTAAAAAAAAAAAAATCTTTTGAAACATTGACCGGTCAGTTGAGGGGGTGAAGAGTCCAAAAATATCGTTATCCGGTAAAGTTAAAACTGAAATGAATTGATTAATGTTGAACTAACTGTCAGATTATTGATTAGATTTTTTTTTTTTTTTGTTTGTGTTCAATAGAAACGGTATTTATTGCTTGAGTTTATCTAGAAACGTAAGAATATATGGGAGACAAGTAAAGTAGCATATTAAGTGCTTGAACAGAGACTAATAAAGAGTCAAGTCTAACACCATGTAGGGATAGTTATGCTGTGCATCCGTATGCACCATGCATGGTGCATACGGGCCAAAACGACGCCATTTTATTAAAAAACGCGCGTCTCCTCTTTAAAAAAAATTCAGGTTCGATTCCCAGCAATAACATTATATTGTTCATTCATTCTGGAATTTTAGTTCATAAATTATGGAATTATAGTTCAATGATTATGGAATTATAGTTCATCGATTATGGAATTGTAGTTCATCGATTCTGAAATTTTAGTTTATAGATTATGGAATTTTAGTTCATTCATTCTGGAATTTTTAGTTCATAGATTAGATTATGGAATTATAGTTCATCGATTATGGAATTATAGTTCATCGATTATGGAATTTTAGTTCATATGTTGTTGCTGGGAATCGAACCTGATTTTTTTTTAAAGAGGAGACGCGCCTTTTATTAAAACGGCGTCGTTTTTGCATCCGTATGCACAACATAATTTGCCCACCATGTAGTTAGAGATATTGTTGGGCAGAGCCCAATAAATGACAAGTCCAACACCATATAACTAGGAACATTGTTGGGTGGACCTTAATAAAAGGTCGAGTACATAACCATGTAATTACGAACATTATTGGATGGAGGCATGTAAAAGGCCAAATCCAGCACCCTTACTATTTATAATAAAATAAAATAAGTATTTTGATGTAATGGTAAGTGTTTGATCCTAATGTTATTGTTTCAGTCGGTGAGGTTTGATTTTGTGACGAACGCCAAAGTGAGCAACATCCATTCAATCAACAGCAAGAACATCCATTTCAACGTCTTTGCATGCCACAACATGGCGTTCACTGGCGTCACGATTTTGGCGCCCCGCGATAGCCCAAACACCGATGGAATCCATATCGGAAGCTCCACCAACATCAGAATCTCCCGGTCGGTCATTGGCACCGGAGACGACTGCATATCCATGGTCTCTGGCAGCCAGAACATCGCCGTTGAAAATGTGGTGTGCGGGCCCGGCCACGGCATCAGTATTGGAAGTCTGGGGAAGTCTCAAAATGAATTTGTGAGTAACATACACATAAAAAATTGTAGCCTATTGGACACGCAGAATGGAGTGAGGATCAAGACATGGGCGCCCTCCTATCCTAGTAAAGTCTCCAACGTTATTTTCGAGGATATTGTCATGACCAATGCCAATAATCCCATTTTCATTGACCAGCAATATTGTCCTGCTCCCCCTTGCACTTCTCAGGTTAGTTTGTCGAGTTCTAATACATGGACTCGTATTCTCTACTTCTTAACTTTTACTAACAATAGATGATTAATCGGTTATTCTTTTACTAATTATGCACTATTATTTTTTACAGTCGAGTTCCGTGCAAATAAAGAACGTTACGTTTGCAAAAATTCGAGGAGTTTCGGGTTCAAAATCAGCGGTGACATTGAATTGCAGTCCCAAATATCCATGCCAAGATGTGAAGCTAGTGGACATCAACTTGGTATACAAGGATGGGCTGGCGACGTCGTTTTGTTCCAATGTTCGAGGTGACGCTTTCGGCGAACAACAGCCACCGGGATGTCTATGATCCACTCGATCTAATTTAATTTCCTCGTACTTCTTTTTATTTGTTACATAAATGTAATGGTACGTCTTAATCTTAAAATATGTCCACTCTATTTCAATAGGTTTTTAGTTTTATTCCCTTTCTAATTGACTATTAGGGCTCATTCGAAACACTATATATGATGTCGTTTTGTAGCCTCTTTTTATGTTCAAAATATGCGCATAATATAGTTAGTATAAATCTTGTTGTTTTGGTTTAACTATTGTACTGGTTGGTTTGGCCAATTACTTTAATCTTTGTTTTCTATTTTTGATTATCTTTAGGATGTGCGGTGTTTAGAATTAATGACTTTACACAAGAATTTAATAACTAATGCTTAATTCAAAATTGGGTAGTTGCGTTAGTTGTACGGTAATTTAGAAGGTTAAATAATCAAAATGTAACCCGGCTAGGATTTTGCATAGTTGATTCGTCGCATGACTTAAAAGTCATGACTGGAGACAGTAATTTACTTCCGCAATGACTCTAGAGGTGGAGTCCTGTGAATTTAGGATTACTCTGGTGAAACTAAGATCATCTAAGTTAAAATAATAAGGCATTGAGCAAAAAATAATCTTTCCAAAATACCAACATTCATAAGTAATTTACAACATTTAACAATATTTGTTTTACTTTTGGTACATTCCCCACCCCCCCCCCCCCTCCCCACCCCCCCAAAAAAGTAAATATAAAATGTAATATTGACATTGGAATTAGTTTTGACAAACTTTTCAACAAAAGAGTACAGTACTATACATCGGTAATTCATTTTATTTTATTTAAAAAGTTAACAGCAATAACTAATGCTCGTCCAACGTACTGGCAGTCAGTAATTTCAAAATATTACCATCTTGCCCGCATGTATAGCTCACTTAGTCATAGGGATGAAGTTTGGGAAGAATAATCAGGAATCGAGTCTCACCAGCATTGTGAGAGCAACCATGATTTATACCTTCCCAAATGCTCTGTCAAGCCGGATGCGCAATAAGCAACCATGATTTACACCCTCCCAAATGCTCTGTTGGATCGGAGTGTGGAGCCTCTATGTTCATAATTATAGAATTCTATATTTATAATTAATGAATTCTATATTCACAATTATGATAGTTTTGAACCGTGTTCACTTTGCAAAGTGAACACGGTTCCAGAGCATAATTTTGCAGTTTTTGTCTTTTTGAACATTTTTTAAAAACAAATTTTCTTGGGTTCGAAAATGGTAAAGAAATCATCTTTTGGGTTCCGTTAAATCCAAGAAATTCTTCTGTTTATTGATTTGAGTAGAACACAAACCTTTTGAATTCCATTCAAACCCATAAATGATAAATTTTACCCTATTTTTGGGTTTGAAACCGGGGGCTATGGCCACCGGAAATCTTTTCTCCATCAACAATTACCAATAATTTTTTTTTTGTTTTTTTTTTGTTTTTTTTTTTATTTTTTGTTTTACAAAATATGATATATCAAAAATTAATGATGTCTTCGAATGAAATTTTAATTAGCAGTGTATGTAATGTTTTCGATGCCTTAATTTAGTAGGGAAGAAATGGTTGCTTTTTAGTAGTGTAAGACTTAATAGCTTAATCGTTCTAAGTTGTGAGAAGGTTAGATTACTAAATAAGAAATTATTAGGCCAGGAGACTATAGACACAATGGTTAATGCGTGAAACGTGGTCCACACAGCTATGTGGACTACGGTCCAAAAACGACATTGTTTTGCTAAATTTTATTTTTTTGCGCGTCTAGACTGTAACATACATTTTTATAACTCATAATATACATTATTTTAAAACATAATATACATTATTCTAAAGCATAATGTACATTATTTTAAAAAAATAATGTACATTATGTTACCACAAATGTTTCATTATTCTAAACACGTAATGTACATTATTCTAACACATTAATGTACATTATTTTTACTCATAATATTTACGACGATATTTTGGACCGTGGTCCACATAGCTGTATAATTTTCCCTAGAGACACCAATTGATACAATTGCCTCCAGCCTGTCTGTCATTGATCCAATATTAGACTTATTGGTCTTGTCCTAATTAATAATTTCAAAAATAAAAATAAAAAAATTTAAACACAAATGTATTTGGGTTATGGAAATTAAAGTTTATTATCTACATTTCATTTTCAATTTTCATATTAAAGTCAAATAATCTATCTATCATCTAGCACATTTTCATATTAAAGTCCAACCTTATTCTGCATGCCTGGGACCGTCGTCCCCCACCTACATCGCCAATCATTCACCGCCGAACACTCAGTACACATGGGTATCATTAAATATCATATTCACACACCACCGATCATGTGAGTAAAGCTCAAGTCACACACCACCAATCTCATTCATAATCACACATAGTCATCATCATTATCAAGAAGACTAAGGCCCATCAATAGCCCCAATCAAGTATCAACAAAGGGTACAACGATTTGTACAAGATCACACCATAAGAATCAATCAAGAGATCACAACAAAGACATGAGACACTACTCAACAATGAAGGATACCATCCAACACCAAATGATTAACAACACAAGTTGCCAACCCCAACAAGAAGAAACAAATCACACATACTAGCATAACAACATCAAACTAGCATGCTCAACAAGCGGGTAAACCAACATGGTCCAAACGAACCTTCAAGACTCACATTAGCCCAACGAATCACTAGGTTGGACCCTTAGCACAATTCAAGACACCAAATCCTAACATGGATTCCTAACACACCGATCTAGACATACGAAACATCAAGAAGACTCACAAATGGCTCAATAATCCAACAACGGGAGGTCAAAACATCAACACCAAGAAGAAAAGGATCACGGGGAACAAATCCCCGCATCAACCACAAGTGTTCCCCGCGGGTGGGGCCACGGGTAGGCCCCCACCCGTGGGCCTGCCCGCGGGGTACATGCTCTGTACACCAAAATGTAATTAGATTATCAAATTAAAAAACTTGGTAATAATTAGATTAGTTTATAAAACATTTCTAAATCCAAAAATACACCAGTCGGGAATCGAACCCGCGTCTGTACTGTGGCAGGGTACTATTCTACCACTAGACTAGACTACTAGTGCCTCCCCAATAAAATAAAGGTGATCGGAAATACCAACGTTTTTCCGTCCACCACAATTCTTCGACGAAAATTTGAAAAAAAATACACTTTTTTCACCTATTTTTTTGAGTGATTGGAAAACTGACCGAGTCGACCAACAGCTCTTTGGCCTCCTAACGGCCCTTTTGACCGAGTCCTCTTAAATGCCACATTGAGTGTTCCCTCAACGGCTCTTAGACTGACTTGAATACTTCTTACCGGCTCCTGAGCTGAGTCTTGGGCCTGGGCCGACTCCTGGATTTGGCCCAGGCCACCATCGGGCTTTTTCTTTTACTAACCCTTACATCCTATCTTGGGCTGGGGTCCTCACCCCATCAGTAATAATTAGATTAGTTTATAAAACATTTCTAAATCCAAAAATGCACCAATCGAGAATCGAACCTAGGTCTGTACCGTGGCAGGGTACTATTCTACCACTAGACCACTAGTGCCTCCCCAATAAAATAAAGGTGATCGGAAATACCAACGTTTTCCCGTCCACCACAATTCTTCGACGAAAATTTGAAAAAAAAAACACTTTTTTCACCTATTTTTTTGAGTGATTGGAAAACTGAACATTTCCTGCAATGGTTATAGAATTAGCAACATAAAAGTTAAATTATGTGTACCTAAGACTCAATCATCACGTGTAATATTATATTTTTTTGTCATCTTATATATCTAAAAACATAATAAGTCTCAATCAAAGTTATACCCCTCATTTATTTCCAAGTTTTTAATGCTAAAAGTTTTGTACATTGTGCTTTTAAAGTTGTACTATACAATTTTTTGGACAAAAATACCCTTACACCGTTATAACTTCCGTTATCTTTTCCATTACTTTTACCATGCACATGCATCTACCATATCTTTTCTTATATTCATTAATTATAACAATACTTGTAAAACATTATATATTCATTATATATTAGATTAATATAATAAATAAATTTTATTTCACTTAGATTATAATTAGTAAAAATTTGTTAGCTATTTTTAAAAATATAAATATTGGGCATATGTTTTTGCGCATCGCGCATAGAAAAGACTAGTATTATAGGATAAAAATGAACATCCGGCCCTCAAATTATGTACCAAAATGTAATTATATTTTTAAATTAAAAAACTTCAAATCGAACCGTTTACTTTGTGTGCATTTTGAATCCTCACATTATTATAATCAAATGTAATCGTGCATTATTTTAGAAAGTATATTTTCTGAAGGATTAAGTTCTTTCTACAACCTCGTCAACAACAGAGCTCACATTATTTTTGTCGTATGTTAATTGTTTCGTTGGAGTCGATGGTTGCAGGTAAGTTCATCGTCTGACTGGAATTTTCAAAGTAAAACGTGATAGGTGCGTTTTAATTGTGGAACATTCTTTAGCATTTTTTTGTGCATTTTGATATAGGGATTCATGTGTGCTGATGGTGTATGTGTACAATTTAGTCAAATTTCTTGTGCATTTTAGTCAAAGTTTCCGAAAAGAGATCTTTATGGAGCAACTAGCGCTTTCCGGATGGACCCTACAACTCCTTCCGGAAAGAGCTCCTCTTGGCGAGTTTTTAACCTGTGCGCTCTCCTATGTTCTAAGTCATCTTTGGTATTCTTCTATAATACACAATAATTTATCTATAAATGCACACTTCAGTACGAGTCTAAGAGATGAAGACAACCGACGAGAGAGATTAAGGAAAATCGAATTTTTTCTGAAAGTGATGAGAAAAAAATTACCTTGTCTAAAACAAAGTTTCGTCGAAAAAGTTATCAAAATGACAAAAAATATTCAAAATTTTATAGTCTAGGGTGTTTAATGACAAAAAACGATAGTCTTACATTAAACTTGGAATTGTCACAAAAGACTTGAGACCTCTACAAGTATAACGATAAGGAAAATAAATCATGATATTTAAAAACGAACATTCAATATAAAAAAAAATCCGCATATGACATATAGTGATTGGTAATTATTAGATTAGTTTATAAAACATTTCTAAATACAAATGCACCAGCTGGGAATCGAACTCGGGCCTATACCGTGTCAGGGTACTATTCTACCACTAGACCACTAATGCCTCCCCTATAAAATAATGGTGATCGGAAATACCAACGTTTTCCCGTCCACCACAATTCTTCGACGAAAATTTGAAAAAAAAAACACTTTTCTCACCTATTTTTTTCAGTGATTGGAAAACGGAACATTTCCTGCAGTGGTTATGGAATTAGCAACATAAAAGTTAAATTATGTGTACCTAAGACTCAATCATCACGTGTAATATTATATTTTTTTGTCATCTTATATATATTATAGGATAAAAATGAATAGCCGGCCCTCAAATTATGTGCCAAAATGTAATTATATTTTCAAATTAAAAAACCTAAAATTGAACCGTTTACTTAGTGTGCATTTTGAATCCGCACATTATCATAATCAAAGGTAATCGTGCATTATTTTAGAAAGTATATTTTCTGAAGGATTAAGTTCTTTTTACAACCTCGTCAACAACAGAGCTCACGTTATTTTTGTCGTATGTTAATTGTTTCGTTGGAGTTGATGGTTGCAGGTAAGTCCATCGTCTGACCGGAATTTTCAAAGTAAAACATGATAGGTGCGTTTTAATTGTAGAACATTCTTTAGCATTTTTTTGTGTATTTTGATATAGGGATTCATGTGTGCTGATGGTGTATGTGTACAATTTAGTCAAATTTCTTGTGCATTTTAGTCAAAGTTTCCGAAAAGAGATCTTTATGGAGCAACTAGCGCTTTTCGGATGGACCCTACAACTCCTTCCGGAAAGAGCTCCTCTTGGAGAGTTTTTAACCTATGCGCTCTCCTATGTTCTAAGTCATCTTTGGTATTCTTCTATAATACACAGTAATTTATCTATAAATGCACACTTTAGTTTGAGTCAAAGAGATGAAGACAACCGACGTGAGAGATTAAGGAAAATTGAATTTTTTCTGAAAGTGTTGAGAAAAAAATTACCTTGTCTAAAACAAAGTTTCGTCGAAAAAGTTATCAAAATGACAAAAAATATTTAAAATTTTATAGTCTAGGGTGTTTAATGAAAAAAATGATAGTCGAACTTCAAACGTGGAATTGTTACAAAAGACTTGAGACCTCAACAAGTATAACGATAAGGAAAATAAATCATGATATTTAAAAATGAACATTCAATATATCCGCATATGACATATAGTGATTGGTAATAATTAGATTAGTTTATAAAACATTACTAAATCAAAATATGCACTAGCTAGGAGTCGAACCCGAGTCTATACCGTGGCAGGGTACTACTCTACCACTAGACCACTAGTGCCTCCCCAATAAAATAAAGGTGATCGAAAATACCAACGTTTTTCCGTCCACCACAATTCTTCGACGAAAATTTGAAAAAAAAAAACACCTTTTTCACCTATTTTTTTGAGTGATTGAAAAACTTAATATTTCCTGCAGTGGTTATGGAATTAGCAACATAAAAGTTAAAATATGTGTACCTAAGACTCAATCATCACGTGTAATATTATATTTTTTTGTCATCTTATATATATTATAGGATAAAGATGAACAGCCGGCCCTCAAGTTATGTACCAAAATGTAATTATATTTTCAAATTAAAAAACTTCAAATTGAACCGTTTACTTTGTGTGCATTTTGAATCCGCACATTATTATAATCAAATGTAATCGTGCATTATTTTAGAAAGTATATTTTTCGAAGGATTAAGTTCTTTCTACAACTAACCTCGTCAACAACAAAGCTCACGTTATTTTTGTCGTATGTTAATTGTTTCGTTGGAGTCGATGGTTGCAGGCAAGTTCGTCGTCTGACTGGAATTTTCAAAGTAAAACGAGACAGGTGCGTTTTAATTGTAGTACATTCTTTAGCATTTTTTTTGCATTTTGAGTTAGAGATTCATGTGTGCTGATGGTGTATGTGTACACTTTAGTCAAATTTCTTGTGCATTTTAGTCAAAGTTTCCGAAAAGAGCTCTTTATGGAGCAACAAGCGTTTTCCGGATAGACCCTACAACTCCTTCCGTAATGAGCTCCTCTTGTAGAGTTTTTAACCTGTGCGCTTACCTATGTTCTAAGTCATCTTTGGTATTATTCTATAATACACAATATAATATCTATAAATGCACACTTCAGTTTGAGTCTAAGAGATGAAGACAACCGACGAGAGAGATTAAGGAAAATTGAATTTTTTCTGAAAGTGATGAGAAAAAAATTACCTTGTCTAAAACAAAGTTTCGTCGAAAAAGGTATCAAAATGACAAAAAATATTCAAAATTTTATAGTCTAGGGTGTTTAATGACAAAAATGATAGTCGTACTTTAAACGTGGAATTGTCACAAAAGACTTGAGACCTCTACAAGTGTAACGATAAAGAAAATAAATCATGATATTTAAAAATGAACATTCAATATATAAAAAATGAACAATGATCCGCATATGACATATAGTGATTGGTAATAATTAGATTAGTTTATAAAACTTTACTAAATCAAGATATGCACCAGCCAGGAATCGAACCCGGGTCTATACCGTGGCAGGGTACCATTCTACCACTAAACCACTAGTGCCTCCCCAATAAAATAAAGGTGATCGGATATACCAACGTTTTTCCGCCCACCACAATTCTTCGACGAATTTTTTTTTTTTTTTAAAAACACCTTTTTCACCTATTTTTTTGAGTGATTGGAAAACTGAACATTTCCTGCAGTGGTTATGGAATTAGCAACATAAAAGTTAAATTATGTGTACCTAAGACTCAATCATCACGTGTAATATTATATTTTTTTGTCATCTTATATATATATTATAGGTTAAAAACGAACAGCCGGCCCTCAAATTGTGTACCAAAATGTAATTATATTTTCAAATTAAAAAACCTAAAATTGAACCGTTTACTTTGTGTGCATTTTGAATCCGCACATTATTATAATCAAATGTAATCGTGCATTATTTATGAAAATATATTTTTTGAAGGATTAAGTTCTTTCTACAACCTCGTCAACAACAGAGCTCACGTTATTTTTGTCGTATGTTAATTGTTTCGTTGGAGTCGATGGTTGCAGGTAAGTTTGTTGTTTGACTGGAATTTTTAAAGTAAAACGTGATAGGTGCGTTTTAAATGTAGTACTTTCTTTAGCATATTTTTGTGCATTTTGAGTTAGGGATTCATGTGTGCTGATGGTGTATCTGTACACTTTAGTCAAATTTCTTGTGCATTTTAGTCAAAGTTTCCGAAAACAGATCTTTATGGAGCAATTAGCGCTTTCCGCATGGACCCTACAACTCCTTCCGGAAAGAGCTCCTCTTGGAGAGTTTTTAACCTGTGCGCTCTACTATGTTCTAAGTCATCTTTGGTATTCTTCTATAATACACAATAATTTATCTATAATTGCACACTTCAGTATGAGTCTAAGAGATGAAGACAACCGACGAGAGAGATTAAGGAAAATCGAATTTTTTCTGAAAGTGATGAGATAAAAATACCCTTGTCTAAAACTAAGTTTCGTCGAAAAAGTTATCAAAATGACAAAAAATATTCAAAATTTTATAGTCTAGGGTGTTTAATGACAAAAATGGTAGTCTTACACTAAACGTGGAATTGTCACAAAAGACTTGAGACCTCTACAAGTATAACGATAAGGAAAATAAATCATGATATTTAAAAATGAACATTCAATATGTAAAAAATGAACAATAATCCGCATATGACATATAGTGATTGGTAATAATTAGATTAGTTTATAAAACATTTCTAAATCCAAAAATGCACCAGCATGGAATGTACCGTGGCAGGGTACTATTCTACCACTAGACCACTAGTGCCTCCCCAATAAAATAAAGGTGATCGAAAATACCAACGTTTTTCCGTCCACCACAATTCTTCGACGAAAATTTGAAAAAAAAAAACAATTTTTTTCACCTATTTTTTTGAGTGATTGAAAAACTTAATATTTCCTGCAGTGGTTATGGAATTAGCAACATAAAAGTTAAAATATGTGTACCTAAGACTCAATCATCACGTGTAATATTATATTTTTCTGTCATCTTATATATATTATAGGATAAAAATGAACAGCCGGCCCTCAAGTTATGTACCAAATTGTAATTATATTTTCAAATTAAAAAACTTCAAATTGAACCGTTTACTTTGTGTGCATTTTGAATCCGCACATTATTATAATCAAATGTGATCGTGCATTATTTTAGAAAGTATATTTTTCGAAGGATTAAGTTCTTTCTACAACTAACCTCGTCAACAACAGAGCTCACGTTATTTTTGTCGTATGTTAATTGTTTTGTTGGAGTCGATGGTTGCAGGCAAGTTCGTCGTCTGACTGGGATTTTGAAAGTAAAATGAGTTAGGTGCGTTTTAATTGTAGTACATTCTTTAGCATTTTTTTCTGCATTTTGAGTTAGAGATTCACGTGTGCTGATGGTGTATGTGTACACTTTAGTCAAATTTATTGTGCATTTTAGTCAAAGTTTCCGAAAAGAGCTCTTTATGGAGCATCAAGCGTTTTCCGGATGGACCCTACTACTCCTTCCGGAAAGAGCTCCTCTTGTAGAGTTTTTAACCTGTGCGATTACCTATGTTCTAAGTCATCTTTGATATTCTTCTATAATACACAATAATTTATCTATAAATGCACACTTCAGTTTGAGTCTAAGAGATGAAGACAACCGACGAGAGAGATTAAGGAAAATTGAATTTTTTCTGAAAGTGATGAGGAAAAATTTACCTTGTCTAAAACAAAGTTTCTTCGAAAAAGGTTTCAAAATGACAAAAAATATTCAAAATTTTATAGTCTAGGGTGTTTAATGACAAAAATGATAGTCGTACATTAAACGTGGAATTGTCACAAAAAATGAACAATGATCCGCATATGACATATAGTGATTGGTAATAATTAAATTGGTTAATAAAACATTTCTAAATACAATAATGCACCAGCCGAGAATCGAACCCGGGTCTGTACCGTGGTAGGGTACTATTCTACCACTAGACCTCTAGTGCCTCCCCAATAAAGTAAAGGTGATCGGAAATACCAACGTTTTTCCGTCCACCACAATTCTTCGACGCAAATTTGAAAAAAAAAATACGCTTTTTTCACCTATTTTTTTGAGTGATTGGAAAACTGAACATTTCCTGCAGTGGTTATGGAATAACAACACAAAAGTTAAATTATGTGTACCTAAGACTCAATCATCACGTGTAATATTATATTTTTTTGTCATCTTATATATATTATAGGATAAAAATGAACAGCCGGCCCTCAAATTATGTACCAAAATGTAATTATATTTTCAAATTAAAAAACTTCAAATTGAACCGTTTACTTTGTGTGCATTTTGAATCCGCACATTATTATAATCAAATGTAATCGTGCATTATTTTAGAAAGTATATTTTTTGAAGGATTTAGTTCTTTCTACAACATCGTCAACAACAGAGCTCACGTTATTTTTGTCGTATGTTAATTGTTTCGTTGGAGTCGATGGTTGCAGGTAAGTTCGTCGTCTGACTGGAATTTTCAAAGTAAAACGTGATAGGTGCGTTTTAATTGTAGTACATTCTTTAGCATTTTTTTGTGCATTTTGAGATAGGGATTCATGTGTGCTGATGGTGTATGTGTACACTTTAGTCAAATTTCTTGTGCATTTTCGTCAAAGTTTCCGAAAAGAGCTCTTTATGGAGCAACTAGCGCTTTCCGGATGGACCCTACAACTCCTTCCGGGAAGAGCTCCTCTTGGAGAGTTTTTAACATGTGCGCTCTCCTATGTTCTAAGTCATCTTTGGTGTTCTTCTATAATACACAATAATTTATCTATAAATGCACACTTCAGTATGAGTCTAAGAGATGAAGACAACCGACAATAGAGATTAAGGAAAATTGATTTTTTCTGAAAGTGATGAGAAAAAAATACCCTTGTCTAAAACAAAGTTTCTTTGAAAAAGTTATCAAAATGACAAAAAAATATTCAAAATTTTATAGTCTAGGGTGTTTAATGACAAAAATGATAGTCTTACACTAAACGTGGAATATTCACAAAAGACTTGAGACCTCTACAAGTATAACGACAAGGAAAATAAATCATGATATTTAAAAATGAACATTCAATATATAAAAAATGAACAATGATCCGCATATGACGTATAGTGATTGGTAATAATTAGATTAGTTTATAAACTATAATTTCTAAATCCAATAATGCACCAGCCGGGAATCGAACCCAGTTCTGTACCGTGGCAGGGTACTATTCTACCACTAGACCTCTAGTGCCTCCCCAATAAAGTAAAGGTGATCGGAAATACCAACGTTTTTCCGTCCACCACAATTCTTCGACGCAAATTTGAAAAAAAAAATACGCTTTTTTCACCTATTTTTTTGAGTGATTGGAAAACTGAACATTTCCTGCAGTGGTTATGGAATAACAACACAAAAGTTAAATTATGTGTACCTAAGACTCAATCATCACGTGTAATATTATATTTTTTTGTCATCTTATATATATTATAGGATAAAAATGAACAGCCGGCCCTCAAATTATGTACCAAAATGTAATTATATTTTCAAATTAAAAAACTTCAAATTGAACCGTTTACTTTGTGTGCATTTTGAATCCGCACATTATTATAATCAAATGTAATCGTGCATTATTTTAGAAAGTATATTTTTTGAAGGATTTAGTTCTTTCTACAACATCGTCAACAACAGAGCTCACGTTATTTTTGTCGTATGTTAATTGTTTCATTGGAGTCGATGGTTGCAGGTAAGTTCGTCGTCTGACTGGAATTTTCAAAGTAAAACGTGATAGGAGCGTTTTAATTGTAGTACATTCTTTAGCATTTTTTTGTGCATTTTGAGATAGGGATTCATGTGTGCTGATGGTGTATGTGTACACTTTAGTCAAATTTCTTATGCATTTTCGTCAAAGTTTCCGAAAAGAGCTCTTTATGGAGCAACTAGCGCTTTCCGGATGGACCCTACAACTCCTTCCGGAAAGAGCTCCTCTTGGAAAATTTTTAACATGTGCGCTCTCCTATGTTCTAAGTCATCTTTGGTGTTCTTCTATAATACACAATAATTTATCTATAAATGCACACTTCAGTATGAGTCTAAGAGATGAAGACAATCGACAATAGAGATTAAGGAAAATCGATTTTTTTCTGAAAGTGATGAGAAAAAATACCCTTGTCTAAAACAAAGTTTCGTAGAAAAAGTTATCAAAATGACAAAAAAAAATATTCAAAATTTTATAGTCTAGGGTGCTTAATGACAAAAATGATAGTCTTACACTAAACGTGGAATATTCACAAAAGACTTGAGACCTCTACAAGTATAACGACAAGGAAAATAAATCGTGATATTTAAAAATGAACATTCAATATATAAAAAATGAACAATGATCCGCATATGACATATAGTGATTGGTAATAATTAAATTAGTTAATAAAACATTTCTAAATCCAATAATGCACCAGCCGAGAATCGAACCCGAGTCTTTACCGTGGCAGGGTACTATTCTACCACTAAACCACTAGTGCCTCCCCAATAAAGTAAAGGTGATCGGGAATACCAACGTTTTTCCGTCCAACACAATTCTTCGACGCAAATTTGAAAAAAAATATACACTTTTTTCACCTATTTTTTTGAGTGATTGGAAAACTGAACATTTCCTGCAGTGGTTATGGAATTAGCAACATAAAAGTTAAATTATGTGTACCTAAGACTCAATCATCACGTGTAATATTATATTTTTTTGTCATCTTATATATATTATAGGATAAAAATGAACAGCCGGCCCTCAAATTATGTACCAAAATGTAATTATATTTTCAAATTAAAAAACCTAAAATTGAACCGTTTACTTTGTGTGCATTTTGAATCCGCACATTATTATAATCAAATGTAATCGTGCATTATTTTAGAAAGTAGATTTTTTGAAGGATTTAGTTCTTTCTACAACATCGTCAACAACAGAGCTCACGTTATTTTTGTCGTATGTTAATTGTTTCGTTGGAGTCGATGGTTGCAGGTTAGTTCGTCGTCTGACTGGAATTTTCAAAGTAAAACGTGATAGGAGCGTTTTAATTGTAGTACATTCTTTAGCATTTTTTTGTGCATTTTGAGATAGGGATTCATGTGTGCTGATGGTGTATGTGTACACTTTAGTCAAATTTCTTGTGCATTTTCGTCAAAGTTTCCGAAAAGAGCTCTTTATGGAGCAACTAGCGCTTTCCGGATGGACCCTACAACTCCTTCCGGAAAGAGCTCCTCTTGGAGAATTTTTAACATGTGCGCTCTCCTATGTTCTAAGTCATCTTTGGTGTTCTTCTATAATACACAATAATTTATCTATAAATGCACACTTCAGTATGAGTCTAAAAGATGAAGACAACCGACAATAGAGATTAAGGAAAATCGATTTTTTTCTGAAAGTGATGAGAAAAAAAATACCCTTGTCTAAAACAAAGTTTCGTAGAAAAAGTTATCAAAATGACAAAAAAATATTCAAAATTTTATAGTCTAGGGTGTTTAATGACAAAAATGATAGTCTTACACTAAACGTGGAATATTCACAAAAGACTTGAGACCTCTACAAGTATAACGATAAGGAAAATAAATCATGATATTTAAAAATGAACATTCAATATATAAAAAATGAACAATGATCCGCATATGACATATAGTGATTGGTAATAATTAGATTAGTTTATAAACTATAATTTCTAAATCCAATAATGCACCAGCCGGGAATCGAACCCAGTTCTGTACCGTGGCAGGGTACTATTCTACCACTAGACCTCTAGTGCCTCCCCAATAAAGTAAAGGTGATCGGAAATACCAACGTTTTTCCGTCCACCACAATTCTTCGACGCAAATTTGAAAAAAAAAATACGCTTTTTTCACCTATTTTTTTGAGTGATTGGAAAACTGAACATTTCCTGCAGTGGTTATGGAATAACAACATAAAAGTTAAATTATGTGTACCTAAGACTCAATCATCACGTGTAATATTATATTTTTTTGTCATCTTATATATATTATAGGATAAAAATGAACAGCCGGCCCTCAAATTATGTACCAAAATGTAATTATATTTTCAAATTAAAAAACTTCAAATTGAACCGTTTACTTTGTGTGCATTTTGAATCAACAACAGAGCTCACGTTATTTTTGTCGTATGTTAATTGTTTCGTTGGAGTCGATGGTTGCAGGTAAGTTCGTCGTCTGACTGGAATTTTCAAAGTAAAACGTGATAGGAGCGTTTTAATTGTAGTACATTCTTTAGCATTTTTTTGTGCATTTTGAGATAGGGATTCATGTGTGCTGATGGTGTATGTGTACACTTTAGTCAAATTTCTTGTGCATTTTCGTCAAAGTTTCCGAAAAGAGCTCTTTATGGAGCAACTAGCGCTTTCCGGATGGACCCTACAACTCCTTCCGGAAAGAGCTCCTCTTGGAAAATTTTTAACATGTGCGCTCTCCTATATTCTAAGTCATCTTTGGTGTTCTTCTATAATACACAATAATTTATCTATAAATGCACACTTCAGTATGAGTCTAAGAGATGAAGACAATCGACAATAGAGATTAAGGAAAATCGATTTTTTTCTGAAAGTGATGAGAAAAAAATACCCTTGTCTAAAACAAAGTTTCGTAGAAAAAGTTATCAAAATGACAAAAAAAATATTCAAAATTTTATAGTCTAGGGTGCTTAATGACAAAAATGATAGTCTTACACTAAACGTGGAATATTCACAAAAGACTTGAGACCTCTACAAGTATAACGACAAGGAAAATAAATCGTGATATTTAAAAATGAACATTCAATATATAAAAAATGAACAATGATCCGCATATGACATATAGTGATTGGTAATAATTAAATTGGTTAATAAAACATTTCTAAATACAATAATGCACCAGCCGAGAATCGAACCCGGGTCTGTACCGTGGTAGGGTACTATTCTACCACTAAACCACTAGTGCCTCCCCAATAAAGTAAAGGTGATCGGAAATACCAACGTTTTTCCGTCCACCACAATTCTTCGACGCAAATTTGAAAAAAAATATACACTTTTTTCACCTATTTTTTTGAGTGATTGGAAAACTGAACATTTCCTGCAGTGGTTATGGAATTAGCAACATAAAAGTTAAATTATGTGTACCTAAGACTCAATCATCACGTGTAATATTATATTTTTTTGTCATCTTATATATATTATAGGATAAAAATGAACAGCCGGCCCTCAAATTATGTACCAAAATGTAATTATATTTTCAAATTAAAAAACTTCAAATTGAACCGTTTACTTTGTGTGCATTTTGAATCCGCACATTATTATAATCAAATGTAATCGTGCATTATTTTAGAAAGTATATTTTTTGAAGGATTTAGTTCTTTCTACAACATCGTCAACAACAGAGCTCACGTTATTTTTGTCGTAAGTTAATTGTTTCATTGGAGTCGATGGTTGCAGGTAAGTTCGTCGTCTGACTGGAATTTTCAAAGTAAAACGTGATAGGAGCGTTTTAATTGTAGTACATTCTTTAGCATTTTTTTGTGCATTTTGAGATAGGGATTCATGTGTGCTGATGGTGTATGTGTACACTTTAGTCAAATTTCTTGTGCATTTTCGTCAAAGTTTCCGAAAAGAGCTCTTTATGGAGCAACTAGCGCTTTCCGGATGGACCCTACAACTCCTTCCGGAAAGAGCTCCTCTTGGAAAATTTTTAACATGTGCGCTCTCCTATGTTCTAAGTCATCTTTGGTGTTCTTCTATAATACACAATAATTTATCTATAAATGCACACTTCAGTATGAGTCTAAGAGATGAAGACAATCGACAATAGAGATTAAGGAAAATCGATTTTTTTCTGAAAGTGATGAGAAAAAAATACCCTTGTCTAAAACAAAGTTTCGTAGAAAAAGTTATCAAAATGACAAAAAAAATATTCAAAATTTTATATTCTAGGGTGCTTAATGACAAAAATGATAGTCTTACACTAAACGTGGAATATTCACAAAAGACTTGAGACCTCTACAAGTATAACGACAAGGAAAATAAATCGTGATATTTAAAAATGAACATTCAATATATAAAAAATGAACAATGATCCGCATATGACATATAGTGATTGGTAATAATTAAATTGGTTAATAAAACATTTCTAAATCCAATAATGCACCAGCCGAGAATCGAACCCGGGTGTGTACCGTGGCAGGGTACTATTCTACCACTAGACCACTAGTGCCTCCCCAATAAAGTAAAGGTGATTGGAAATACCAACGTTTTTCCGTCCACCACAATTCTTCGACGCAAATTTGAAAAAAAAAATACACTTTTTTCACCTATTTTTTTGAGTGATTGGAAAACTGAACATTTCCTGCAGTGGTTATGGAATTAGCAACACAAAAGTTAAATTATGTGTACCTAAGACTCAATCATCACGTGTAATATTATATTTTTTTGTCATCTTATATATATTATAGGATAAAAATGAACAGCCGGCCCTCAAATTATGTACCAAAATGTAATTATATTTTCAAATTAAAAAACTTCAAATTGAACCGTTTACTTTGTGTGCATTTTGAATCCGCACATTATTATAATCAAATGTAATCGTGCATTATTTTAGAAAGTATATTTTTTGATGGATTTAGTTCTTTCTACAACATCGTCAACAACAGAGCTCACGTTATTTTTGTCGTATGTTAATTGTTTCGTTGGAGTCGATGGTTGCAGGTAAGTTCGTCGTCTGACTGGAATTTTCAAAGTAAAACGTGATAGGTGCGTTTTAATTGTAGTACATTCTTTAGCATTTTTTTTGTGCATTTTGAGATAGGGATTCATGTGTGCTGATGGTGTATGTGTACACTTTAGTCAAATTTCTTGTGCATTTTCGTCAAAGTTTCCGAAAAGACCTCTTTATGGAGCTACTAGCCCTTTCCGGATGGACCCTACAACTCCTTCCGGAAAGAGCTCCTCTTGGAGAGTTTTTAACATGTGCGCTCTCCTATGTTCTAAGTCATCTTTGGTGTTCTTCTATAATACACAATAATTTATCTATAAATGCACACTTCAGTATGAGTCTAAAAGATGAAGACTACCGACAATAGAGATTAAGGAAAATCGATTTTTTTCTGAAAGTGATGAGAAAAAAAATACCCTTGTCTAAAACAAAGTTTCGTTGAAAAAGTTATCAAAATGACAAAAAAATATTCAAAATTTTATAGTCTAGGGTGTTTAATGACAAAAATGATAGTCTTACACTAAACGTGGAATATTCACAAAAGACTTGAGACCTCTACAAGTATAACGATAAGGAAAATAAATCATGATATTTAAAAATGAACATTCAATATATAAAAAATGAACAATGATCCGCATATGACATATAGTGATTGGTAATAATTAAATTAGTTAATAAAAAATTTCTAAATCCAATAACGCACCAATCGGGAATCAAACCCAAGTCTGTACCGTGGCAGGGTACAATTCTACCACTAGACCACTAGTGCCTCCCTAATAAAGTAAAGGTGATCGGAAATACCAACGTTTTTCCGTACACCACAATTCTTCGACGCCAATTTGAAAAAAAAAATACACTTTTCTCACCTATTTTTTTGAGTGATTGGAAAACTGAACATTTCCTGCAGTGGTTATGGAATTAGCAACATAAAAGTTAAATTTTGTGTACCTAAGACTCAATCATCACTTGTAATATTATATTTTTTTGTCATCTTATATATATTATAGGATAAAAATGAACAGCCGGCCCTCAAATTATGTACCAAAATGTAATTATATTTTCAAATTAAAAAACTTCAAATTGAGCCGTTTACTTTGTGTGCATTTTGAATCCGCACATTATTATAATCAAATGTAATCGTGCATTATTTTAGAAAGTATATTTATTGAAGGATTTAGTTCTTTCTACAACATCGTCAACAACAGAGCTCACGTTATTTTTGTCGTATGTTAATTGTTTCGTTGGAGTCGATGGTTGCAGGTAAGTTCGTCGTTTGACAGGAATTTTCAAAGTAAAACGTGATAGGTGCGTTTTAATTGTAGTACATTCTTTAGCATTTTTTTGTGCATTTTGAGATAGGGATTCATGTGTGCTGATTGTGTATGTGTACACTTTAGTCAAATTTCTTGTGCATTTTCGTCAAAGTTTCCGAAAAGAGCTCTTTATGGAGCAACTATAGCTTTCCGGATGGACCCTACAACTCCTTCCGGAAAGAGCTCCTCTTGGAGAGTTTTTAACATGTGCGCTCTCCTATGTTCTAAGTCATCTTTGGTGTTCTTCTATAATACACAATAATTTATCTATGAATGCACACTTTAGTATGAGTCTAAGAGATGAAGACAACCGACAATAGAGATTAAGAAAAATCGATTTTTTTCTTAAAGTGATGAGAAAAAAATACCCTTGTCTAAAACAAAGTTTCGTAGAAAAAGTTATCAAAATGACAAAAAAATATTCAAAATTTTATAGTCTAGGGTGTTTAATGACAAAAATGATAGTCTTACACTAAACGTGGAATATTCACAAAAGACTTGAGACCTCTACAAGTATAACGACAAGGAAAATAAATCATGATATTTAAAAATGAACATTCAATATATAAGAAATGAACAATGATCCGCATATGACATATAGTGATTGGTAATAATTAGATTAGTTAATAAAACTAATTATTTCTAAATCCAATAATGCACCAGCTGGGAATCAAACCCGGGTCTGTACCGTGGCAGGATACTATTCTACCACTAGACCACTAGTGCCTCCCCAATAAAGTAAAAGTGATCGGAAATACCAACGTTTTTCCGTCCACCACAATTCTTCGACGCAAATTTGAAAAAAAAAAATACACTTTTTTCACCTATTTTTTTGAGTGATTGGAAAACTGAACATTTCCTGCAGTGGTTATGGAATTAGCAACATAAAAGTTAAATTATGTGTACCTAAGACTCAATCATCACGTGTAATATTATATTTTTTTGTCATCTTATATATATTATAGGATAAAAATGAACAGCCGGCCCTCAAATTATGTACCAAAATGTAATTATATTTTCAAATTAAAAAACTTCAAATTGAACCGTTTACTTTGTGTGCATTTTGAATCCGCACATTATTATAATCAAATGTAATCGTGCATTATTTTAGAAAGTATATTTTTTGAAGGATTTAGTTCTTTCTACAACATCGTCAACAACAGAGCTCACGTTATTTTTGTCGTATGTTAATTGTTTCGTTGGAGTCGATGGTTGCAGGTAAGTTCGTCGTCTGACTGGAATTTTCAAAGTAAAACGTGATAGGTGCGTTTTAATTGTAGTACATTCTTTAGCATTTTTTTGTGCATTTTGAGATAGGGATTCATGTGCGCTGATGGTGTATGTGTACATTCTTTTACCGTTTCTTTTTGTGTTTGCTTGAGGACAAGCAAATAAATAAGTGTGTGGAGATTTGATAAACATTATTTTGATTGTTATTTTTAATAATCTTTTTATAGTTAATATACAATAATTAATTTAATTTTATATCTATTTTTATTTATTATTGTTTTTAATAGCTTTGTTAATATTTTCTCTCGTATGTTAATTGTTTCGTTGGAGTCGATGGTTGCAGGTAAGTTCGTCGTCTGACTGGAATTTTCAATGTAAAACGTGATAGGTGCGTTTTAATTGTAGTACATTCTTTAGCATTTTTTTGTGCATTTTGAGATAGGGATTCATGTGTGCTGATGGTGTATGTGTACACTTTAGTCAAATTTCTTCTGCATTTTCGTCAAAGTTTCCGAAAAGAGCTCTTTATGGAGCAACTAGCGCTTTCCGGATGGACCCTACAACTCCTTCCGGGAAGAGCTCCTCTTGGAGAGTTTTTAACATGTGCGCTCTCCTATGTTCTAAGTCATCTTTGGTGTTCTTCTATAATACACAATAATTTATCTATAAATGCACACTTCAGTATGAGTCTAAGAGATGAAGACAACCGACAATAGAGATTAAGGAAAATTGATTTTTTCTGAAAGTGATGAGAAAAAAATACCCTTGTCTAAAACAAAGTTTCTTTGAAAAAGTTATCAAAATGACAAAAAAAAATTAAAAATTTTATAGTCTAGGGTGTTTAATGACAAAAATGATAGTCTTACACTAAACGTGGAATATTCACAAAAGACTTGAGACCTCTACAAGTATAACGACAAGGAAAATAAATCATGATATTTAAAAATGAACATTCAATATATAAAAAATGAACAATGATCCGCATATGACATATAGTGATTGGTAATAATTAGATTAGTTAATAAAACATTTCTAAATCCAATAACGCACCAATCGAGAATCGAACCCAAGTCTGTACCGTGGCAGGGTACAATTCTACCACTAGACCACTAGTGCCTCCCTAATATAGTAAAGGTGATCGGGAATACCAACGTTTTTCCGTACACCACAATTCTTCGACGCCAATTTGAAAAAAAAAATACACTTTTCTCACCTATTTTTTTGATTGATTGGAAAACTGAACATTTCCTGCAGTGGTTATGGAATTAGCAACATAAAAGTTAAATTTTGTGTACCTAAGACTCAATCATCACTTGTAATATTATATTTTTTTGTCATCTTATATATATTATAGGATAAAAATGAACAGCCGGCCCTCAAATTATGTACCAAAATGTAATTATATTTTCAAATTAAAAAACTTCAAATTGAACCGTTTACTTTGTGTGCATTTTGAATCCGCACATTATTATAATCAAATGTAATCGTGCATTATTTTAGAAAGTATATTTTTTGAAGGATTTAGTTCTTTCTACAACATCGTCAACAACAAAGCTCACGTTATTTTTGTCTTATGTTAATTGTTTCGTTGGAGTCGATGGTTGCAGGTAAGTTCGTCGTCTGACTGGAATTTTCAAAGTAAAACGTGATAGGTGCGTTTTAATTGTAGTACATTCTTTAGCATTTTTTTGTGCATTTTGAGATAGGGAATCATGTGTGCTGATGGTGTATGTGTACAATTTAGTCAAATTTCTTGTTCATTTTCGTCAAAGTTTCCGAAAAGAGCTCTTTATGGAGCAACTAGCGCTTTCCGGATGGACCCTACAACTCCTTCCGGAAAGAGCTCCTCTTGGAGAGTTTTTAACATGTGCGCTCTCCTATGTTCTAAGTCATCTTTGGTGTTCTTCTATAATACACAATAATTTATCTATAAATGCACACTTCAGTATGAGTCTAAGAGATGAAGACAACCGACAATAGAGATTAAGGAAAATTGATTTTTTTTCTGAAAGTGATGAGAAAAAAAATACCCTTGTCTAAAACAAGTTTCTTAGAAAAAGTTATCAAAATGACAAAAAAATATTCAAAATTTTATAGTCTAGGGTGTTTAATGACAAAAATGATAGTCTTACACTAAACGTGGAATATTCACAAAAGACTTGAGACCTCTACAAGTATAACGACAAGGAAAATAAATCATGATATTTAAAAATGAACATTCAATATATAAAAAATGAACAATGATCCGCATATGACATATAGTGATTGGTAATAATTAGATTAGTTTATAAACTATAATTTCTAAATCCAATAATGCACCAGCCGGGAATCGAACCCAGTTCTGTACCGTGGCAGGGTACTATTCTACCACTAGACCTCTAGTGCCTCCCCAATAAAGTAAAGGTGATCGGAAATACCAACGTTTTTCCGTCCACCACAATTCTTCGACGCAAATTTGAAAAAAAAATACACTTTTTTCACCTATTTTTTTGAGTGATTGGAAAACTGAACATTTCCTGCAGTGGTTATGGAATTAGCAACACAAAAGTTAAATTATGTGTACCTAAGACTCAATCATCACGTGTAATATTATATTTTTTTTGTCATCTTATATATATTATAGGATAAAAATGAACAGCCGAGCCTCAAATTATGTACCAAAATATAATTAGATTATCAAATTAAAAAACTTCAAATTGAACCCTTAACTTTGTGTGCATTTTGAATCCGCACATTATTATAATCAAATGTAATCGTGCATTATTTTAGAAAGTATATTTTTTGAAGGATTTAGTTCTTTCTACAACATCGTCAACAACAGAGCTCACGTTATTTTAAGGAAAATCGATTTTTTTCTGAAAGTGATGAGAAAAAAATACCCTTGTCTAAAACAAAGTTTCGTAGAAAAAGTTATCAAAATGACAAAAAAAATATTCAAAATTTTATAGTCTAGGGTGCTTAATGACAAAAATGATAATCTTACACTAAACGTGGAATATTCACAAAAGACTTGAGACCTCTACAAGTATAACGACAAGGAAAATAAATCATGATATTTAAAATGAACATTGAATATATAAAAAATGAACAATGATCCGCATATGACATATAGTTTGAAAATTCCAGTCAGACGACGAACTTACCTGGAACCAGCGAGTCCAACGAAACAATTAACATACGACAAAAATAATGTGAGCTCTGTTGTTGACGAGGTTGTAAAAAGAACTTAATCCTACAAAAAATAATGCACGATTACATTTGATTATAATAATATTCGGAATCAAAATGCACACAAAGTTAAGGGTTCAATTTGAAGTTTTTTAATTTGATAATCTAATTATATTTTGGTACATAATTTGAGGCTCGGCTGTTCATTTTTATCCTATAATATATATAAGATGACAAAAAAAATATAATATTACACGTGATGATTGAGTCTTAGGTACACATAAATTAACTTTTATGTTGCTAATTCCATAACCACTGCGGGAAATGTTCACTTTTCCAATCACTCTAAAAAATAGCTGAAAAAAGTGTATTCTATATCAAATTTTCATTAAAGAATTGTGGTGGACGTAAAAACGTTGGTATTTCCGATCACCTTTATTTTATTGTGGAGGCACTAGTGGTTTAGTGGTAGAATAGTACCCTGCTATGGTATAGACCCAAGTTCGATTCTCGACTGGTGCATTTTTGGTTTTAGAAATGTTTTATAAACTAATCTAATTATTACCAATCACTATATGTTATATGCAGATCATTGTTCATTTTTTATATATTGAATCTTCATTTTTAAATATCATGATTTATTTCCCTTCTCATTATATTTGTAGAGGTCTCAAGTCTTTTGTGACAATTTCACGTTTAATGTAAGACTATCGTTTTTGTCATTAAACTCCCTAGACTATAAAATTTTGAACATTTTTTGACATTTTGATAACTTTTCCGACGAAACTTTGTTTTAGACAAGGGTATTTTTGTCTCATCACTTTAAGAAAATATTCGATTTTCCTTAATCACTCTCGTCGGTTGTCTTCATCTCTTAGACTCTTACTGAAGTGTGCATTTATAGACAAATTAGTGTGTATTATAGAAGAATACCAAATATGACTTAGAACATAGGAGCGCGCACAAGTTTAAAACTCTCCAATAGGAGCTGTTTCCGGAAGGAGTTGTAGGGTCCATCCGGAAAGAGCTAGTTGCTCCATAAGGACCTCTTTTCGGGAACTTTGACTAAAATGCACAAGAAATTTGACTAAAGTCTACACATACACCATCAGCACACATGAATCCCTATCTCAAAATGCACAAAAAAAAATACTTAAGAATGTACGACAAAAATAACGTGAGCTCTGTTGTTGACGAGGTTGTAGAAAGAACTTAATCCTTCAAAAAATGTACTTCCTAAAATAATGCACGATTACATTGATTATAATAATATTCGGAATCAAAATGCACACAAAGTTAATGGTTCAATTTGAAGTTTTTTAATTTGATAATCTAATTACATTTTGGTACATAATTTGAGGGCCGACTGTTCATTTCTATCCTATAATATATATATATATATATATATATATATATATATATATATATATATATATATATGATGACAAAAAAATATAATATTACACGTGATGATTGAGTCTTACAAAGGCGGGGTGTTACAAGTTGGTATCAGAGCTCTAGGTTGATGTCCTAGGGTTGTTAAAGTTAAATATATGAGCCTAGGAAGTTGACTTTTATAAGCCTTAAGTTTGAGATCTTAGGGTTTAAGTTTCCCTTGAAGTTTTAAGATTCCTTTAAGGTTTCTAATTTATCCTTTTTTTTTAGTCTTATTTCCGCTATTTTCGTCTTTTTAGACGGTTTAATCTATGTTTTAAAGTTTAAGAAAAAGGTGGGGTGTTACAGACATCGAGGATGTCAGTTCAACTAGTGGATATGTGTTCCTCATGTGTGGGGCAGTTGTATCTTGGAAATCAACGAAACAGTCATGCATTGCTAGATCGACTATGGAAGTAGAGTTCATAGCACTTGATCTAGCCTGCTAAGAGGCTAAGTGGCTAAGAAATTTATTCGCAGATGTGTCATTATGGGGGTGTCCAACACCTACCGTGCCCATACATTGTGATTCCCAAACCGCCATTTGTGTGGCAAAGAATAGTGTCTACAATGGGAAAAAGAAGACACATAAGAGTCAGACATGAGTCTGTATGGCAGCTAATGCTAAACGGGGTCATCACAATGAAATTTGTGAGATCTGAGAGGAATATAGAAGATCCTCTCACAAAAGGCTTAAATTGAAAAGCCACCCTTGAAACCTCAAGGGAGATGGGCTTAAAGCCAATGAGGTAATGAATTCGTGATGGATACCACCTTTGGTGGTCAAACGAAATAATGAAAAGACTTACAACCAAGTTATGGAAATAAGCAATCATAACATACTCTATAGCATGAAGGTGGTCTATATTGAGATAGACTTGACAGAATTAAAAATCTAAATAGAGTACAGTTTGACTAAACAGGGATTGATTATCAGTCAAAGTGTTTGACTGTGTAGAACCTGATCAGAGTTGACGTGAACACCTGAGTTCAAATTTTAATAACCTGAAAGTTCAAAGGAGCATCCTACGTACAGAAAGTAAAATACTCGGTGGTTTCACATGTCAGTTCAAGACCTCCTCATTGACATTAAAATCAGATCTTAGGGTTTCGCTCAAACATTATCCTTTCCTCTTTAAATATGTGGGGGATTGTTGGGAAATTTAAAGATGCAAATAAACCTAAGCCTCTCATTTGTTTGTGGATAGGAGAATTTTAGCCTTTCATTTATTTGTGGCCAACACCTTTCCCTCCTTTCTTTGGTTGGAGTGGAGGAGCTGTTTAGTATCACCTTTATAAACAACTCCTACCACCTTTATCAAAACACACCGAGCATTACAGCTTTCTATTCTCCTTTCCCTCGTCTGAGCCTACAAAGTAGTCCCGAGTTCTGTGTTTGCAAGTAGAAAGCACATGATATCCTGGTCGTGAAATGCTTTTAATGCAAATGTTAATTATAACGCATAGCAAGAACGTCCTTTTTCTATTCCCTTGGTTCACCCAGCCTAAATTTATAGTACTCGTATATTATCGATACGTGTACGACATTGTTATTATATCAGATTTAACCCTCTATTGTACAACATGATCTCCAGTCACAATAGCCATATTTTGTCTCATACTTACTTAGAACCCTCTGGTGTATTGGTGTCTATTGAACAGTATGAGTACCGTAACTGGATTTTGCTATATAAGAGTGTGGTTGAATAACAACTTCAGTTATTCAGTCCAACCAAACTGCTTAGTAAGACTAATCAACTGTCTAAGCTATATTAGGAAAATCTTACCGTCTAAGCTAGCTATGAAGAAGTAGGAGTCAACTCAAATTAAGTGGGAGCAATAATACTTAATTTTGTCCTGGTTGGTTCTGGATTTGCATTGCATTGCACTACGATCCGGCGGGATAGATTAAGTTTTATTATGTTAAGATAAGATCATTCAACAGAAGATGTTTGTATCATTAAACCTTCCAAAGGAATTGAAGTTTTTATATATTTGAATTAAGCTCCAATAATATAATGGAGATGAAAAATTGTTTTGAGGAATTAAATTCTCATCACAGTACACTTTGGAGGAAGAAGGAAATTAAAGAAACAATCTACATACATAGTACAAAAGTTATATATATATGCTAATACTTTGAGAGGTTTAGATGAGAGGCCGGCATTTATTTCCATTGATTTGCAACAATGTCAGCAAGATCCACAACCCTCTGTGAGTAACCCCATTCATTGTCGTACCAGGCAATAACCTTAACCATGTCGTCTCCCATGACCATGGTGAGCGAGGAGTCCACCGTGGACGACACATCGCTGCATCTGAAGTCGACCGACACAAGGGGCTCGTCGCAGACGGAGAGGATGCCGTCGAGCTCGTTGGCGGCGGATTCCCTGAACGCGGCGTTGACTTCCTCGGCGAAGGTCTTCTTGGAGACCTGAACGACGAGGTCGACGACGGAGACGTTGGGGGTGGGGACTCGGAGGGCGATGCCGTTGAGCTTGCCCTTGAGGCTGGGGAGGACAAGCGCGACGGCCTTGGCGGCGCCGGTTGAGGTTGGGACAATGTTGAGCGCGGCGGCTCTTGCACGTCGGAGATCCCTGTGGCTGGCGTCCAGCAGCCTCTGGTCGCCGGTGTAGGAGTGAGTAGTAGTCATGGTGCCCTTGATGATGCCTGTGTAGTATAGTAATCTCAAAGGATTAACATAATCAATCAAGGAGAGATAGATATGCATTTACTTTTTTTAAAAGGGACAAGTCCATCAATTAGTTTGAGAGATTGCTGGGCAGAGGCCAGTAAATGATCAAGTTTATCAATTGGTGATTAGAAAATTGTTGGTAGAAGCTGGTAAAAAGGTCAAGTCCATTAATTGGTTTGAGAGATTGTTGGGCAAAGATCGGTAAAAAATCAAGTTTATTCATTGATAGCTAGGAAATTGTTGGGTGAATACTGGTAAAAGGTCAAGTCCTCACGCCAAATTCTTCAATTGGGCCAAGACAAGTGTCAAGTTCATTAATTGGTGTCTAGATGGATAAGGTCAGTAAAAAGTCAAGTTCATCAATTAGTGACTAAAGAATTGTTGAGTAAAGACTCATGAAGGACCAAATCTATCAATTAGTAATTAAGAAATTGTTGTGCTCATAAAATATGATGGTTATCTATAAGGGATTAAAGTTGTACTTTGGCTACTAGCATAAACATTTGATCTAACAAATAAGAGAGATTATTACCAAATTTCTGGTCGAGGACCTTGACGAAAGGAGCAAGGCAGTTGGTGGTGCAAGAGGCGTTGCTGATGATGGGCTCATCGGGGCTGTAAGCGTCGGCGTTGACGCCCACAACGTAGGTGGGGATGTCGCCCTTTCCCGGTGCTGTGATCAGAACCTTCTTCGCTCCGGCCTCGATATGTTTTCCGGCGCCTTCTCTGTCCACGAAAACACCGGTTCCCTCAATAACCAAATCGATTCCCAATTCCCTGCACATATAGTTTGAAAAATCAAATCAAATCAAAAGTAGTGATTGATTGAAATCAAAATTAAAAAAATATTACTCACCCCCAAGGGAGGTTGAGGGGGTTGCGGCTGGATACGACTTTGATGACCTTGCCGTCGACGGAGATGCCATCGTCGCCGACGGGCTTGACATCGGCGTCGAAGATGCCGAGGGTGGAGTCGTATTTGAGAAGGTGAGAGGCCTGCTTCACACCTCCGGTGTCGTTGATGGCAATGACGTCAAGGGGAGAATCCTTCCTTCCATGCCAACACCTCAAGAAGTTCCTTCCAATTCTTCCGAATCCATTAATGGCCACCTTCAGCTTCGCCTCCACTACTGCCCTCCTCTGCTTCCCTCCGACCTATATATATTATCAATTACTATTATTATTGTTATTATTATTATTATTATTATTGCAACCAATGCCACAATATCATCTTTAGGAGCAATCATTATTGCATGGACCATAATTGTGTGGATCATAAATAAAAAATACATTTTTAATATACTAAAGGTATATTATTTATATACTAAAAGTACATTATTTTAATACTAAAAGTACATTATTTTATATATACTATCAAATAATGTATCTTCAGTACACAAATAATGTACATTTAATATACTAAAAATGTACACAATTACAATGTTTGATTGGAAGAAATTATACTTATAGTGAAATTAAAATTCATAGTGTTCCCCTATAAATTCCAATTCGATGGTGAATGAAAAGAAGAAAAAAAATAAAATTACAACATTACCCTTGATGATTATTATTATTATCCAGGGTATTTTAGTTTTTTTCCATTCAATTTTCAAAAATTATATTCTTAACTACCAAGCAATGTAATTTTAATTTATACTTTATTCTCAACTTATTTTTTTCTCAGAATTCTTTCTTTCCTAACTCCTACATCTCAACATGAATGCAAGCTAAAGCACTCTATTATCATACAATAATTAATCACTTTTGGTACAACAAATTTTTACTTGTAGTTTCACTACTCATTAATTTAGTCATTCAACAATTCAAACCAATCAAATTTAGTTGAAAATATCATCCTTTGTATCACCATTCATCATATTTTAATTTACCTTTCTATATAAACATGTGAGCCAGGTTACTTAATCCATTTTAGACTAAACTTAGTCCATTAAAAAAGTTAATGGACGACTAAATTTGATAATCAAGAATTAAAAGTAAAAAATGAAAATGTGGATTGGTCCTTAAAATTGACATAAAAGAAATTTAAATAAAATTAAAATTTAGTTGATTTATGAATATCTTGGAAGTATAATACATTCCACACTTTACAATTGCTTAAGACAAAAATATTTTCAATTTGACATGATTAAATGTATTTATGAATATCATTATGATATATATGCATACTAAATCTTTTACAATTCAATCACTGAATTACTTCGACTGTAATACGTCAAAATCAATCCATCAATAAATGTAAAAATGTTTTTCACTTATAATTAGAACACCAATGCCCAACTTATTTGAATTACAAAAATCTGATTCTCGATGATGATGAACCTAGATAGATCAGAGTATGAGTAGCAAATTAAAGCTAGCTAGAGACAGAATTGATGAAGAAATTAAAGTAGTAAACATGAATGAATACAATCAATTCAAACTTAACGCTGTGTATGTATATGCGGCATATATAGAATAGAAGAAGATCGATTGAGATTATATATATATATATATATATATATATATATATATATATATATATATATATATATATATATATATATATATATATAGAGAGAGAGAGAGAGAGAGAGAGAGAAGAAGAGTTTGAAAGTAGGATGTAAATGCGATATGATGCTCACAACAGAGGTCTGGAAGGAAACGACGGAGTGCAAGTCGTCATAGGATCTCCGCGCGAACGGAAGCGACGAAGACGAGCTGCGAAGTCCGGAGAACTCCGACGACAATCCCTTGTTGCTCACCTGCAAATTAAACCACACCTACGAATTAAAATTAGCTACAATAATAATCGCATTTCTGTGCATTCATTATATATATGGATCAGTAGTTGTCAAAAGAGCAGAGCAGAGGAATGAGCGATCGACCTGGTGGAGAGTGGAGTTGGCTACGGAAAGAGCAGCCGAAGCCATGGCGGGGTTTACAGGAGGAGCGAGGAGGAGAGTTAACTGCAGGAGTGGGGAGGTTTTGAGTTATTGGTTTATCAAAGAGGGAAGAGTGAAGAATGTGTGGTGTGAAGTGTGAAGTAGCTAGAGTGGATCAGATTATGGATCATACCTACATATATAGCCTCTCACTCATTCTATGGCTGTGGTGATTGGACCCTTTCCCTTTGTGGGAATAGTAGTAGTAGTAACACTCTCCTCATTTTGGCTAACCATTCTTCTACAAAATGGTGGTCACGGCAGTAACTCAGTGACTCAGCAGATAAGGCCTCCACATTGTTACTGTCAAGTTTCGAACATTTGTCTCTTCTCCCAAATACTACTTACTGAACGAGTGAGTGGGTCATTTTGGCTAACTATGTCTACTTACAATAGTTGTAATGGTGAAATTGAAACGGTTAAAGTACACAATTTTAATAGGGAGATTGGAATTGTCTAATCATCCCCGGTTGACACCGAACTAGCAAACACACTTATAATATTTTTGATAAAATTTATGAAACTTTTAAGCATTTTACTTATTCAATTGCTTTAACCATAACTTAGGTTGCACAGAAATAGAAAATGAAGAAATGGGATAGCTAGAAACATGGGATATGTACAATGTGTGAGATAAATGATAATATAAAACCTATAAATAAGAGGAAATGTTTCCAAAACACAAAATCATTAACCTTTAAGAGTTTATATGCATCATAAACTATAATTCATTCAAATTTCATTCTAAAAACGGATTGGAATAGTAGAATGTTATATTAACTCTTTCAAATTCAACCTTATTCGTTGCATTTTATATGACTGTTGTATGCAAACATACACTACGAGTGAGATGTTGCACTCGAGAGACAGATGTGAATTGTCACACTAACAAAAAAATAATTTCTTTATAGAGGAAATTTCAATTTTGGTCATATGACTATAGGGGTCTTGTTAATTTCAGTCCCTGACTTTTAAAAGTGTCAATTTAGTACCTTAACTATGCAATTTTTGTCAATTTTAGTCACTCCGGCCAAATTTCGCCGGAAAATTTTAATAGTTAAAATAATGAAGGTATTTTGATCGTTTCACGCATCTTTTCTTCTTCTCCGACGAGTCCATCTCTTTCTCTCCCGTTTCCAGCATTCTTTCTCCCTCTAAACCCTATCTTTAATATCCCATCAAGCCTCCTTTCCCCATCATCTTAGTTCATTGCATTCACCGAAAACGGAGAGGAAGGGATGGACTCGCCTGGGAAGAAGAAAAGAGACGTGAAATGATCAAAATACCCTCATTATTTTAACAATTAAAATTTTCCGACGAAATTTGGCCGACAATTTGATCGGAGTGACCAAAATTGACAAAAATTGCATAGTTAAAGTACTAAATTGACACTTTTAAAAGTCAAGGACTGAAATTAACAAGACCCTAGTCATATGACCAAAATTGAAATTTCCTCTTTCTTTATAGATTATTTTATTTTTGGCTTTTCAATATTTTTTTTTTAATTATATATGTATGTAGTGATATGGTAGCTACACTATCCATCACAATTCACAACTGCCAACATGTCAGTGATACTCCTTGCCATTGGATAGCCAATGACTAGAAATCCTTTGTCCATATCCATCAGCCACATCAAATTTGTGTCTACACCTTTGCTAAATGATCCAAAGGCCTCAACCATCAATAATTAAATTTAATTTATAAAAATAAAAAAAATAATAAAAAAAACATCCATTGAATAATGAGAGCAAAGTTTGTGGCTCCTGAAAGCAATAAGCTAGTGTATGATATATATCTAGTTTTTTTTTTTTTATTCATTGTGGATTTAAATTGACCTGAATTGAATATTCTCTCATCATTCTTTTTGTTTTTGTTTTTGAACTACATTGTGAAAACTATTTGGCATTTTTCTTAGACTTAGTGTAAGGTTGTAAGTCTAGCTTATTTTTTCAATTGAGATAATAAATATATTTTATTTAACAAAAATAAGAAAAACATTTTACAATATTATCTAATATTCAAAGATTCAACAAATGGAATTGTTGTAAATTCGGTCTTCTGATTAACCCAATACCCCGAGATCGTTGTACGATAAATGTCAGTAAATTTGTATGGTAGATAATGAAATGTAAAGAGGTAGATGTTAGAAATATACTAAACAATACATGTTATCTAACCTTATAGCGGAAGCATATGATCAAGCATCTCCAGCCATAGTTGTAATCTTCGTTGCATTGTTTGAAGAACAGTAAGAAACTTTAGAATTTTGTCTACCACTTAGTCTCCTGTACAACTAGATGGTGTAGTCACAAGTCATAGGAGCAGTGGGAGGACCATACACATATATATAACCTACGTGTCATCATATAGGTTAAGTAACGGAAACCGTTACTTCCGTTTCAAACCACAACATTATGGCCATAAATGGCCTATTAACTTGCACCACTTAATGGTGACATAATGGAAATGTTACATTCTCCCACTTGGTGCAAGTATTAACTCAAAGAAGCAAAAAACATGAACCATAGAGATAATTCCTCTTAATCAGAGTAGTATCCACTTATGATTACAATGTAACTTCTTCTCTAAGTACCTTATGTGGTATAAAACTTAATGAATAAACCTTATGTTCATTCTTAATTATAATTAGTTATAAAAACTAATTATTGCCGCAATGGCTAAATTTGGCCTAATTTACTTGCACAACCTCATTTGTATAATATTAATTGAAAATGTTACAATTTTCCATTTGGTGCAAGTATTGGCACAACCTTCGTTGAAGATCAAAAACATGAATCATAGTGGTATGTCCTCTAAATTAAAGTGTGAGTAATACCATCTATGCATCACATGCATTTTGATTCTCAACTCAGGTTCTTTATGAATAAACCTAACGTTTATTCTTGGTCCAACCTTATGGATGTTTCTCAAATAATTTTGCGCATAACCCTAGGAGAAACCATCCAAATTACATAGAAGTGACAACATAAATGTACGTAAAATATAGTCACATAATAAGTTCCATGTACCCCGTATGATCCCAAAACTTTTATAAGCATGCCTTAAGTAGGGATCCACAACTATTAGCATAATGCTAATATGTTGCATGACTAACTCATTATTATCTTTAATATTATCGCTGAGAGCTAAGTTTTCAGAGTCGACACGTCTATCACTCCTACTCTTATTAATCTTAGCAAACGACAGTAATTGAGTAGTCTATATTCCAAAGACTTAGATAACAAATTCTTGAGTCTAAGCCCACAAACGGAACTTTAAACATACACCTTATAAATAATCTCCAAAATAAAAAGAAGTCCAGTTTTTATGCCCGAGAGCAACAACGAGGATTTATTAGTTTAACTTTATGAAACAATAAAAATATTGTGTCAACATAACAAAAATCCACAAGATTCATCTATATGAACCAACATCATGAGTCTTTGCTTGCTTTATGTCTCTCAACATTGATTTTTGAGCCTTTTTAGATCTTAATGCCCAGGATCAATTTGATGAGACGAAAGACTCCAATAAATGCTAAAGAATCCAACTCGTGATAGTTCACCATAAACTTCATGCCAATGTTATAATAAAAAAACTATTAATGTTGTTACAACATTTTCAAAAATATGTTGCACAACTTGTAGTTCAACAATTTGAACTATTGATAATAACAAGGCAAGGTGTCTTATCCTTTAAGTGGAGCAATATTGAAGTGAGACATCTTTAATGATCTTTCCAAATTATCACTCCCACTGATCAAACGGGTATCTTTATTGGATCTTTTTCAAATGATCACCCCCACTGATCAAATCATTACTCCCACTAATAAAGTTATTCTTGAGCATAAATGATATACACACTAATGATCCTCAAGTCCAACTAATTTAACAAGGATTATAATTCCCCACCATAGTTGGACATGTTAAATATGTACATGTAACAAACACAATTTCCAACTACTTAAACAAAATAAATTGCTTTAGTTGAAATTTGGCTAGATATGTACAATTCCAATATAAGGATCCAAAAGTATATCATGTCTAAATTCAAAATCTCTACTGTGGTTGGGCTGAAAAAACCAAGTAAGCCACATACAGTAACAATTTCAAGTTACTAAAGTTTTGGAGGTTAACAAAATACATGTGTTGCCAATGCAACCCATGTGACATAATATAGAATTATAACTGGCCTTAAAGTTATAAATTCTAAAATTGGTATGATGAAATTTTATCTTGATCATCAATTTAAACAGGAGAATCCAGTGACATAAAACTTGCCTGTAGGCTAAAGATTTATTCAATTAGACTCAACTGAGACTTTATGATAATCAAATAGAAGAATCTAGTGACACAAAACTTGCCTGTGGGCTAAAGTTTTGTTCAATTAGACTCAACTAAAACTTTGTGATAAAATTATTATCAAAGGGAATAGAAGAATCTAGTGACATAAAACTTGCCTGTGGGCTAAAGTTTTATTCAATTAGATCCATCTACAACTTTATGATAAAACTATCAAACCATGTTCCTTTTCTTAATCCATGTGGGTAAATTAAGAAATATGATTTAATATTTTATCTTGACTATTTACATTAATATAATAAAATTCTTGTGGGTAGATTTTATTATACTTTATGTAATTAGTCACAAAGTGATCAAAATAACTTAATAATTTCAGTTATGAAATTGTATTGATCACTTGATATTTGTACACAAAAGAATATTAATGTACCAAGCTATTAATCCAAATTTCTTCCATACATAATAAATACACATAAAAGAAACTAGACTAATACTAAAAAAATGTACACATAAAAATACTTTTGAATGTGTACATATATCATAATTTTATGATAGAAGACGCCAATTTATTTATATTAAAACCATATGTTAAATAAATTGACCTTCCTATCTGCAATGATAAAACTCACCAAAACTATATTCCGATGCATAATTGCATGTGGGCTAAATTATGATCATAGTTTGGTGTTTTTACCCTAATTAATTATATAAACATAACAAAATTGTCTGTGGGCTAAATTTTATTATATCATATAATTAATCACAATCAATACATCTATGACTGTATGTGATCTCACAAAATTTCAATTTAATCAAAAGACACCGTGGCTACTACTTAATTAATCAAAATTATAAGATCACTAGACGATTTTCTTAATATCTTAGGCATCAACTTTAAAGCCTAAAAAATAATTATGCAGCAATGTGATAAAAAATTCCAAGTGTACTCCCAGGAAAGTTGGTTGGGACAGAGCCTCATTAAAAATAACCAACTCCTTAGACAGAGTAATGTTTCAAGGGAACTAGTAGCACATTGGCCCCTTCCCGAGAAACTTTTCACTGGTTCATGTTTTCTTACACTAAAGACATAATTGACGAACAATCTTTTCAAATCTTTAATAGTTCGCATATGGAAAGACTTTTAATCTCAAGTGAGCATTCTAAACGGTCTAAAGGTGCTTAAACATAATGCACTGCCGTTTATTATTCCACACACAAGGTTCACCTTAACAAGGAATTATTATAATTCCTATCTTATGCAATTCCAAAGGCATAATTTAATACACATAACTATAAAATATAATGTTATATGCTAGTGAACAATTATATGTGAAATTCAATATGCTCATATCCAAATAAATTGTACATCATAATAACAATTTAAAATGAGCTATAAAATTATTATTCAAATAACAACATAAATCCAAAACTTGAAGGATTATAAAATTTGAATAAGAATTTATAATAACCATATACTTTTCAATTATTGAAAGGTTTTAACTTGTAGGCCCAAAACGAAAGTGATTCAATGCATATAGTAAACTTTATGAGAACTAGCTTAAAATTGTAAATTCTAACCATATCAAAACCATATGATATGTTGACATTTACAAAATAAATTCTCACAAACTAAATTGCATAATTTAAACCATAATATTATGCACTTAATTTAATTATATGCCTAAAACAAACTCAAAAAATATGAATATAAAATTAAATATTCATACTCAATCAAAGTGGGCATCACAATTAATGATAACTTAATTAACAGAGAAATTAACGCACCATGGAGACTCTTCATCGTCTTTACTCCTTTACTGCATGCCTTCTCCATGACCACACCCAGCCGAAGGATTGCAGACCAGGCGAACGCCGGCGACATCACCGGAAGAGAAGCCTCCTCTTTGTTGCCGATTGGAAGCCACATCAACTTCATTCCTCCCCTCCTAGTAGCGAAATCAATGGCAGCTAACCTTTCTGAACAATAAAATGGCCGGTAGCCGCCGTACAGTACCCCACGGCGCTGCTTATACGCTATCGTCAAAAATAGGTAGAGGAGACACCGACGACCCTCCATCTCCTCCAAGCCGGACGAGGAGATGCCATCAGCAACCATGGAACCGCCTATCGTCTCCTATTACCTATCCTCTGGAAACAGGAGCCTTCGGCCAAAGCACTACGATGTCGACCTTGATGCCTCAGCCGGAAACGAAGATGGAGATCTTAATGCCACTAGGAACAGAGGGAATCCATCTGTTCTTCGATCCGCGTTACAACACCCTAACGGAGCATCTACGGCAATCTCACGGACTCACGGTAGCAAAAGTCAATATCAGAAACGATTCCAACTTCTTCATGCATAGCCGGCTGGTGACCTTCCATCTGCTGCAAATCGCCACAAGACTTCTCATCGGCGAAGACAGCGGTTGACCACCAAAATAGGAGTTGCAATGTTGCTGACACAGTTTTCCGACAGCACCCACTCCATAGTGCTCCTTACCTCCAGTGAAAGCTCGCCGGAAAAGGAAAAAAGACAACAATTCCAGGCAAGAACAAAATATATACCAACAGTAACAAACCCAGGTATATTCATATAGTAATAAATATTTTATATGCATTTGCAAATTAAATACTTTATACTACGTGCCATCATTAAATATTTTATATCAAAGATAAACGGATGGCCAATGATCATTTATATGTTTATGAGTATGTACACAGTGAATTGCAAACTTAGATATACAAATGTATATATATACTTAAAAGGCTAAGGCAACAATTCCATCAACAACCATCCAAACAGTGATAGAGGACTTTTGATTATGTTGATTTTCTTTTATTCGAACATCCAAATGCATATATCCATTTCATATAGAAATATACAAAATATACACCATGGATAACAAAGTATGTATATGCATATATACTTCTATATTGTAAAAATTTTAAAACAATAGATATACACACTTGATACATATTTTCAAGGAAAAAACAGTAAAAACATATACTGCATATATATAACTCAAAATATGTATCTATCAAGTAATTTAAACAACTAGGCAGAGATTAAACAGGCTCTGATACCAAATGTTAGAAATATACTAAACAATACATGTTATCTAACCTTATAGCGGAAGCATATGATCAAGTATCTCCAGCCATAGTTGTAATCTTCGTTGCATTGTTTGAAGAACAGTAAGAAACTTTAGAATTTTGTCTACCACTTAGTCTCATGTACAACTAGATGGTGTAGTCACAAGTCACAGGAGCAGTGGGAGGACCATACACATATATATAACCTATGTGCCATCATTATAGGTTAAGTAACGGAAACCGTTACTTCCGTTTCAAACCACAACATTATGGCCATAAATGGCCTATTAACTTGCACCACTTAATGGTAACATAATGGAAATGTTACAGTAGAGAGAAGAGAATAACCAAAATGTAGAACTCAAGAACTCAATCATCATCATCTTTTCATTAAGCCTTCAATATATATATATATATATATATATATATATATATATATATATATATATATATATATATATATATATATATATATATATATATATATATATATATATATATATATATATATATATATATACATATACATATATATATGAGAGAGAGAGAGTAAGATTCAGGTGCCGCGGATGTTTACAGTGCGGCGTCACTAATAGTTCAGCACATATACACCATTAGAAAATACACCACAAAAAAAAAAAAAAAACACACACACAAATTAGGTTTGCATCACCAAAAACACATCATTAGGTGTGAGTACAGTGTTCGGAAATACACCATTTGGGATGGTGTATTTTTTTGGGTGTGTTGTGTATTTTTTGGTGTTTTTTTTCATTTCACTGTGCTGTGTTTTTAATTTATTACACTATTAGTGAATGCAATTAACATTGTTGGTGTATTTCTGGAATCCCGCCGCACCGCTGCACTGTAAGCCTCCGCCGCTTTTGAACTTTTTCATATATATATATATATATATATATATATATATATATATATATATATATATATATATATATATATATAGAATTCGGTTCTGGTGTGAACTTTAGGTAATGTGAGAACGTGTGCACCTATCTCAGCCGTGCATTGTTTGTTGATCAGTGAGCGTGGGTGAGGGTGCATGGTAGCCATATGCACCGCATGACAGTGGCACATCTCCTGGGGGACTAGTTTGGAATTTCACTTTTGGATCTACGTGGCCGTAACCGATTCAAATTCTACTTGTCTATTCTCTCTTCCCTATAATTGTCTATTCTGTCGTTTGTATCTGCCTTCCGTTTGTACGTTAGTTCACATCGCTGCGTTCCTCTCTCTATTGCCGGGCGATTGTGCGATAACTCACGGCGCGATCAAGTGGGTCTTGCCGTTCGACGCCGCCATCAGCTGGGTTGCTCAAAATTGCGGTGGGGAACCGGCCATTCAAGCGGCAGTCAGGCTTTCGTTCTCCCATGCGATCGTCTTTGCGGGGGGGTGTCGAACGTGCGGCGTCGGGGGTCCCATCTAGGATCGGTGCAAGGTCACTGTCGTCGCGTCGGAGGGCTCATAAAGGTTAGCTCTGTTTCTCATGTTTTAGAATTCATTTCTATTCAAATGTGGTTGTGGGCTATCAGTGTTAGACAATTTTTTAGGGCTGATAGAAAAAACACAATCCCAAAATGCAGAATGTTCTATGTGAATTAAGGCATGCAATTAGTACAATTAGATCAAGAAATAACAACTGGAATAGTAGTGAGGGAGGGGGTGGGCGTGAGATTAGACTAAACAAAGGAAGTAAGGTATATAATTTAGCTAATCTTCAGAATGATCATTTTTTCTGACTAATCGTTTTTTTTAATGTAATCAGAATATAAGCTGAAAGATATTAAAGATCAGCTTTTGTATGCATGTCCATTTTAGATGCAAACTGCTGGCAGTGCTTTTGATGTCACTTAGGGTTCTTTCTAGCTTGTGTCTCTTTCACATATGTGTTTGATATTGGTTGGTTTTAGATAATTAACTTAAATAGATCTTATGATTAATGAATTGCATTAATTGCATTAATTGCATGTGTGGTGGCCTGTAATGAGTTATGACAACTACTCTGTATTTTGTTCCTTTATTCTGAAGCTTGGTTTTAATTTAGTGGTAGGGGGTATTTGATTTGTTATTTTAAAGATCTTTGCCTCCACATTTTTGTCTAGGGAAGTTGTAATAGGTATTCTGAAATATAAACCTGATAGAAACTAGTTGTTCCCAAATTGTACATTGTGATATATCAATTAAAGCATTTAGTTATTAGAATTTAATCAGGACCGCCATAAATCAATAATATTAGTTAAAGCACGTGCATAAAGAACCGGTTCTAACATGAGTTAGTATTAAACGAACGAAGTCCATTTTCGATGCAAATTGATGGCGATGCTTATGCTGTCATTTATGATTCTTTCTAGCTCGTATCTCTTTCACATATGTGTTTGCTGTTGGTTGGTTTCAGATAATTAGCTAGAATAGGTCTTATGATTAATGAATTGTGATATATCAATTAAAGCATGCAGTTATTACAATTTAATCAGGACCGCCATAGATCAATAATATTAGTTAAAACACGTGCATAACGTATATAATGAAGCTAAGCTTATGTTTTGTGTTTGGTTTGCATCTACCATGATTGAGACATGTTTTCCATATTTTAAACCAATTCTAACAAAGAAATGTATACAATGGAGCTAAGCTTATGTTCTGTGAAGTGTAACGGTGTCTAATGCTCAGGTGGGGATGCACAACAGACGGCCGTAGTAAGCGATGATCGGAGTGATTCTGACGAGGACTTCTACACCCCGCCACGCCGCCTTGACGATCTGGAGTATGAAGGGTCTCCGCGTGCTGATCATGGATGCGAGGACTGCCTGTTCCCCCTTATTAATACGAGGGGGATGCCCAAGGAGCTCGCCCGGGTAGTCGAATCACTAACACCACGTCAGAGGCGGGGTGTCAGTAGCATTGGCATGGGGAGTCTTCTAGGGTTGCGCATCAAGGAGTTGCCACTACGCCTTGGCTATTGGTTAGTGTCTTGCTTTGACCCCTCGAAGATGGAATTGGATTTGGGCAACGGAAGAATCATCAAAATAACCAAGGAGGATGTTGCAGCTGTGTTGGGGCTCCCAAATGGTATAATCCCGATTACAGAGCGCGATCCCCAGGTTGTAGGGCGCGACCTGCGAGAATGGAGGACTAAGGTAAAGCAACAAAAAGGGAGGGTCACGATCAAGGCTCTGAGCACACTACTTTTAGGGCTCAAAGATGGGGGGGTTTGGTTTAAACGGCATTTTAGTGTCGTTGTTGTAAGCACGCTTATTGCAAGCACGCCCAATGGGTATGCGAACCAGAAGATTGTGCACATGTTTAGCGATGTTACCAAGATCGGTGAACTGGATTGGTGTGGATATCTCTTGCACTCCTTGGTTAGTACCTTTGGTAGGTGGACCGAGAACACCAACCGCAAATTTACGGGACCACTGCTCTTTCTAATTGTAAGGCCTTGTTTTAAAATGCATGCTTGAATGTCCTTATGAATTATCTTGTCCTAATTTGTGGGTATTCTTCTTGGTGCAGCTACTATATGTTGATAGGGTGGTGGTGGGTGCGCGGGATGTCCCGAGGTCAATCCCAGTGTTGGACGGGTGGACCACAGAGTTGATTAAAGCACGGGAGTGTCGAGAGGTTACAACAGGGGGTTTTGGCAACGGTTTGGTGGATGCACATCCCAGTGCATCTGGCCATCCTAATACTACGGAATCACCGATGCCAATGTCACCGGCAGTCCAACCTGAAGAACAACGAAACACGGGGATACAGGCAGTGACCCATGTGGCCGCCTCTGCGAACAACACGGTATGTCAGTTATATCCTCGCCCTCAGTGTCCGTTATCCTCGTAAACATTGACTTTATAGGATGAAAACAACTTTGGTGTAGGGCTTGCACGAGGAGTTTGCAACCATGTCTGGGAACCTCCTTTCAGTTGCTTCATGGGTTGCTGATACGGTACGGCAACACCCCAGTCTAGCTCGTGACCACCCTGATTTCGATCGGGTTGCCGCTGCAGCGAAGTTGTTGCTAGGTTTAATTGAAGGACCTGCAGCTGTAGAGGTACAACAACTACCCGCCCCGACGCCAGATCTCCACGACGACCCTATGTGGCATGACCCAGGATTCTTAAGGGAATTGGACCGACTGGAGGCGGATGGACTGGACGCTATCGGGGGCGTTGATGCTCCTAGTTTTAGCCTTGGGATCACACAGGACTTGGCAACGAAGAGCCTAGAGCGAAACCAGGCTTTACTGTTGGATGTGGCCACACCATCGCTACAGGTTTGTGTGTAAATAACCTCATTTAGCCGCACTGTTATGATAACTTACGTGTATGATGAATATTGGTGCTAGGTTCCTTTTCAGGGGCAGCAGATTGGGGCCGTACAGCAGCCCTCTCCTCAAATTGTAGGTCCAGAGAGGCGGGATGGGGCACATCGCAAAGGTAAGTGGCCAGTCGTCCAGGAAGAATATCCTTTCGGCATCTTTTCTGGCTCCACGTTGGGGTACCCTGCCATTCCTCTACCACCTGTGCACGTCGTCTGGTTGTGGCTGTTCGGCTGCCCACATGGTGACCGGTAAGTGGGGTTTTCGAGTCTAAATAATGTTTTTAGCATGCTATTTGTTTGGTAGGGCAGGCCTTGCGGAGTTCCCCTTGCATGGTGAAACAACTTATAAAGTATAGTAATATGTTTTTTCTATGGTGACGGTGAATTTAAAATTGCTAGAATAGGTGGTGCACTGGTTTGGGCATCTCAGAGTACTGGTGGTGCATTCCCCTTGCATGGTGGTGCATCTGACTGGTGCATTAAGACTCAGTGGTAAAAAAGGGGACCCTATTATAGTGTTTTACATCTGTGGATAGTAGCTGCAGTGAGGGTGGGTTGATGGACCACTATACCTAATTAGAAGACAATTTCTTGCTTTCTCTCTAACGTAATCATTTTTGTTAAATGTTTTAGGAATGCGGTGTTGTTCCAGCATGTCAAGCGCAAAGTCAAATGGGCAGATTTTAGAACTCTAATGGGGAGGACGCATGTTGCAAAGACTGTGGTGGATGCATGGTGCAGCGTCCTCAATTCCAGGGAAAAAAACAGGGTGGGAGGGGTACCTTCTAGGATCTTTTTCTCAACCGGTGCCACGGTGCGTATCTAAAACCCAACCACATGTTCCCACCATTAATTCTCGGTGCTAAACTTATTTGGCATGCAGATTGGCACTGTAGTGGGCATTTCATCCAGCCAAGATGAGAGGCTTTCGTGGTTCAAAAACCGGCTAGATGCGGAACTGAATACTACAGACCATGTAGGGATAGCGACTATAGATATGGTAAGCATACTTATACTTTGAAATAATTAAAACTGACGCTCTAGACTACGACGTGATACTTAACTAATACACAAATATGGCTGCTGTCCAGTTTATTTTCCCGATATTGCAAGGGGGCCGGTACTACATGATGAGCATCAGTTTCGAGCGTTATAGGTTTGATATTATTGACAGCTCATCTGCAAACAAAACGACCAAAGAGATGTACAACGGTGCACCGCAGGAGTTGGTATGTGTCTGTTGTAACATACATCTGATGATTGTGTCTGCTAATTGTTACATTATATTCACAGACCACATCCCTTTGGTGCAGATTGACTTACTAAGCGTGTACTTGGATAGCAAAGGTCAAATGCTACGTGCATTTCGGCTTGCAAGCATGAAACCTAAAAGGATGCAGATGCCATGGAGAGACACGACGTCCACCCTCGATTCAGCGGTGTTTACGATGCGGCACATGGAGTCATACACCGGTCAAAGTTGCACAAATTGGGATTGTGGGCTGCAGAGAGGGAACACCCAACAACTACTCAATCTACGGAAACGTTACTTGCACAACATCTTGTTTAGTGAGGTCAATGAACACACGGGGAATATTGCCACTCGCATCGGCCAATACGATATTCAAAGGTCGGGTCAACACCAACAATGATAGCTGCTAATGGCTAGGTCGTTTGGTAATAGTACATGTGATTTTATTGCAGAGGTAGTGAAATTTGTTTTGGATAGTATTTAGCTATGGCCCTTTTAATTATTGCGACATATTAGAACTTGTGAATTACAGGCACAAGTGCCAAGTTTTATGAATATTTTCTATTTGTTATATTATACATATCTTCAACATTTTTGTATTCACGGGTTACTGTAGCACTGGTTTCTAATAAAGGTTCATTTCAGAGTAATAGCATTTGTATAGTTGGTTGTTTCGTTGTCTGTGTATTTTTTTTGTTTAGTTTCTCTGCCGATTTTAAAAGATTTACGCCCTTGATGTGCGTAGTTCAAGTTTCTTATTCGTGTGCAATTTCCAGCTACCAAACTTACACAAAAATCAGACTAATCTTGTCTCACCACACAAGGCATAATGTTTCGTTTCCCAAACTGAAAACTTCCCCCTGGCAATCCAGTCCTTCACTAAATAGGTTCAGCCTGGAATTCGTGTGCAAGGATGAGTAACAGTAGCAGCGATTTTAGAAATTTAGATAGACCACAGTGCACCCTAAGTTGGGAGAAATTACCAATGCATTATTCCATGATATTTTATGTAGCTTACTGGTTGGTAGAAATTAACAATTGAATACATCAACCATACAACGGAATATAAGTATATAAAAATTGCTGCCATTCATTTAGAAAGTGCAGGAAAAGCAACATGGAAGACATGCACATAGTAAGTGTAAATTAACGTATGCTATGGAATACAACAAAATAGAACTAAACAAATACAACAAAATAGAACTAAACTGCCCGTTGCTTGGAAGGACAACTACGTGCGTTGTGACGGGCGTATTCACCGCACACCCCACACTTTCGACCGGCTTTGCCGCTATTCTCTATGGCTATCTCCCGGGTGCTCTTAATACGCTTCCCACTCCCTTTGTTCTTAGCTTGTGCCGGGGGTTTAATGGTTATACATGGGGGTGGCTTGACCCCACATAATGCCTCGATCGCGGCTCTGTTGCCCTTTGCTTCGCAAATGATCGTGCCGTCACTCGCGAATTCATCTCTCAACTCTTTCAGTACCTCTACCATCCGTGCCTGACGGACCATGCTCTCACCAACCATCCCAACACATGTTTGTATCTCAGACCACAGTTCTGAGGCACCTGATTTTGGGGGGTCACCATCAGAACGCCACCCTCTGCATGCACCGCAACCTAGGTGCTTGCGCCAACGTTCCACAACGTACTGGGATGGTAATTGCTCTATATGTGCAGACTTGAACACTAGGAACATATGTCTGCAAATTAGACCCAGTCGTTGGAACATCTTGCAGCTGCAAAAAGCAATACACCCGCTCGGTTTGTATTGTACAGTGTGCGTGGTGGTGCAATCTCCTCCGATGTTGTAATAAATGGTTCCCCCATCTTCACGGATGCCCACAACTTCGCAATAAAAGCAGGCAGCTTCAATCTCTTTCTGCAAAGCATAAAAAATAGTTAGTCTGAACAAATCTGCAGCGTGCCGCTCTAACGCCAAGGGAGTTTTAAACTCGGGCAAGGACCCCTCGCACTGTGCATCCAGTTTAGCTTGATTGTGGCGTTGTGTGTCAAGGACGCTCTCGGTCTGCATGTAGAACTCTACCAAACTGGAGTGGAGGCATGTGAACTTCCCATAAACACTGTTCTGTGCTTCGGACCGGGATGTGGTGCGTACCAACCCACTCATTGGTAAATCTAAAAAAAAAGCTGGAATCCAATGATTCCTTTCTGCATACAATTTTTGAAACCACCGGTGATCAGATAAGTTGTATTTCTCCATCAGCAGCTGCCATTGCACTTCGTAGTCACCGGTAGAGGCTGTTTTGTTCCACACAATATCATTCAAACTCTTGCGAAACTCCTCATTGTTTGATAACTCAGGACCGACTTTTTCACTAACCTTCGTCATAATGTGCCACATGCAAAAACGATGCCGGCACCCTGGTAAAACCTGCTCCATAGCAATCTTCATAGCAGGGTCCTGATCGGTGACAGCACATAGAGGGGCCTTTCCCATTGCAAGGTTGAATCTTTCTAACAGCCAACTATACGATTCCACATCCTCTTTACTGAGCAACCCGACGGCAAAAGTGATGCATCGTTTGTGGTTGTCTACTCCAGTAAATGGGACGAACACCAAGTTGTACCTGCATTTAGAAGGCAATGCGAACAAATAAAGATGAAAAGTCCATCAGTATGGGGGTTAACCGTGGATTATTACTCAGTAGGTAATGTAGGATAGGCATTATATGGACAAACTTACTGCAGAAATATTAAACTAAAGTAAAGGAAAAAAAATTAAAAACCCATTGCTATGCTATTGAAATGTAATATGTTGCACACCTGTTCGTGCTGTACGTGGCATCAAACGAAATCACGTCACCGTAACAAGAAAAACTCCGCCTACCAATAGGGTCGGCCCAAAAGAGCCGTGCGATGCGGTTCTCTTCGTCAAGGTGGTAATCGAAAAAGAAACTATCACAGGCTTCACGCTTGGTTTTGAACCTTTCGATAATCATCTCACCATCAGCCACATCGACATACGTTTACAAGTCCCGTTTAAAATTATGAAATTCCACATATGTTGCACCAACGTTCTCAAACGAACCTGCTACTTCCCTGCATAATCTGTACCCTGTAGAAGGGCCCACATTAACTTTAAGACAATCTGCTAAAAATGCCTGTTGGGCTACATTAAGTTTCCGGTTACCCCGCATAAATAATTTAGCACCCTCAGAGCATAAACTATGGTTGTGGTCCTCGACAAATTTAGACACCACAAACTCCCCAGTACTCTTTTTCTTCAACCCAAGCTTTGCATTGCACCCGACTCTGTTAGAAACCCTTCTCCGTCGTTGCTTATTGCTACTACTAGTACCACGGACGTCTAACGTGGGTTTCCTCCCACCTCCTCCTTTGGCTCCTTGTCTGCTGCATACTAAAGAACGTCGGATAACATCCCCGCTACGATCTCGCTTAACACTGCTGTGCCTGACGTCAAAACCACTAGCTCGCCCGTAGATCTTGTAGAATTCAACCCCTTCGTATACTGATTTAAAACACTGCCCGTGTACAGGTATGATTGTAGTGTCCACGTTGGGTTTCCAGTGTTGGTTGAGGGTGTTGGTTTTCCCCGGCGTGTAGTGCGTCGCATCTCTAGTACCGAAATCACCGTCAATTGACCCTGTAGTAGTCACAACCAACTTTAACTCCAGGATTCTAATAATTCTATAAATATATAAACGGGATAACAATTCAAATTTAGCATTATATTTATTTTACAACTTAACTACAAAAATATCTTAATTTCATATTTCAATTTATTCTGTAGAATATATTCATATTATTATAAAATAGAATTGTAGAGGTACTGCTAGGGGGATGCATTCCAATTCAATGCAATGCGTTAGTAGGATTATTAAACCACACTGTTGCATTAGTCTAATTATTAACAACTCATTGACTGATGAATACCCAGTGTTGCACAGCCACGTTAACACAGTGTGCATCAATGCAGCGATGCATACCTAATGAACAGGATCCCAGGCTTACGCCACAGTGCAGATTGGGGGAATTAGAGATTATGGTCTCTGGGCGTTCAACTGGGGGTATTGGAGCAGGAACAAAAAAATCCCAAAACATTACCACTCAGAATGGTGGCGGGGAGAGGATTCGGGTTTTGTTTGGATGCCAGTGACAGTGCATTCCCATCAATGGCGGGTGGGTAGGGGTAAAAAACGCCGCAATGCGATCGTACAGCAACACATCAAAAGAGAACAAGGGGGTGGGGAGAATACCTGTCACACCGTGCTCAACCGCACCAGCCGTCGGGTGTCCATCACCGTGCGCGTCCATCGTCACCACGTATCCAGCGTTGTCCGGAATCTCAGCGTTGTTGGTATCGGGATTCTCGGCAGTGTTAATATCAGAATTCAAGATCGTTTGTCCGGAACTCTAAGCGGTGTTGGTGGCGGGATTCTATGTGTAAGAGTCGTAGTTGGAGTCGACTTCACTAATAAGTAACCAATATTACATATTTGCATGGCTTGTCATCATGCGTGCAAGTGCAATGTAACGGGGTGGACGCTCATCGTGGGCTTTAGGATGTACATAATCAACGCTCCAGATGAGTGCACAGGTTCACACATAAATAAATGGTTTGCACCAGAAAACCACCATATATATATATATATATATATATATATATATATATATATATATATCCTTAGGTGTTAGATATATCTCAACTAGAGCCCATGTTAAATAATCACTCCCGTCACGAGCAAGTTCAGTAAATTTACGTTTAGCAATAGAAGACATGATCTACAAGATCATCATTTTAATGCATACTCAATTCAATTCAAACTATAACATCCTCTCTACTTGATAAAATTTAAAGAAACTCTTCCATACATAAAAACTAGGAACATTCCATAGCATAAGATGTTAGCAACAAGCCAACAATGCTGAGCATTATTCCATCTGTAACTACCACAATATTTTCTATACAGGGCACATCTCATTCAACTCAATATGTAAGAGGATCAAGATTTAATCTTGAAAAAGCCGCAAATTATGCTATGCATCCGTATGCACCATGCATGGTGCATACGGATGCAAAAACGACGTCGTTTTGGTCAAAAAACGCGCGTCCCACTTAAAAAAGAAATCAAGTTCGATTCCCGGCAATAACGTTTTTATACATCCATAAATTCATAACTATATATCCATAAAGTCATAAATATATATCCACAGTGAATGAATGAAGTAAAAATCCACAATGAATGAACTAAATATCCACAATGATTGAACTAAATATCCACAATGAATGAACTAAATATCCATAAATTCATAACTATATATCCAAAAATTCATAACTATATATCCAGAAATTCATAACTATATATCCATAAATTCATAACTATATATCCATAAATTCATAACTATATATCCATAGTGAATGAATGAAGTAAATATCTACAATGAATGAACTAAATATCCACAATGATTGAACTAAATATCCACAATGAATGAACTAAATATCCATAAATTCATAACTATATATCCAGAAATTCATAACTATATATCCAGAAATTCATAACTATATATCCACAATAACGCTATTGCCGAGAATCGAACCTGAATTTTTTTTTTAAGTGGGACGCGTGTTTTTTGTCAAAACGACGTCGTTTTGCATCGTATGCACCATGCATGGTGCATTCGGTTGCACAGCATAACTATTGTGAAAAAGCATGCTGCAAAAAATATCTCAGTGCTCGTAAACCCGCAAGGTGAGTTTCAGATTCATTTTGCAGCTTCCATCCACAAGGTACGCTAGGTAATTAACCTTGCGGCATTAACCGAAAGGTTAATGTTTAGCCTAATGCAAATTGTTAGGAACATTTTATAATTAGATTTTGATGATACCAAACTTAGGAGTTTAGACCCCTCAATTTGTTTACTATCTTAGACTTAGGTCGAGTCCATCTTCATTCGAATCATTATTTGAATCGTTGACCCGAGTAATAATTTTAAGCACTCGTGGGTTTCAAAAGTATGTCATACGAGATGACAACACAGGCGAATCGAAGACAACGAATCAAGACTTAACCCAAGAGGTTATCTCTCAACGATTCGTAGTCCTAAATGAAGACTTGAAGACTCAAAGACAAAGGCCGAGAGGTTGCAAAAGACCAAATCATGGAGGGTCTACCTCTTATGTTATCAAGACCGAATGATAAAGGAAAATCATTTGAGGCGTTATGGGACAATTGTTAATGTCAACCAATCGTGTTCAAGTGAATAAAAAGGGTTGAGAAGATAGCCAAGCTAACGACTCGATAGGACAAGCCAAAGACATTATATGTGCGTGTATAGTCTGAAACCTTAAAGTGAGCAATTATGCTTAGGACAAAACGAGTCCTAGGTACATATCCCAAAGTCAACTTTCATTAAATGTCATGTCCTTTGTGCAGAACAAAAAGATATGTTCAGCGCATTTTGTGGACCAACGACTGGAAAGTACTAAACTCACGTACACTCGAATTACCTAGCGGTCTCAACCCACTGGTTAATAGGTTATTGAAATTTTGTCTTCCCTCCAACGGGACAATTTTTCACACCTATACATACCCCCTTCCCATTCAGAAAGAGGTGTTGGACTTTGAAAATATTTAAGTGCTAAAGCTCTATTTGAAACATCAAGCTATTTGTGACCAGTTGAGAGAGAAAAATTCGCTAAGTTCATAATCCAGATCTATGAAGGCTTGTGCTGCTTCAAAGTTTAATAGTCGAACCACTATAAAATCTCTCTCTCTCTCTCTCTCTCTCTCTCTCTCTTGCATTCTTCTCACGCTCACAACCAAACATTCGTGCAAATATTCACTAAAAGGGTTAACTTTATTCCGCTGTGCATTTAAACTCTGAACGAGTTGTTAAGTTCTCACACTTGACGATTCATAAATATTTTCCAAAATCTAACAAATCCATTAACCCCCCCCCCCCCCCCCCATCCCCCCCCCCCTTCTAAATTCGTTCCCAATACCTTCGGGACCAACAAGTGGTATCAGAGCTCATACCTTGACCGGTAAACACTCTGCGTATACTGCCTTGTAGATCCAGTTTAAAACATCAAAAACCTATTTTCCTCTTGCACGTAATTTTTGAAAAAAAAAATGAATCATCATCATCATTCCAAAACCTTTATGTTTAACCTATCAAAGTTTGATAATTGGAAGACTCGCATGCAAGCACATCTCTCTGCCATTCATGACGAGATGTGAGACGTCATCATAGACAGACCCACACGAATCATGATGGTAAATGCAAATAGAGCTGTTGAAGGACCAGAGGCAGAGGATCGGATATGATTCCCAAGCCTAAACACTCCTACACCTCGGAGGAATGTACTCGTAGAAACTTGGACAACATAGCACGAGACATTCTATACAAGACTCTGGACGAGTCATTGTTTCCAAGAGTGAGGAAGTGTTAAACCGCCAAGGGTATTTGGGAGACGTTAATGCTCATAGGAGAGGGAGATCAACAAGAAAAGGAGAATAAGTTTATAGTGGCCATGAAGAAGTTCGAGGACTTCCAAATGAGTGTCAATGAGACCATCAGCAAGATGGAAACTCGTTTTATGAAACTTATCAACGAGATCATTGATCTCGGTAAGGAGCCAAGCTAGAAGGAGATCAATCAAAAGATACTCCAAAGACTGCCCAAGGCGTGGGACATGAAGGTGACAACGATGCGAGATCACCGAGACCTCAAGACGGTTCTAACCTCACAGATCTTCAGTGACTTGAAGGCTTACGAGTTTGAGCACGAGCCAAAGTGAGATGAGGAACCCGAGCCGAAGAATGTGGCTCTAGTTACTGACCAACAACCATCCACATCTACAATGTGAAACTCTAACCCCTCAGATTTTTTAACTAACGAGCAGTTTTCTTTGTTTGTTAGGAAATTTAAAAGGTTCATGAGAAAGAATAACTTTCAAGACTCGCCAACCACACAGAGCCCATCAAACCGAAGGCATTCCAAAAGATCAAATGGCTCCAGGAGGCGTGAACCAGATGAGTTGCAAATGATGTGCTATAACTGTAGGAAGCCAGGGCATTACAAAGCTGAATGTCCTCATCCAGTGGTCCGCAAGCACCATGACCAACCTAGAAGCGAAAGCACTCCAAGCAACTCGAGGAATACTCCTGCTGAGACGAGTGGACGAAGTGCCAACCAGTCAGCCAACCACTCTAAGGGAGAAAAAGACGGAAGGCACTAGCTGTAGATGACGTAGCCGAGAAGGCAAATCCCGAGCCATGCACTTCCCGCTCGAGCTCTAACAGCGAGAGCTCAGGAGATGAGAAGAGCCTCATCTTCTTATATAGTCAGGAAGAGTCATGCGAGAACTTACGTCTAATGGCGAAAGACAATGAGATAAACTCTCAATCCTCTTTCTCTACTCAATGTGGTTTTGATTCAAGTAGTAGTGAAGATCCTATGGATTCACTTCTCAAACTGATGAAGGACTTCAAAGTTGTTAAAAACACTCATTCCAAACTAGAGGAAGAGAATGCTCGATTATTGGCTGAACGCAAAAATCTTAAGAGCATCTTGCTAAAAAACAACGAGATGTTAAGCACCATCGGCCAATTCGAGAAACAAGTTCTCTTACTCAAAGAAGAGCGTAAAGCACCAGAAGTGCGAGAGCACAATTTGCGTGAGGTCATTGCAACCTTTACCAATTCATCCAAGATAATGGATAAGATGGTAGGCGAGCAAAGACCGACCGGTGATAGAGCCGAACTTGGCTACAACCCCAGCTCTCAAGCACATATCCTTCTAACAAAACCATCAAACCCTTCAACGAGTGGAGGACTAAAGTCTATATTCGTTCAAGGTCAAACCTTGCTACCCGAGCCCATGAAAGTTGTTAGTAAGGGAAAAGAACCACAACCATCAAGCCAACCTAAAGGAAAGGTTGTAGAAAGAGTTGTGGAACCTTTGAAAGGTAGTTCTTCTCAAGGTAACCCGGGGAATGTTCAATACACAAATCGGTACAAACCGAGTGGTGGTAGGCCGAATGGTCATCCTACGAGTGGTCAACCAAGAAGGAATAACCAATCGAAGGGTAAGCCCAGTAGCAACTCGAGGCAAAACCATTCACATAGACGACTCAATGGTCAGTCTAGGGTAACCAAAGACATTACCCGAATGGTCAGTTCAATAACGGGTGTGCCAAACCTTGGAGACCATCTAGAAGGTCGATGAGAGGTGCCGAGAGGCTTTTCCCTTCTGATGAGGACTGGTTTATGATCCATGAACCAATGCTGAAAGCGCAATTCGATAGGTATCATCGACATAAGAAAACGTTATATTCTATGGTGTATCGCAGCATGCCTAGACCCCAATTTCAAAAACGATATGCATCTAAAACACCTCGAACCTTTCAAAGCATCCCTTATGAATATAGAGTCTTTAATGGATATAAAGGACCGATGATGGGCCTAACGAGCTCTAGGTTCATATGGATGGCAAAGCTCACCGCTAACCCGGAAGGACCCAAAACGGTATGGGTACCTAAAACAAACTAATCTTTGATTTTAGATTAGCAGGACCATATGGTATGTAGACAGTGGTTACTCGAGGCATATGACTGGAGATAAATCAGATCTGAGCAACTATCAAGAAGTCAATGGTCCAAAGGTTATGTCTTGTGGCGAATCAAGTGGACAAACCCGAGGCAATGTAATTCAATCTAATCAGCACGAGTCAGTTCTGCGACAAAGGATACAAGGTCGAATTCTCCAAGGATACATGCAGTGTAATCAGTGAGAATAATGGAGAAACTATTCTTTCAGCAAAGAGACGAAAGAATATGTATGTGGTCGCATGGGAATCGGCTAAGCCGAATGTTTGCTTACTAGCTAAAGGAAATATGATTTGAGTTGGGAATGGCATAACAAACTTAACCATCTCAACTTCAAGACTATTAGCAAGGTAGCTAGAGGAGAATTGGTATAGGGAATACCAAATATGATGTACAACAAAGACAAGATTTGTGAAGCCTATCAAAAGGGGAAACAAATCAAGTCCTCGTTTAAGTCCAAATCCATTGATACAAACTCTGGACCTTTGAGTCTCTTACATATGGATTTGTTTAGTCCAATTGACCCAGTCAGTTAAGTGGTCAAAAGGGATAGTTATGTTGTGCATCCGTATGCACCATGCATGGTGCATACGGATGCAAAAACGACGTCGTTTTATTAAAAACGCGTGTCTCCTCTTTAAAAAAAAATTCTGGTTCGATTCCCAGCAACAGCATTATGTTGTTCATTCGTTCTGGAATTTTAGTTCATAGATTATGGAATTTTAGTTCATTGATTCTGGAATTATAGTTCATCGATTCTGGAATTGTAGTTCATTGATTCTGAAATTTTAGTTCATAGATTCTGGAATTTTAGTTCATTCATTCTGGAATTTTTAGTTCATAGATTAGATTCTGGAATTATAGTTCATAGATTATGGAATTATAGTTCATCGATTATGGAATTATAGTTCATCGATTCTAGAATTTTAATTCATATGTTGTTGCTGGGAATCGAACCTAAATTTTTTTTTTAAGAAGAGACGCGCGTTTTTAATAAAACGACGTCGTTTTTGCATCGTATGCACCATGCATTATGCATACGGATGCACAGCATAATTTGCCGGTCAAAAGTATACACGTGTAGTAGTAGATGACTACACTCGTTATACTTGGACTATGTTCTTAAGGAAAAAGAACGAGACCAATAAGATGCTACCCGAGTTGTTGAGATAGTTGCAAACTGATAAGGGATTTAGCATCATCAGGATAAGGTCAGACCAAGGCACCGAGTTCGTCAACAAGGTAATTCAAGACTTCTGTGGTTAATTCGGTATCCTCCATCAACTCTTAGTAGCAAGGACTCCACAACAAAATAGAGTAGTCGAAAGGTGGAATCTGACACTTAAGGAAGCTGCAATGACGATGATTGCCTTTTCCGGCTTGCCTAAACGATTTTGGGCCGAAGCTGTTAACACAGCATGCTACACCCAGAACGGTAGAACCATTCCTTAATCAACAAAGCTCATGGCTCAACACCCTACGAGTTGTGGAAAGGCAAAAAACCAATTGTGAGCCACTTTCATACTTTTGGTAGCAAATGTTTCATTCACAAATAGGAGTTCTCTAAAAATATAGTACATAAAGTTGAAGAATGGAGAGGAGTTAGGCAATTGGAGAAATAATTTTAGTAAACAAGTTTTTCATTTTCCATTTTTTCCACCTCTCTAATTCTCTGTTTTTCCAAAAAAATCGTCCTTTTTTTCATTTTGGTAAATGACCCCATAATCTTTGCTTAACTCCACCATTCTATTCTTCAACCACCAACGTTGATGTCTCCACCCGAAATCTCAAAACCTAGAATAAAGTGGAACTCAACATCGCCATCTGCATACATAATGATTAGATTTGTAAATCGTACACTCCTCCATTTGATATACTGTTTCAATATTTCTAATGTTAAAGTTTTGTAATTCCACCACTCCGATTACTCCAATATGCAAAATGTTTTCTTTTCCACAATGCCACCTTCAATTCAACCTTAGGTCTCCCCTCTACTATCTGCATCACCTATAAAAGTCCAATTCCAAATACCATAGCTATAGAAAACAAAAAACAAAAAACAAATAAAAAGTGCTACAATAAACCCTTAATTAAAAACTCCTCAAAATCTTGATGTATCCTAAAAGGAGCAAGATCCCTTCTCCAATTTGGATTCCCCACTAGCTAGAACCAACAAGAGAAGGGGACCTATTGAAAACCCCATTAGATAGCCTATCAAGGACTATTATTCCAAAAATTGGAGAAAAACAAAGAGAGATAGAACAGAGAAAGCTACTCTCTCTTCTCTTTCTCAAACTCATTGTTTCAATTGCCAAAAGGTTTAATTTTTAAGGTGTTGCTTAACCTCTAATCACTTTGCCAAAAATTTGATTATACAAAGTTGATGATCTTTTGTTCCCAATGTTCATTACATACACCACCTTCTTACTATAAAATAATACACATTCAAATATCAATCTGCCTGTTAAATTTACAGAAGTGGCCATGATTCATATATATCAATCTGCAGACTAACTAAGCAAATATGAACTCAAAATCAAAGCTTTGGAGATTTCTGGGAAGTACTCTCTCTCTTTTGCCAAACCTGCCTTGGAGGTCTGATGTTCTTTGGGTCTTGTCTAAGACACCATCCAAACTGACCCTCGAGTTTCGAGGGCTCCAAAGATAGGTTTTCGCGGATGAATTTATCCAAGTTGAAGCCACTGGCAGTATCTAACCTACTGCCATTGGTATCTGGTTCTTCACTGCTGGAATTATCATCAGTTCCCGTTACACTTTTGGAGGAATCCGAGGCCTTGACGAAAGAATTCTGATCCAAGTTGAAGATTCTTTTCAATCTGTCAATAGTCGGATCAATGATGTCTAGGAATCCCATAACCCAGGACTCGTCATCAACCACATCGGTCCGCTGTGCCACATTGAAATCAGGTATCAGTTCGAATTTCAAGGCGTATTGTTCTTGCTTCTAATTCTAAAGATGGAATAAAGAATGCAAATTTGAGCAAGAGATAGTGTAATGTTCAAAATATGCCCCGATTAAATGTACATTTATCACCTTTGTCTGTGCATTATAGGGGTTTTAGAATCCCGCTGCCCAGCCTAGATGCATATGAGCGAATTATATCACGAGAGTTCATGGCATGTGACATAATGTTCATCGCATTTGTGCATAGTGTTCAGAGACTAACATATCCCACAAAGCTACCAATCGAGTATTATGAGTTGATGAACATTGAATTGATGTCAAGTGTGCCATGCAACGACCAAAATTCAAAGATCCACATTTTACTAAGCGTTATCTACCAATGAATGTCGAGTTCAATAATACGAAGAAAAAAGATCATGCAAGATTAGAAAAATTCCGGAAGGTCTAAACACCAAATTCAATGAATTAAGATGATCTGTTTCTGTAAGTCTGTAACTATGTCGTACCTGCTGAAAATAGAGGTTTCGAATTTCCTCTGCACGCACAGAATTTCCTTGCTCTTCCTCTAAAGCTGCCCAAGTCATCCATGTCACATAGCTTTGAGAATTAATGTTCAAAGAAGATCTGAATAGTCTTCGAGCCGCAGAAATGTTACCAACTCTCTGCTCCAAAACACCCCAGGCCTACAAAATTTGATAGTAGAGAAAATTGTCTTTCTCAGTAAATTCTCAATGTTAAGAGTCCCACGTTGAAAATATAAGAGAGAACATTTGAGTTTATAAGGCCATGAGTTAGACTAGCCATTGATTGGATTCAGTTTTTTAATGTGGTTTGGCCCATATGCATTATAGTGTTTTTTTTTTTTTGACAAAGCATTATAGCCTAATTGAGTGACCTTGGCCCAATCTTAGATTACAGCATGGTATCAAAGTCTGGTTCAGTCCACTTTGTGTTCACCCAAATGTCTACCTGTTGGTGGCGTCCAAGCTTTCATTTCAGGGGAAGGTCCAATCCAAGCCCACTTGTTCAGTCCACTTTGGTGGAGTCCAGTTTCAAGTGGTCAACCAGGCCTTTATAAGGCTATGAGTTAGGCTAGCTAATTGATGGTCTTTATAAGGCCATATAAGTTAGACTAGCCAATTGATTGGATTCAGTGTTTTAGTGTGGGTTGACCCATGTGCATTATGGCCTAATTGAGTGACCTTGGCCAAATCTTAGATTATAACACCCAGGAATGAATCGTCTTTAATCTAGTTATTCAGGAATCCAATGCGGAAAAGTTAAAAGCATACTTCACTCATCTAGTCTAAATAATACATTCTTCAATGCAAGCACAATCAAAAAGGACCGCAATGTATTACCATTACCAGTAACTCCAAAAGAGTGCCATAAACAATTCTAAACAACGACAATTCACTTTACCTGAAGACAGCGAGCGGCATGATCATTTGATGAATTGATAGACAACACTTTCTGGTATAGTTCCCTTGCAGTGGAAATATTTCCTTCTTTCCACTCCATCCAGCCCCAAGCCTAAGTCATGCAAAATTTAGTTAGGGGGGATATTATAGAGACGTGCGTATTTTCGAGAGCCAGGTTGCTGGACTTGGCCCTATACCGGCCTCTGCCCAACAATTTCCCTAGCCACATGGTGCTGGAAACCCTTACCGGACTCCGCCCAACAGGTCAAAAGATATCTTTGGTTTTAATTCTGTTTTCAGAACCGTTCCTTGTGAATAAATATAGATTTGCTACAGAATCTGACTTCTTTTCTGTCAGTCAGCAGCTATGATTATGGATGAGATAACATCAACTACACAATGGGACATAACATAGCATCATCCAAAAGGATTAGAAATAAAAGCTTACACTCCACACTGGCTGGTGCCTTGGATCCAATTCACAAGCTCTTTGGAACAACAGTCTAGCACGATTTGCACTAGAGTATTTGTATTCTATCAAAGCAAGTGACTGAAGGAGAACTGGATCTCTAGGATTTAGAATGTAGCCTATCTGCAGAAGTTTCCGCCCTTGGTCAATATTTCCGAAACTGGCTTCAAAAACTCCCCAGACATGCCATGCAAACCTATTTTTTGGACTCGCTTGGACTGCTTTCTGCACATGAGAAAGATGTTTCAAGTACATGAAAGAAGTTCAATCGATAAATACCATAAGTGCAAGCAAAAATGAAAGTGACACTATTTTTTGGGTGTAATCCAGGGTTTCCACCGTCGAACACAGTGACTAAACCCCTCTCTGAACTGTAGGCACTTCTAAGGGTGGGGCAGCTGGCCTGGAGATTTAAGGATGCTCCTTACCCAAGACCAAGGATTGATCCCTTGATGTTTGGTTAAGGATGAATGAGTCATTTCCACTCAACCACACCCCCAGGTTATGAAGAACAAGTTGGATATTTACACACCTCAAAAAGCTTCCTAGCAGCATGGTTATTCTCTAATTCTGCCTCTAGCTGAGCCCAAGCCTAGAAAAAGAGAAAGCAGATCCATCATGTGCACTTCATCAAAATAGTAAGCGCAAAGCAAAATCGATGCAAATATGCATATTTCAAAGGAAACTTACAAGCCAGCTAGCACAACTCTTTGGGTTACATTTTGTTGCTTGTTTGAATAAATAGCGGGCTTGCTCATATCTCTTTGCCTTAGCTTCAAGCAATGCTAAGGTTTGGTAAATGTACTCGTTTCCACCACAATATTTGAGGCCTTTGCCAAGAAGATTCCTTGCCTTTTGTATATTTCCCTGTTTCAGCTCTAATATTGCCCATCCATGCCAGGCTGCAATATGCCTCTTATCAGCAACTGTGGCAGCATCAAATAATTCTCTAGCTCTCCTTATATTACCCATTCTATTTTCCAGAACAGCCCAGCACTAGTCCAAAGGAGCAAACTTTGGTGAGCTTCAAATACAAAATATAAATGTTACGAAAACATACTATACCATATTTTTGGTGAATAATATGGCAGCTTCTGTAGTCTCAGGCACTACAATTCACGGTGCCAATGGCTAGTCAACCCCACTGCAGATTTGTAAGTCCCATATTTCGAATCTATGGACTCGTGTAGGGTGGGACTTACTATGGGACTTACAATAAAATGAATGGGTGAGATATATGCATTAAAGCAAGATATGGTATTTGGATGACGAGGGAAGCCCCACAACCCTTTCGAGTGTGAGTAAACCCCGCCTTGTGACCCTAGCTGGCAAAGGACCACAAGGAAGTAAACCAGCCTAGGTTACCCATAGCTGACCGGCTCAAACCAAGGGGGCAAGGATTCAAACTCGTGACCTTGTGGTTACAAGTGTGGATCTCTTGCCATCTTGGCTGGGGTTACCCCCATTCATTGTGGATTTTGAAGACAAAAGACATGCAACAAAAATATCTTATTGCTTATACACTCATATGTCATTTTATTGAGCAAGTCATATGACATCATTCATCTTACCAATTTACATTGCCATTAAATGGAAAAGTAGTGTTAAAGACTTAAGCTTGCATCATGATGGATCCCAGATATAGCCAGAAAAAGGTGAGAGATTGCAACTGTAAACATTCTTTTCACATCATTGTAGGGTTAAGGCATAAACAGCAACTTTTAAATATACTTCATTTCATCCCAGGAAGGTCTATACTTAGTTTTCTGAATTATTCATATTTCATAGAAGCAAAGGCAAAAACCAGATGGATTCAACATAGTGTACAATAAACTAACCTGCCAAATGTAGGCGTTTTCTCCTAGTGTAGCTTGGCAACCTTTTTCATAAACTGATCTGGCTTCCATCACTTTTGATTGCTTACTTAATATCCTGCCCAAGGCCACATATGGCCTTCCATCTTCCGGCCAGTAATATATACACTTCATGCACAAAGATTTGAACATCAGGAAGGACTTACAAGATGAAATACTATCTTTTAAAAATGCATACAACTAAGAGTACTGGTAATTACTTTTAAAAGTATCTTTTCTGCTTCTGCATACTGGAAATTCCGTGCCAATAGTTTTGCTTTGTACAAGGACAAATCCAAATTCACTTTCAGTATCTTCTCTCCAGAAGTTGATTCCACCCTGTCAGGCTCAAAAATTGGCATCTTCCTAGCAAATCTTGAGAGCCCAGCATCGATGGAAAATAACGAAGAAGATGACTGCTCCTCAAGGACAATAACACTTTGTTCATTTGAAATCTCGGTATCATTTGCTTGTTCTTGTTCTTGTTCTTGTTCTTCTTCTCCTTCTACGGGAGTCTCCATTACTGGCCTACGAACTACAGGTAACTTTTCCAGGGACTTTTTTGCAATTTTTATCTCTTCAACAATGTCATCATTGTACAATTCATTTTGGCTCCTGGCCTTTGATGAAGATGTTGAGGCTTCGGGTTTTTCTAGGACAAGTGAAGGTGGGAAGGATGATTCATGGGAACATAAGGGAGGAAGGAGAGAATGTGAAGAAGTATAGAAGAATCTAAAGGGAAAAGGAAGGTGAAATTTCATGGCATTTTGATTCTGCGAATGATAAAAGAGATGAAATTTGGAGCTCGAGAACGATGAAAAGCAACAGTGATTCATTTCTTCTCCCTATACAATTTCTATAATTAGATCAAACTCTATCTTTATAAGGCAGCTCCGTAGAAAAGCGAGTTTTTTCTAAGGGAAGAACGATGAGTTATTTCAAATTGTCACCAACCTCATTTCACGTAAGAAGGACGAAATGGCATCTATTTCTTTCCCCTTCAGTGAGACTTTAGTTGCAACCCTTTTAACTAAAGAGCATAAATAACTTATAGAATGCCAAGAGCGGAAAATTTATCTACCATTTGAGAAGATTCTACTATGCATAGTCTTCAGTAACAAGAACAACATGAAGAGGACTTCTCCAAAGCAAGATTATCCAATCTGTACAAATAAATTAACTTGTTAAATCAAGAAAAGCCAGTTTATCTTAAGCTACCTAGGGATACATTTGGCGTGAGTAATGGCTAAAGGCTACTAGCTCCTTTATCTATGAATTCACAGGCGGTTACTCTAGTTTGTGTCTTTCGTCTCTAACACTTCCTCGTCTCATCTTTATTTGCCAATTTCACTTTCCTAGGGCCTAACAAGCAATACACTCTAGGTAGTTTTTAATATATAAAACATTTGTATTGAATCAAGTCTATCACTATTGAAATTACGCCAAAACAGTTGTCAAATTGACTATACAACATTGTTGTGTCCAATAAAAGGAGGCAAAGTGGGGGTAACCCCAGCCAAGATGGCAAGAGATCCACACTTATAACCACAAGGTCACGAATTCGAATCCTTGCCCCCTTGCTTTGAGCCGGTCAGCTACGGGTAACCTAGGTTGGTTTACGTTCTCGTGATCCTTTATTGGCTAGGGTCACAAGACGGGATTTACCTACACCAAAAGGTTGTGGGATTTCCCTTGTCATCCAAAAAAGGAGGCAAAGTAAGCTTCAGACATGGATTCCACCATTCCCTTTTCTCTACTTTTATGGGGGGAGCAAGTATTCTTATTTAATTCTGATAACCTAAAATAGACTGATAGTTCATTGACAGAATAACTGGAAGTCATAATAAACCAATAAACCCAAACTGCTCCATAAAGGCACTCAGATATATTGAGATTGAGGTCAACCCAGACCTATCTGTTTCTTTAAACAAACTATAATAAATTAAATTCAAATTCAAGAACATTTCAACTTCCATTTTCCCTTTGGCAAGCACTTAAAGCTGAGCTATCAAATTTCTCCCAAATAAATAAATTAATAAATAAATAAAGAACATTTAATTTTCATATTCAGAGTGACAATCAAAAGTGTGAAACAGAAAATTGAAACCCATACATATTCAACAAAACTATCAAGATTATCAAAAAAACGGATGAATCACCAGTCCCAGAAAAGCTAAAATGAAGTGAGAAGATTCGACACTCACTGTGATTTAGCAGTCTCCGAGAAAAAAAGTTCCCGACAAACTGAAACTGCCCATCATACGAATCCTTAACTTCTGCTTTAGAAATCAAAGCGTCTCCCAAAAAAATCAAATTTTCGCTCAGGTAAACGTGTGCTTTCGCTCTTCTACCACAAATCAATGGCTGTGGTTCGTACGTGCATGCAATTTCTTTTTTTTTTTTTTTTTTTTTGTGACTCTGCTCATCTGCTGTTTTTTTGTTTTTCTTTTTATTTTTCAATTCTTATTTCGGAGTATCTATTACTCACTCCGTCATATTTTGTGTCTAATTCGATTAATGAAATTTGACTGAAATTACTTTTAATTCAAGTTTTTATAATATTAAATTTAATATTAGTATATAAAAGTTATATATTTAAAAGCTACACTAAAAGTATTATTAAACACAACAATCAAATTTAAAAACAAGTAAAGAATACTAAAGAAAATAAACAAATAAAAAAAAAGTTAATTTGATCATGAATAGTAAGTAAGACAGATAAAATGGGACAGAGAGAGTATTTATTTTCCATTTTCTAAATATATGAAATAAACATTTAAAAAAAAAAAAATCTTACACCAATAGCACTACAAGTACTTTCATAATAACATTTTGAGTTAATTCTATTTTTTTTCTAAATTTATAAGTGATTGATTACTATTAATCCTTTTTTTTATCATAACATCACTTTTAATTATAGTATTATTATAACATGATTATTTTTTATCTTTTATTACAAAATTATTAAAATGTTGTTAAATACAATGACATTTTCAAATAGGAGGTCATGAATTTGAGCATCAATGATAACGGTATTGACACTTTGTGCGTTAATAGGTTGAGAAAGTAATTGTAATAGAATAGTACTAAAAAAATTTATAATGTCAATTCACACGTTTAAAAATAATATTACTTGAAATAAATTATCAAAAATTTTACTGATGTTAATGGTACACATTGTTATTAGCTTGATTAAAATTGATTAGTGATAGCACGTCAAAATAATATATTGTAAAAAAATTATTGTCTATTTAATAAAGTTTTTGAAAGTCCCCCTTCCTTATAATAAAAAAAAAAAAAAAAAAAAAGTTTTTGAAAGGACTTATAGATTAAATATAAGAGAGAGAAAAGTAATTTTATTTTTGTTGCTTTCTGTATAATTATAATTTTTTGTTTTTCTGAAGGACTACTTTGCATGACATCCACAAAACTTGACAACGTGTCATTGAGGCCACTTAGCCCATTCTGGAAATCTCATCTTTCTTTGTCCATATCTATCGCCTTGGATAAGAATATCTATTCCCCTTAGCACAATACTACCTCTCAAACTACAGTAAAATATTTTTTACTCCGTATAAGAAAATTCTTTAGAATTTATTTTATACATTAAATTTCCAGCTTACGCTAAACTAATCATAGAGCTGTGGATAAAGTAAATTACAAATTGTCATGTATGTATACTAGTTCTGTGCACAATGAATCTTCTTCATTTATCAAAATAAGAGGGAATAAGGGTCAAATAGGCCACTCAACTGCACACCAAAGTGCAATTAGACCATCGAAGTCAAAAAAATGCAATTGAGTCCTTAAACAACACAAATTAATGCAATTAGGTCTAAAATGACCTGTTGACCTGTTGTGGAGGTTTTGGATTTTAAAATAATTTTAAATAAAATAATTAATTAAAAAAAAAAAAAAAAAAAACAGCACGGCCGGAGACGAACCGTCTCCGGCCGTTTTTTTTTTAAATTAATTATTTTATTTAAAATTATTTTAAAAATTATTTTTTAAATTCACAACCGCCACGTCAGCAAAGTTTAAGTTAAACAGGTCATTTTGGACCTAATTGCATTAATTTGCGTTGTTTAGGGATCCAATTGCATTTTTTTTTAGTTCGATGGCCTAATTGCACTTTGGTGTGCAGTTGAGTGGCCTATTTGACCCTTATTCCAAATAAGAGTTAGGGGGTGTTTGGTAAGTAACTGTTAGCTCCGTTAACTATTTGGGTTGGTGAGTTTGACTAGTTGATAATATTAACTTATTGTAGAAAGATGTTTGGTAAATTAGTTATCAGATGATAGCTAATTATATACAAAATAACTTTATCAAAAACTTATTGAAAAAACTACTTTGAGCAGCTTTTTGAATTTTAGTGTTTTGAAGTAATAAACTGTTACAAAAAGCTAATTAATCAAACACTCGTATTGATTGTTTAACCATGTCAGATAGTTAATAGTGGTCAAATAAGTCAAAATTGACCGATTGCAGGGACGGAGGCAGTATGGGGGCAGTGGGGGCAGCTGCCCCCACTCCCCCCACACCACCCCTTTATATATATGTATGTATATATCGACATATATAACATTAAATGTTATATAAAATCTATATTTGTGTTATAATTACTAATAGTTAGAATAGCTTAGTTGGTCGAACTTCAAATTTAATATTAAAAAATATATTATCATAGGTCCAAATCGCATAAAAGACACTTTATCTTTACTTATTTATTTTATCTCTTTCATTAATTCCCAAGATAAATATTTTTTTGCCTACTTAAATATTTTTTAGCCTACTTGTATGAATCATATTTTGTCATAAATATTTTTACATTTTCACCCCACTCAAGTATATTTTTGGCTCCGACTCTAATTATCATTTAATCTATCAAAAACATTCTATTGTAATTTATAAAATATTTTGTATTTTAATCTTATTATGACTACTTGATATTTTTGTAATTGATATTTCTAATGTCATTTAAATTTCGCCCCACTCCAATATTTTTATAGCTTCGTCCCTGACCGATAGACTAACTATTTCACCAAATAGGGCCTTAATTCGTGTATTCTACCTTTCAATTATTACTCTTTTTTTAAAAAAAATTATATTGTTTTAATTTTAATTAATTTTGATACCTTATTTTCAAAAATAAAAAATAAAAATTGACATTAATTTTTGGGATAATATGAAAATTTCACAAATTTAACATTCTAATGATGTTGAACAACTATTAATTTTTTTTTTTTAAAAAAAAAAAACATAATTAGCGACATAATATAGCAAAAAATCAGTTTTGGCATACAAATATCCGACATCAACAAGTTCTTTTGTTTTGTATGTGTATGCTACTTTTATTCTATCCTTTCGTACCCAAATTTGTTCGATTTTAGGGTTCCTGTTGTAATATTATTTGTGATTATTCATTTCATAATAGTGAGCTTGAATGTTACCAAGCTAGGTGCAATAACACCACTTGATATTTCATCGTGTAAAGCCATGAATATGTTGTTGCTTGTGCTATTGTAACATTCTTCTTGTGCTAAATCCAATACCAATTTTGTCTCCTTGATGTTTAGTAGCGTCCAGAATTTGTTCAAGAGTTTCAGTAACTGATCGAATTCATCATTTTTACATCTCTCTTCAATTGTTCTATTTCTTTTAACAATTATAGCTCTTTTTCTTAGAGTTTCATAAGTTCCAACTGCATCTCCTTTTACTAAGTTTGTTCTCGTTCCTATTCACTTTAGAGGGCTCAATTGGTTTGAATTAGATCCATATCCACCCTTATGAGTTCTTCCCACTTGGCTTGAAGTTTTGTGTAGACTTCGAAGAACTTCTACATGTTTCATTCGGGATTGAGTTGATCATCTATTTCACTGTTATTGATTAATCAAGTGAAAATTAGAAAATTGTTGCTCATTATGTCATCATCACTTTTTTGTGTCATTACTAGTGGAGATATATGTTTTATTCTTCCTTCTCAAGTAGGTAGGGCACTTAGGTTGTATATGTCTGTGACCTTTAATTTGCTAGTGGAGATATATGTTTTATTCTTCCTTCTCAAGTAGGTAGGGCACTTAGGTTGTATATGTCTGTGACCTTTAATTTGTGTTTGAAACATTGCACTCCTTTTAGATTGGAGATTTTTTTCGTCTGTTGGAGTTTGTATCTTGTGGATGTCTTTGAATGTTAGAGTTGGGGTTTCTGTGGGAGTTGGAAGTGTTGTTTCTATTTTTGAACCGATTGAATTTTATAACAACATGGCTAAAATTTTTGGTTAGCATGACTATGGATTCCTCCATGTTCTCAATTCATCATTCAGTGTATGAGTTCGGTTCTTCCTTGGTTTTAAACGCTACATACTCCTTTTGTAGTAGTCTTTTTGTTTTGAAACATGTCTAGTTCATAGGTCTGAAAATTACGTATGAGGTCGTTTAATTTGTAGGTATTTAATTAAATTTTTACTTTCTTGTATTACAGTGACCTTCATCATAAATCTTTCGGTTAGGGACTAGAGTATCTTCTTCACTAGCTTTGGCTCAGGGGTAGGTTCACCAAGGTTGTAGGCAGCTCCTACAATATACAATATCCTTGCATTGAATTAATTACGTGATGTTTTCTTCTTATTCCATTCATAAGTTTTTGAATTACGTTTGAACCATTTGGAGCTTAGATTGTTAAACTAGAGTGTTTCCTTCGTGATGATCAAAGAGAATTTTTCATGTGGCTTTTGCTAGATGAGTTTTTCTTCTCCTATCCAAAGTTTCTATTGAAGGAAACCCATGATTTATGCCCGCTGAGTGATCCTGCTAATAACTTCCCATGATGTATGCCCCGTTGAGTGATCCTGCTAGTAAAACGCCAAATTCTTTTAGCAGTACAAGGATCTCCTCCTTGTACTCTCTCTAGCAATGAAATGGACTATCCTAAAACTTGGATATCTGGAATGACAGAACTTTCAAAGACTAGCTACCGTGATTTTTGCTTTGTCCTCCTTTTATAAATATTATGTGTTGTTCCTTTTTCTACTTAGATTTGTAATAGTCTTAGTCTTTATTCTTTGATTGTAAGTTTTATTTTGATTTTGTTTTTTTTTTTTTCAAACAATTTAAGCAATTTAAGTCAACAATTTTCCTATGGTCGAAATAAGTGACACAGTTCGGTTTCGATTCCGAACTGACAGTTCACGATTCCATAAATTAGCAAACTAGAACTGACAATTCTGATTCGAATCGTTTTTTTATTATTTTGTTTTCTATTTTAAAAATAGCTCAAAATTTACTTTTTAATTCTGAATTTTTTAAAAATAATTATGTTAAATGTTTAAATTTTAAAATTAGACTAAAAAATAAAAATAATTTTAGACTTGCACAAGATTAAAATGCTTACGTATCTTATTGATGCCCAATGTTCATATAGTTCTCTTACCTTTTTTCTTCAAATTGGAACCAAACCCGTTTGAGTTCTAGTTCAATTCCTATAATATGTACACAGTTTGAACCGAACCGTGGTCATCTATCCTAACTCGATTGTAACAACCATGATAGGAAGGACCGAGAAAGTTGCAAGAATGTAGAAAAGTAAACAAAAAAAGCACATGAGGAATTTTTATGAGTTTCCCCTTCTCCCAAATCTTCTAATTGCCAATATCAAGCCTATTTATTCTCTTTATTTGCAACAATTGCTATTTAAATACAGAATTCAGCAACGCTAACAAAAGCTAAATAATAACAACAATCCTAACAGCTGAATCCTTCCTTGTTTGAACCCTTCAAGCTACATTATTTCCCCGTCTTCTGTAAGTTCTACCAAGAAACGTATCATAAACATGTATCTCGAGCAAATGATCGCAGCAACAACCAGAGTGCCAGATTTTACAGCTTTGGTCGTACCATCTTCGCTTCAGGCCTGCAATACGCAAAATACATTGACAAGTGCAAAGAGCTCCATCCGCTTAAGAAGCGAATTGAAAATGCAGACAATGAGAGTACATAATGCCTAAAAACAGAACTTCAGGCCAAAGTTGATAGGATCTTTTCATTTACAACACTCCCTATAATTATGGGTCATTTCACTTTGTCCTTGTGTAACTGGCGTTAGAGGCATGCTTAGAATTGCAAAAAAATCAGTATGGGTTTGGTCAGGATAATGGAGTTCTCTATTTTGTTATGTGTAATCTATCGTTATCGTTGATAAGAACACGGGAGTTTCTGCAAGTTCTGGCCAACAATTTTTACATCACCAATGACTTATGCGTGAATTTTTAACTCTAGAATTGTAATTGTATTAAGAAACCAATGCATTGTACACTAATGGCCTAATGGGGGAAAAAACTTACATGAGCTCTACAACAAGCGCTGATGCTCCTCCTCCTCCATTGCAAACTCCGGCAGCCCCAACTTTTCCATTCTTTGCCCTCAGCACCTGAAAAATATTACGAGTTATATTGAGAAGCAGCACGGGTGCTATAAGTCAACTAATTTATCAACTGTCTCCGTATAGTAAATTTACAGATTCTTGTCTTTACGACTTTCCCATTCAAACTGCTGTTGTCTTTTCGGGTTGTTTTTCAAAAAATGAGATCAGGCCAACTACTATGTAGTGTGATGGCACCTCTGTTATCATTCCAAATGGGTGGTCACAAGATAGAACCCCGGTGGTGGGGGCATTGATTCTTCGGGCTGAAAAAGATTTAGAAAGTATAGAACAGATACTACCTTGTAAAGAATCATAAGCAGTGTTGCAAAAATCCCACCTAGGCACCGATTAATCAGCGTCTAGGCACTAGGCGCTGGCCGGCCGCTTAGCGTATCAACATAATCGGTGGTTTAGGCGGCTGGCCGCCTAGGCGCCGATCGCCTAGGCCGCCTAGTCGGCCGATTAGCTATTGTTCCATTCTGTTTTAAATGGGTTATTTCACTCAAAACGATATCGTTTTGAGCGAAATAACCCTAAATTATTCAAACTCTAGATGTTTTTTACGTTAATATTTAATATTTTAGTATTAACTATTAAAGTATTAAATAGTTTATAATTTTCAAGTCTTAAAAAATTAAAAAATTTTAAACAAATTTTTTTAAAAAATAAAAATAAAATAATAAATACACGGGCGCCTAGGAGCCCTAGGTGCTAGGCGTCCCCCGAGTGCCAGAGGAGCGCCCCCTAGTGATTTTTTCAACCATAATCACAAGTATCTCAAAAACAAAAAATGAGGTCAGGAAATATCAAGACTAATTGCAAAGGTAAGCAGGAAAAGAACACGAATATTCCAGGATTAGTAGACAGACAATTAATAACGCCAATACATACCCCTAACAACGTTACCACGATCCTAGCCCCACTGCAGCCCAGGGGATGTCCCAAAGACACAGCTCCTCCATGTACATTCAGTTTTCCCTGTAATAAAGAACCAAGAAAAAGAAGGATCATAATTGGAAGGACCATTCTAAAAGTAGAAGAAATTTGTAATTTGAAGATGATCAAGGGGTAAAGAGTTGAGGGCAGTCTTAAGACTCACAGGATCAAGATTGAGCAGTCTTCGGTTGGCAAGGGCGACAACCTGCAAAGATGGGCATGATGGAAATCTCAAAAAAATAAAAAAAATTAAAACAAGATACTAATAACAATGATGGGTTAGACATTGATCCTTACAGAAAAAGCCTCATTTATTTCGTAATAATCTACATCAGAAGTCTCCAAACCAGAGTTTTTAATTGCTTTTGGTATCGCAAGTGCCGGAGCAGTTGGAAATAACTCGGGTGCCTGTCCCAGTTTGATACCGTCAAAACATAGTACAGTACATCGGCTTTTGAGTCTTAGAAAGACAATTATAAACAACGTTCATAAACAACCTGAGCAGCATCTGCATATCCTCTGATCTTCGCAATTACTCGCAACCCAAGTTTAAGCGCCGTTTCCCCACTTACCAGCACCAGTGCAGCAGCTCCATCACTATTAAAGATAAGAGAAGAGCAACAGCCAAAATAAAATAAATGACCACTTCTCAACAATGAAAAATGTGCACAATTTTAAAGCAAAAAGTGTTTGAAAAAGTTGACAATATGTGAAGAAAGACAGGACCAAGCAGATCAGAGGCACAGAAAAATCGGAGGTAATGACAAGGAATAGAATTCTCCACACAGATTGGCAATAGATGTGTTAAGACAAAGGAGGTGGACCAATCAGCTCTTCGGTCTTTCAGATTTTAGGAGTCTTGTCAAATCCAGGATACTAGCTTATCTCTGGAATTTTACAGCTTTGTGTGTCCTTTGCCTCAGGGATCTTCCAGATCTTAAGAGAGAAGTCCAACAATCCAACATACTAGCCTACTTCTAAGGTTCATTGAATTTTGTGCCAAATCCATCAAATCTCCTCCTCTGGGTGAAGTTCACCATTTTTAAAGACTAAAAGCAGATTTCACTAGCAGCCAGTGCCAAAGTGCAAACCTTTCTTTCTCAAATCTAGCGTAGGATCTATATGCTCTTACTACCATGTGCAAATAAAGAATGCTCAAAAAAAAGTGCAATTAGGTCACTGAACTGTCCAAAATTATGCAATTCGACCAAATTTGACTTGTTCCTCAGGTCATCGTCTACGTCTCCGGCATAGAGACAAAGCGTTTTATGTCTCCGGCCTGGAGACAAAGACAGGGAGGGGGGTGGGGTTTTCCTTTTTTTGTTTTTTATTTTTAATTTTATTTTGTTTAAAATTATTAAAATACATTAAAAAATTATATTTTTTTTATAGGAAAACCGCCATGTCGATGACCTGAGGAACAGGTCGAATTACATAATTTTGGACAGTTCAAGGACCTAATTGCACTTCTTTTTTTGAGTTGGATGGCTCAATTGCACTTTTGTCAGTTTGTGTGTAGTTTGGTAGCTAATTTGAACATTTTTCCATAAAGAATTGTATTGAAAGACCAATAGAGAGCATATATATATAAAATAAAGCACCATCCTAATGTAAACCTTACTAATCTATAATAAGGCAAATAATGTTTTTAGAAGAATTCTGGTCCCGTAGGAGATCTTCCCGAAACTCATATGATTCCAACATGCACTAGTAAACTTAACATGCAAAGCCAGATGATAGGAAACAGAAAAGTAGACATATCTGTGAAGAGAGAGAGAGAGAGAGAGAGAGAGAGAACCTTATGATAGAAGCATTGCCGGCAGTGACAGTACCTCCTTCTTTAAAACTAGGTCTAAGCTTTCTCAATTTAGCGGCATCAAACTAGCAAGAGGAAAGTGAAGCAAAGACTTCAATATGCATATCATAAAAACTCAAAGTTCAATGGATCACTGAAACAATATCAATTTTAGAAATTGGAGTGCAATATCTACTATGCAATTGGCAACTGTCATTACTAATGAAGCACTCAAAAGTATAAACACTAGAATACCAGATTTATTTAAAAAGAATAACAATCCCATTTAACTGAGCAATTTATGTTGCATCCAAAAGCATGAACGAGGATAGATACATAGATAAGATAAGAAATAAAGAAATTTTGAAAAATAAAAGCTCCATTTTGAATAAAGCTGACAAGAAAGAAAAAAATCCATATGTTAATTTCCTTGCCCATCAATTATATACTAATATACCTGTCTTAAACCATCATCTTTGTCAACAATACTAGGTGTCTTCCCTCTACCACCAGAAATTTCAACCTGCGTGTAAAACAAAAATTCATAGAAGTAAAATATGAATACACTTTCATACAAAATGTTTTTAAAACCGGAACCATAAAGAGCACAAGCTTGAGATCTCACCGGAACTATTTCCCATCCAAATGCACCATTGCTTTGTGCAGCAATTCCTCGCTCAAAGCTTTGAATAGAATAAGAATCCTACAAAATAATAATCCCAAAAATGAAGCCTGAAAGGTTACCGCAAATCCATGTCCAAGATGTTATTGTTGAAAAATAAAGAGTTAGGTTTATCTATAGGGTTGTGTCTGTTTATGAATAGGTGTTAGTTTTGGGTAGTTACTTACAGTTATGTGTTTGTATATATATATATGTACTATGTTTCTTTATTAGAAACACAGATAATACTAATATATTTTTAGTCTTATATACATTTTCTATTCTTTGATTCTTCATCATTGCTTCTGCCTAACTGGCGGGTGGTGTTATTCTCCACCCGCCAGGCCATTCCATCTTCCAAATTCAACAGTTATTATTGTTGTGGTAACTAGTAAAATTTATAACAACAGTCCCAGAGATATATTCCAGCTTTCTGTCATCAGTTTTTCACTTGTATTGCAAATATCCAAGTAAGTAGGGTCTTGTATTGTTGATCCAATGATCCAAACACGAATATTATGGGCTACTTCCCAACAGATAACGCAATTGTAAGGTTTTCTATGAAAGCAAAAGGAGTTTGTATTACACCCAAAAGAGAAAGCAAAACAATATGAATGATCACAGAGAACTATTCCTTCTTTCATAGGTTAAGTAACATCAATAGCATGCTAATACATGGTTCATAGATTAACTGAAAACATTAAATTTAGAACACAAAGGTGAATTTAGACAGACGGGACTTATTGGGAGATGATGAAAGTTCAGAATAAGAAATACTACCTGCTCTTCCCTTGTGAAACTATACTGATCAGCACACAGTTCGGCACATAACCCCATCCCGAAATCATTGTAAACATCCCATAGTCCATCCTTAATCATGCCATCAATAATAGTATCATGTCCTAACCGAGACCCTTTTCTGTAATGAAAACAAAAATGTTTATGACTTTGGTTTTCTTCTATCATAAAACAAACAGCCTTATTCCTTTGTTTAACAAAATTATCCATGTTTCTCCCATAGAGATTATCCATGTAACTAGCACGGAGTTAAATGATTGATCAGAAGACTAACCTAGATTGTGCTAAATATTTCGGTGCATTAGACATGCTTTCCATCCCGCCAGCCACCACAACATCATTGACACCCGATGTAATGCTAAGTGCAGCAATCATTATTGCTGAGATAAACGAAAGCATGTTAGATCACTACAATTAAAGACACCAATATTTGAGTAGAGAGAACCAACCTTTCAATCCCGACGAGCATACTTTGTTAATAGTCGTGCAAACAACAGAATTAGGTATTCCAGCACCTAAAGCAGCCTGCCTAGCAGGGGCTTGACCTAAATTTGCACTGAGAACATTTCCAAAGAAAACCTCTTGAACAAGTGACGGATCAACATTTGCCCTTTCAAGAGCACCTAGAACAAAGTAGAGATTTGAAAAGGGTAAATGTATGAACAGATACTAACAAGGGAACAATAAGAATAAAACGCGATCTTACTCTTGATAGCTATAGAACCAAGCTTTGTAGCAGATAAAGATGAGAGGGAACCAAGGAAGCCCCCCATTGGTGTTCGAGCAACACCAACAATGCATACATCTGGAATTCGACATTTAGAACTTTTGTGTTAAAATTTCGATCTTTTCAATCAGTGAATTCATAAGCAAAGACACCCTCCCGTAAAACTATTTCCTAAACTAAAGGGTGAGTAAATTCACAATCGAGTGACCTTCCAATGAGAACCCCTTCCCCGTGAGAACCTGCGAACTTGTACATGAATGCACACAATCTAATATTCCAGGCACACAACGCACACAATCTAACTGGAGTATAATTTCTGTGCATTTTTGTAGTAGATTGCGTGCATCCATGTTGATTCTCACGTTATCACCTAAGGGTGGTTCTCATTTAATCATAAATCATTGATCAAAACTGTACTGAAACAATTCATTGGTCAGGAACTTGAAAGGAACGTTGTAAAGGGTCATGAGATTCAACAAAGAAAATTTTAAAACCTCGAGGCTTAATCGAATCGCCTGCTCTTGATGCCATGAAGTACACCAAATTATCTGAAGGAAGCAACAATAAAAATCTTAAGATAATAACCAAATAGAAAACAGATATACAAGCATAACCCAAAGGGCATGGAATTCGATATAATTAATATCCAAAGCAGAAAGAAACAAGTCCCCCAAAAACTTAATACACCACAATGATTCAAGAAATAGGTTGCTAGTCCAGAAAACGAATAAAGGGTTGTTTAGCTCCATCAAGAAAGTATAAGCAATGCAACAACGAAGAGAAAGTTTTATTAGCAACCCAGAGTTTTCAAATACCTCAATCTTGAATAATACAGAGCTGAAATCTCCAATTCAATGGAATCAGATTTGGGTCCTTCGCGTTTCTGATGAATTAAATAGAATCAGATAAGTGTCCCGTTTGAATTCGCTTAAACGACAGGCAGGCTTAAAAATAGATGAAAGAATGGATTAGTGAACGAATCATTACTTCTATAGCTCTATAGACTATAATTGCGATAAATCTTTTGAGTAATTCTAAATCTACTCTCCTTTTTTACTTCCAGATGAAGTGTCGTGCTCTAATTGATTAAAAAAAATGTTTTTATTCATTAATTTATTTTTTACCCAATAAAAATTATATATTTATATATATGACATGAATTATAATCTATGAGAATACATTTATGGTTTTCCTAAGAGCATCCTTATCCATCGTACATTTTGGATAAGTTTTTGAAGAGAATAAGTTTATGTGAAGGAGAGAGAAGAAACTTGGTAATCCAAGTTTTTGTCAACTTGTAAGTCTCACTAAAAAAAAGAATAAAAGCACCGTCTCGCGTGGGAGACAAATCTTGTAAGTTGTACCCAGGGCGCGTCAAACTTTTTTTTCTAATTTTTAATTTTATTTTTTCTATCATATTCTGTTTCCTAATTATACCTGCAAAAATTTTTAAAAACTATAATTATGAGAGATACTTTAAATCTTTAATTTAAGAGCATCCTTATCAGTTGAGGTTATTTCTCAGTTATTTGTGGGTCCCAGCATCCACCTCATCCTCTATCATCTCATTCAATTACAAAAAACCCTTCTCCACATCAATTTTGAGTTATTTCTCAGTTTTTTATGCACCCACCATTTAACTCACTATATTTTAATTATTTCTCTTACTTATTGGGACCACAAATATACCATACTTTGCATAAGAAATATTTTTGAAATAACTCCTTCGCACATCAGCTATTAACTTTGAGTGGAGAGAATTCATGTAAAAATAACTCCTAAATAACTACTAGTGTGGATGCTCTAACAAAATTGACAAATTTCTCAAAAAAAAAAACAAAATTGACAAATTACGTCAGCATGGGGAACCCCGCCTAGACACTCCGTACTCCGTGTCCATTTAAGTACAAATGTAGAATTTGTCCCAAATTCTCGTGTCCTATGGCAAATTTACGATAGCTATATCATTTCAAGACGTGTTGTTCATTAGGTAGGGAATTTCAACTTTTTCACGTAATTAAAAAATAAAAATAAAAATTGTGGATAAGACTCAAAAGTACACAAGTTGTTCATTACGTAGGAAATTCCAACTTTTTCACCTAATTAAAAAATGAAAAAATTGTGGATAAGACTCAATAGTACATGTGAAATTATATTACTCCGCATAACGTTTTGGTTCAGGATTATTATACACGAATCGTATTTAGTATATTAATATTTTTTAGAGTTAATACCCAAAATGATCCTCCGACTATTAGCTAATACACAATTTTGTCTCGAAAAATTAAAAGTACTTAATTTAGTCCTCTAACTTTTAAATCAAACCCAATGTGGTCCTTCGTTACAATTATCGTTTATTCACCGTTATTTTGAGGGCAAAGAAGTCTATTTACTTGGTCCAAACTAAGTTTCTTCCTCTGGTCAACGTCGATGGAGGCCCTCTCTTCGTTTGACTTATACCCGGCGTGCAGAGGAGTCTGGTAATGGAACAGACGGTGGCGGCTTCCTGTTCGTCTGAGTTATTTCCAAATCGTCAGCCCTCTAGTGAGACAATAGCTACGGCCACTGGCGATGCTTCGTCTCGTGGTCTCGGATTGCGAACGGCTGGGGGTTCGCATGGGGGAGGGACACCGGTGAGGGCTGGATCTGCCGGAGTGGTCTTCCTCTTCCTCTCTCTCTCTCTCTCTCTCCCTACAACACTTAGAATTCCTCTCCACTCTCTTGACAAGACACTTAATAAAAGAGGCTTCCTTAAGCCAATTTCTACACACACAATATAACATTGAAGCAATTTAGACTATCAAATGGCAATGTGTTCCTCTAATCATCAGAAAAGAGAAATTCAATCTATCTGAAGAAAGAAGGAAAAAAAATCACAGTTTCGACATGCATCACTGCGACTCGCTGCAGCATCTCTCCGTCTCAACACATGCAGCAGCAGATCATCGAAGTTTAGTGGAGGCTGCCTTCGTCGATATGTTGCCTTCGCCCTAAAATAAAAATAAAAGGGAGAAATCTGCTCCACCGCTTATTTTCTTCTCTGACTCCCTCTCTCTTCAAGAGATCTAAGCTTGTTAATGTGGTTTCAGGTCTGAAGCTTCACGGGCCAGTGACACAAAACTCCGTCACCAATTTTCAGTTTTCCTTTCCTCCCTCAAAATTTTCAAAAATGGGGAAACATAATTGAACTTAGAGTAGGGAAAGGAAAAAAAAAAAAAATTGCTGGAGAAGCTATGGGATGACGTTATGGCCAAAATCTCCTCCCTAGGTCAAAAGAAATTGCTAAGCTTTCACTGTTATAAGAGTAAAAAACTACTTGCTGCTTCTAAATTTCTATCCAGATACATGCAAATTATTATAAATGTTCAGTGGCCAGCGCCGGTTCTCTGAACTGAGGAGTTGTTTTAATGGGGAAAGACGGTGACGAGATGAGGGGTGAGTTAGAGGAGAGGCAAATTAACGAGGAGTACGAGATTTAATTTGGAAGAAGAATACTCTGTTTCTCTATGATGATCTGGTTATCACCTCACGCGCTTGAGTGGCTTGTGCTTACTGTCGAATGGCTTCCCGACCTGGAACGGTGGGAAGAGCCACCTGGGAAGGATTACTCAGTCCAGAAGGTTATTCTAGGGACCCACACTTCCGAGAACAAGGCGAATGACCTCATGCTCGCCAAAGAAATGTGATTTATCAACTAAAATAACGTTTATGCCCTTCAAAATAACAGTGGATAGATGACAATTCTAACGGAGGATCACATTGGGTACCGTTTGAAAACTAAGAGGACTAAATCGAGTACGTTTAATTTTTCGGGACAAAATCGAGTATTAGCTAATAGTCGGAGGACTATTTTGGGTATTAACTCTATTTTTTAATTAAATACATGTTTATATAATTTGTATTACATTTGGTCCTATCATCTAACTTCCTAGTTAACTATTGCCTGAATTTCAACGAGAAAAATAATATGTTCAAATTGAAATGGTATTTTAATATTTAGAAGTGTGATTTTTTTTTCCTCTTTCATTTATTTGTTCCGGTTCTTCCTCCCCCTTTCTTCTATTTCTATGCGTTAACCCAAAAAGAAAATCTCAATGAAGCTTCAATCGATTCTACCTAACAAGTCAGATTTGGTCATTGTCCAACCCAAATTCCAAGCAAAAGGTGAGCGAAATTGTCCATTCAAAAATCACTAATGTCAATTTTATCATCTTCTTATAGCCATTGGAGCTATTATGAATTTGGTGAATGTATTCCAGTAAAACATTGTTATTGTGGCCAAAAAGTCAAGCTGCGCACTTCATGGACAAACAATAACCTAGGTCGAAAGTTTTGGCAGTGCCCAAATAATGGGGTAAGAAATTCTTAATTAATATTTTTTTTAATTATAAATGAATTATGTAATGTGATTTGTAACTTAATTCGCAGGACAATGGAGGTTGTGGATATATGGAGTGGTTTGATCCTCCAATATGTAAGAGGGCAAATAAAATATAATTATCCCAGAATTACTAAAATGATTAAACTAACAATAAGAAGAAATTAGTAGACTTGAGATGAATTGAAGCTTAAATATGGGGAGGCAAGAGTTGACAATGAAGCTCATTGGAAGTTTAAGTGCAGTAAAAGCCTATATCTAGTTTTAGTAATAGTTGTGTAAGGTATTGTGTTGTTTAAAATTTCAAAAAAAAAAATATGGTGAAGTCAGTTTGATGCAATTAATGTAATCGAAATGTTTGTAGTTTTAGCTTTTGTTGTTTCAAGTTTGCAGTTAATGAACTTTTGTATCCATTTAGTATTATCAAATTTATGAACTTTTCTATCAATTTTGTATCCATTTGGAAGTTTCAAGTTTGCACTTATACAATATTGTTATCCATTTGCTTATTGACATTATTCTGACATTTTGCTTAAAAATTTTGTCAATATTTTGCTTAATGATTTTTGAATGCACCTACATGGATAATTTCATAATACTATCAATATTTTGACTAAGCAGAATCGTTACATTGTTGTTGGGCATCGATCGGGTTGGCGAGTTCAGTCCTCGCTAAATTCGAGACGTGGAGCTATGACTTATCACCAATTGATTTAAGTAGAATATGACAATTAGATAATCAAAAACTCTGTAGTTAAATGTGCTTAACTTATGACTTACAGCAGTCACAAGATATGTGACCAACTAAGAAGTCAGCATAGTGCAACGCTGAGATCCAACATTATTATCCATTTGGAATGCACAATTTGACAATATATTTTGGATCACAATACTGTCAAGATTACACTATCAAGATTATCCATATTAAAACAAAATGTATCCATTCCCTATCTAACCAAAACACTGTCAACATCTAAAAAAAAAAAATGCAATGAAAAATATCTTAACCATCAACTAGTCTACAACATTAACTAGTAGGCCTATTTTCAATCTATGTTGATTGGATCTTCATTGTTCCCATGAAAAAACAGAATTCAATTGACATCTTGATCTAGTCCAATGTTTTTTCACAACCTTCTTTTTTGGTTCTCCAAACATTCCAAAGTCAACAGCATCCTGTGTCAAAATATCTGCTTCCACCAAAACACCATCCTGTCCTTCCATATGTTCACTTTCTAAAGCATTTGCAATGTACACTAAATTATGAATAAAAAAGAAAATGATCAAAACAAGTTAGTTAATACTCACTAACTGGTATCTGAATAACATCAACTAATTCTAGATTCTGCATCTCACCATTTGTGTTCTAAACATGGACTACAACTTTATTAATGATAGCCTGGATTTCTTCACTTAATACATGACATGCGATTCATTTCCTACATTTTTCATTGGTTTAATTTTTGTAACAAAACAAAAGAAATAAAATGTCAAATTAATTAGGTGGGTTCTGCAAATTTTGAACATTGAATATTGAATAAACAAATAAATTACCTGTTTATGTAGCTTAGGTCATGGTTTCCTACATTTAGCACAATGTAACTTGATATGTGTCCTAGCGACTTTCTCTTTATCTTTTGAAAACTCATCCATGTCACTTAAAGGCCATTATATTCTTCAAGGGCTGCCATTGACTTTATTAAACTTGCATATATCTCTTCTTTTTTTTTTTTTTTTTTTTTTTGTACCTGCATATATCTTGAGATAGGTGTTTGTTCTATAGCATGGATGCACATAATCAAAACTTGGTCTCTTGCCATGTTTCAACCAGATGGCAGACAATGCATGCTTACAGGGAATTCCAATCAAATCCCATAGTCGTCTGCAACTGCAACTTCTTACAATTTAATTTGTAGAGTGCGGTGGATGGAAAGAAATGTGAGGAAGTTGAAGCTTTCATGGGATGTTGTCTTCAAGGATGGCACATGAGAGTGAGTAAAGTGTGGCTAACAGGCTAAGCACAAGGGTAGAGAGGCATCAAGAAGCTAGGTCTCAAGACTATCAAGAAAATCATCAAGTAAAAGGGAAAGCAAGTAAGCAAGCAAGTAAAAATCAAGGGGAATGGAGGGGAAATAGATCAAGCTCTCCTTGTTCAGATGCAATGAAGAGTCTTAAGTAGAAAGTGGTGCAATGCATTGAATCGTGATCTTTGGAAGACATTTTACCCAATGTTAAGACAATCACGGTCAACCACTAAATTCTAAAAATTAAAGAGTTTCTAACTACTCCTTCCCAATTATTATAACACTCCCCCTCTAGTGCGGCATAAATATTGACCATACCCAACTTGTTACAAATACACTCCACTCCGTCCCTACTATGCCCCTTCATTTACAGATCTGCTAGCTAATCACCACTTCTGACATACATTGTAGAGAGTAACTCTTGTTGAATCTTGTTCCGCACAAAGTGACAATCCACCTCAATATGTTTAGTTCACTCATGAAAAATAGGATTGTTTGAAATGTATATAGCAGCTTGATTATCACACCACAACTTCACCGGTATATATATAGGGATGTCAATCTTAGCCCGAACCCGATTAGCTAGCCTGATAAAACCAAAATTGACGGGTCGATAGCTCGAAAGGGCTAGTCAGATAAGCCCGAAATCGATAAGCCTGATGGTTCGATAGGTCTAGCTCGATAACCCAAACTACTGAGAGTTATTCTTTATTATAGAAGTGATGTGTAACATATCATACATGGAGTTTATAGGTAAGTTCACCTTTAGTATTTTTATCACATTTTTAAATAAATTTTTAATAAATAAATTACAAAATAATTTATTGTTATAATAAATTAATAATAAATAATGAAAAATTAAAAACTTACTGTAAATATTATATTATAGTGTAAGTATATTAGTTATTTTTAGTTGAAATTTAAAAATGGAGGTTTAAATTAATTAAATAATGTATACGTTTATATTTATTAGTGTAACTATATTATTTTACATATTAATATTTTCAGGTGAGATTTGACCTGCAATTTGACTAGAGTGACCAAAATTGATAAAAATTGAATAGTTAAAGTACAAAATTAACAAATTTAAAAATCTTGGATTGCAATTAATAAGACCCCAATAGTCATAGGACCAAAATTTATATATATATATATATATATATATATATATATATATATATATATATATATATATATATATATATATATATATATGCCCATCCAAATATCCAATAGCCAAATGCCATATATTGAAATACAAAATAGAAGCTTGCATGGGCAGCTCTTGGTCACAAGGGTGAAGTTCGGGAATAATGAGCTGGGATCAAGTCTCACCAACAAAGGTTTAGTCTTTGCGTTTAGCTGAAATTTATATTCTCCTAACAGGGCGTTTGGTTGAAGGTTATTTTTCCCTTCCCACCTAATTCCAAAGGCCACAAAATTCCTTTGTTTGGTTGAAAGGAATTGCAATTTCCCCATTTTTATGGAATTAAAATCCCATGTCCCCCTGTGATTTTAATTCCTGAGATTTTAGGGAGAAAAAAAGATAGTGATGAGTCAAAATTATCTCTTCTTTTTTAACATAAAATTAATGTCTAACAACATCGATGAACATTTTTGATTTTATACTACTTATTCCCTTTCAATTCCCATGTATACCAAACATTGGAATTGAAATTCCTAGTAATTCTATTCATGTAAACCAAACACTGGAATTTAAATTCCCACTTTATTCCCAGTAATTCATCTCCTATGGAATTGCAATTCCTTTCCCACGTAATTCCCTATCTCCAACAAACGCCCTATAAATGCGCTATCGGGTCGGAACGTGAAGGCCTTGGATTGGAGATTTCACCTTTTGAGAACAATGAAATACAAAATAGAAAACAAAAAAAAAAAAAAACAAAAAACAAAAAAAAAAAAAAAACAAAAACAAAAACAAAAAACAAAAACATAGCCCTAAATCCCATAATCCCAGAATTTCTACCATTCATAAATCATTCCCTAATCGACAGTTCTCCGGTCTGCTTTTCAAGTCTCCGATCTCTTTGCTCGACGGTTCTCCGGTTTTGCGCGGCGCACGGCGGTTCTCTGGTTTTGCCCGACGCAGTGACGCAAGACGCCACGACGGTCCTCCGGCCTACAGCTCGCCCCAGACGTCCCTCAGCCAATCACTATAAGGTAATTTTTTATTTTTTTTACATATTAAAATCAGAAGGAATTTCATACATTATATGCTGCCATTGCTTTAATTTTTCATTAATATTTGAAATTTTCTTGTGTTTGGATAATGTGTTATCTTAAATTTTAAGAAAAAATGTCAAATTAACCCCTAAGTAGATCGGATAGTACAATTGAGTCCCTTAATTTTAAAAAAAAAAAAGTCTCATTTAAATATCTTAAATCTGTAAAATTGTTCAATTAAATTTAAAGTGACTTGTTTAATAGGTTAAATTTTACACATGGTTTGACACATGTCTTTATAAAATATATTTTTTTATTTTTAATTTTTTATAAATTTTATTTATTTATTAAAATATATATTATATATAAAAATTAAAAATAAAACTAAAAACACAGCCACCGGCTGTCCAAATCTCCCATGAGGCCATGACTCTCAAATGCTCAACGGGCACTGGTTGCGTCTGCGCTATCTTCGCCAATCGGCCATAGAAGCTCTCACAAATCGAATGAAATAATGCAACCAATAAATATACATTTTCAAGCTCTTTCTTACAAGCATCATCGCACAATCAATGCGAGCACTTTCCCGTTGGAGAAGCAGAGGTGTTGAAGCCATCAGTCGGACAGCCACGGCTGTTCGTGAAATACTAGCTGTCCTCGCTACTTTTTTTTTTTTTTAATTTTAATTTTTTTTAATTTTTATATATAATACTAGTATTTTTTTATGCACGATGCGCAAAAAATAGGTGCCCAATATTAATACATTATATTAAAATTTTAAATTTATTTAGATTTTAGATATTTAAATTATTCTAAATAATAATAATAATAATGTAAATCATTTTTATAAATTTGATATTTATTTATGTAATAATTAACATATAACTCAAATATTTAATGTGTATATATTATTATTAATGAAGAACATAAGAAAATATACGGTGGATGCATGTGCATGGTAACAATAGTGGAAAAGATAACGGAAGTTATAACGTTAGGAGTATGTTTGTCCAAAATATTTTAATGTACAACCTTTATAGCATAATGTACAAAAAAAAACTTAACGGAAAAAACACACATAAATTATGGGTACAACTTTCATTTACACTTATTATGTTTTTAGATATTAGATATATTTTAATAAATAAATAAATAAAATTTATTAAAAAACAAAAATAAAAAATATTTTAAAAATACGCGTGTCAACCATGTGAAGATTTAGCCTGTTAAACAAGTCACTTTGGACTTTTGAATAATTTTATAGGTTTAGGAGATCTGAATGAATTTTTTTTTTTTAGTCATGGAATCCAACTGCATTATCCGGTCGACTTAGGGAGCCAATTCGACACGTTTTCTTAAATTTTATGTTATTTTTGTACAGTATGTTTCAAATATTTTGACAATGTGTTTGAAATATTGTATGTAGAGTTTTGTATAGTTTATTCGAAATATTTATTGCACATTTGAGTTTTTCTATTAATTGTTGAATAATTTTTTAATCTTTTGATTTTTGGGTCGATCATAGCATATAAGTCGATTAGTTTGGTCGGTTATGAAGGTAAAAAATTTCAATAGGTTTTTTGATCGGTCAGTTTTGTAATTGACAGATTATTTGCTCATCCCTATTTGACACTTGTGTCTTTTTTTTTTTTTTTTTTTTTTTTTTTTTTTTTTTTTTAAGTTTGAAATAAAATATTATTATAAATGTAATTTGGTTATTATTTATTTTTAATTTGCATATGTTCCTTGTTATTTTTATTTAGGTCTCCCACTTTGTAATTTACCATTTTATGGCAAATTATATCATGGACCATGATCCACTTTGTACAATGGATCATAGTTCATTATTATAATACTGTATTACTGTAGATTAATTTAAAAGTATCATTAATTATGGTTCATTATTATAATACTATAGATTCATTATAATAATATCGTAGGTTCATTAAGATGACATCAATTTGTATATTGTCATGTACACATATTATTCTTTATTTATTTTATTATAAATAAAATCAATGTTACAAAATGTATTATTAAATATCTTATTGAGATCTTTTAAGTTATGATCATATTAATATTTTTTGAAACTTAGTTGTTTATTGATGGACATAAATATTGATGAAATGAACTTTCTACACTGTGAAAATGAACCTCCAATATTATCATAATGAAACTATTTTAGATTTATCAATATTTTATTATGATGTAGTTGCATTGTTACTGTAAAGATAAACATTCAATATTGTAAAAATGAACTACTAATATTGTGAAAATAAACCTCCAATGTTTCATTAATGAATCTATTTAGGATCTATCATTATAATTTAGTTGCATTACAATTATGAAAATTAACAGTGATATTTTGAAAATGAACTTGTAGTATTGTAAAAATAAACCTGTTGTGTTTGCTTAATGAACTTATTTCAGTATAATGATGTATTTGCATTAGTATTGTAAAAATGATCTCACAGTATTTTGAAAATGAACTAGCAATATTTTGAAAATGACTTAATATTAATTGTATGTTAATTTAAAATATTAAAATAAGAATATCAAGGAATAAGGGTCAAATAGGCCGCTGAACTGCACACCAAAATGCAATTAGGCCATCGAACTCAAAAACAATGCAATTGAGTCCCTGAACAACACAAAATCATGCAATTAGGTCCAAAATGACATATTTACCTGAAATGCCGGTTACCAATTTTAAAAATAATTTTCAAATATATTTTTAAATAAAATAATTAATTAAAAAAAAAAACTAGAACTGCCGGAGACGATTCTTCGTCTCCATGCCGGAGACGAAGAGCTTCGTCTCCATGGCCAGAGACGAACCTTCGTCTCCATGGCTGGAGACGAAGCTCTTCGTCTCCATGGCTGGAGACGAAGCTCTTCGTCTCCGGCAGTTCTAAATTTTTTTTCTTTTTAAAATTATTTTATTTAAAATTATATATAATTTATTTTTAAAATCGTTAACCGCCACGTCAGCATAATTTCAGGTCAACAGGTCATTTTAGACCTAATTGCATGATTTTGTGTTATTTAGGGACTCAATTGCACTGTTTTTGAGTTCGATGGCCTAATTGCACTTTAGTGTGTAGTTCGGTGGCATATTTAATCCTTATTCCAAATATCAATATGCATGTCATTAAAAAGATCTTAATTTTGTTATAAATATTTCAATTAGTGGCCATTAATCTTGAGACTCTTCATTTGCCTTCTACTTAATATCTTGTTTATGATAAGTATGTGAAAGGTTGTAATGGTCCCTATAAATTGAGGGTGAAGGCTTAATGAAAAGATAGTCTTATGAAATTGTGTTCTATACATTGTGTTCTTCATCTCCCTTTTACTTATCTATTCTATATACTCATATACATACAATCACGAAGCAGTACCGTGCAAACATCACGCGAGAACTGAGCTAGTTGATAGGCCAAATTACAACACGTTATCAGCACGAGTCTCTATTGTAATCTCCGGTGAACGGTACTATTGGTTCATTTTCCCGTGTATTTTTGTTTTTTTTTTTAATCATATGCCATTGTTTATATATAAATATTATGTGTATATATGGCTATGAGTTTGGTTTGGAACCTTCAATTATTGTTTCTATAAAATGAGTGATTATTCTTCTGGTTTGTTAACAACTTTTGAGTGATGAACCCCTCATCAAGACATTGTTAAGAATTTGGGTAAATACATGAATTTGTAAATACATATTATTTTTATTTATTCTCTCAATTCTTGTATATGAGTTAGGCTCTATATGAACCACGAATGCATGGTGCTTTGAGATGGTAAATACATGTAGTTATATGCCAAATTGTATGTATATGTATCCATGTATGTTCTATGACTATGGATATCGAATGCATAATCGGTCCTTATTATATGTTTGCATCGGATTGCTGTGTTTGTATTAGAATGCTAAGAAGCATGTATGCATATTTATGTAAAAGATGTTTCTTCATCCATTGCTTGAACATGTATTCAAAATATTGATTTTTTTTCCAAGTTGTCATATTGCTTCCTAAAGTTGCATCAAATGATGATCTTGTAGATCATGCCTTTCATAGAAAATTGTGAATGATTTTTAATTAAGATTGTTAAAGTTTATTTTGTGGAAGCTTAAGAGTGAGTAAGACTTTAAAGTTTAATTGATGACTTGGGAGCATCAATTCGGTGTATTGGAGAATGAAACACCACTCGTTGCCTGTAGCGCGAGTTGATGCTATAAAACGAGTCGATGCTTGCTGCATCAATTCGGTGTTTTCGCACCGATTCGTGCCTTGTTGCTTGTAGCACGAGTTGATGATATAAACACGAGTCGATGCTTGTTGCATCAATTTGGTGTTTGCCTCACCAATTCGTGTTGCACCATTTCGGTTTTTGTGTATATTCGAAAGATCAATTTGTTTTCTGATTTTATCTTTTGACTTCTTCTCAGAAAGTTCATTTTGCATCTAGAAGATGTTAAATTCCTTATTTTTCTATAAACATGTGATATTATGAATGTATATGAGAACATATGATATATGTTTTGTAGATTACGTATTCAATTGTCAAATGTGAATTTATTGAACCCCCACTTATGAATGAAGCAATTGTTGGGTTCTAGATATTGAAATTTATTTGGCATCCAAAGAATTGAGCCAAGCTTTTGTTGCTAAGTCACAGAGCACCGATGTCCAGAAGGCACAAGCTCTCATTTTCATATGTCACCACTTGAACCACGATCTTAAAAATGAGTATCTGATTGAAAAAGAACCCCTTGAATTAATGGAAGTCCCTGAAGGACTATTCCGACCAAAAGTCATCAAATATTCTTCCCCAAGACACATTTTGACTAGTTTAATCTCATGTTTAATTTTGAGATTATAATGTAAGTCAGTGATTAACTATAATTCAGCTATGCACAAAATAGTCTCGCAACTGAAACTCTAAACAAGAAGTTTCAGATAAATATTTAATTGGAAAGACATTGCCAACTTTTCATGCGAGTAATTTGTACTCCAGCAGTAGTACAACACAAAATTATGAGCAGTATCCTAAGCTGATTTTAGCACTCCTTGTGGCTAAGAAACATAAATAGTTGTTGACGAAGAATCAAAATGCATGCCTGGTTGGGTTTGCACAGGTGCCTGAAGCACATCATATTACCTAGTTGAGTAACGTTATAAGGGGGAGTGGTCGAGATTATAACCAGTGTGGTATGAGTTTCGAGCTCAAAATAAGAAACAAAGTGATCAAGATATTCAAGGACGACCAAACTTATCGAGGCAAAATCTTAGCCAGAAGCATGTTTGCTAACAATGTGGGTCTGAAGGGCATTGATCCCTACGTGCCGCACACCAAAGCATTTGGTCATCAGAGAATAAACCTCATCTTGATGATTCTAGCTAATTTGCCTGAAGCAAATATTGCGAATTAAATGATGAGGTATTGATGAAGAAATGATTGGTGTCATGATAATAGCTAATTTCCCTGAAGCAAATATTGCGATAAATGATGATAATGAAATGATGAGGTATTGATGAAGAAAAGATTGGTGTCATGATAATGTTTTGAACAATGCATGAAAATATATTCATGGCCAAAAAAAGTTAGTTCATGCCTGAAGCATGAAGTATCCGAGTAGTTAGCTCATGCTTGAAGCATCTGAGAAGTTAGCTTATGCTTGAAGCATCCGAGAAGTTAGTTTATGCCTGAAGCATCCGAAAAGTTAATTCATGACCGCAATATTTGAAAAGTTAAGTTATTTTTGGACGCAAATTATTATGAGGGCAAAGTGATTTACTTTGCTGATTTTACTACTCGGATTAACTATTCGAAATTTACTATTCAGGAAGTTTACTTCTCATAGTTACTTCTCTTAATTTGCATGCTTATTTACTCAAATTTATTCTTATGCATGCAATCATGACTCTCGTATGCAATTGACTGGTTGCTAATTCAAAGTTGAATTGTTATTTGATCTACATATCCTATACCAATTCCGGAAGGATTGCTATTATCAAGAAATTATGATAATCATCTTTTGACTAAATTTAAGATGTCAAAATGTCGAATTCCTCTCCAAGTATGGCTTAGTGCAATTCTGTGTTATTTAAGGGGTGATGTACTATACCCTTTTATAAGAATGATCCTTGACTTATGTCATACATGATATGACTGATTTAGATGTTATTATTTTGAAAGATAAAAACAAATGATATCATATCAGTTTGCCCGAAGCAAACGAGGGAATGAATTATATCATATCAGTTTGCCCGAAGCAAATGAGGGAGCGAATTATATCATGTGAATTTGCACGAAGCAAACCAGTGAATGAAACTAATGGAAAGTTGAGGATAAAGATTTTTGAGAGATCTTGAAGATCTATTTTATTTGACAAGCTTCACAGCTTCCCTACGATTGTCGTGTACCCTTATAATATCATTTGATATGTATGCTTTCATATCTGATTATATATTTTCTTGTTGGGGACATCAGTTTTATTTTCTATTGTGGTTATCGCAATCTAACCTACTGCATATCATAATTATTCCCCCCTAGAACCTAGTACGTGGTATAAAACCAAGATTTCCCATCTGCGTTTTATTCACAGTGTGCAGTCTTTTTCCTATATCACCACCATAGCGTACCTTTGTGGGCATGTATATGTTGATTATAAACCTCCGTCTGTTATTTAAATCCTTAGAGCCCATGATAAGATATCAATATATAAATTAGGTACGCTGACTGCACACTTTATGAAGATCATTTCACGGCATTAGGGGGAGATAAGAGCTCAAATTTTATAGAATGCCGGGAAATTCTATGAATGATTGATCTTCAATATTTGAATCCACGTACTAGGTAGACTGAACTAGAAGTCAGAAGAAGTAAACTGAACTGGAAGTTCAGAAGATAATTAATCTGCCAATATATATATTGACCATAAAAAGAGTGACTAGGTCCTATATATCTTCCCCAACTTGGACCATATGTATATGCCAATGCTCCTTGACGCCAGAAGCGTAGAGACATGTTGGTATAATCCGCGGAAAGCTAAAACTAGTAGAAAATGGAATCACTCTTGAAATCGCTTAAAGAAGTATGTCCTGCAGATATTCGTCCAGAAGACATTAGTCCGGAAGGCGAAAAATCCCAGTAAAATTATAGGTGCACCCAAAATCATAATACTGGGGATGCGGAACGACCAGATAAAAATATCTTTGGGAAATGACTAGAGTCTGGTTGAATTAGAAATTGCCATTATTTTATATATATATGAGAGAAATTTATGAAAAATGTTATAGTTGTCGACAACACAATTGCCTTATAAATTGCTCTTAGTATATGAGAATCTGGATCCAGTGCTAGGCACCAGTAGTGTCTTGATTTTTTAATGTATAAAAGAGCAATTAAGGCATGTATAGCTCAGCTCGCTAAAACTGTATTCTCTTTATAACACGTACACCATTTAATGTTAACCCTGTAGGTTACAAATGGGTGTTTGTACGAAAGAGAAATACAAACAATATGGTGGTATGATATAAAGCGAGACTGGTAGCTTAAGGGTTTACGCAGAGACCCTGATTTGATTTTGATCAAATATTCTATCCCACAACATATGGCATTACGTTCCGCAAATTAACATTATTGGCAGTGAATTATAAATTTAAATATGCAGTTGATGAACGTCATGACCGCAAACTTATAGGTCATTAGACGCTAATATTTATTTGCAAATCCCTGATGGATTGAACACTTCTGAAATAAGGAAAGTGAAAATCGCAACGTGTACCATTAAACTACCAAGTCTTTGTATGACTTGAATATTATTGACTGAGTATTTTCCTCCCGAAGAAGGAATATGCGAATAATATGTACCATTATGTGTTCGTTAACGAATTGCTAATGGAGTTATTTATTTATCACCTCAGATCAGCCGATATTGATGTTTTAAATATCAATGAAACACATAGAGAGCTTGGTGATATCAGCTCATGCCGAAAGATGGAGTTTTGAAATTGATACTGCTAATTCTACGTAAGCAATATAGAATATCACGAGACCAATTAAAGCAAGTAAAATCTTTATTGATCACGGTAAAGGCCCTAAGTACAATCTACTTGGTTGCTCTGAGTACCGACTGACTGCGGTCGGGATTCTCTAACAACAACCTATCGATCGTTTAAAAGTCCCTTACGCTGTAGCTACTGTGGGTATTTATAGCCGCTATGCCGGGGACAGGATTCCAGCCGTTCGGCATGTCCTCCACGTAGCCACCACGTGTCATCCTCCCGGGTGCCCTGCCTGTCGATGTAAAGAGCCGCCACGTGTCCTTCGTCAGCTCTTTCGCCAAAGGGCTACCGCTCGGTGGTCGACACCGTCGCTCGGACAACTCCGGTCGGTCAACGACCGGGTTCTTCTCGTGGAGCCCGACCTGTTACCTGCAAAGACAAGGAGAAAGAGACAAAAGGCTCCTCGGTCGTGGTGAAGCTATGTCGGTCAGGATATTCCCTATCAAGAGCCCCCCAGCCCGGGCCTTTTTGATCAGTCGGGAAAAAACGGGACGGGATGAAGAAGCCCAACCGTCAGCCACCAAGCCGACCTGCCAGCTGTCATTCCCTCCTACGCCACGTGTCGGCCTCTGCCGGCCTCGGCGATCCCATCCGTCGCCTCGGATTCAGCGCGGGTCATGTCAGGCAAGTTGGCTCATTTCCCGCCTAAATGCCCTCCTATAAATAGGCCCTTGAGGCCCTCATTTGAACTTTCCTCACTCTTTTGCTTCAGTCGGTATCCTCTAAGAATCCCGAGCAGAGCATCTCAGCAAGGCGATCGAGCAACAAATTTCAAGCTTTCTCTCGCAAAGTTCCTTCATCCGGTAAGCTCTTCCCTCCTTCTCTTTACTTCACGCTTTCAACTATAGGTAGAACTGCTAGGTCAACTAACTGTCCCGGACGACTCAAGTCCTTTACTAACCCCGACCGACCGTTAGGTAGATCGAAATGACGGACTCGGACAGCCAAAACGCCTCGATCGCGGATTACGATGAGGAGGTCGAGCATATCAGCGACGAGGAAGTGGACATTATGTCCTACACTCCCGAAGCCAGCCCCCGAGCAACGCCAGCCCCCGATCGAGCCGTCGAGCATAACAGCGCATCAAGCTCCTCCGGGACGTCGAGCTCTAGCTCCAGCGGATCGGGGAGCCCTAGCGAAGAAGAGGAAGAGAGAACCACGTCAAGCGGGCGGGGTTCTCCGACCGAGGGCGTTAGGGAAACGCCTACCCGGGTGGTTGGGGACCACCCGGAAGCTGCTCCTCGAGGAGGTGACCGAGAAAATACCCCGAGCAGACCGAAGAAGACCCGGCCGGGCCGGCCACACCAGCCGTCGAGCTCGAATTCTTGAACAGCGAGAGTGTCGAGCAAGAGATGAGCCTGCTGACCAAAGGCGAAGCGGCTCGGATTGCTGAAATACTCCGGGGTCGGGTAGAATTCGACACGAGCCGGCAGCTGGGGAACGTGATTGACAGGCATCGGGGCAAGTGGATCGGGATGCATTACGACTCCCTAATGGCCCCGATTGCCATTCCCTTCCCGGCCCTCTTGACGGCCTTTCTAGCGTACTACCGGGTCGTTCCGGCTCAAATCTGCCCAAACGCACATCGGATCCTCGCCTGCTTCCCGCAGATATGCACTCGGCACGAGGCGAGTGCACGATGGAGTTGTTCAACTTCATCTACCAGATCAAGGTTCTCCCGGGCCGCTACGGGGGTGGGTTCCTGATGCTGCAATCCCGAGCGGATATGTGCTCCATCAAAGGCCTGCCCGGGAACAACAAGGGGTGGAAGAACAGAATTTTCTCCATCAAATACGACCCCTGGATCCTCCCGGTCGATCGCACTTGGAGCAGCCACTTCAGAAAGCAAGTGGTGCCGGTCGAGACGCAAGCGCTGAGGGACACGGTCAGCCGGATTTCGAGCGAGGTGCACGAATACACAATCTTCCGGACGGCTGAAAGTCTCGCAGCCGCCAAGCTCCCGCCCCCCACGTACGAGCTAAAGGAGAAGTACCTTCCCGTACCGATGGGCGTGACGGTCGCCAAGCCGTCGAAACGGAAGAAGAAAGGTTTAGCTCGAGCTGTTCCTCCCGACCTAGCTTCATTTCTTGACCTAACTAACTTAGCTTCTTTTATTGCAGCCATGGCAGAATTTGGTGATGAAGACACCGCCCTTCCCCGCCCGCCAAGATCTCCCTCGGCGGGAAGAAGAAGGCCAAGACCAAAGCAGCCGGGGAAAAGGAGATTCCCACTGCCCGACCCCTGAGTGCCTCGACCGTGTCGACGGGCGAGGGCTTCATCGTCGAGCAGCCTGACGTCTTGGTCACCCGGGTAGAGGTCGCCCGGGGCAAGGAGAAGGTCGCCGACCAGGGCGCGACCGAGGTGGGCAGCCTGAAGCGCCGCCGTGAGCAGCACAGCCCGAGCCATCCGGTCGGGCGAGAGAGGGAGTCTACGTCCGTGCTGGCACGGATCGGCAACGCCGCGCCAGCCCGAGTGGATCTGGGGAAGATGACCCCGACCCAGGTGGCTGAACGGATCGGCCACGACCTGGCTGAGGTGAGCTTTTCTCAACTAACAGCTTTCTTGCTAATATACTTTGATCGGGCTAACCCTGGATATCCTTTTGTACTGCAGATCTCCCGGGCGACCCAACTCCTTCAAGGTCAGGCTATGCTGGCCGAGGAAGCTGATCATCATAAGAAGACGGCCGCTCGTCGTCTGAAGGAGATCAAGGAGCTCCAGGCCGAGCTGGAGAAGGCGCAAAAGGCCCTGAAGAAGGGCGACGAGGAGCGGGTCCTCGCCGAGAAGGTCGCCAGTCGGGCGATTGGAGAGGCCAAAGAGCTGAAGGCTCAGCTCGAGAATCCGAGCGAGCTGGCGCGGGCAGCCTTCAAAGACAAGGACTCGGGCTCGGCCTTCCTTACAGCAGCCCGGGGAACAGAGATCGGGGAAGAGCTGATCGTCTCATTCGGTCGCTGGGGCTTTACGGCCGGGAAAAGGAAGATGCTGGAACGCGTCCGTTCCCGGTTGGAGCAGGCTCTAGACGGAGAAGACCTTCAGCTGGTCCTCTCGGTATTACCCCCGGACCTAGCCGATCCCGGTCCCTCTCCCTTCGCCCCAAAAGCCAAGGCGTCTGAAGCCGGGGCATCAACGGCGGCCACCCCGAGCGGAAAGGAACCGGCTGCCGGAGCTCGGGAGATGAAGAAGTAGAATAGGCTCCTTTCTTCTTCTTCTTTTTTGTAAAGGACCATTGATCGGGAGCCCGGTCCCGAATTGTATCGGGCAACTTTTTGTCTGTTAATAAAATTTGTTTTTGCTCAAACTCGTGTTATTCGTTCTTTCTTTTCGCACTTTTATCTTTAATCGCGTAAGTGCTGATCCTTAATGCTCGGCCTCGCGGCCTTGTGGCCGATCTTGCACTGGTTCGACCCACTCGACGCCCGACCTTACGACCTTATGGCCTGGTCGTGCGTTTGATATTACGACGTCAAATCCGGCCAACCGATCGGGTGTACCCGATCCCCGGGCCTTTGTCGATAAATTTTTGAAAACAAGCCTCTACGGTCGGGATGTAACGAGCGACGGGCCTGCGAAAAATTTTTGAAAACAAGCCTCTACGGTCGGGATGTAACCGAGCGACGGGCCTGCGAATACTTCCTTATCCCAGCCCCCACACTATTGTGCGCTCGAGGCACGAGTGGGTGCAATAGTGGACAGAAGTTGGACAGATCGGGGGATAATGCTGAGAGCTCCTGGCTTCCCCGATCAGTGGCATGACTTGGGTGTCCGCCAATGTGGAGCGCGTTTTGACCGGTCGATAGATTTCGCCCGGTTGGTGAATGTTGAACTGATCTGCATGTAACGAAGGTGAAAGAAAATAACCGATCGGGCCGCCGCATACAAACGGTCGGGCAATCATCGATCGTATATACATTAAACTTCCCCGCTCGCAGGCGGTTGAATTAATTTTACAACCATAAATTTACATAGAAATGACGACCGGGACTAACTCGCAGGTCAAGCCCCCACTTCGTCTAAAAAATACAAAAAATAGGCTAATGCCTAAAAAGAACGAGGTGCTCGGAATTCCAAGTCCCTTCGATTAGCCGACCAGTCGTTGTCTCTAGTCGGTATGTACCCGGCCGTATGACAGCATTGATGATGTACGGCCCTTCCCAGTTCTGAGCTAGCTTTCCGCCCTCTAGAGGTTGGCTGGCCTCCCTTCGTTGTAGAACGTAGTCTCCGACTTGAAAATAACGAGGGTTGACCCGAACATCTTTAGAACTCTTAACGCGCTTCTGATACTCGGCTATGCGTCGAGCGGCTAGCTCTCGTTTTTCCTCGACCCCATCAAGGTCCACGGCCATCGCGTGTTCGTTCTCTTCCGCGTTATAGGTTCTCTCTCGATCGGTCGGAATCCAGGCCTCAATCGGAAGTCGGGCCTCGGCTCCGTAAACCAGGGCGAAAGGGGTCTCCATAGTAGCTTCCCTCGGGGTCGTCCGATAAGTCCACAAAACATATGGCAACTCATCGGCCCAACTACGACCGGCCGAGTGTAACTTCTTTTTCAGACCTTCCAATATCGTCCGGTTAGCATTCTCCACTTGTCCATTTCCCTGTGGGTAAGCGACCGACGACCGGACGTGAGTCGTCCCGATCGTGGCCAAGAAATTCTGGAAATATTGGCTCACAAACTGGCGACCGTTGTCGCTAATGAGATGCACGGGTGCGCCAAAACGGGAAATGACATTGCGGCAAAGGAAGCGAGCACACTGCTGAGATGTGATCGTGGCTAAGGGCTCGGCTTCTATCCACTTGGAGAAGTAATCTATGGCGACGATCACGAATTTTCTCCGACCAGAGAGCTGAGGGAAGGGGCCCAAGATATCTACTCCCCACCTAGCGAAGGGAATTGCGGTCGTGACTGGCTGGTAGAACGTTGCCGGTCGGCCAGGCATCCGGGCGTACAGTTGGCACGTCTCACATTCCCGAGCTAACTTTTCACAGTCTAGCTGGAGGGACGGCCAATAGTACCCGATCAGCATGATACGACGGGCCAGGGATCGACCTCCCTGATGTGAGGAGCAGATTCCCGAGTGCAGCTCCTTCATGACTAACTCGGCCTCGAACGCGGTCAAGCAACGCATAAGGGGGCCTCCATACGATCGCCTATACAGACGACCGTCCAAGACTTGGAACCTTGGGGCTCTAAGCTTGGCCTTCCGAGCACGCTGCGGGTCGTCGGGGAGGCGATCGTGCTCGAGATACTCCTTCAGATCGGTGATCCAGCTGTCCTCCACCAGCTGAATTGGATTGACCGGCAGGCGATGGATACTGTGTCTGGGGATCACCAAGATCCGAGCTATCTTCGACATGTGCTCCGGGGCGTCTTGGGCCAGTTTAGATAAGATATCCGCATCGGCGTTATCCAACCGGGGTATGTGTCGGACGGTATACCCCCGGAACTGAGCGAGCTTTTCCATGGCAAGGTCTCGGTACAATTGCAAACGCTCACCATTGACTTCATAGTCCCGAGAACTTGCCCGACCACGAGCGCGGAATCTGTCTGAGCTCGAATGTATTCAGCCCCCAAGTCCCGAGCGCACTGCAAGCCGTTAACGAACGCTTCGTACTCGGCCTCGTTGTTGGTCGGGTGGAACTGATACATAAGAGCAAAATAGACTTTGAATCCTTCTGGGCTCGTGACCACTACTCCTCCTCCTGCCCCTTTTTTGCTACTCGACCCGTCTGTAGCCAGCAACCACCACTCAGCCTCGGGATCCGCAACCTCAGGAGGCCGGGTATCCCGGGCGGTGCACTCAACCAAGAAATCTGCAAGAGCTTGACCTTTAATGGCCGGTCTTGGTCGGTATTCGATCGCGTACTGGGTCAACATTAACGCCCATTTGACTAGGCGACCTGATGATGAAGCAGTTCGGAGGACTGGCCCGATCGGCTGATCGGTCAACACGCGAATTGCTCGACCCTGAAAGTAGGGAGCCAACTTCTTCGCGGCAATGTAAAGGGCGTAGACGACCTTCTCGAGCCGGGAGTATCGGAGCTCGGGACCATGTAGCGCGTGGCTCACATAGTACACCGGTCGCTGGACCCCTTCCGGATCGGTTCGGCACAACACTGCGCTTACTGCACGATCGGACACGGCGAGGTACACGTCTAGCTCTTCTCCGAGCTCGGGCTTTGAGAGCACGATCGGTGACATGAGATACTCCTTCAGTTCGTCAAAAGCCGCTCGGCATTCTTCGTCCCAGACGAATCCATTAACCTTCCGCAATACCTTGAAGAAAGGTAAAGCGCGCTCGGCTAGCTTGGAGAGGAACCGGCTGAGGGCTGCCAACCGACCGGTCAATTGCTGGACTTCCCGAACGGTGGAAGGTGGCTGCATGTCCAGAATCGCTTTTACTTTGGCCGGGTTAGGCTCGATTCCTCTCTTGGTCATCATATAGCCGAGGAACTTGCCGGTCTGAACCGCGAATGTACACTTGGTCGGGTTCAGCCGCAACTGGTACTTCCTCATGATCTGGAAGCACTCCCGAAGATCCCGAGTGTGGTCGGATCGGTCCCGACTCTTGACCAACATATCGTCGATGTAAGCTTCCATCGTTCGGCCCAGCAGATAAGTAAAGAGCATGTTGACCATCCTTTGGTAGGTCGCTCCTGCGTTTCGGAGGCCGAACGGCATCACTCGGTAACAATACAGCCCATCCGGGGTCACGAAGGCTGTCTTGCTCTCGTCTTCATGGTGCATCATGATATGATGGTATCCCTTAAAGGCATCCATGAAGCTCATTAACTCGGCCCCAGCCGTCTCGTCGACCATCTGATGAATGCTCGGTAGAGGATACGGGTCGAGCGGACAGGCTTTGTTGAGGTCCGTAAAGTCGATGCACATCCTCCATGCTGGGGGCTTAGGAACAAGAACGATATTTGCCACCCACTCAGGATAGACCACCGGACGGATGTGCTCGATCGCCGCCATCTTTTTGACTTCTTCTCTTACAAACTCGCGGCGATCGGAGGAGAGGTGTCGTGTTTTCTGCACGACCGGCTTAGCTGCGGGATCGACGGCCAATTTGTGACAAATGACCGACCGATCGATCCCGGGCATATCTTCGGGCCCCCATGCAAAAATATCGGCATACTCCCGGAGCACGGCCAGAACTTCCGCTCGGAGCTCGGGAGTGAGGGCTCGGCCAATCTTAATCTTCCTGTCAGGGCGGCCCTCGGACAGGGGAACTTCTTCTATCTCTTCGGAAGGCTCAGGCTGCTCCTTCCGTTCCTTAGCCTCCTCCTTGGCTATGGTGTTCACCCGGGAAGATGGACCGGAATCACGTCGATTAACCGCTCGGGTGTAACACTTCCGGGCGGATTGGACATCGCCACGGACCACGCCGACCCCGTTGGGGGTGGGGAATTTCATGCATAGGTGAGGCATAGAAATTATCCCACCGATCTTCATAATGGCGGGCCGGCCCAAGATAATGTTGTGGACGCAATGGAGGTTGACCACAACAAATTCCAGCTCCGTCTGGACCGACTTTGGAGGCGTGCCGATCTCGACCGGGAGCGTTATTTTTCCCTCGGGTAGATAAGAGCCCCGGTAAATCCTGACAGTGGTACACCGACCGGAGTCAGCTCCTTCCTGTCAAGGCCAAGCTTCTCAAACACGTCCAAGTATAGGACGTTCACGCTACTGCCCGTGTCAACCATAACCCTTTGGACATCCGTCCCCTTAACGTCAATCGTGACCACGAGCGCCTCCATGCCGTGATCACTGCTGGTAGGTTGGTCCTCGAGGGTGAAGGTTATGGGCTCCATCTTCTGCCTCTTCCCGGTCTCCCGGGAATCCACTACTGCGACCGGGCAATTTGTCCGTGGTCGGGAAGCATCTTCCAGCCCACCAAAGATGACGTGGATGGTAGGTTTTCCGGACGGGCGGCTACCGGACGGAGGGTCAGGGTCCGTCGGTCATCATGACGATCGTCCCTTCGATCGTCTCTTCGGTCCTGGCCCGACCGATCAGAGCAGTGATGAGATCGTCTGTGATCCCTCCGATCGGTATTTCTCTTGCTGTCTTCTCTCTTTCCCACACACTTGTCCAATTTTCCCAAATTGAGCAAATCTTCCAATAATTGGCGCAAGTGGGTACACTCCTCGGTGTCATGCCCGGCGCATCGATGGTAAGCACAATGCTTACTCTTGTCAGGGCCGTCTCGATCGGGATGGGGAAGTTTGATGAGATTGCAGGACTGGGCGTATTGCATGGCCTCCGCTGCGGATCGGTTCAAGGCCGTAAACTCGCCATGCCTGGTGCGAGGTCGGGGATTGTCATCTCCCGATCGATGTTCTGCCCGGCTGGCCGGTTTACGAGACGAAGAGCCGACCTCCTGCAAGCGCTTGACGGCATTCGCCTCACCTGCGTTGGCATAGTCAGTGACCCTTCGGAGGGCCTCCTCATAAGTGGTCGGGGGGTGGAGGATAAAATCCTGGTATAGATACCCCGCCCGGAGGGAGATGTGAAGCATGTGAGTGGCGGTCGCATCATCCATGGGCTCGACCTCCCCGACTGCTGCCTTCCACTTGATGAGGAAGTCGGTCAAGCTTTCCCCTTCGAGCTGCTTGGCCTTTTCGAGGTACATATAGGACTTCCTCACCACTTTGGAAGTAATGAACTTCCGTACAAACTTGATTGCCAGGGTCTCAAATTTGTCGATTGACCCCGGCTGCAGGGTTCGGAACCATTCTGCCGCCCGACCGGTGAGCGTTGAGTAGAAGGCCCTGCACATCACGGCGTCTGAAACGCCCTTCAGCATCATATTGCTGAAGAAATCATTCACGTGAGCCTCAGGATCTGTCCGACCGTCGTAACTCTTCTCTCCCGAGACCTTTAAGTCAAGCGGGTAAGGCTGAGCCATTACCGCTGCTGTGAAAGGCGTCTGGTGTAGGGTCGATCGGTCGGCCGGGGGTGCTGTAGGATACGCACTCCTGAGCTGCGCAACTTCCGCCTGGAGGTTGTAGAGCAATCCTCGGGTTTCGTTGAGCTCGGCGGCTTGAGCGGCTTGGGCTGTATCCCGAGCGCGTCGTCGTCGGTGAGATCTTGACCCGCTATATCCGGATGAAGCCTCGTGGCTAGCTTCCTGCATTTGTACGTCTTCTTGCCCGCGATTCGGGTCTTGGGGTCCCAAACGCTGGCGCATCTCCGGTCGAAGACGATCAAAAGCTACCGCTCGGGCAACTTCTTCAGGGTCCTCCGCTTGAATGGCCTGAGCTGGTGCCTCCATCGCATCAGCACCCCCCGACCCCAACCGCGAATGAGCCGAGCGTCGAGCCCGGGAAGTGGACTGACGCTGCGGCTCTACTTGTGCGGTCGGTTGTACTGGAGGGCGGCGGCTGGAGCTGCATAAGCTGGCGTATATGGTGGATAACCAACCGGGGAAGTGTAGCACATCGGTTGGCCTGGCCAATACCCGTACGGTGGAGGTGGGACCGGGTACGGATACTGGGCGGGATACATCATCGGCTGCTGCTGGTATGGTAGACCGGGTGGTGGGTATCCCGGTTGTATGTAATTCACGGGCTGCTGGGCGGCCGGGTATGCATTTGACGGATGCGGTGGTGAAAGGTTGAGGTTGAGGTCCATTGTCTGACCCTGCTGTTGGGTAGCATAGTGGTCGGAGGAGCTCGCCGCATCCGCCTGGTCGTCGGCGAAGTTGTTGTGTGCCCACGGATACATGTTGGTATGGTGATCGGGTGCTCGTCAAGACGTTGGTTTCTCGTACGGTTCCCCACAGACGGCGCCAAAATGATACTGCTAATTCTACGTAAGCAATATAGAATATCACGAGACCAATTAAAGCAAGTAAAATCTTTATTGATCACGGTAAAGGCCCTAAGTACAATCTACTTGGTTGCTCTGAGTACCGACTGACTGCGGTCGGGATTCTCTAACAACAACCTATCGATCGTCCAAAAGTCCCTTACGCTGTAGCTACTGTGGGTATTTATAGCCGCTATGCCGGGGACAGGATTCCAGCCGTTCAGCATGTCCTCCACGTAGCCACCACGTGTCATCCTCCCGGGTGCCCTGCCTGTCGATGTAAAGAGCCGCCACGTGTCCTTCGTCAGCTCTTTCGCCAAAGGGCTACCGCTCGGTGGTCGACACCGTCGCTCGGGCAACTCCGGTCGGTCAACGACCGGGTTCTTCTCGTGGAGCCCGACCTGTTACCTGCAAAGACAAGGAGAAAGAGACAAAAGGCTCCTCGGTCGTGGTGAAGCTATGTCGGTCGGGATATTCCCTACCAGAAATAAAAGACTTGGGAAACCCAAGTATTTTCTCGACGTGAAGATCGAGCTTTTCTTTGAAGATTTTTTATACACCAGTCAGCCTACTTGAAAAATGTCTTGAAGATGTTTTATATGGATAAGTATTATTTACTTATCACACTAACGGTTGTCCAATAATCTCTTGAAGTAGATAAATGACAATTTAGACTCGAAGATGATAATGAGGATATTTTGGGATTGGAAGTCCATTACTTGATATTTTTATTGGAGCACTATTATAGAACTAGAAGTTCTATAGTCGCATCAGGCCTGATATTGAATTTGCGATGAAATTGCTAGCAACGTTTAGTGCTCCCTCTACAATGAAATATTGAAATTGTGTTTAACATATCCTCCAGCATTTTCGAGGTATAAAGATTTTGACGTTTATGTGAGAAACCAACATGTGGTTTTGATGGCTACTTGGGTACTGACTCTTTTATTTGATCCCTATGATGCCAAGTCCCAATCTGGTTATGCTATATTTTTACCCCCAATGTCCCATATGAGGACAAATAAGATTGTGTTGCACAAGCAAGTAATAATTTTGTTAAGGAGAACCTTACAAAACATGTTGCACCTAAATCCTTCTACACACATGAACTCTAGAAGAGTTGTAAAATTCTTGTTGAGAATGTTTTCCCCACTGAACAATCTTGCAGATATGTTCACTAAGTCTCTGCCTACATCCACTTTTGAGTAATATGTTCATAAAATTGGGATGCGTGGGCTTAGAAGATTGTTATCTTCAGGGGGAGCGACAACCCCTAATTGCACTGGAATGGACAATCTAGAAGGCTTTTGAAATCCTGAAGATTATGCTCTGAAAGCATATGGTTGTACTCTTTTTTCCCTAGCTAAGTTTTTCCCCACAGGGTTTTCTTAGGCTAAGGTTTTTAATGAGGCAATCGATGTTGGTGCACTTGAGTGGATAGTCCTGAAGGCCCTTGAAATCTTGAAGATTATGCCCGGAAGGCTTATGGTTGTACTCTTTTCCTTAGCTAAGTTTTTTTTCCCACTGGGTTTTCTTAGGCTAAGGTTTTTAATGAGGCAACCGGTGCAATACAATGATTTAATATACTTCGTGTACTCTTTTCCTCGTCTAGTTTTTCCCACTGGGTTTTCTGGCGAGGTTTTTAACGAGGCATGAGTATAGTTATTTAATGGCCAAGGGGGAGTGTTATAAATATTTCAATTAGTGGCCATTAATCTTGAGACTCTTCATTTGCCTTCTACTTAATATCTTGTTTATGATAAGTATGTGAAAGGTTGTAATGGTCCCTATAAATTGAGGGTGAAGGCTTAATGAAAAGATAGTCTTATGAAATTGTGTTCTATACATTGTGTTCTTCATCTCCCTTTTACTTATCTATTCTATATACTCATATACATACAATCACGAAGCAGTACCGTGCAAACATCACGCGAGAACTGAGCTAGTTGATAGGCCAAATTACAACAAATTTGATATTTTCAATGATACATTTTATATAAATTAATTTTATTTGTATGAAAAGATAAAAAAAAAAAAACAAAAAAACGTAGACAACAATCTAGCTACCATGGACATAGAAGCTTGACGGAGAAGCCCATCCGCGAGAAGACAATAGTTTCTCTTTAAATTTTTAAATAGGGTTCTACGTAATATGTCATGTAAGCAATGTTGACCCGTTATCTTTTGGTAACCTAACAATTCTAAAGGTATAATTAGATTTTTTTTTTTAAAGTTCAATGATCTAATTACACTTTGTATATAGTTAGAGGGCTTATTTGACTCTTATCCCATAATAAATTGATGTGTTTTGTTACAATTTTTAAAATTTTAAGAATCTAATTACTTTTTCTTGCGGGTCTATTTGATTATTTTAACAAAAAAATAAATAAAAGAAATGTTGTTATGAAACATAAGGAAAATGTGGATGTCCTGATCTTGCTCTAGAAGGAGCAAGTCTGATCTTGCTTTAAAGAAAGAGCACAGACACAAGAAGGAGAAAGAAGGAAGAGCAGGAGCACAATACTCAAGCATGACAAAGCAAAGCTACATGTTGAGTAACCAACTAGACTAGCTTCAACATCTCTTCATATTATGCAAATTATATATTTGTTTATTCCTAATCCTGATAGTATAAATACCCCTTCACTCCTTGTATCAAAACACATCAGAAGCAATATATGAAAGCTAACAATTCTCTCTTCCTCTCACTGAGCTAATATAGCTACTATTCTATTGCATCTTACTAATAATAATAATATTACTATTATTATTATATTCACAACACGTTATCCGCACGAGGTCTCGGGTGCAACTATTACATAGGTAATCTTTCTTTATAAAATTATAATATTTTATTCAATATTACAAATATGTCAAACCTTACAAATCTTGAATTCGTGGGACTTGATATATCCGGGAAAAATTACCTATCATGGGTACTGGATGCTGAGATGCATCTAAATGCAAAAGGTCTTGGTGAAACTATAAAAGAAAATAGTGATGCTTCGATGCAAGATCGAGCAAAGGCAATGATTTTCATTCGCCATCACCTTGACCAAGGGTTAAAAGATGAATATCTTACTGTGAAAGAACCCTTTCAACTCTGGAAAGATCTGAAAGAAAGATATGATCACCAGAAAACAGTAATTCTTCCAAAAGCCCGTTATGATTGGCTTCACTTGCGATTGCAAGATTTCAAAACTGTGAGCAAATATAACTCTGTTATGTTCAAAATTAGCTCTCAGTTGTTGTTATGTGGATAAAGAATTACTGATGAAGATATGCTTGAAAAAACATTCTCCACATTTCATGCATCAAATATGGTGCTGCAACAGCAATATAGAGAGAAAGGTTTTACCAAATACTCTCAATTGATTTCATGCCTCCGGGTGGCTGAACAAAATAATGAGTTGTTGTTGAAAAACCACGAGTCACGCCCTACTGGCTCAAACCCATTCCCTGAAGTGAATGGGGTATCATTGTATAATGAAAATACAAAGGGCAGTGGTCGTGGCCATGGACGCGGTCGTCGTCATGAAAAATACCGTGGTAAAAATCCCGGTCGTGGTCAAAATCGTTATGGTGGTCAAAACTTCAAAAATAAAAGTTACCACCGAAAAGGAGAAAGTGCTGGTGCAAAATACGATAAGGAAAAGCGTGAAAATTATCCCAAGAATGAGAGTATATGTTATCGTTGTGGCAAGACTGGCCATTGGGAACGCGCTTGTCGTACATCAAAGCACTTTGTGGATCTCTATCAAGCTTCCCTGAAAGGAAAAGATCAAAATATAGAGTCCAACAATGTTTTCATGGATAACGATTTTGATATCACACAGTTGAATGTGGAAGATTTCATTGAGCCAGTTGAACATCAAGACTGATGTTTTTATCTTGGAGATCAGTTAGATCTTTCTTGCTATCCTTGTAATATTTCTAATAAATGTTATTTCCTTGTTTTGTACTTGCTTGAAGAAACAAGATGAATACATCATCACTTGTTATTAAATCCAGTGCAAATGAAGAAGATGTATGTATTGTGGATTGTGCAACCACACATACAATTCTCAAAAGAGAAAAATATTTTTGCCTCTTGAAAAGAAATGAGGCATATGTCACTACAATATGTGGTAGTGCAAAAATGATTGAAGGCTCTGGAAAAGCCAATATATTATTGCCTGGAGGAACAAAATTGATGATTGATAATGCATTGTTCTCTCAAAAGTCTCAAAGAAATTTGTTGAGCTTTAAAGATATTCGAAAAAATGAATATCCACAACAAAAACAGATGATATGCCATTCAAATGTTTCATGGAAGTATTAAATATATCAAATTTTATAATTTCACCATCAAACTCCACTGTTAATGTACCATCATGCACATCAATTTTCGATTTAGTTGTTTTTAGAAATGGTCTTCCCAACAATATTAGTGTTGAATCATAAGAATTATTATCTTCTTCCATATCAACTACATAAAAATCAGCAGGAAAAACTAAACCTTGCACTTGTACTAAAATATCTTCCAAAACACCTCTAGGATACACATTAGATCTATCAGCAAGTTGAAGAATTATACCCGTTTCTTTTAATGGACCAACATTCATAGATGAATAAACAGATAAATGCATCACATTAATTGAAGCTCCTAGATCTAACATTGCTCTTTGAATATTAATATTACCTATCTTGCAAGGGATAGCAAACATACCTGAGTCTTTACACTTGGGAGGTAATTTTTTCTGAAGGATAGCTGAAACACTTTCCCCCATACTTACCATTTCATTGCCTTTCAACTTTCTTTTATTTGTGTACAACTCTTTGAGAAATTTAGCATATCGAGGAATTTGTTTAATAACATCAAGTAAAGGAATATTTACCTCAACTTTTCGGGAGGTTTCAAGAATTTCTTTCTCTTCTTCATTCTTTTTAGATTTAGCCAATCTACTAGGAAAAGGTGGAGGAATTACCAAAGACTTCGGGAGCTCCCCAATAAGATTTTGGTCATTTTGAGGCTGAGAGACTTCTTTTTCAGTTTCCTCATCTTGGTTGGGTGTTTTTCTTACTTGAGTATGTTATTTCAACTCTTTTCCACTTCTCAATGTAATTGCACTTACATTTTGCTTTGGGTTCACAACAGTTTGTGACGGCAATTTACCTTGAGACTCCAATCTACTCACGGTAGATGCAAGCTGGCTCATTTGACTTTCTAAGTGTTGAATACTTGTTCTTGTTTCTTGCTGAAATTGTTGTGTGTTAGTAGCAAGTGACTTAACAATATCTTCCAACGACGTACCTGAATTAGAAGATGATTGTTGTCAGGATGAAGGTTGTTGTTGTGGAACATGCTGATATTGTTGAAATTGTGGGCGTGCTTTATAGCTAAAATTAGGATGATCCCTCCTCCATCCGGGGTTGTATGTATTTGAGTAGGGATCATAATTTCTTTGTGGTTGTCCCGGAAATCCTCCAACTGCATTGACATCCTCACAAGAGTTGTATTGAAGCGTCGGGCACATGTCAGTTGGATGGCCAGTAACAGCACAAATTCCACAAGCTTTTACTTGTTGCACATTTCTTACAACTAATTGTTGAACAAGAGTAGTTAATTGAGATAATTTATTGTCAAGGGAAGAAATATTTACCTCATTCACTCTTCTTGGAGATGTGTCTTGTCTACATCCAAATTGTTGTGAATTAGCAGCCATGATGGATATCAAATCTCTAGCTTCACGAGGAGTTTTGTTCACTATAGCACCTCCACTAGCTGCATCCATCATATTTCTTTCCATGAGCAGCAATCCTTCATAGAAGTATTGAATAAGGAGTTGTTCAGAAACTCCATGTTGGGGGCAACTTGCACACAGTTGCTTGAAGCGTTCCCAGTATTCGTGGAGGGTCTCTACGTCTCTTTGCTTAATGCCACATATTTCTCTTCTAATGCTAGCTGCTCGTGAAGCTGGAAAAAACTTTTCAAGAAATAGTGTTACCATATCCGCCCATGTGGTTATTGTGCTAGGAGGGAGGTAAAATAACCAATCCTTTGCTTTCTCGGCTAATGAAAATGGGAAAGCACGCAATTTAATTTGCTCCTCCGTCACTCCTTGTGGTTTGAAGCTCGAACACACCACATGGAACTCCTTTAGGTGCTTATGTGGATCTTCATTTTCAAGTCCACGAAAAGTTGGAAGTAATTGAATCAAATCTGACCTTAATTCAAAACCAACCTCTAATGCAGGATGTTGAATACAAAGTAGTTGTTGATTCACATTTGGTGCCGAAAGCTCCCGCAAGGTCCTTTGTTCTTCGGCCATTGCTTGCTCTACTTCGGGATTGCAACAAGAGGCAGTTGATTCAGTTGTGGTATTTGATTGAAGGGATGTTGATGACAGGCCTTGATTTTTGCGCAATTTAGTTTCTTTTCTCAACCTTTTAGCAGTCTTCTCGATCTCAGGATCGTATTGCAACTGGCCTGTACGAGAAGAACGCTGCATAAAAAAAATCTATTTGACACTAATCCCCGGCAACGGCGCCAAAAATTTGATGGGTGTCGAAACCAACAAATAATAAATTACTTACTCTAAAATTTGCAACAGTGATGAGTAAGGTAGTTTCCCTAGAGATTGGTTCGATTTAATTTTAAGCCAAGATTAAATTAAGAATTGAATGATAATTCAAGTTCAAAATGCAATAATAAAATAGCGAAGAATATTTAGTATCAAATAAAATGAATCAATAGAAAACTAGTATCCAACCCAAGGCATAATATCAATTCAATTCTAACAAGACAAATCATTGATTTCCCAAAAATAATTACTTTACTCTTTACCAAATTGGTTATGGTTATTAACAAGCTCTAATAACCTATCGTTCCTTACTTTGTCGGTAATCAAAACAAGCTCTTTGATTACTTCCCTAGCTAATAAACAATCCTAAACATGCTCTTAGAATTTAATTTACTAACAGCATTAAAGAATTAGAAAGATTACCAATTCTAGCCAACAAACTCAAAAGCATGGTTCATTTAAGCTAGACTATATATCTCCATAACACAAACCGAAAATCCATACATAATCAAATTGTGTTATTTGCTACTAGCTTTAGAACACTTAAACAATTACGGATTCAAAGTTCTAAATAGCAGTTTAATACTTTGACAATTGGACAAAGGGCCCTTTTGCAACAATTAATCAAGCAATAATTAAAACTCATATAATAGGAGATATATAAATAATAAAGTGCAGAGAATGAAATTAAGCTAAATAAATCTCACTAGTCTTGTAGAATCAAACTTCAATAATCCTTGAGTTGGAAAATTCGAACTCAGCAGTACATTGCAGGGAGTGTTAACAAAGTAAATAAAATTGTTCTATCAAAAACTGACTTCCCTCTACTGAAAAATTCAACCCTATTTATACTAGTTCAGGATCCCTAATCAACTCAAAATAACTCTAATTTCCCTAACATCCACAAAATAATTTAATTTCTTTAACCACACAAAATCTAGAAAATAAATAATACTTATTTTTCTAACCAAAGAAAATTAGCAGAGCATGCTCCAAATACTCTCTGCTTCAATCGGCAAAACCGCGTCAACTCCATCGCCAATTTACTCGTTCATCGCAGCAGTTCGAAGTCGCTGAAACCACATCCTTCAAGCAGCTCACGGGATGAAGCGCACAGATGGAGTCTTCGCCGCAAACTTCGCTGTAATTTTCGAACGCTAACTGGGTCGTAGAAAAGTCTTCGTTGCAGTTTCGTCGTTGGAGTCGTACGTAGAAGAAGAAGTCCTCACCTGCTGGCCTCTGCTTAATTCAACGTGAGATCACAAGAAAAATAATAAAAAGACTAATTAAAGTTAAATGAGACTTGGGCTTCATAATTATTTAAAATAGTTAAATCATTGGTTTGGGCCAAATAAATCAACCAACAAAATCGAACCCTTATTTATTATGAAAAATCCTAATGACCCAAAAATATTTACTAAGCCTAATTATTTAACTTATTATTATATTAGTACAAAATATAAATAATGTTCAAAATAAATATAATACTAAATAAATAAAACTAATTTATTATAAAAACTAATCTAAATTAAAGATATAAATTGTACTTATCAGCGGCGCTAATTCAAATTAGGCCGACAAGTTATCATAAGTATTCTCCATTGCAATTAGCCTTTGGTCAGGAACCTAATGTTTCTCATTTGATAACATTTGGTTGTGCAGTATATGTCTCTATTGCTCCACCACAACGGACTAAAATGGGTCCTCAAAGGAGATTGGGAATATACGTTGGCTATGAATCTCCCTCGATAATTAAATATCTTGAGCTATTAACGGGAGATATGTTTATTGCAAGATTTGCAGATTGCCATTTTGATGAAGCATCCTTTCCAACATTGAAAGGAGAAAATAAAATTGTGGAGACGAAATTGACTTGGAATACTCCATCATTGCTTCATCTAGATCCTATAACTCAACAATGTGAACAAGAAGTTCTAAGGATAATTCATTTGTGCGTGAATTGGCAAATAAACTGCCAGACGCATTTGTTGACCCGAAAAGGGTAACAAAATCTTATATCCCAGCAGCTAATGTTCCTGCTAGTATTGACATTCCAAAAGATCAAACTGAGAATGAATCTCAAGTACGCTTAAAGCGTGGAAGACCTATTGATTCGAAGGTTAAAAATTCTCGAAAAAGAAAGGTCAATACAAAGAATGATCTTTGTGAGAAAAATGAGAAAACTCATAAAAATGAGTTTGAAAGGAATGAAATTCCTAAAGAGATTCATTCGCCAGAAATTGAGAAAAATGAAGAGATCTTGATGAATTATACTAATGCTGAAGATATATGCAATAGAAATGAAGTCATTGTGAATGATTGTTTTGCATATAATGTAGCATTGAGTATCATGAATGATGATATGGATCATGAACCAAGATCCATTCATGAATGTCAAAATAGGGACAATTGGCCTAAATGGAAAGAAGCAATTCAAGCATAATTGAATTCGCTTGAAAAATGAAAAGTGTTTGGCCCAATCGTCCGAACACCTAAAGAGGTAAAAGCTGTGGGGTACAAATGGGTCTTTGTAAGAAAAATAAATGAGAACAATGAGGTTACGAGGTATAAAGCAAGACTCGTAGCTCAAGGATTCTCTCAAAGACCAGGTATCGATTATAATGAAACATATTCACATGTTGTGGATGTTGTAACATTATGATACCTCATTAGCCTAACTGTGCTTGAAAGGCTAAAAATGTAACTAATGGATGTTGTAACAACCTACCTGTATGGGTCACTTGATAGTGACATTTACATGAAAGTCCCTGAAGGACTGAAAATGCCTGAAAGGCATAAAACAAGCCCTCGAGAACTTTACTCGATAAAGTTACAAAGGTCTTTATATGGACTAAAACAATCAGGGCGCATGTGGTATAACAGACTCAGTGAATATTTATTGAAAGAAGGTTATACCAATGATCAAATATGTCCATGTGTTTTTATAAAAAGATCTGGACATGGATTTGTCATAATCGCTGTTTATGTTGATGATATGAATATCATCGGGACTCCTGAGGAAATTTTGTCTTGGTTTACAGATTGAACATTTGAATAAAGGTATCTTTGTTCATCAATCAAATTATACCAAGAACGTTCTTCAAAGATTTTATATGGACAAGGCACATTCATTGAGTAACCCAATGGTGGTTCGAACTCTTGATTTGAAATAGGATCCTTATGACCTCGGGAGGATAATGAAAAAATCCTTGGTTCGGAAGTGTCATATCTTAGTGCAATAGGCGCACTAATGTACCTTGCTAACAACACAAGGCTTGCATTTTCTGTTAATCTGTTGGCAAGGTATAGTTCTTGTCCAACAAGAAGGCACTGGAATGGCATCAAACATATATTTCGCTACCTCCAAGGAACAATTGATTTGGAATTATTTTATACAAAAGATTCCAAATGGGACTTGGTTGGTTATGCAGATGCCGGGTACCTTTCGGATCCGCATAAAGTGCGATCCCAAACTGGTTATTTGTTTATAAGTGCAGGTGCTGCTATATCTTGGCGTTCTACTAAGCATACCATTGTTACCACTTCTTCAAATCATGCTGAGCTAATTGCTATTCATGAAGCAAGCCGAGAATGCGTATGGCTTAAATCAATTACTCGATATATTAGAGGGGCATGTGGTCTACCAGTGGATGATACTCCAACAACAATATATGAAGATAATGCAGCATGTATCGCTTAATTAAAGGAGGGATACATCAAGGGAGACAGAGTAAAGCACATTTCACCAAAATTCTTCTTCACTCATGACCTCCAGAAGAAAGGTGAAATCATTATTCAACAGATTCGTTCAAGTGAGAACTTAGCAGATCTATTCACCAAAGCATTACCTACGACTACATTCAAGAAACTAGTTCGTGGAATTGGTATGCGTCATCTTAAAGATCTTCAAGATGTCTTCATCAGGGGAGCATATTATTGTACTCTTTTTCCCTTGACCAAAGTTTTTTTTCCCACTGGGTTTTTCTTTGGTAAGGTTTTTAACGAGGCAATAAAGTGTTCCTCCTTTGGACATCCAAGGGGCAGTGTTATGAAACATAAACATAAGGAAAATGTGGATGTCCTGATCTTGCTCTAGAAGGAGCAAGCTAAGTCTGATCTTGCTTTAAAGAAAGTGCAAAGACACAAGAAGGACGAGTAGGAGCACAAACATAAGAAGGACGAGTAGGAGCACAAACAAGAAAGAATGTTCTTGCTCCTGAAGAGCACAATACTCAAGTAAAAAATGTAACTATCATAAGAAGGAAGAGCAGGAGCACAAACAAGAAGGAATGTGCTACATGCTGAGTAACCAACTAAACTAACTTCAACATCTATCCATACTATGCCAATTATATATTTGATTATTCCTAACCCTAATAGTATAAATACCCCCTTCACTCCTTGTATCAAAACACATCAAGAAGCAATATATGAAAGCTAGCAATTCTCTCTTCCTCTCAGTGAACTAATATAGCTACTATTCTATTGCATCTTACTAATAATAATAATATTATTATATTCACAACAAATGTTACGAACTACCGCTTCTCACATAATATAAATGATATATATGCTGCAGATTGCGGAGCATAACTATTCTGTAAACTTGGTGAGAGTGCCACTTCATCTGCTACCTTCAACAGCAGCTTCCATAGTTGAACCTCGATCTCTGATGTTCTAAACCAAAAATGCTATTTCAGTTTCATGTTGAATGGCCAGAAAGAATGCTTTGTTTCTCAAAGAAATCGTCACCGCCAATATTTTCTACGAGAACTCGACGCTCTTGGCAGAGCTCTTGGGTTCTTGCATCAGTACCAGATCATCATTGGGCGTGCGTTCAGTGCACGGGAGGGTCCTGAAGAATCATTTCAGCCGCGAGGTCTTCATCAACAACCGGCTCATAGATGCGTATGGGAAATGTTGGCGGTTACTAGACGCCCGGAAGGTGTTTGATCAAATGCGTGACAAGAACACCTTTACTTGGAACTCGATGATCAATGCATTTACAGCATCTGGACTACTTGATGAGGCTGAGGAGCTGTTTTCCTCGATGCTGGAGCCTGATCAGTGCTCATGGAACTTGATGGTTTCGAGCTTTGCTCAGTGTGAAATGTTTGATATATCCATGGAATATTTTGTGAGAATGCACAGGGAGGACTTTCTGTTGAATGAGTACTCTTATGGCAGCGCACTTAGTGCTTGTGCTGGACTTAGGGACTTGACAATGGGTACTCAAATTCATGGTTCTGTGGCCAAGTCAAAATACTCATATGATGTTTACATGGGATCTGCACTTATTGATATGTACTCAAAATGTGGAAATGTGGAGTGTGCTCAGAAGGTTTTTGATGATATGAGGGACCGCAATGTGGTCTCATGGAATAGTTTGATCACATGTTATGAGCAAAACGGGCCTGCTAGCAGAGCCCTTGAGATTTTTGTTATGATGATGCACTCTGGGTTTGAACCAGATGAGATGACCTTAGCAAGTGCCATAAGTGCTTGTGCGAGCTTGGCCTTAGTTAGAGAGGGCCGTGAAGTTCATGGCCGAGTTATGAAGTGTCATAAGTTTAGAGGTGACCTTATCATAAGCAATGCTTTGGTGGATATGTATGCAAAGTGTGGCAGGGTTTATGAGGCAAGACAAATCTTTGATAGGATGCCTGTAAGGAGTGTGGTCTCTCATACCTCTATGGTAAGTGGTTTTGCAAGGGCTGCAAGTGTGAAGGCCGCTAGAGAAATGTTTACTGGGATGATGGAAAAGAATGTGGTGTCTTGGAATGCCCTTATTGCTGGATACACCCAAAATGGGGAAAATGAGGAGGCACTGGAGCTCTTTCTTATGTTAAAACGGGAGTCAGTTTGGCCAACTCATTATACCTTTGGGAACCTTCTAAATGCATGCTCAAATCTGTCTGATCTGAGGCTTGGCAGGCAAGCTCATGCCCATGTTTTGAAACACGGTTTTCGATTCCAGCATGGACCAGAGCCCGATGTTTTTGTGGGGAATGCGCTAATAGATATGTATATGAAGTGCGGGTCAGTTGCAGATGGTAGACAGGTTTTCAAAAATATGATTGACCGAGATTGGGTTTCCTGGAATGCAATAATAGTAGGGCTTGCCCAAAATGGGCAAGCAATCGAAGCTCTTGAAATGTTCAAGGATATGCTGATAGCCGGGGAGAAGCCAGATCATGTTAGTATGATTGGAGTTCTTTGTGCATGTAGCCATGCGGGGCTAGTTGAGGAGGGACGCCAATATTTTTATTCTATGAGGGAATATGATTTGGAACCTTTGAAAGACCATTACACATGCATGGTGGATATACTTGGTAGAGCTGGTTGCCTAGACGAAGCAAGGAATTTGATAGAATCAATGCCAATGTCCCCCGATGGTGTTGTATGGGGATCTTTGCTTTCTGCTTGTAAAACTCATGGTGATATGGAGTTGGGTAAGCATGTAGCCGAGAAACTTTTGGAGGTTGATCCTGAAAACTCGGGTCCTTACGTCCTTCTCTCAAACATGTATGCTGAGGTCGGGCGCTGGAAAGATGTTGCAAGAGTACGTAAACTAATGAGACATCGCGGTGTTGTTAAGCAGCCCGGTTGCAGTTGGATCGAAATAGAGAGCCAGGTTCATGTATTCATGGTTAAAGATAGAAGGCATCCACAGAAGGAGGAAATACATCTTTGGTTGAAAAGTCTGACAAGATCGATGAGGCTCTTTGGATTTGAAGATGATTTGGATGGTGATGAGTTGAACAGATGTAAGGAATTGGGTATGGGTCGTTACCATTTTGTAGGTTGATGTAAAGATGAGAAATCATTAGTGTTTCAATTTATTATTATTGAAATTTGTCTAATTTGAGAGATGGAGGTCAGCTATCTCTCAGCCCAGAAGGCAACCAAAAATGTGAGAAAGCTGCAGTTAGCCATTACAATCAAGTAACTTTTATTATTCTTCGATATTGCCTAGAATGCTGGAACTCTGAGGATCCGAAGAAAACAAACTCTATTTACTAGACAGGTGATGGGGATATGAGCAGTGTTAGATTTTTTGATATAGGATGATGATGAGCTTGATTCATTGCGGTGAATTTTCATTTGGTAAATCTGTTCAAGTATATAAAGATCCCTGGCTGCCTGATCCTATGGTGCAATTTGAGCCTCAACAGGAATTAGGGGACATGCAAGTATGCAACTGCCATTGCTTTTTCTCTCTCTAGCGGGTCCCACAAAAAACCAAGGTCTTGCAGGGAGACCTTGTCATTTTCTCTCATGTCTTCTCTCTCTTACACATGGCATTGAAACCTGCAAAAACGAACTAATGTAGATGCCCTAAGCCTTTTGCAGGTAGTATGTTTAACTATTCAATAAATCCGTTTAAGACTAAACCATTGTACCTAGAATTCTTAGTGAAATTGAACGACTTTAGTTGAGAGGTCTGTAACTAGTAGGGCTGAGCATAAGACGGACCGGGTTCACGATTGGATACCCCGAGCGAATTTCAATTTTCATTTTGGAGGTCTTATTCATTTAATTTTAAACTCAAAACCGTCGGATATATGGCCGAACTAATCCGGTTAATCCGCCGGATAGTTCGATTTTACAAAAATAAAAATGTAACTTGAAAATTCTTAAATTTACTTAATTAAAATCACCTTTTTTAATACATTTTTCACAAGACATAGCCTATTACACATTTACATTCATACAAAATTACACAAAATCACAAATTCAAACTTCAAAATTAAACTTAAACACTTAACTACTTAAATTCAAGTCCAAAACAAAATTACACAGATTAGACTTTACAACCGTTAGAACTTAGAATTTACACTTCAAACTTCAAAGCATACAAGTTTATCGACTGTCAAACTTAGAACTTAGAATATACAATTCAAAGCATGAATATAATGTTTTTAGAATTCAGACAACATCATTCTCCAACAACAACAATCACTCCAATCAGTCAGCACAATCCACATGACCACAAGATGACAAGAATACCACTAATACCATATTACCAGCATCAAATATGAAATATATCCTAATATTGAATATTTTATTCTTCTTTCTGATAAGTGATAACATTAAAATTTGATAAGTTCAAAACATTGAAACATTGATAATTTGATACATTGGAACAATTGATTGAATTGAACATGATAAAGAGTGCTCATATTACTTTTTTTTTTTTTTTACTTTTTTTTTTCTATATCAAGTTAGGACTGGGCGCAAATTGCTCAATGAGTATGACATACACACCACACTACATAGGCAACATACCAAACTCAATTCCATATATTCAGATAACATGGTGGAAGCATCATCATTGCACAAGAATAAGGTTAATAAATAAACTAAATAAGAGAGATAGAGACAAGAAGTGAAGTCATATACATTACCGGTCACCATTCAATGATAAAGGGGCCAAAGGCAAAAATCACCTACTGATACCTGAGCTCAATGACAACAACATTTAAAATGTTACCAAGCCATGAGAACTTTTTAGTTCCCAGCCAAGGAATCAGGGACTAAGGGACTAAGGGACAGAGGGAGCAGAAAACGAATCAGATAATGTAATAGAGGGAGCATATTTGTCAGATTGTTCAGGAACATACTGGACAGGAAAATTGACAACATAATCTTGAAACAACTCCTTAAGGTCAGCAATAACCTTCTCAAACAATGATTTACCCGTATCCTCACCATATAACTGGTTAAACTGAATGGGTATGCATTTTATTTTGTCCATCGGGTCTACGATATTTGCATAGAAAATAAGAAAGTTCATTTTTTCAGGATCACCCCAATACTTATTAAACTTTACCCTTTAAATGAAATGTCATGATCTTCATACACTTCAAAGACTTTATGAAATAAGAATGCAGTATGTAGCACCATATATGTGGAGTTTCACCTTGTAGGAACATTAAGACACAAAGAATTCTTAGCTTCCACCCCAATTAGATCAGCTAGTTCCTTAAACTTTTGTAGCCTAGCAAGTGAGCTCCTCACATACCTAACATCATCCCTCACTTTTTTAACAGCACTGTCACAGTCTTTCAACCCATCCTATACCACCAAGTTAAAGATGCGAGCAATGCACCCCATGTGCAAATACTTACACCTAACAGTAGTACAACCCCAAGACAACAACTTCTTCTTCAAGAATCCTAGGGCATTATCATTGTTTGAAGCATTATCAACTGTCACACTGAAAACTAATTTGAGACCCTAGTCCAAAAGGCAACTTTCTAAAGCCTTTACAATACTTTCCCCCCTTGTGTGAATAGATAGGAACAAATGAAATTATTTTCTTTTGGAGTTTTCACTGACTATCAATGAAATGTGCAGTTATGCACATGTAAGTTATTCTCTGAACTGAGGTCAAGTATCAGTTGTGATATTGACCCTTTGACTGCTAGTCCTAAAAATTTCTTCAAATTCACCCTCTCATAAAAAAAAACATCTTGAAAATGTCCCTACTGATAGTCCATCTTGAAGGGATTTAAAACCTAGGAGAGTAAACTAAAACAACTTCCTAAATCCTTATCCCTCAACAATCCTAAAAGGCAGCTCATCCACAATAATCATATTTGCTAAGACACTCCTTATCAAGTCTTGATCAAACACCCAAGTTCCAAACACCCCTTCAGTGTCTTCATTACTTTTAGTTCCAACAAAAGAAGGGGTAGGTTGGAATGTCAGCAGGGACTGCCTTGTGATTTTTAAGGCAGCTTAAAATGTGATTTCTCAAAAAAGAAGTCCCATATTTCTTGGGCTCGCATGCAAACAACTTTGCACAATATAAACATTTTAGAGAAAATTGCACTTTTCATTCCTAAATTATTATATGATAATTGTAGAATTCGTCTCTAAGTGTTACCCAATTTAATTATGAAAATTTAGATGAAGTATTGCCATTGTGTTTATGCAATAAGACTGTGACTTTGAAGATGGAATTGTGCAATTTTGGAGCCTTGCTGCGATACTGCCTAAATAACTATATATGCATTTAAAGGTTGAAAAATCAGAGTGGTGCAGCGGAAGTGTGGTGGGCCCATAATCCACAGGTCCTAGGATCGAAACCTGGCTCTTATATGAGTAGCTTCCGATCACTTTTGTACCTATATTCAAAATATATGAAAGTATTAGTAAATCATGTTGAAGTATCCATTCACAATGGTGGTGTAGGTCAAATGGGAGAGCGCTTGCTTTGCATACAATAGGTAGTGGGTTCGATCCTTTGTCTGCCCTTCAAAATATAGTGACCTGATTTTTGTTGAGCTTTCAAATGTGTACTTCGTTGTAAATATTTTCTCTTGATTGCATATTTATTAAGAATTTTTATATTTATTTATTTGCCTTTAAAAAATAAACGATTTAGTTATTATATAAAAATCTTTAGGATATATTTATATTTAATTATTATTTAAAAAACGAGTTTTCTTTTGTGCATTTAGTTTATACTTCCTTAGTTTTAATTTATTTATAAGATATAAATAGTAAGTATTTACAATGACAAACCAAAAGTATATGTGAGTTAAGTTTTCAAAATTTACACTTACAAATGGGAATCGAACGAAGTATTTTGATATTACAAATGGGAATCGAATGATGGATATAGTAATCTTTGACCATATATGCACATCTTAACTTTGAGGAGTTAATACCAGTTGAAGTGCTCCGAGTTAATACCAATTGAAGTGCTCCGAGTTAATACTAGTTGGAGTTTAGCAATATAAATTATAATTAAAAAATTATATTATAAACTTTGCCTAACTACATGTTAATAAATTTATATGCATATACAATGTATTATACAATCATATAAGATAATTTGTCAAATTAGAGTTTAAATTTTACTCATGCAAATTTTAAATTTAAATTTTTGTTATTTCTAAATATAATTATCTTAGTTAGTATTCATATTGTTTGAACTATATCAGGACTATGTGGTCTAATGGTATCCGGGTTGGACTTTCATTTGGAAGATTACGAGTTCGAGCCTCAGTGGAGGCGTTATTGGTTCTTTGTGTTTCAGTAGGTTGAGAAAGTATATGAACAGATACTACAATGTAATAGAGCCAGTAGCATTCAAAAAAAAAAAATATTGTTTGAACTATAATATATAAATACAATTAGGAATAAATAAGTTTAATTATGTAAATTTTCTCTATAAATTTATCTAAATATGTAAATGATTAGAGACTATATTAACCATACAAAATTTTAATTTTAATTTTGTAAACTATGAAAATATATACTTGACCAAATATATTATTATATTGTAATTGAAACATCTTTTCATTTTTTTTTCTAATTCTTTATTTAAATCAATAATAATTTTATTTATTTTTTTTTTTTTGTGAATCGCAAGGATAAATTACTAGTTTACTATTTATGATAATAAACAAAAGTTTACAATACCATCTAATTAAATTATAAAACAAAACTTGGATATCAATGCAAAATAACAATTTTAAAAATAGGAATTTTTTGCATACAAGTAAAAAATATGATTTGATATTTATCTATATCTACTAGTTTTACACGTGCATTGCACAGATGAACTAATGCCCAATGTTTATAATTAAATAAATATTTAAAAATATATCAATGTAAGATTATATATGAGAAGTTCACACATAACTAATTTAATGTCGAATTTGTTTATTTAAATATGTAACTCATAATATATGAATACAAGATAATATAAGATATTCATTATAATTGCCACTAAACTTTTTTAAAATAGTAACCAAGTATTTTTATTGCAAAGGGTTCTAATATATTTAATGAATGCACATACAAGATCAATGAATGAATCAACGGTACCAGTCCTTTAGGTGTTTTACTCCGTGTTCATTTAGTTCAACAATTATTGTTGAATGAATTATTATGGATAAAAAAAATTCATAATTTAAGGAATTTAGATGAAGTAATAAAAATTTAAAAATTCTAAATATAATGTAACCCAAAAATATTGGATGGTATGTAAATATGATGTAACTCAAAGATCAAAATGCTAAAGAAAGTGTTTGGTTATTCAACAGTTTGGAGCAACAATTTGTTCCAAATCACTGAAAATACAAATACTGCAATTTACAATATTTTCACTTAGCATTTTGGAGAATGATTTCTCCAAAACGCCCCTGAATTAAAAAAGAACAAAAATATTTATTGTAGAGTCGTTTCGACTCCTTGAATAACAAGAGCCTGTTTAGCTGGCTCACTGCTTGCCCATCAACGGATGGGCAAGCTTAATTTTAAAATTAGAGCCTTAAGCTCTTTTTATAGGAGCCTCAAGACTCCCATGCCACTTTTCCCACCGATGTGGAAAAGGTGGCAAAACTAAGGGAGCCGAACGACTCCCCATATGTTTTTTTTTTAAATTTTATTTATTTTATTAAATTATTATTATTATTATTATTATTATTATTATTATTATTATTATTATTATTATTATTATTATTATTATTATTATTATTATTATTATTATACTACCCTTTAGGTCATTTTACATGTTAATTTAAACAATTAATTTTTCAAAACATCTATTTACCAACCGCTAATATAATTCGCTGGTCAAACCCGTTAATATAATCGGCTATTTGCTAACTGCTAACACAATCCGCTAACGCTAACTGCTGATTGGCAAACAATGACATTGCGATGTAGTTTCTCACTTCAATTTCTTGTGTGATTTAAATACTCTCTTGTCAACAATTCAAATACCCCAAGTAGTGAATATGATTGGCTTAATTATATATATATTTTTATTTTTTCATGGTATTAATAAAATACTTGGAAAATAAATACATAGCATTATTTTGTATTATAACTTTGATATTTAATTAAAAAAATACTGTACAAAAAAAGATAATAGATAATGTAGTGTACATTGGAGAAAAATAAAGACAATATAACTAATGCAATTATTTCTCTTAATTAATCTATTGATAATGAATAATCTATATCTATATCTATACTATATATAAAAACAAAATCCTGAACTTTAACTTCCCGCCCAATTCCTAAAAAATCTCTCTTCCTAATAAAATATATTGATTTCTACTTTTCCATTCGTACAATAACTATGGGTTAAAATTTTATTCTAATATATATATATATATAAGTAAAATCCTACTTCACAAATCCCCCGCCCCCACCCCACCCCAAACTTAGGGGCATTTATGTAATATCTTAATTTTCTAATTTAATTAATTACACGAATATAGAAATTATATATTCTGTGTACTAAATTTACGTGTATACATACCTTATATAAAGTAAATTAAATTTACGTGTATACATACATTATATAAAGTAAATTATGTGTAGTAAATTAGGTAGTAAATTAGGTTAATATAATCATAATTCTCATATTTTCTACCTATAAATACAATGGGTTTGTGAGTTTGGAAATTTACGTGTATACATACATTATATAAAGTAAATTAAACTTACGTGTATACATACATTATATACAGTAAATTATGTGTAGTAAATTAGCTTAATATAATTCTAATTATCATATTTTCTACCTATAAATACAATGAGTTTGTGAGTTTGGAAATCATAATTTTTCTTTTGCACTGTTTTCATCTTCTTCCTGTTCTCTTTGTGGATTCATGTCTTGGTGTTGCACTCATGAAAACGTAAGTAATTTTTGTTTTACAGTTTTCAAGATTATTATTATTATTATTATTATTATTATTATTATTATTATTATTATTATTATTATTATTATTATTATTATTATTATTATTATTATTATTATTATTATTATTTTGCAATTGTAGCTTGAAGTGTTTTTAGTGCCGAAGGATCCAACGGATTGGGCGTTGATGGAGACCCTGGTAACATTGACTACAAAGCCGATTTCTTAATTTTCCGATAGCAAGGAAGAACCGGCGTTTTCCTTATCAGAAATCAAACTCTTCTTCTCCTCACAGGAAACGAAGCGCTTTGCCGAACCGGAAAGTGATTTTGTTCAGATGATGAGTTTGAATTTACTTGTGTTCATCTATCTCTAACTCTTGGGTTTGTTCACTATTGCACATGTAGGTCCAAGCATACATTAAAGATATTATTTAGTATCCCATGTGTAATTAATGTATAAGAAATGTTGAAGAATATAATGGTACTCTCATATCATAATACATACTCCAGTTTGAAGTAGTATACTGATTTCCTACCAATAAAAATCGATGATTAGGAAAATGAAGGTGATAGTATTAAAAAAAAAAAGGTGAATATGGCTTTGTTTATTAAAAATATTATTTAGTATCCCATGTTTAATTAATGTATAAGAAATATTGCAGAATATAATGGTACTCTCATATCATAATACATACTCCAGTTTGAAGTAGTATCCCGATTTCCTACAAATAAAAATCGATGATTAGGAAAATGAAGGTGATAGTATTCAAAAAAAAAAAAAAAAGGTGAATATGGTTTTGATTATAGATGAAAAATAATAATACTAATAATAATCAGTAAAATAGAAAAATAAAAAAAATCCTTAATTCACGGAAAATGGAAAATGAAATGAAATTCACTAATTAATTAGTACTAATAATAATCAGTAAAAAAAATTAGCACTAAAATAAGAAAATAAAAAAAGAATACGCAATTCACTGAAAATGGAAAATGAAACAGAATTCACTAATTAATTAATAATAATAATTAGTAAAATAGAAAAATAAAAAAGGATCTTTAATTCATTGAAAATGAAAAAGGAAAGGCAAGATTGTGCAAAAAAAAAAAATAATCATAATAACGATACCAGTAAAAAATGGAAAATCCAATAAAAAATTACTAATTAATAACAATAAGGATATGAAATTAAATTAATAATGATAATAATAATAATGATGTTGATAATAATAATAATAATAATAATAATAATAATAATAATAATAATAATAATAATAATAATAATAATAATAATGTATACTGTTAATGAAAATAAAATCCTCCTATGTAGTTTTCAAAAAAAAAAAAAAAAAATCCTCCTATGTAGTTTCCATTTTGAAGTAGTTTCCTGATTCCCTACAAATTAAAATGGATGAATAGGAAAATGAAGATGATAGTATTCACAAAAAAAATGAAGGTGAATATGAATTTGATTATAGATGAAAATAATATGTGATTGTGCTGATGCATGAAAATAATAATAATTTACTAATTAATAATAATAAGGATATGGAATTAAATTAATAATGATAATAATAATAATAATAATAATAACAACAACAACAACAACAACAACAACAACAACAATAATAATTATAATAATAATAATAATAATAATAATAATAATAATAATAATGTATACTATTAATAAAAATAAAATTCTCCTATGTAGTTTTCAAAACAAAAATCCTCGTATGTAGTTTCCATTTTGAAGTAGTTTTCTGATTTCCTACAAATTAAAATGGATGATTAGGAAAATGAAGATGATAGTGCTCAAAAAAAAAATGAAGGTGAATATGGATTTGATTATAGATGAAAATAATATGTGATTGTGCTGAGGCATGAAAATAATAATAATTTTTTAATTAGGTAATTTTTATTTTAGCATATCTTACTATTTACTATAAAGTCTATATATTGTAACATGTTTTTCTATTTTATGTAAAAATCATATAATGTAATTGAATTTTTATTATTAAGATATACATTTATATAAATTCTATGATTTATCTATACTCTTATTAAGAGCAAAATCCTCATTCCTTGCATTCCCGCCGGAAGAATAGAAAAGGGAAAAAGTTACTAATTAATAATACTAATCAGTGAAAAAGTTAGCAGTAAAATAGGAAAATAAAAAAAAATCCTTAATTCACGGAAAATGGAAAAGAAAATGAAATTCACTCATTAATTAATACTAATAATAATCAGTAAAAAAGTTAACAGTAAAAAAAAATCGTAATTCACTGAAAATAGAAAAGGAAACAGAATTCAATGATTATTTAATACTAATAATAATTAGTAAAATAAGAAAATAAAAAGGGATCCTTAATTCATTGAAAATGGAAAAGGAAAGGCAAGATTGTGGAAAAAAAAGTCATAATAAGGATACAAGTAAAAAAAGGAAAATCATATAAAAAATTATTAATTAATAATAATAATAATAATAATAATAAAATAATAATAATAATAATAATAATAATAATAATAATAATAATAATAATAATAATAATAATAATAATAATAATAATAATAAAATCCTCCTATGTAGTTTCCAGTTTGATGTGGTATATATCCTGATTTCCTACAAATTAAAATGGATGATTATGAAAATGAAGATGATAGTATTAAAAAAAAATGATGGTGAATATGGATTTGATTATAGATGAAAATAACATGTGATTATGTTGAGGCATGAAAGAAAATCATTTTTTTAATTAGGTAATTTTTATTTTAGCATATCGTACTATTTACCATAAAGTCTAATATACTGTAACACGTTTTTATATTTTATGTAAAAAACATATACTGTAGCAGAATTTTTATTATTAAGATATATATTTATAAAATTTCTATAGTCTATCTATACTCTTATTAAAAACAAAATCCCCCTTTCTTGCATTCCCACCCAAAGAATAGAAAATGAAAAAAGTTACTAATTAATAATACTAATAGTAATCAATAAAAAAGTAAGCAGTAAAATATGAAAATAAAAAAAGATCCTTAATTCGCGAAAAATGAAAACGAAAATGAAATTCACTAATTAATTAATACTAATAATAATCAGTAAAAAGTTAGTTGTAAAATAAGAAATAAAAAAGAATCCGTAATTCACTAAAAATAGAAGAGTAAACAGAAATTACTAATTAATTAATACTAATAATAATAAGTAAAATAGTTAGCAGTAAAAATAAGAAAATAAAAAAAATTGTAATTCATTGAAAATAGAAAAGTAAACAGAATTCAATGATTAATTAATACTAATAATAATTAGTAAAATAGGAAAATAAGGGATCCTTAATTCATTGAAAATGGAAAAAGGAAAGGCAAGATTGTGAAAAAAAAAAGTCATAATAAGGATACAAGTAAAAAAAGAAAATCATATCAAAAATTACTAATTAATAATAATAAGGATATGGAATTAAATTAATAATAATAATAATAATAATAATAATAATAATAATAATAATAATAATAATAATAATAATAATAAAATCCTCTTATGTAGTTTCCAGTTTGATGTGGTATACATCCTGATTTTCTACAAATTAAAATGGATGATTATGAAAATGAAGATGATAGTATTAAAAAAAAATGATGGTGAATATGGATTTGATTATAGATGAAAATAACATGTGATTATGTTGAGGCATTAAAGAAAACCATTTTTTTAATTAGGTAATTTTTATTTTAGCATATCTTACTATTTACCATAAAGTCTATATACCATAAAGTCTTTCTATTTTATGTAAAAACCATATAATGTAACTGAATTTTTATTATTAAGATATATATTTATAAAATTTCTATAGTCTATCTATACTCTTATTAAAAACAAAATCCCCATTTCTTGCATTCCCGTCCAAAGAATAGAAAAGGAAAAAAAGTTACTAATTAATAATACTAATAGTAATCAATAAAAGAGTTAGCAGTAAAATATGAAAATAAAAAAAATCCTTAATTCGCGAAAAATAGAAAAGAAAATGAAATTCACTAATTAATTAATACTAATAATAATTAGTAAAAAAGTTAGTTGTAAAATAAGAAATAAAAAAGAATCCGTAATTCACTAAAAATAGAAAAAGAAACGGAATTCACTGATTAATTAATACTAATAATAATCAGTAAAATATGAAAATAAAAAAGGATACTTAATTCATAGAAAATGAAAAAGGAAAGGCAAGATTGTGCCAAAAAAAAAAACAAACAAAAAACAAAAAAAACAAAAAACAAAAGAAAAACAAAAGAAGAAGAAGAAGAAGAAGATGAAGAAGAATGGTCATAATAAGAATACCAGTCAAAAAGGAAAATCCTATAAAAATTAATAATTAATAATAATAATAATAAGGATATGAAAGTAAATTAATAATAATAATAATAATAATAATAATAATAATAATAATAATAATAATAATAATAATAATAAATCCTCCTATGTAGTTTCCAGTTTGATGTGATATCCTGATTTTTTAAAAATTAAAATGGATGATTAGGAAAATGAAGACGATAGTATTAAAAAAAAGGTGAATATGGATTTGATTATAGATGAAAATAATATGTGATTGTGTTGAGGCATGTTATAATATTTTAAAAATATTTAGATCGATATACAATTGTATAAATTATAACATCGAATATTATATAATATAATTGAAGAATTGAGTTGCACTGATTATGTTTTCTGATGTTATCAATGCTTGAATTCGAGTAAATAATTGTCCAATTAATAACTAACATGTAGATATACGCATTCGGTGTTGCAACTTTAGAGATTTTATATATCAGTGTTTAGAATTTGTATTAATTGGACTAATTATCTTGTTGTCTAGCAACTCAGTTATATGAATTATTTATACAGAAGATATATTTTCTATGTAGATGTATAGCAATTTTGTCATCTTTGTATATAAAAAAACATAATATCAATGGCTTGAATAATAATATAACTTTCCGCGGCACCCACCCCTAGAGGGTGCCTCGGAAAGTTATATATTAAAATAATAATATAACTTTCCGCGGCACCCACCCTTAGAGGGTTCCTCGAAAAGTTATATATCTATACTATATATAAAAACAAAATCCTAAACTTTAACTTCCCGCCCAATTCTGAAAAAATCCCTCTTACTAATAAAATATATTGATTTCTACTTTTCCATTCGTACAATAACTCTGGGTTAAAATTTTATTCTAATATTATAAAATAGTGTAATACAATTCCTGTTATAATCTATACTATATATAAAAACAAAATCCTGAACTTTAACTTCCCGCCCAATTCCGAAAAAACCTCTCTTCCTAATAAAATATATTGATTTCTACGTTTCCATTCGTACAATAATTCTGGGTTAAAATCCTCCTCCCCGGCCTCCTAGCAGGCTAAACCGGCGATTAATTTTATTTTTTTTTAAAGTTGTAAAGTGTAATTCTAAATTATTTAGAATAATTTATATTTAAATATCTAAAATCTAAATAAATTTAAAATTTTAATATAATGTATTAATACGGGGCACCTATTTTTTGCGCATCGCGCATAAAAAAAATACTAGTATAGTAATAATAGTCAAAGCAATATATGTTAGGGGGAATTTCTATGGATTGAAAGGTATATCCGGAAAAAGGGCATTTACTTGGGTATTAGAGCATCTTTTTATCTGTAAACATATTATGGAAGATCCAAGACTACCTTTGCATATTATTGTGTGGACCATGGTCCACATAGTGTTGTATGAATCATAAAAGAAAGTACATTTTTAATGTACTAAAAGTACATTATTTGTGTACCGAATGTATATTATGTAAAATAATGTACATTTCATATTCAAAAAGTGTATATATATATATATATATATATATATATATATATATATATATATATATATATATATTTTTTTTTGAAAATAAAATATTACATTTTTAATATATCAAAAGTATATTATTTGTGTATTAAATGTACATTATTTTATATACAAAATATGGTTTACACAACTTGTGTGGACCATGGTCCACACAATAATGATTGAAAAAAGGGAAAATCGCACTTTTGGTCCCTCAGATAGTACCCCATTTGCAATGTTGTCCTTGCTTTCCAATTTGGACACTTTTGGTCCCTCAATTAGTCCGACGTTTGCCAATTTAGTCCTTCTGCTAGTTAGCCATCCTAACGCCGTTTACAGCATGGGTATTATAGGAATTTCACTTATTATTGAATATAAGCCTAGCTTCTTCCCGTTGCTCCGCCCGGTCTACCATTTCCGCCACCACACAACTGAGTGCAACCCTAATCGTCTACACCTCTAACCCATCCGAATAGAAGAGAAGACGACATTGATGCAATGACTAGTAGGCGGATTAGTGGGTTTAATAGTACTCCTACTTGTAAGTATTCTGCCCTAATTTTCTACTAAAGCTTAGTGTTTTTTTTTTTTTTTTTTGGTATTTTGTTCGAATATGAAATGTATATTTTTTTTTTGTCTTACTTGTGTTGGTAGAAGTGATGGTACCATGTGCTATTTGTTTGTTTATGATGTTAATGGTTGGTGGGGACCCCTTATATAAAGAAAAAGGGAACACAGATTGTGTAGTTGAATATAAAAAGGGGAAAGCATAGGTAGTTGACTAGAAAAAGGTGAAAGCATATGTTCTTTTGCCTGAAAGCATATGGGGACCATGTGTTCCTTTGCCTGAAAATCAATTTTTATACCCACTGTATATTTCCCAATGTGTATTTAAAAGAATTTCATAATTCTGTGTTGTTATTGTTTTGTGGGGACCTATGAAATTTACCTTATTTACTGTAATTAATTGTTTTGAACTTGTTATTGCTCTCTGAAATTTACCAAAGCTGTAAATAGAACTTGTTTTACTGCATTGTATAGATGATGGTCAAGAAGACTCTGTATGTACCCTAAAACTCCATATTGGTGGGGATTTAGTATGGCATCCAACAGTTGGTTATAAGGATGGTGGATTGGAGTATTTTGACCATTTCAACTGTAATGAGGGAAGTTTGCTAGATTTAAGGAGAATGGTAAAACAACTCAGATATTGTGATAGAAAGGTGCAGTTTTGGGCTCAGGTTAAGGCCAAGGGTAGAAAGAATTCAAGAAAATCTGAACTTAGGCCTATAATCACTGATGCAGACATTATCAGTTTAGTTGAAGAGGTTCCACCAAACAAGGAGTTAGATATTTTTGTTGAACATTTATTTGATGATCAATGGGATTATGATGTAGATATTTCTAGGGAATTGGGAGATGATTTCCTATTGTATGATGAAATAAATCAGAGTAGTGACAATGAAGTTGAAGTTGAGGTTGGAGGTGAAAATGAAGGTGAGGAAGACAATGTTATGGACAATCTTATGGACACTGGAACTAGTTCTAGGCATGCAAATCCTGATGGTGGGGTGGAAGGTGATGAAGTGAATGAAGTTGATTGTGAATTATCTGAAGAGATTTTCAGGAGTTTGGAAAATTCTGATGATTCTGATGGGGGAGTTCTAGACAATGTTTTCCAAGAAAGAAACTTGAAAAAAGAAGGGTTTAAGTTTGTTCTTGGGATGATTTTCAGATCAGCAGATGAGTTTAAATGGGCTGTTAAGTGTCATGAGGCAATGAAGAGAAAAGATATCCGGTTTAAAAAGAATGAAGGTAGAAGGGTCAGGGTAATTTGCAGGCACAATAACATTTGCAATTGGACTATTTTTGCTTCAAGAAGTAATCCAAGAAGTCCATTTGAAATTAAGACATACAATTCAGAGCACACATGTGGGGATCAAGATGAGAATAGGACAGTTAACTCTGGTTTTCTAGCCAAAATGTACAAAGATGATTTTAAACTGAACACAGAATGGGAAAGAATACAGTTTCAAGAACATGTGAAGGCAAAGTTGAAGTGTCAGGTTACCAAACACTAGGCTTATAGGGCTAAACACAAAGCTCTAAAGCAACTACAAGGTGATGATTCAGAACAATTCGATTTACTGAATGATTACTGTGAGGAATTAAAAAGAAGCAATCCTGGTTCTTCTGTGAAGATGAAGGTTGATAGTGAGTTCAGTGTTAATGGAAGACCTAGGTTCTTGAGATTATATGTTTGCTTTGCAGCCTGCAAAGGGTTTTTGAGAGGGTGTAGACCCTTTTTGGGTTAGATGGTTGTCATCTAAAGGGATGCCAAAAGGGAGGGCAACTACTGAGTGCTGTGGGTGTTGATGGTGATAACAGCTTATTCCCTATAGCCTTTGCTATAGTAGAGGGAGAAAACAAAGACAGTTGGTATTGGTTTTTGGAGCTATTGGACAATGATCTCAATATATCAAGTAATTCTAGTGCTTGGACACTGATTTCTGACAAACAAAAGGGACTCATACCTGCTGTTGAGGAGTTGTTTCCTGCAATGGAGCATAGTTTCTGTGTTAGACATATGCATGCTAACTTTCAAAAGGATGGTTTCACTGGACATGTATTGAAGTTGAAATTCTGGGCAGTTTGTAAAGCAACAACAGAACCAGAATACAAGAGGCAAATGGATGAGTTAAAAGAGTTGAATGATAAGGCTGCTGAGTGGTTAGCTGCAAGAGATGCTAAGCATTACTGTAGGGCATACTTTAGTACATTTCCAAAGTCTGATATGCTGTTGAATAATTTGTGTGAAGCATGGAATAGCACTATCCTTAATTTCAGAGACAAACCTATTCTAACTATGTATGAGAAGTTAAGGATTTATCTTATGACTAGGATGCAAAAAAATAGGGAAAGAATGAAGTCTCATCCAATGAAGATTTGTCCTAAGATATGCAAGTTGATGGAAGAGGAAAAGGACAAGGCATTTAGGTACAACACTTATAAGTCCAGTGAAAACATTTACCAAGTAGATGATGACAACTTTAAGGCCTTCAAGGCGGATTTAACACAGAGACAATGCAGTTGCAGAAGATGGGATCTGACAGGCATCCCTTGTAGTCATGACATTGCAGCTATTAGAAAACAAAGAGAAAGCCCAGAAGACTATGTACACCAATGTTATACAGTGGAGTCATATTTAAGAGCATATGAGCCTTCAATACTGCCTATTTTATCTTCATAGTTGTGGCCCAAAACAAATCCTCCAGCTCCACTACCCCCAAAATATAAGGCACAACCTGTGAGGCCTAAAAAAAAAAAAGAAAGATCAACCCAGTTGAAGAAACCAAGAAGACCAGCATAGAAAAGACAAAGAAAATAGGGGAAGTGAAAAGGTGCAGGGTTTGTGGAGTCAAAGGCCATAATAAAGCAACTTGCAAGGCCAAAGATCCACAGGTACTTAATTGCTCAATTTAATCCTTATGTGTGACTAGAACTGGCTAATGTGTAATACTATTGCTTTGTAGGTATCTGAGATGGCAGAGGTAGTTGCTGGGCAGAGTGATGTACAAATTGATGGCCAGTTTGAGGATATACTAGTTGAGACACAAGTCCCATCTTTTGTACTTGATGAGATGGTAATTAAATGGTCATTTACTTTGAACAGTTTGGAAGGTAAGTAAATGATCTAACAATTGGTTGTTATGGAATTTCAGGAGCAAATGACATCCCAGCCATCACAGCTAGTGCAGAACCAAGGCCCTCCACTCTCAAACTTTATTGCTTCACAACTGCCAACTGGAAGTGCTACTGGAAATGTCATCACAAGATCAGGGAAGACCTATGTAACTGTTTCAACCCTACAACAACAGAATGCAGCCCAGAGAGAGACCAGAAAAAAGAGAACAACTCAAAAGAAGAAGCAAAACTGACTTTGGTCTAGTTTGGTAGTTTGGTCTATTTTGGTACACTAAGATGTTTTGGTAAAATTTTGTACTAGGTTGAATCTGATCTTTTGCTAAACCTTTGTACACTTTGGTCTAGTTTGGTAAACTTTTGTACTAGGCTCAAGTCTTTTGATAAACTTTTGTACACTTTGGTTTGGTAAACTTTCAATAGTCATGAATTAATGTGCACCTTTGGTTTGGTAAACTTTCAACAGTAATGAATTAATGTGTAGTTTGTATGAATACTGGTTTGAGTATGGTATGGAATTAATGTTTAGTTTGTATGAATACCGGTTTGAGTTTGGTATGGAATTAATATTTACACTTTGCCAACAGGAATTAATACTGGTTTGAGTTTGGTGTGGAATTAAACTTTCAATAGGAATTAATATTTACACTTTGCCATTTAACCAATTTGCTTTGCCAGTAAGCAGTTTGCCATTTAGCAAATTTGCTTTGCCAGTAAGCAGTTTGCCATTTAGCCAATTTGCTTTGCCATTTACCCATCTTGATGTTAAGTCAAATCAAACCATAGCAATAATCAAATAAAACCATAACACTTAACCATTTTGCTGAGATTACATAGCCTTTCAAATAAAACAATATCCAAATACAACAAAACAATAGCCAATTCAACCACAAACCAGTGCTTACATAGTCAAATACAAACTGCCCAGTAATTTCTACACCCTAATTGAGCTGTAAAAGCTTTGCAATTGGTTCTGTGTTCACCCACAATCTCAAACAAACAAGTGCAACTACAAATCCTAATGTAAAACCATAAAAAAAGAGTAAACTTTAGACTCCAACTTCATCTTCTTAATCACACCATTTTGTTTTTCAATCATTGTTTGTAGCTTTTGGATTTCACTGTCCTTGTTATCCAACCTCTTCAATAGCCCTCTAATAACTCTGGATACACGCTCGGAGACATCGGAGTCAATCCATTCAAAAAACCTACAACTGCGATTACCCTGATAGGAAACGAAGTGTAACAAACCAAAGCAAATGAAAGTTTAATTTTTGTAACAAATGAACAACAACACTGCGGTTTACTTACTCCATAATGTGGACAAGCTCTATATCTCTTCCCTGGATTCACATTACTCCACGACATTTTAACCGGAGCCACTTCGCCGCACCAACATCGCACTTCTGGCATCCATTGTGTTGACCCGATACTGTTTGAAGACATTACGATTACGGATGAAGAAAATAGTGGATGAAATGGCTTGCACCAGCTACTCTTCCACTGGCCGGGTTAGGGTTGCAGGTCGTGGCAAACACAATGGGAAGAAGCTAGGCTAATATAATCAATAATAAGTGAAATTCCTATAATACCCATGCTGTAAACGGAGTTTAGGTTGGCTAACTAACAGAAGGACTAAATTGGCAAACGTCGGACTAATTGAGGGACCAAAAGTGTCCAAATTGGAAAGCAAGGACAACATTGCAAATGAGGTACTAACTGATGGGCCAAAAGTGCGATTTTCCCTTAAAAAAAATATATAAGCTAGTGTTTTGCCAGTTTCTTACACGAAAGAAATTATATTATCATGAATTTAAATAAAAATTAAAAAATAAAAATATAAAATATAAAATATAAAATATAACATACAATATAGTTGGACTGCTTACATAAGATTGATCCACAACATTCAAACTTTTCAATTTCGGTCCACAACTATTGTTTTTGTTGCAAAAATGGTCCTTCCGGATGATTTTCTGTCAATTTCTCACCGGAGAAAAAATTCTACATTTCACGCAGGGATAAAATAGATATTTTCATTGAATTTGCAATCTCGGACTACTATTGACCTCTTATTCTCGCCAAAGTGCGAAAAAATTAATCAAAAAAAAAAAAAAAACTCAATTGCCAAAGACGAACCCTAATATGCTCTCATCTCATCAATCCATCTGTGAACAAGAGGAAATATAGACACAAATATTTTTACAAATTAAACATTTTGAACATTGAAAACTTACCAAATTGTAGCGAATCACTCCTCAACCAACGTGCAGGGACGCATTCAGCATGGGGGCAGCTGCCCCCACTAACCCCACCCCCACCCCATATATAGCCCTTGTATGTGTGTGTGTGTGTGTGTGTGTATATATATATATATATATATATATATATATATATATATATATATATATATATATATTACATGTTTTCCATATAGATATTCGAAAACTGATGAAAGTAAATGAAAGATAATAAGTTAGATGAGTTGGCAAAGGCGTGCCTAGACCTAGTAAAGATCTATGGTTCAAAACTATTATCTTCCCAATAGAAGGGTTTTTCGCTGCTGCTTTAATCCCTTTCCTTTTAATTAACTATCTCATTATGATTTTTTTTAACCGCTTCTTTATTGCTTTTATATATATATATATATATATATATATATATATATATATATATACACACTAGTTTTTTACGCGCATTGCACGATTGAGATAATGCCCAATGTTTTTCTTAAATAAGTATTTTAAAGTATATCAAGGCAAGATTATATTAGAATTGTTTATGCATAGATAATTGAATGTTAAATTTGCGTATTTAAATTGGTGATTCTAAGTTTACAAATGCAAGATAAAATAGTCAAGATTGATTATAATTGTTAATAAAATAATTGTATTGGTATGGTTGAAACCAAATACGGGACATAAGGGAGAGCAAATACAAATTAAAGCATAAAACATTAAATATATGCTAATATTGTTTGATGAGAGATTTCGGCAGTGAGATTTGTGGTTAGAGTTCTATTAAGACTTTAATATTAGAATTAGAATAATGTTGTACTTATAATTCTATATTAGACTTTAATATTAGAATTAGACTAATGGTGAATTAAGGTACTTAATGGAAAAGTTAACGGATCGGATAATTATATAATTAAGGATTATAAATAAATATTTAAAAGTATATAAATGTAAGATTATATATGAGAAGTTCAACATAAGTAATTTAATGTCTAATTTGTTTATTTAAATATGTAATTCATGGTATATGAATACAATGTAATATAGGAGATTCATTATAATTGTTACTACTTTTTTTTTTTTTAAATAGTAACCAAGTATTTTTGTTGCAAAGGTTCTAATATATTCAATGAATGCACATATGTAAATTATTATGGATAAAGAAATTCCTAATTTAAGAATTTTTTTTCTTATTATAAGGAAAGGGATACCCCTTTACACACTACTTACCTCAAGTAAGGTTCAAACCTATCACCTCCCACATAGAGGAACAACCAAGTACCAGTGGACCACAAGGTCCTTTGTTTAATTTAAGGAATTTAGATGTAGCAAGAATTTAAAATTTTTAATTATAATGTAACTCAAAGATATTGGACGATTAGTAAATATGATGTAACCCAAAGATCAAAATGCTAAAGAAAGTGTTTTAGTTATTCAACAGTTTGAAACAACAATTTGTTCCAAACCACTGAAAATACAAACGTTGCAATTTACAATATTTTCACTTAATATTTTTGATAATGATTTCTCCAAAACACATCTATATTTTTTTTAAAAATTATTATTAAAACAATTATTATTATTATTATTATTATTATTATTATTATTATTATTATTATTATTATTATTATTATTATTATTATTATTATTATTATTATTATTATTATTATTATTATTATTAGATGATGATGATGATGGTGATGGTGATGGTGATGGTGATGGTGATGGTGATGATGATGATGATGATTACATCATTGTCATAAACTTTAACATATATATAATAAAATTTAACATAAACTTTGGTCAAATAATTAGTCCGACTAAATACATAACATTCAAAGTTAAGCATCAAAGATTATAGATCAAGAACTTTAAAAATCATTTGATTTTTATGCACTTAAAAAAAAAAAGGTTAAGTTTTATTTTTATTTTTTCGTTTAATTAATCTTCTTTTGATTATTTAGATCAGAACAAAGCTTAATATTTCAATTATACTTTTGCATTATTGGTATGATTTAAGTCGTTATGGTATTAATATTTTTTGTATGTATTTTAAAATAGTACAATTGTACATTACTTTACAAATATTATACTATTATTTTTTTATCGGACAAAATTATTCTTACATCATTGTCAGACCTGCTTGACCTAACTACAAAGTTGTTGATCATAAATACAATTACACCTGGAATCTAAAACGGTAAGACCATTTTCTAAAGAATTGACAATGTTGACATCCCATTGGCTCTAATTGAACAAGTTTACACATCAGAAGTTTATTAATTCATGAAAACTTCTAAAGAAATTTGTAAATTACTTTTTCCTATATCATTATAACAATATCTATTGTAACTATATATTTTGAATTATTTATTATCATCCTCTATTTACAAGAATTGTAACAATTGTCATTGACAAACTCTCAAAACAATTTGTCTCAACAACGAATTTAAATTAAAAAAAAATAAATCAATGATTTCATTATTGTTGATGAAAAGTATGTACGCCACTTTATTACTCTTATTAAATTAAATAAATTAGTAGCTACAACAAAAAATAATACATATGCATTCAATTAATTTAGAATTAGATGTCTATAATGCCTTTAAAAAATTATTCATTATAAAAAATTTAAAAAGAGATATAATTTCATTAGTTAAATTATCTTTATTTTCTACAATTCAAAGATTCATTACCTTCAAATTTATTAATTTATTATATTTACTACATTGTCCATTGTCTTCTTTTTACATTATCTTGTAATTAAATATCAAAGTTATAATACAAAATATGTTATATATATTTATTTACCAAGTATTTTATACAAATATAATAAATATTAATATTCTGTTCAATACTTTCACATGATAACCTACGACACACATCTCACAATGCATGAAACATGTAGGGGAAAAATTACCACTACCAAATATCAATATGTGCTTGTAAGATAAAGAGTTAATAGCACAACAAAGATCTCATCATATACACAAAAATGCAAATCTAAAGCTTCCTACATCATAATCTCATTGCACAATGAATCTATCTATGCTACCACCAGTAACCCAATTGCACATGATACACTACCAATAAAAAAAAGTAAAAAATAAAATAAAATAAAAAGGACGTGTATTGATGATGAAGACAATGAAAATGCTACCCAAAAGAAAATGGAGAAGAATTAGAGATTAAACAAAAAATAGTATTTATTTAGACTATCATTTTTAGATTAGCGTTATTACAAAGTTGCAAATATTTATTTTAGTGAAAAATATAATCAATCTCGCATATATTATATTGCATTTATATACTTTAAATTACCGATTTAAATAAACAAATTCAATATTTATTTACCTATGTATGAACATCTCCCATATAATATTGCATTGATATACTTTGAAATACTTATTTAAAAATAGTCATTGGACATTATTCCATTCGCGCAAAGCGAGTAAAAGAACTAGTATATACTAATAATAGTTAAACACAAATTATGCCCTGGACCCGTGTCCACAATGCATTGTGGACACGAGTCCAAAACGACGTCGTTTTCAGGGAAAACACGCCATTCCAGTTAAAAAAAAAATTTTGATTTTGTCTCGCCGTTAACGGCGTTAACTGCATTATTCGTTTGTGCCATTATGAATGTACAGTTATGGGATTATGAATATACAGTTATGAGATTATGAATGTACAGTTTATGGAATTATGAATGTAAGTTATAAAATTATGAACACAGAGCTCTAACATTATGAACTTACAATTATGAACATATAGTGATAAAATTATGAACATAGAGCTCTAAAATTGTGAACATGGAGCTTCGAAAATTATGAATGTACAGTTATTGAATTATGAATGTACAGTTACGGAATTATGAATGTACAGTTATGCAATTATGAATGTACAGTTATGGAATTATGAACACAGAGCTCTGACATTATGAACTTACTATATGAACATATAGTGATAAAATTATGAGCATAGAGCTCTAAAATTGTGAACATAGAGTTCCGAAAATTATGAATTTAAAGTTATTGAATTATGAATGTACAGTTACGGAATTATGAATGTACACTTATGCAATTACGAATGTACAGTTATGCAATTATGAACACAGAGCTCTGACATTATGAACTTACAATTATGAACATATAGTGATAAAATTATGAACATATACTCCTATAACAAAGTGACTTGAAATTAAAAAAAAAAAAAAGTGAAAAAGAACGGTGCCACTAACGACACCGTTACCGTGTCCAGCATGCATGCTGGTCACGGGTCCATAACGATTGATAGTCAAAGCAATATATGTTAGGGGGCATTTCTATGGATTCAAAAGTATATCCGGGAAAAGGGCATTTACTTGGGTATTAGAGCATCTTTTTATCTCTAAACATATTATGGAGGATCCAAGACTACCTTTGCGGCTTTGCATATTATTGTGTGGACCATGGTCCACATAGTGTTGTATGAATTATAAAAGAAAGTACATTTTTAATGTATTAAAAATACATTATTTGGGTACCGAATGTATATTATATAAAATAATGTACATTTAATATTCAAATAATGTACTTTTTTTGAAAATAAAATACATTTTTAATATATCAAAAGTATATTATTTGTGAATTAAATGTACATTATTTTTTATAATATACAAAATGTGGTCTACACAGCTTGTGTGGACCATGGTCCATACAATAATGATTGAAAAATAAAAATATAAGCTAGTGTTTTGCCGGTTTCCTACATGAAAGAAATTATATTATCATGAATTTAAATAAAAATTTAAAAATAAAAAGATAAAATACAAAATATAACATACAATATAGTTGGACTGCTTACATAAGATTGATCCACAATATTCAAACTTTGAAATTTCGGTCCACAACTATTGTTTTTTTTGCAAAAATGGTCATTTCGGATGATTTTCTGTCAATTTCTCACCGGATAAAAAATTCTACATTTCAAGCAGGGATAAAATAAATATTTTCACTGACCTTGCAATCTCGGACTACTATTAACCTCTTATTCTCGTCAAAGTGCGAACAAATTAATCAAAAAAAAAAAAAAAAAAAAAACCTCAATTGCCAGAGACGAACCCTAATCTGCTCTCATCTCATCAATCCATCTGCGAACAAGAGGAAATACAGACACAAATATTTTACAAATTAAAAATTTTGAACATTGAAAACTTACCAGATTGCAGCGAATCACTCCTCAACCAACGTGCAGGGGTGCATTCAACATGGGGGCAGCTGCCCCACTCACTCCACCCCTACCCCATATATAGCCCTTGTATGTATATATGTATATATAGTACATATTTTTCATATAGATATTCGAAAATTGGTGAAAGTAAATGAAAGATAAGTTAGATGAGTTGGCAAAGGCGTGCCTGGACCTGTTAAAGGTCCATGGTTACTGAACACTTCAAAAACGTGCAAGTTACCTGCTTACGTGGCATTTTTAATAATAATTTTTTTAAAATAAATAAAAAAGACGGCCACCCCGTCGTTTATATTTTATTTAATTTTTTTCAATTTTTTAAAAATTTATTATTAAAATTAATTATTAAAATTTATTTAAAAATTATTAAAAATGCCAACTCAGCTGCCACGTAAATAAGTAACCTGCTAAAATTGATGGTAACCTGGTATCCGGTGAAATTGCATACATTTGGAGAGTTCAGTGGCCTAATTGCACTTTTTAGAGTGTCCAGTGGTCTAATTACATATTTTTTTTAGTTCAGTGACCTAATTGAATTTTCAGGTTACGTTCAGTGGCCAATTTAAACCTTATTCCAATCTTTACCTTTGCTCCCATTGAATCCCTCCCTGGCTCCCTTTGCTTTACTGTACCTTTGCTCCCTTTGAATTCCTCCCTTTGCTTTACTTTACCTTTGAATCCCTCCCTTTGCTTTACTTTACCTTTGCTCCCTTTGAATCCCTCCCTTTGCTTGCTCCTTTGCTTATGATTTTTTTTAACCGCTTCTTTGTTGCTTGCTTTCCATTTGAATCCCTCCCTTTGCTTGCTCCCAACGTAAGGGTTTGCTCCTTTGCTTATGATTTTTTTAACCGCTTCTTTATTGCTTTTATATATATATATATATATATATATATATATATATATATATATATATATATATATATATAAACAATCAATATAAGTGTTTGATTAATTAGCTTTTTGTAACAACTTATTGCTCTAAAATTCTAAAATTCAAAAAGCTGCTCAAAGTCATTTTTTCAATAAACTTGTTGAGAAAATCATTTTGTATGTAATCAGCTAACAACTAACAACTAATTTACCAAATATATGGTTGTGTTCAAATGAGGACAACAATATATAGAGCACTGTGCAGATAAATAATAGTCACACAACAAATTAATAATTAACAGGCATACAATTTAATACATAATGGCACACAAGAATACATGTAAACATCAGGTTTCGAACCAAGGCTCTATTAATTAACAAATCTATGCACGCGAGACATACAAACTGTGGCACACGACTACATTCGGCCATGCACACGACATACAGGCTAATGGCACACACTACATCTGTCTTCACAGTCCTCTCTAATATACTTGTCCCTCATTTGAACTCAACTATATATATATCCTAATTTTTCATTGAGATTTCCTAATTTATCCTTAATTGTATGATTATCCGTTAACTTTTCCGTTAAATATTATCTTCCCCGTTAATTTCTGTTAGTTCACCGTTAACTTACTCATTAATTTCAATAAGAAAGGTCTTAGGTTCAAATACATCCGAATCAAAGTTGGCATAATTAGTACTCTTATTAAATTAAATAATAATTGTTTTCAAAAAAAAAAAATTAGTAGCTACAACAAAAATTAATAAATATGCATTTCTTTAATTTAGAATTATGTGTTTACAATGTCTTTATTCAAAAAAAAAAATTATTCATTTATCAATAAATTAAATAAGAGATATAATTTCATTTGTTATATTGTCTTTATTTTTCTCCAATATAAAAATTCTTTCTATTCAAATTCATCAATTGATTATATTCGCTACATTGTCCCTACAATGTCTTTATTCAAAAAAAATATTCATTATCAATAAAATAATTAAGAGAAATAATTTCATTAGTTATATTGTCTTTATTTTTCTCCAATGTAAAAATTCTTTACATTCAAATTTATCAATTGATTATATTCACTACATTGTCTATTATCTTTTTCGTGCACTATTTTTTAATTAAATATCAAAGTTATAATACAAAATAATGCTATATATTTATTTAGCAAGTATTTTATTAATACCATGAAAAACTTAAAAAATATATATAATTAAGCCAATCATATTAATTAACTACGAGAGGAATTTGTTGACAAAGAGAGTATTCAAATCACACAACAAATTGAAGTGAAAACTACCTCGCAATGTCCTTGTTTGACAATCAGCAGTTAGCGGTTAGCGTTAACGAATTATATTAGCGAATTTGACCAGCGAATTATATCAACGGTTGGTAAAAAGATATTTGAAAAAATTAACTGTTTAGATTAACATGTAAATGGCCTAAGGGTATACATAATAATAATAATAATAATAATAATAATAATAATAATAATAATAATAATAATAATAATAATTGTTTTTTTGAAGAATAATAATAATTGTTTTAAAAAATAAAAAAAATTAATAAAAGAAATAAAAAATAAAAAAAAATAAATAAAAAATACTAAAGTGAAACTAGTGAGTGTGAAAATGAAATTGAAAAACTGAACAATATTGTCAGATAAAACTAAAATGTAAGTAGAATGATACTTTATGAACCATATTACTACATGTACCGTGGTCCACAGTAAAATTTGCCTATTATTGTGGAAAAGAGTTACTTATAACTACTAGGGCTGTTAATGAACCGAACACAAACGAACGGAGGTTGTTCGTGTTCGTTTGTTAAGGTTTTTTGAGTGTTCGTTTGTTAAGATTTTTGAAAATCATGTTCGTGTTCGTTTGTTAAGTGTTTATTAGTGTTTGTTAACGTTAGCGAACACGTTCACGAATTGAACATGTTCATTAACATTAACGAATACCTTCATGGCTTCATAAACATATTTGTTAACAAGCACGTTCATGAAATTTTTTAATTGAAATTTTTATATTTAATAAAGCTATGTTTAAGGTGCTTCTAAATAGTTTAAATATATAATATTGAAAGTCAGGCGATTAAAGGAAAAAAAGTTAATACATAATTTAGTCTTCTATTATAATGAGTTTTTTTTTTTTTTTTTTTTTTTAAATTTAGTCATAAACAATTTTTTGTGTTTAATTAAGTCCTCAATTTCGATGGTTTTATCCAATTGAATTCTCAGCTCTTAGAATCAAGGATTAGATCAATAAAAATCACTGTAGTTGATGACTAAATTGAGTAGAATCACTATAGTTAAAAATTAATTTAGGAAAAACTACTATAGGTACTATGGGATATGAGATGAAGTAGAAGGGTAGGATTGTCAAGGACATTCTTGTAATTTGTTTATAGTCTCTTTCTTTAATTAATCTCTCTTTATCACTTTAATTTCTATATATAGTCTGCATCCCTTTCCAATGCTCTCATTCTCACTCATCCCTTACTCATCCTCTCTGCAACTCTTCCAACAACCTCATCACTGCACCATCTATCTATCACACCTTTAATTTGCTTAGCTTAAACCTCTCATCTAAACTAATCTACTTCACAATGCTTCTCCGATCCATATCCTCCTCTCACTGTTTTTCTTTACAACCTCCGCAACCGAAACCAATACCTCAGCCGGCCACGCCATCCCCTTTCCCACCCACCACCATTTCAACGTTAAACAATCCGTTTCTCGGGCACCCACCGTCTCAATATTCGACACATATTACGACTTAAACGGGTTCGTTACGGTTTTGGTACCAATCGTATTATTTTTTCTTATGGGTGGCCCGTTCCTGACCATTCCAGCTACAAACATTCTTATACCAGTTGATGAAAAGGGCACGTTTGCTTTGCATTTGTTCCATCCCCAACCGGACTATCCATCATAGCAAGAAGGCATCCGGATTTCTTTTGAAAGCTCAAATGATTTTGTGAGTTTTTGGCCCCAATATTTGTTAACTTATTAAGCCCGATCCCTAAGAATAATAATTATTATGTGAATTTTGTTAGTCCAACTACGATATATATCATCGAGAGAATCAAGGCAAAATGCCTACAAGAGTTTTTTTTTTTTTTTTGTCAATATGGAGGGGGAAACCCCAGACAACACAAAGACTCAAGAGTCATAAACATGGCGCCAAGCTGGAATCTCAAGCACACATAATCTTACTTTTACTTTTGCTTTACTTTTTCTTTTTTCTTTTTCTTTTTCTTTTTAAACGTGTCTCACTTTTACTTCTTTTTTTTGTTTTGTTTTTTTTTTTTTGTTTTTTTTTTAATTTTTGTTTACCATTCAGCCAATCTATCTTTTTACCAAAACAACCAAACTTGACCGCAACACAAGTCTAATCTAGAAAGAGAGTGGGTTATTTTTTTGCCAGTTGGAATATTGGTTAGTTATTGGTTTTTTGGTTATTGGTTTTTGGTTTAGTGTTAGGGTTGATGGTTTAGTTGAGAATGTGGGTACCAAAAGATTGCCCTTGTACTTGATAGATTATTGTAACATATGGTGGATGATTAAGAGAATGAAATGAGTGATATTATATTTGTATTTCACTGTATTTTAAATTGCTTAATGATTAAGTCAATAACATGTAATGTTTTTTTTTGGGTAACGTTTTGTGATGATTTATATTTTTTTTAAGTAATAAATTTAGATTTACATCTCATCACTCATATATTTTTACTTATTAGAAAGAAGCCAAGTATGCACCTTTTACTAGTTAAAGAGTAAAGTTTTATTATAACTAAAATTTATAGCAATTTCAAGTGAAATGGTGAGTTGGTTTTAATTTGTTAGGATCTGACACAAAGACAACCCTTCTCATTGCATTGCCTAACCTAATTTCAACACTTTTCTTTCTTCATTTTTTTTTTCACAAATTCTCATTCCCATTCACATTATTCTTGATCATCGTATAAAATGTTTATTTCAAATAAGCATATCATAGAATTGAAGTCGTTAGTCATATTTTAAATTTTACATGCATTTTGATTCTCTATAGGTATCATTCTATCTTAAATTAAAGATAAAAATTCAAAATATATGTAAAATTTAAAATAAACTTAATAATTGTTGTGGCATGAGGACCAAAATAATCACTTTAGGAGATACTTAAGAATGACATTAACAACACTATGTAATTAACAGATTGATTTTACAAATTGTTACTGATGATATATAGCTGATCGAGTTAGATGATAGTTAATAGCTGATTGTATTAGCTAGTTTGACCAACTGATTGTATTAGCTGGTTATAAAAATGTGTTTGGCAAATTACCTGTTTACTATTAGCTGATTATATGTAAAATGACCTTTAAGGTGTATTGGTATATTATGTTATTTTAAGTTTAAATTTATTAGGATAGGAAGTATGAAATCTTAATTTTGATAAATGCTTCTAAAATTTGAGCCACCATTTAAATTTGGAAGTGTATTATTTTTATTTACATAAGTGTATTGCGTGTATTTTTTATTTATTTCAATATTATTGAAAATGAATTTAAATATTTAAAATAGTGTATTAATGACAATTATTTAAAATTTGTTTCTATGATATAGATATGTCAATCAAGGGGCGAACTCGGCCAGGTAAATTAGATAGTTGACTTGGTAACCACATAGTTCTAAATTTGACTCTTTGTAAGAGATGTCTATTAATTTAAAGATGCATTCTACAGTTAAGGTCAGGACACCGGTGGTCTGACCAAATAGAATTACTAAATTTCGAACTAGTTTTCAACTTTAACCACTAATTTTTTAATATTTTTAATCAACCCAATAGTTTTCCATTATATTGACATCCCTATCATTGTATTCAATCTAACATTTTCATCAGTTATTTTTAAGACAATTTTTTTTAAAAAAAGGGAAAATGGAGAAGACTTAAATTAAATAGCTAGGTATATAGAGAGACCAGAAGTAGTAAGGCACATACCTCACTTGCAAGGAATAATATATACACACACACGTGAATTGAAAGAAGATAAAGAAGAGAAAGGATTGAATTTAAATTGATGCACTGATGATGAATTACAAAGCAAAAGCAATTGCTATTTATACTAAAAGCAATTGTTTGTTTGTTTTTTTTTTTTTTGAAAGGAAAAGCAATTGCTATTTATACTAAAAGAAAAGTGAGAGAAATATGGCATGAAGTGGAGATAATCCAATGTAACACATGCTACGTGAGTACGTGGGAGGCAGCTGAGTGAAGACCCAACACATTCGGTGAAGAAGTGAAACATGAAGCATGCGACTATTATTTAATAATAATAATAATAATAATAATAATAATACTTGATAGATTATTGTAACATATGATGGATGATTAAGAGAATGAATTGAGTGGTATTATATTTGTATTTCACTGTATTTTAAATTGCTTAATGATTAAGTCAAATACATGTAATGTTTTTTTTTTTTTTTTTTTTGGGTAACGTTTTGTGATGATTTACATTTTTTTCAAGTAATAAATTTAGATTTACATATCATTACTCATTTTTTTACTTGTATTAGAAAGAAAGCCAAGAATGCACCTTTTACTAGTTAAAGAGTAAAGTTTTATTATAACTAAAATTTATAGCAATTTTAAGTGAAATGGTGAGTTGATTTTAATTTGTTAGGGTCTGACACAAAAACAACCATTCTCATTGCATTGCCTAACCTAATTTCAACACTTTTCTTTCTTCATATTTCCACAATTTTTTTTTCACAAATTCTCATTCTCATTCACATTATTATATTCTTGATCATCGTATAAAATGATTATTTCGAATAAGCATATCATAGAATTGAAGTCGTTAGTCCAATTTTAAATTTAAATTTTACATGTATATGTATCATTCTATCTTAAATTAAATATAAAAATTCAAAATATATGTAAAATTTAAAATAAATTTAATACTTGTTGTGACATGAGGACCAAAATAATCAGTTTAGGAGATACTTAAAAATGACATTAACAACACTATGTAATTAACGGATTGATTTTACAAATTATTAGTGATGATAGCTGATCGAGTTAGCTAATAATTAATAGGTGATGATTGTATTAGCTGTTATAAAAAAAGTGTGGTGTAAATTAAATTGAAAGAGAAAAGTAGCGGTGGAGTGGGGCACACTCAAAGCTTTACCGGCCTCTCTCCTCACTTCCCATTTTCCCAAAGCCCAGTGCCATGCATGCATGCAAATAAATAGGCACTATATAAGCTTATTGATCCTCTCTGCAACTCTTCCAACAACCTCATCACCATCTATCTATCTATCTATGAGACCTTTAATTTGCTTAGCTTAAACCTCTAATCTAAACTAATCTACTTCACAATGCTTGTCCATATCCTCCAATTTCAAAAATACAGCTATCTAGTTTCTCCATCTTAGCCTTCTGGTTTATCTCCCCCAAATACAGCCTCCCTTCGAATATTTGTGATTTTGTTCACTATAAATAACCCCCACATTTTCTTCTTCTTCTCCATATTCGTCTTCTTCCTTCATATTTTCATCTTCTCGATCAGAACTCTCTGTCACGTTTCTCTCTGCTTCTCAAACAACTTAACTTCTTCTTCTCACAACTTCTCACGTCTTCTTCAATACACAGAGCAATATTCTTCGTCTTCTTCTTCTCAAACAACTTCTTCTTTCTTCTTTCTCTCAGTGAGTCTTCTTCCATTCTTCTTCTCTCAACTTCTCACGTCGATCAACTTCTCACCACAATGCTTCTCCTTCTCCTCTCACTGTTTTTCTTCACAAATACTTGTGCCGGCCAAACAACTATTTCTGCCGGCCACGGCTACGCCACCCCCTTTCCCACCCACAACAATTTGAACGTAAAAAAATCCCTTTCTCAGGCTACCCAAATTCCTCCTCTGCCAAAAACCCAGGAGGAAAGCCGCAATGAGAGTAGTTGGAAGCTCAACCTCCTCCACAGAGATGAATTGCCCTTTTCCAATGTTACCGACTTCGCCAGCCGATTCCAATCCCGAATGAAAAGGGATGCACACAGAGTCGCCCACTTCATTGGCAGAACTAGCCGCGCCGAGTATGAGGTGGAGGAGTTAGGGGTGGAGGTTGTTTCTGGTATGGATATAGGGATTGCAGAATATGTAGTGAGGATTGGGGTGGGGACCCCGCCTCAATATCAGTATCTGGCAATTGACACGGGGAGTGAGATTATGTGGGTTCAGTGTCAACCCTGTAACCAATGCTACCGTCAATATGACCCGGTGTTCGACCCGACTCGCTCAGCTTCATTTGCCATCGTGCCGTGTAGCTCCACCATCTGCGACCTGATCCAGTTGGGGTGCAACAGGGGTCGGTGCATGTACGAGGTCAGGTACCTTGATCGGTCGTACACCAAGGGGACGATGGTGCTCGAGACTATTACATTTGGGGGAACTGTGGTCCGGGATGTGGCTATCGGGTGCGGCCAGACCAACTTGGGGACGTTCACCGGAGTCTCCGGGTTGTTGGGTCTCGACGGGGGATCCATGACGTTCATGGGTCAACTTTCCAGGCAAACGGGCGGAGTTTTTAGCTATTGCTTGGTGGCCTGGGGCACCCACTCCTCCGGCTCACTGGAGTTCGGGCAAGAAGCCATACCCGTGGGCGCTGTGTGGGTACCCTTGCTCCGAAGCGTACGGGCACCTACTACCTACTATATCGGGCTCTCGGGTCTGGGCGTCGGCGGCATAAAGCTCCCAATATCCGAAGACGTCTTCCGTTTAACCGAGCAGGGCTACGGGGGGTGATGATGGACACTGGAACCACCGTGACAAGACTCCCCAAGGTGGCGTACGCGGCATTGCGCGACACATATGTGATGCAAATCGCCACCCTTCCTCGGGCACTCGGCAACTCCCTATTCGATACATGCTACAACTTGTACGGGCTCGGTACGGTTCAGGTACCCATCGTTTCTTTTTTCCTTATTGGTGGCCCGGTCTGGACCCTTGCAACTAAGACCATTCTTATACCAGTTGATCAAAGGGGCACATTTTGCTTTGCATTTGCTCCATCCTCAACTGGATTATCCATCATTGGGAACATCCATCAGGAAGGGATCCAAATTTCCATTGATAGCTCTAACGGGTTTGTGGGTTTTGGCCCCAATAATTGTTAGATAGATTATTGTGACATTATATTTTGTATCTCATTGTATGTTTTCATTTATGATCCAATATTAGCATATGAGTGAAATTTCTTTCCTATGTAACTATTGTGTACTAGGTTGCAATTTTGTTACTGTTTGCTCACCGTTATTTAATATGATGATACATCAAAGTTGTCTCAACTATAACTGGCAACAGAGAATTTTAACACAGCAAAAAATTTGATCAGGAGGTTGTTTTCAATAAGTTGATCAATTTGATATTTTTCAACAGAATTTTCTTGGTCATTCATCAGTTTATTCTTTTCAACCAATTTTCACCATTATACCACCAACATGTGCACTCAAAACATTTTCTTCCATCAATTAAAACACCACTCATGTAACCAAATCCTCCAGAGTTGGGTTAAGCTCTTGGGTGGTCTATCCCAGATCAGGTTTCTCTTTCCTTATTCTGTCTACAGCCTTGCAAATGTGGAGCAGATCCTTGTGCATATTTTCTTTGCACTTTTTCTGCTCAACTACCTTTTTGTTCAATAATGTCCTCAAGAGCTGAGATTTCTTTGTTGTGGTCATGTCTCTGATCTGCTTTTCATGTAGAGATTAACAATGGATTAGTGGTGTTAACTGACATAACAATGTCGATAACAATACAAATGCTATTAAGTAAGCATAGCATTGACAAACTTTTAATTGAGAGTCTTTCATGTTGGGTTAAGTTGGTTATGTGAGGAAGAAAGAGAGCTTGATTATATATATAGTAAGAAGGTTAGCTATGTAGGTCATGGTTAAATTTCCATTTTATTACATATTCCGAGAAAGACGACAAGTCTAAAAAGGTTACACACAACCGCAAAGCAAAACTACCGAAAAGGCGCAGCCAAACATGAGATGACGAAAAAGCTTTGGTCAAACGAAAACGAAAACGAAATGCGAAAGCTTTCCCCTTCGCGGTATATATTAGTATTCTAATTTCAGGATACTTGGAGAAAATTATTTAGGCAAAATCTTAGCTTGTCGTACACAGGTATCGGGTGTACACGAGTGAAGTATTTTTTGCTTCATTTTGAGATTTGATTTGCACTTAACTAAAAATTATTCCATTGAAACAAGGTGACTAACACTCAAAAACCTTTGATTTTAGACATGTAAAAACTGTAATCATTAATGGCAAGTAACACCCGACCTCATTTTGGACTTTTTCATACACAAATAATCTAAACCATTCTTACTTGACTAATGTTTATCTATTTTGACGTTTTAATTGTACTATAATCAAAGAAAACTGCATCAACAGATCCGAGTATTAGAGGAAACAAATATACCTATTTCATGGAGAACATGGAAGAAATCCAAATGCATGTCATTAATAAACATAAAGCAACATAAAGTTTTAAACAAAGTAGACCCCGTATATACCTGGCCTATAGAATCTAAAAACATTGATTAAAAAAAACATAGGCTCATTACCCTATTAAATGCTAATCAAAACATTAAAACACATTAAAATAGGGGAGGTAACTTTAATTTCAAAAAAGGATTTCAGCGGTAGCTGCCAATACGTCCACCCGGAGGAACTACCGATCAAAACGGGAGCAAGTTGAGCACCATGAGTAGAGTGATTAGGTTTAACACCTCCAATAAATCTAATTGAATTAAAAATTTAGCCTATAGACAAGTTTTATGTCACTTGAGCACTCGTGGTCCTAATTCTTAAAATAACCCGAGTTTAAAGTAATTACGAGACGTCTTAAAAGGACCACATGTGGTTATTTTTTAAAACATGAAAGACCATTGGAGGTCATTTAAACTCGGAAGACCACAACTGTTAAACCACTAATACTCGGAGGACCATTGGAAGTATTAACTCCTTCAATTCATTTAATAATTGTTTCATCATAAAACTTCAGTTGGATCTAATTGAGTAAAACTTTAGTCCAGAGACAAGTTTTTTATTTTTTTTGATAATTGAGATAAAATACTATCATAATGGTTTAATTGGATTTAATAGAATTAAATCTTTAGTACACATGCAAATTATATGTCAATAAATCTCTCAACCTATTAGATAATAATTTTACCAAAATTTCTTAGAATTTATAAATTTAGTTCAATTATAATTCTAAGTTTCATTATTTACATTGGAAAAACATGCATTTAATTACTTCCCAAAATTTAACCACATTTATTAATTGTTTCACAAAATTTACTTGGTTATTTAGACTAACTATCATAAGTCAATCATTATATCGTGAACCAGGGTCCACAGTACACTACTGTGGACCCTTGTCCAATACATAGAATTCGTGTTTATAATACAATGAATTCATGTCCATAATACACACATATATAAACATGATATAGTGAACATGAATTCTGTGTATTATATAGCTGAGAACACATAATTAAATCTGAAAGTAGGAAAGTATGAAAACTTTGTTGCACCCAACCAAACTAAAGTTAGAGATGAAGCTAGGAAGTATGGTGAAAATGTAGAAGCACCACTGCCTCAAATGGTTGAATATGAAAGTGGGAAGGATGGTGGAAACCAGGAAATACCGCCTTCTCAATTGGATGGAGCTGAAGTTGTGAAGTGTTGGTGGAAAAATAAAAGCAACACCTTCATTATTGAGAAGGTGGTGATTCTAGATTTTCACCATGCTTCCTAGCTTCATCTCTAACTTTAGTTTGGTAGATTGCAACAAAGTTTTCACACTTTCCTAGTTCCAGATTTAATTATGTGTCCTCACTATATAATACACAAAATTCATATTAATTATATCATATTTATGTATGTATGTATTATGAACACGAATTATGTGTATTGGACAAGGGTTTACAGTAGTATTGTGGACCCTAATCCACGATATAATGATTGACTTATGATAGTCAGCCTAAAGAACAAAGTAATTTTGTGAAACAACTAATAAAAATGTGGTTAATTTTTGGGAAGTAATTAAATACATATTTTTCCAATGCAAATCATGAAACTTAGAATTATAATTGAACTAAATTTATAAATTTGGTAAAATTATTATCTAATAGTATAGGTTGAGAGATATATTGACAAATAATTTGCATGTGTACTAAAAATTTAATTCTATTAAATCAAATTAAATCATTATGATAGTATTTTATCTCAATTGTCAAATAAAACTTGTCTGTGGACTAAAATCAATTAGATCGAACTAAAATTTTATGATGAAACAATTATTAAATAAATTGAAGGAGTTAATACTTCCAATGGTCCTCCGAGTATTAGTGGTTTAACAGCTGTGGTCCTCCGAGTTTTAAATGACCTCCAATGATCCTCTATGTTTTAAAAAATAACCACATGTGGTCCTTACGTCTCGTGATTACTTTAAATTCGGGTTATTAAAAATTAAGATCACGGGTGCTCAAGTGACATAAAACTTGTCTATAGGCTAAAGATTTAATTCAATTACATTCATCGGAGGTGTTAAACCTAGCCAATCTACTCATGGTGCTCAGCTTGCTCCCGTTTCGGTAGTTACTCCTGGTGGACGCATTGGCGGCTACGGCTGAAATCCTTTTTTGAAATTAAAGTTACCTCCCCTATTTTTGTGTGTTTTAATGTTTTGATTAACATTTAAATGAGCCTATGTTTTTTTTAATCAATGTTTTTAGATTCTATAGGTGGGATCTACTTTGTTTAAAATTTTACGTTGCTTTATGTTTATTAATGACATGCATTTGGATTTCCTCGATGTTGTCCATGAAATTGGTATATTTGTTTCCTCTAATACTTGGATCTGTTGATGCAGTTTTCTTTGGTTATAGTACAGTTAAAACGTCAAAATAGATAAACATTAGTCAAATAAGAATGGTTTAGATTATTTGTTTATGAAAAAGTGAAATTAATTTTAATTTATTCCGATGTGCACTCCTAGTTAGATTTATTCAACTCTAATTTATGTGGAGTTATTTAGTATAAAGTGTTAATTTGAACTTGTTTTGAAAAGTCTATTCACCTTCCCCCTCTCCCCTCCCCCTTCCACCTAAACTTTTCACCACTCATTCGGGACCAACAACACATAATAATAATAATAATAATAATAATAATAATAATAATAATAATAATAATAATAATAATAATAATAATGAGGAAAAACTGTATTTATGCCCTTCCATAATATACCAATTATCAATGCCACTTCTGAATTATTAATTGTGTAAACGTTGCCCCTCAATTTTCAAAACGGTACATATATTGTCCCTCTCGTACCGCACGAGAAGAAAAGTGAAAGGAAACATTTACACTATGGGAAGGAAATATATGTACTGTTTTGAAAATTGAGAGACAACATATACACAACTAATAATTCAGGGGTGACATTGATAATTGTCATATTATAGAGTGACATGAATAACAATTTTATCTAATGATTATTATTATTATTATTATTATTATTATTATTATTATTATTATTATTATTATTATTATTATTATTAATAATGTTTGTTATTGTTGTTATTTACACATATATAACATTTAATATATGACAAAGGAACGGGCAGCAGCTACATTGCCCTTTTGGTATACGTTGACGACATTCTAGTAGCGAGCAGTGAATTAATTCTCATCCAACAACTGAAGGACCGACTGGATAAAGCTTTTAGAATCAAAGACTTGGGTGTTCTAGGTTATTTTTCTGGATATTGAAGCCAAAGTGTCCACTGCCCGTTTGAACTTATGCCAAAGGAAATATGCAGTTGACATTTTAAGTGATGTTGGATTCAATGATTGTAAACTAGTAAATACACCTATGGTTTCGGGAACCCATCTATTGCAAGAAGATCGATGGCACAACTTTGATTGATTTGGGAAGCTATCGGCGGTTGATTGGTAGATTGTTATATCTCACGGCCACAAGGCCGGATATCACATACGCCGTTCATAAGTGATGTAGCAAAAACAAGATGTGAGCTCGGGTGTGTAATGTCGTCCTCAGGGGATTGGGGGTTATGGCACGCAATATGCAATTACAAGAAACTAGGCACTAGCATAAGGAAATCAACAAGAAGCTAAGCAAACTACAAGTTTAAGGAAATGATAAGACTAACACATATACACAAAGATAAACACAAAATAAAGAAATAGGACTCAAGCTAGGGAGCATTATCATCTAGATGCTTTAACAACTTAAGGGATTAGGGAGAACAAGTAACCAAGGAATATAGGGGATGCACGTAGGAATCCTAGTCTATAAGTCACTCTCGTGAGCAAATTAAAAAGGATTAGAACAAGGAATTGTCCCACTCTCGTGGTGAATCAACTCCAAGTTCTTCAAGAACACAAAGCATCTAAAACCCCCAATTTCCCCCATTTTCATAGGAAAAATCGGGTTTATGCAAGGAGTAGCTTGGAATCTTGACCCAACTCTCATTGAAACCAAGAATCCTCCAAAACATGCCAATGAATGTTGTACACCAAACATTAACAAAATACAAACACAAATCCTTCATAAATTCAAGAACCCTAGGTTAGAGTTCTTCCCCTTTTTGAAATAATCACAAATCAAGCATCAAGATAGAAAATACAACCCTAACTCAAGTCCATAAACTAACTACTCATGATTAATTAGCATAAAGAACACAAGAACACAAACATTAAACATAAATCTTGTGAAATAAAGAGATAAAAGGAAGTAAGAACTTATGTATTGGAAATGGAAGAACAATCTTCAAATGTTGGAATCCAAGCTTCAAATCCAAGATTACAAGCTTCAAAAGTGTTAAGAAACATAAATCTAAGCCTATTCTAACCTAAAAATATGAAGGAGAATGAAAGAGAGTGTCTAGGGTTCTAACAAGAGTCAAAACCAAGTAAAAATGACGAAAAACGGAGTTTATAAAATTGCAGAGCACAGTGACACGGCCAGGGACATGGCCATGTCCAAAATAGCAGTGAACACTGGAATTGCACAGAAAATACACGGCCATAGACACGGCCGTTACTTAGCCGTGTATTTTGGCCTTCAAAACATCAGAATTTGGAACTATGATCTTCATGAAAGTTGTATCCCTTCGAGTCTTCTTTCTATTGGCGCAAGAATCACTTCGTTTGGACATTCCTAGGCCGAGATATGGTCCAAAAACCAAATAGTGGTCAGTTTTGAATTGTAAGTTTGGATCTTCAACTTCAATGATGATTTTGACCCCTGTGGCTTCCTTTTTAGGCTTTTATGATTTTATAAGAATTGTAGATCTTTGAGTCTTCTTTCCAATGGGACAAGAATCACATAATTTGGATAATTCTAGACCGAGATATGGCTCGAAAACAGAACAGTGGCCAATCCATTCGAGAATTTCAGCTTGTTGACACTTGTTCCACTTTTGCCCTGGTTTAATTTGTCCATATGATCAACACCATTGAAAACATCACTCTTTGGCTCCTTTGGAAGTGTTGCATCCATCTCCTTAGCTTCACCTTGGCTCCCCTTGACTCCAAATGCATCCAACATGATCTAAAATCCTTCATTTCTACTCAAAGATAATGAATTGTGTATAATAGATCAAATGAGCAAAATAAAGATCAGTTTGAACAACATTGTGACACTTCATAATCAAAACAAGGCTAAATATGTGGTAGACATGGGGTATAAATATGAACAATTATGCACTTATCAATAAGCTCAGTCAGTTTGTTAGCTCACCTACCGATAGGCACATGGCTGTCGCGCATTGTATTCTCCGTTATATCAAAGGCTCTCCCGGTCAAGGACTATTTTATTCAGCAGCAACCACTCTTCAACTCAAAGCTTTTTCTGATTTTGATTGGGCTTCTTGCACTGACACTCGCAAATCCGTTACAGGCTATTGTATATTTCTTGGCACATTTCTCATCTCATGGAAATCAAAGAAACAGGCAACGGTGTCAAAATCTTCTTCCGAGGCGGAGTACCGGGCTCTTGCAGCCACTGTTTGTGAATTACAGTGGATCACCTCCCTTCTTCAGGACCTGCATATTACTGTAAGTGCTCCTGCCACTGTCTTCTGCGATAATAAATTGGCTATTGCAATTGCTGAAAATAGTGTTTTCCACGAAAGGACTAAGCACATTGAAATCGATTGTCATGTTGTGTGGGAAAGAATCGCTCAGGGCCTAGTCAAGTTGCTTTCTGTTTCTTCTGTTAATCAGGTTGTAGACGGCTTCACCCAGCCTCTTCCAATTTCTCAATTTGCATCTTTTGTATCTAAGCTGGGTGTTGAAAATTTATATACTCCAGCTTACGGGGGTATTAGAGGAAGAAAATGAAAATATGGAAAGGGCATAAATGTACTTTCTTTTCTTTTTTGTTCGTTACAACTGTCACCACCATGTTTAAATAGGTGACAGTTTCCCTTTCAAATGTAATGTCATTTTCTCCACTTTCTCTCTGAAATGAATAAACAAATAAACTTCTTCTCATCTTCTCTTCACCCGTGACCTCTGTTCCCAAAATAACAAACCAAAAAATGAAATTTAATTCATATTCTATATTTCTATATTTCTTATGGAATGACATTTTTCTATTTATTTAAAATTTAATCCGTAAACCAAACATGCGGCAAAATTCAAATATAAAAAAAATAAATGATTATCTTTCTTAGGTAATTTGCAAGCTATTACGTAGAAACAGAGTTTACCCTCGAATGATTGTTGCGAGTTTCCCCATCATCTAAAGAAAAATTAAAACAAATGGGCCCTCAAAGTTTTTAGTTATTGATGTATGCATATGCACAAGTTGAAGTGTTGAACAAGTTGCAAGAAGATGCGCATAAGTAAATTGCATGGATGTAATACAAGTTGAAAGCTATTGGCTAAAGATTCAAGAGTCAATGCCAAGTCTTCTTCGGATGCCCTGCCCCCACGCGCAAGTTCAAACTTAAACACTTTTAAAAAGACTACTACCTCAACTACTCAAGACTCGGTAGACACAAGTCTTAGTCAAACTTTTTTTTTTTTTATGTTTTTTTTTTCTTATACATTATATTTTTTAGTTTATGCTACACTAATCTTAAACCGCTAAACCCAATCCTCGGTTTTCACCTCTGTCTAACACTCCCTGGATCAATTTTTCTGAGCTAAGAGTCTCGCCGTAACCTTACCCTACTGCTAGAATAAGACTTTTAGAGCGATCCTTGAAGCATTGAGTTAACTCCGCAAGCACTCTTTTGCCTTGCAATTTTTCTGTACTTGGCTGCATCTTCTTTCACAAAAGGAGTCGACGGAGCCGAAAATAATATCATAAGGTGTATCGAAATGGAGAGGCAAGCACTCTTGGCTTTCAAGCAAAGCATTATGGAAGACAATGGCGGGCTTCTGTCGTCTTGGGGAAATCATAAAGAGTGCTGCAAATGGTGGGGTGTCCGCTGTAGCAACGCCACCGGCCACGTTATCAGATAATTTTGCTTCTCGTTGGTATTTGCTTCTGTGTCTGATGATTTTGCTTGCATAGATAATCATGAGTTTAAATTTACCATCTTAGGCTCTGTTTGGTCGGAAAGTAAGAAAATGACTTCTGGAAAATGTTTTCCAAATTAAAAAATGAGTCATTTTTCATAAAACAATTTAATTTTCGATGTTTGGCTACACAACGGAAAATTGTCTTTGTGTGTTTGGTTCATTTTACAGAAAATGAGTAGGAAAATGGTAAGAATTGTATACTTCAACATTTTAATTATTTGATATTTTTGATAAGATCTTTTTGTGAATAGCACTCATTAAGCCTTGTGGACAATTTTGAATGTCTATATATATATATATATATATATATATATATATATATATATATATATATATATATATATATATATATATATAACTAGTAATTCACCCGCGCGATGCACTGGAAAAAAATTATGTTATTATAAATAAAAATAAAAAAATAGAAAAAATAAAAATATTTTAAATTGTTTAATATAATAATATTTTTGAGCTTCCATTGGTCAAGTATTTATTATTTTTATAAAATACAAAATTATAATTAAAATTTTGTATGGTTAATATAATCTCTAATTATGTACATAATTAGATTGATTTATTCTTAATTGTATTTCATCTATATAGTATAATTTTCACAATACGAATAATAACTAAGATAATTACATTTATTACAAAGGAAGGGGGATACCCATACAAACTACACCTACAACGAGGCTTGAAACCTAAACCTCCCACATAGGGGAACAATCCAATACCAATGGACCACAAGCCACTTAGTTGTATGAGTAAATTTAAACTCTAATTGAACACATTTTTTATATGATTATATAATATATTTTTTATGCACATGTTATTCCATAAACTTAAATGTCATTTTATGAGTCCAAGACCACTTTTTGTGGAGATAATTCAAATGTATTTTTTTTTCTTTTAAAAGTCCTAAGTTTAGACATCCAGAAAAACATTAAAGACCCATACGATATATACATTTATAAATATTTAAATTTTTATTTATGGCTTAAATGATTTTTTTTTTATTTATTCTGAAGTCCAATAATTGACCCACGGCCCGCAACATTTGCTTTCTTCATCCCTTCTCGTTTCTGCCATTTCTTTGAAGCATTTGAGAGGGAAAAAAAATTATATGTAGAGGCTTGCATTAATTGCACTGTTTCAGATATCGAATAGGTTTTCATCAAAAATTTAATTAATATTGTAATCCCAAGAACCACCATAAATAACAAAAGCATATCAAATAGACTTTCATTGTAAAGCCAGAGATTTAATTAATATTGCATCGTTTCATATTTTCTATTAATCGGGAATCGGAATCCTTAATCTTAATATCATAACATTTAATAACTCCATTAATTCAATAAATGTAATCCTTTGTTATGAGTGAGTAAAAAATTAGCTATTTTATTTTTCAAATGTTGTGCTTTTTTTTTTTTTTTTTTTTTTTTTTTTTTTTTTTTTTTTAGTAAAAGATGTTGTGGCTATTTTATATTTATAGCTAGTAATAATAATAATGTTGGTAATTAATTGTAATATTAATTATTTTCCAACCATATAGCTTTATTATATGTAAGATTAAGTTCCAATGCATTTAAGTGTTTCCCGTGCAGTTGTGCGATTTTAACATGCGTCAGTTTTGTACATCAAGTGCATGAGTCTTGTGCTTAATGTGCGTAAGGGTTGTGATTAATGTGCATGGGTTTTGTGCTTAACGTGTCCAGTATACACAGTATATATATATAGTATACACAATATACGTTGTATATATATAGTATACACCGTATGTATGTATATATATATATATATATATATATATATATATATATATATATATATATATATATATATATATATATATATATATATATATATATATATATATATATAGAATTGCACTCAGGTGCGAATGCTTCGCCCAGGAGCGAAATAGGAATGGATTCTGTCCGTCCACGTGTCCAGATCTAATGGATGAGAAACACTGATTTGTTTAAAAAGCGCGGTGGCATTTTCGTAAATAATTGAACATCGAAGTGCAAGTAAAATGTATTACAAGTGCATGTAAAACGTATTATAGGTGCAAGTAAAAGTTTACACTGAGCATCAATACTAAGTGCACCTATAGTTATAAGTAGTTGTACCTATAGTTATAAGTAGTTGCACCAATAGTTCTAAGTAGTTGCACATATAGTTATAAGTAGTTGCACCTAGGTGCATGAATGTTTGCGAGTGACTTTCAGGGGTATTACTACCCGCTGAACTCAGATCAATGAATGTTAACAAGGCAAAATTACATGCACTCATAGGTGAAAGTAGGTGCACCTATAGTTATAAGTAGTTGCACCTATAATTATAAATAGTTGCACCTATAGTTATAAACACACCAGGTGCATGAATGTTTGCGGGAAGTGAATGCTAATTAACAAGGCAAAATTACATGCACTTATAGGTGAAAGAAGGTGCACTTGTTAGTGATTTTACTTGCACTTCGATGTTCAATTATTTACGAAAATGCCACCGCATTTTTTTAAAGCTATTAGATCTGGACACGTGTCGCGCGCTGATTCGTTCGCATATTCCTTCCTGGGCACTTATCCGCACCTGAGTGCATCCCTCTATATATATATATATATATATATATATATATATATATATATATATATATATATATATATATATATATATATATATATATATATATATATATATATATATATATCACACAGCCACACACAAATTATATACTATACATACCAAGCATGGGAATTGGAAAATGACTTTCCAAAAAAAAAAAAAAAGGAGAAGTCATTTTCCCCCAAAACATACTTATTTTCCGTTGACCTCATTTTTCTCCTTCTTACCAAACACGGAAAACTCGGGAAACATTTTTCAGAAGTCATTTTTCGGATTTCCAATCGCACACTTAATCACTCCTGCAACTACTGTTCTGTGCTTGGATGTGTGAAAATGATGTGCTTAGAGTTTTAAAAAAGAAATAGTGGATCAGAAAGGAAATAGGCGGTTTATGACATGCTAGGATATGATCAATGTAGCAAAACACTACTAGTGTTGAAAGAAGTATAGTCCCAGTGCATACTAACACTGGATGGAATTAGAGGATGATGATTCTATGATACTTACGATACGTACATTGGAGTCACTTAGAGTGAAAGTAAGGTTAGAATGTAATCAAGGTTATGCACTAGAATGAAAAAGTTATCCATTTTTTCTGATTTAAAAACTGGAAACTACTATCTAAATGGAGTTTCTATTCACCTTACACTTCATTCCAGTCCATTATTGTTTGGAAGAAGGTATGTGAAATGGATTGACAATTGTGATAAAATTGTCTTTACACTTCAATTTTATAAGAATTTATTCCCAAAAATTAGGCAGTTCAAAACCCTTCCCGGCCTCATAGCATGCTTCCCTCAAAACCACAAAATGAATGAGATCTCTATTGATACTCTCTAATTTAATTTGCTGAAAATTAAGGAAGGTTATCTCAATCAATTATTTTTAAATTTGATAGTTTTTTTTAATAGTATTTTTAATGTAGTGTCTAAATATATAAATTTTAGGAAAAAAAAGATACAAATAGACCCTCGAGCTATTTGTGAAATAACAATTAAGTCACTGAACTCGAAAAAAGCTCCAAATTAATCTACGAATTAAAAAAAAAATTACAATTAACATTTTTAGCAAGTTACCACCAAATTTTTGTTGATTGAATTACATGTGTAATTGTTAGGAACCTTGTATTAAGATTTTGATGATACCAATGTAATGTAGAAAAGCAGACCCCTATCTATTAGCTTTTTCGTTCGCTGCTTTCGTCCTAGACGAGAGTTGCCATAACTCCTTTGTAATTCGTGTTAAGCTAGGCAAACACACGAAAATGAGTTATGATTAGATGTTAGAGTCTCCCAGACGAAAGAAGACATGAGGCATGGTGAACAATTAACGAAAGATAAGCTGGAGTTGTCAACTATCACGAAAGGACAGTTTTGTTAAAGACGAATCCTATCAAGCATTACTTCTCTTCATCAACGAGAAGAATGTTCTACCTGTCTGATTTGACAATATCCTAGGACAATAAGGACTTCATCTTACGGGGCACACTTTTCAAGGAGCATTAAATGAAGATGTACCATCTCCTAGAGCTAAAGGACAAAACCCTAATGCTTTTCATACCTTCAACGGCTACATGGTACAACCTCATTAATGGAGCATTTAATGCATGAAGCTCCCCGGTCCTTGTCCACTGGTTAAAAGGTTCGAAAATTTCATCTCCCTCCAACGAATGAATTTTCATCACCTATAAAAACCACCTTCATCAACTAAGAAGGTGCTGTTTCATTGTCACTCGACTTATTTACTTGCAAAAGCTCTTGAACGCTCCTATATTTCCAAAAGATTTTGTGAACCAGTATTGAGGTGTTAAGTTACTTGAAGAAGGTCGTTGATCATTTTCTTACACCTCAAAAGAAGTCTTGCAATTTGTTCGAAGCAATCATCTCTCACAGTCAAGACTTCATCGTTGGAGAAATCAAGAAATCATTTTCTACCAACCTCAACTCAGAAGAAGAAGTTGATAGAGGCGGAGTAAACTCGATAAGTTGAAAAACCTACGAAGGCTGTCCGACTTAGTGATCAAGGAAGTCTTTGTGTAATTGTGCTAAGGAGTGATAGTGCAATCCTTCCATAAGTTGTGGAAGAAGAGTGGAGTAGGCAACGTTGGCCGAACCACTATAAAATCTCGTGTTCCTTCAATCCCTTTACTTACGCTTTTTAATTCTGCATTTGCATCATTCTAATCATCACCCCTAACCGAAAGTTCTTTTTATTTCATAAACTCGTGCAAAAGTATTTAAATCTAATATGGTTTTTCCGCTGCGCCAAAACACCGGAAGGTGACGTTTAGGGATTTCGCGAAAAGAGTCTATTCACCCCCCCCCCCTCTAGACTTTCGTTTCATCCTATCGGGACCAACAAGTGGTATCAGAGCCAATACCTTGTTCGGTAAAGGCTTTGCATTTACTGCCTGGTAGATCCCCTATCAAAAATCTCTTGAAAATCTTGCATATTTTCTTTGCACGCTTTTTATCTAAAATGGAAAAGGAACATGCACATCGCTCTAAGCAACTTGCCTTTAGTCTTGCCAAATTTGATGACTGGAAATTAAGAATGCAGGCTCTCCTATGCTCTATTCATGATGAAATGTGGGACGTCATAACAACCGGACCAATTACGGTCATGATGGCGAATGCACAAGCAGCCGCACAGGGAGCAAGAGCTGCATAGATGATACCAAAGCCGAAAGAACAGTATACCACGGATGAAAGAACAAGGGCAAATTTGGATAATGTGGCAAGAAATATTCTCTACAACTCTCTGGATGATTCCTTGTTTCCCAGGGTCCGAAAATGCAAGAATGCCATGGAAGTGTGGAATGTCCTAATGAGTTTGGGAGAAGGAGAAGAGCAAGAAAAAGACAACAAACTGACAATGGCCATGAAGAAATTTGAAGATTTCAAAATGCTGTCAAATGAGACAATCATGGAGATGGAACTCAGATTCACCAGACTTATGGGCGATCTGTCAGATCTCGGGAAAGAGCCAACTGAAAAGGAGATGAATCTAAAGATTCTTCGTGGTTTACCAAAATCATGGGAAATGAAGGTTATTGCGATGAGGGATAACCGAGATATGAAAACTACAAGCACGACGAAGATTTTCAGTGATCTCAAAGCATATGAGTTCAAGCATGAACCAAAAGATGCTGAAGAATCAGAAACAAGAAACATTGCTCTCGTGGCAAATCAATCAGCATCAGCATCAACATCCAACAGGTCGAAATCTAACACTTGTGATTTTTTATCTGATGAACAATATGCACTATTTGTCAGGAAAATGAAGAGGTTCATGAGAAAGAACAACTTTTAAGACCCACAACGATCGGGCCACCGAAAGAAGCATGAGAATTCCCCTCAAAGCTCAAAAACCGAGAACATGGACTCGCAACTATTGTGCTATAACTGCCGAAAGCCAGGACACTTCAAGGCGAACTGTCCTCATCCTATTGTGAGCAAATATCAAGATAACAACACTACCACAAGTCCCTCAAAAGAGACTGGAGAAAGACATAAAAGGAGCGACAAGCCCGAATCATCAAATTCCAGAAATGAAGGAAGAAGGAAGGCAATGGTAGTGAACGAAACTTCTGACACAGTTGCAACCGAAAGTAGCTCCTCAAGTTCGAGCTCAGAAGACGAAAACACTGATGAGGAGAAAGGACTGCTGTGCCTATTCAGTCAAGAGTCAGACGAACTATGCCTCATGGCAGGTGAAGATGAGGTAAACTCTCATTCATCTTCTTGCTATTCTGCTGAGTCAAGTTCTCTGGGAAGCCAAACCTCCAATGAATCTGTCACCGAAATGATGAGGAGGTTCAAGGTGATATATAACACTTACTCCAAACTAAAGGAGGAGAACTCTTGGCTCATGATTAGCTATAATGAACTAAAACAAGTTCATATTGAGAACAACATGCTAGTCATTGCTAAGGAGCAACTTGAGAAAAATGTTCTCGCTCTAAAGGAGCAATGCACAGCAAAAGAGAAGAGAGAGCAAGAACTGCTTGAAGTCTTGGATAAATTCAATAATTCATCCAATCTAATAGATAGAATGATGAATGAATCCAGACTGCCCGGGGAAAGAACCGGAATTGGTTTTAACCCCAGCTCCTCTTCACAAGTTGAATTGAACAAATCCACGAATGCATATTCACATGAAAGCTTCGAGGCTGCATTTGTTCAAGGACCCACCCAGATGTCTGAGCCTATGATGGTAATTAACAATGTCGAAACACCACAAACAACAAGCCAACCAAAAGGAACGGCTGTACAACGTGTTGTGGAATCTGGAAAAGAGAAAACTGTTAAAGGCAACCCCAGACAAATTTATGTCAGAAGGAATGGACCAAATGGCAATAGACAAGATCTAAACCATAAAGGAGGTCAGCCTAACAGGAATACTCGATCCAAGAAAAAGACGAATGTTAACCAGAGGCAATACCGTCCGAAAGTCACACGAAAGAATCCCATTCAAGGAAAGTCAAAGAACGGACAAATCAGACAACCCGAAAGATCCTTCAAAAGATCTGGGTATGGCAATGGATGGACTGGGCCATCAGAAGAAGATTGGTTTGATTACCCAGAGCCCCTCCCTAGAGCAGTATTTGAAAAGGTTCATCTGCGTAAACAAACTAATCATCTCAAGCATTATGAGAATCCTCCTCAGGAATATCTTCGCAAAAGATATAATGCTAAAGTCTTTGCCAGTATTCATTATGATTATCGTACATCTAATGGATACAGATGACCAAGGATGAGTCGTGGATACTCTAGGTTGATGTGGGTTCCAAAATTAACTGCTAACCCTCAAGGACCCGAAACTAAATGGGTACCTAAAAACACATAATCTTTGATGCAGGAAAAACAAGTCATATGGTATGTTGATAGTGGCTGCTCAAGACATATGACTGGTGATAAAACAATGTTGAGAAACTTTATAGAAGTAGATGGACCCAAAGTTATCTTTGGAGGAGAAAACAGTGGCAAAACTCGTGGAAAAGGGGACATCATCAAAAAGGGAATAACTATACAAGATGTCTCTTATGTTGAAGGACTGAAGTTCAATCTCTTAAGCACAAGTCAATTCTGTGACAAAGGATACCATGTAAATTTCTCCAAAGATGAATGCAAGATCGTGAACATGAAAGATGACAAGACAGCCTTGACGGGTCAACGAAAGAAGAACATGTACGTAATATCCTTAAATTCTTCTAACACTAATGTTTGTCTTGTGGCCAAAAGTAATGCAGATCTCAATCAAGAATGGCGCAACAAACTGAGTCATCTGAACTTGAAGACGATAAACAAGCTTGCCAAAAGAAATCTTGTGAGAGGGCTACCCGAAGTATCTTACACGAAAGATAAAATATGTGAGGCATGTCAAAAAGGGAAGCAACTCAGGTCATCCTTCAAGTCAAAAGATGTAGATGCTAATTCTCGCTCTCTAAGTCTTTTTACATATGGATCTCTTTGGACCAGTAGATCCAGCAAGTTTAAGTGGGAGAAAATATACTCTTGTTATAGTAGATGACTACACAAGATATACATGGGTGCTTTTCTTGAAGAAGAAGAACGAAACAGAAACAGCTCTTCCAAATCTTCTAAGACAACTTCAAACAGAAAAGGAGACCAAAATAATTCGTATAAGATCTGATCAGGGAACGGAATTTGTCAATAAGGTCATAAAGGAATTTTGTGCGCAAAATGGTATCTTCCATCAACTCTCGGCAGCACGAACTCCTTAGCAAAACGGAGTGGCCGAAAGGAGAAACAGAACCTTAAAAGAAGCTGCACGAACGATGATTTCGCACTCAGGTCTACCAAAGAGATTTTGGGCCGAAGCCATAAACACGGCATGCTATACTCAAAATAGATCCTTGATCAACAAATCCCACAACAAGACACCGTATGAGCTATGGAAAGGTAAAACTCCTAGTATTGGTTATTTTCATGTCTTTGGTTGCAGGTGCTTCATACACAACAATGGAAAGAATCATCTAAGAGCTTTTGACGAAAGAGCTGATGAAGGACTATTCATGGGATATTCCTCAGTAAGCAAAGCATTCAGAATTCTAAACAAATGAACGCTGGTAATTGAGGAATCCATTCATGTCAAGTTTGATGAACAATCTGAGAAGAATCCTTCTGGATATAAGACTCCAATCAATTCAAGTCAAAGTCCTCAGCAACCTGCTGACGAAGACGTCTCTGACGAAGAAGATATACTTTCGTCTTATACGAAGTATCAGCTAAAAATTTCAGAACCCGAATCTGCGTCTCAAGAGAAGGTTGCAACTCAACAGATTGATCCTACAAATACCACAACATCTGAACCAATGATATACATTGATCTACCATATATCCCTGAAATGGATGCTCAAAATCAACAAAATGCTTTTGAACCAGACCTTCGATGGTTAAAGGATCATCCATCAAATTAGGTTATTGGTAATGTCCAAGAAGGTGTGAAAACAAGAGCATCATTGCAAGAAAGTATGATGGCATACTTCTTGTCACAAATGGAACCAAAAACCGTAGAAGAAGCTCTAAGTGACCCTGACTGGGTAATAGCCATGCAAGAAGAGCTTCATCAGTTTGAACGAAATGAGGTATGGGAACTTGTTTCGAGACCATCTCATCAAAATGTCATTGGAACTAAATGGGTGTTTAGAAACAAGATGAGTGAAGATGGGCTCATTGTTAGGAACAAAGCTAGTCTTGTTGCTAAGGGGTATTGCCAAGAAGAAGGAATTGATTTTGATGAAACCTTCGCCCCGGTAGCCAGACTTGAGGCTATACTCATATTCCTAGCTTTTGCAGCCTATAAGAATTTCAAAGTTTATCAAATGGATGTCAAAAGTGCATTCTTAAATGGACTTCTTGAAGAAGAAGTGTATGTTGAGCAACCACCTGGTTTTACAATTGATAATGAGCTTGAAAAAGTTTATCATCTTAAAAAGGCTCTTTATGGCCTAAAGCAAGCCCCACGAGCCTGGTATGACACTCTCTCATATTTTCTTATCAACTGTGGCTTCACGAAAGGAGTGGTTGACAAAACACTCTTTCGTATAAAAGATCATGATCATATTCTATTAGTTCAAATCTACGTTGATGACATTATCTTCTGAAACACGAACCCAACTTTGTGTGAAAAGTTCTCCAATCTTATGAAAGGTAAATTTGAGATGAGTATGATGGGAGAACTAAACTATTTTCTGGGATTACAAGTCAAACAATGCCCGGATGGAATATTCATCAATCAAGCCAAATATACCAAGGATTTAATCCGAAAATTTGGCATTGATGGAAAAAGTTCGGTCAAAATTCCTATGAGCACATCCCTAAGAATGGATGTTGATAATGAAGGAAAAGATGTTGATTAGAAAATCTTTCGAGGCATTATTGGCTCTCTTTTATACCTAATAGCAAGCAGACCTGACATTTCGTTTGCTGTTGGTGTATGTGCTCGATTTCAAGCCAAACCGAAAGAAAGTCACCTAAGTGCAACCAAAAAGATATTAAGATATCTTAAGGGAACGCAAAGTGTCGGACTCTGGTATCCGAAAGAAGGATCATTTGATCTTATTGGATACTCAGATGCAGACTTCGCAGGATGTCGTATTGATCGAAAGAGTACCTCAGGAACCTGCCAGTTCCTAGGAGGACGAATTGTGTCTTGGTTTAGCAAGAAGCAACACTCTATTGCTACAAGTACGGCTGAAGCCGAATACATAGCAACTGGAAGCTGTTGTGCTCAAATCTTATGGATGAGACATCAATTGAGAGATTATGGCATAAATGCACGAGAAGTGAGCATTAAATGCGATAACACGAGTGCAATCGCCATTACACATAATCCTGTCTTACACTCTCGGACTAAGCATATTGACATCAAATATCACTTCATTCGTGATCATGTCGAAAAGAAAGACATATCTCTTGAGTATGTTAATACTGATGATCAACTTGCAGATATACTCACGAAACCCTTGAGTGAAGCAAGATTCTCCTCTCTAAGGCATGAACTTGGAATGATTGAAATGACATAAAGCTAAGAGAATCAAATCTGCAAAGATTCTTGATCTCGATATTCAAAAGATTTGATTCATTCTCACACGCAAGGATCTTTATAAAAAGGTACACTACGTGGTTAAGAGTTCATATCTAACAAAAATTTCTAGTGTTTGTCTTTGCTTGTGCAGATACGAGTACAGGAAGCGAAAGAACAATCACTGAGGCACAAGAAGGGAAAAGCGAAATTCTCAATGAGCCACTCGTAACCGAGCAAGAGTTTAATCAATTTCTTGAACATTCTCAACACATACAAAGTCTTCTCCGTGACACAACCGAAAATGAGTCAAGAGAATCATTTCACTCTTTTGGCAACCCTATAGGGTATGTCAAGGAAGACATTGTGCTGGAACAAAATGGGAGTTTCAACTCCTCACTGTCAAGCACTCCAATTAAGACGGCATCTCATCTCAAGTCCACCGCAAGCAGCAAGAAAAGGAAGGCCTAAATAACTTTGTTAGGCCTCGGTGATAAGTTGTGATGTTATCATGTTTGTGATCTTTTAATTTATGGCTCTATCTTTCATTATCTTTTCAATATGATGTCAGTATCTAAAAGATTTCATTAAGATTCTCACGACATCTTTCTGCCTATAAATTGTGTCTCTACTTCATGAGCTATACTCATTCTCAAAACCATAGAAAAGGAAAAAGCTTGCAGGAATGGACAAAGGAAAAGGAAAGATCGATGAAGCTGAGAAAAGAGCTAATCGTCTAAAACATCATCTGCGAGAAGCTAGCAAGCTACCAAATGCCACCGTTATTAGGCTGGAAGAAGATGGGGAAAGGGTCATCGTGACTTACTCCATGCCTAACACAGCAACACGAGAGGATAAGGAAGCTCGTGACATTCTGGTCAATGAGTCCAGGGCTAAGAAAGCATACTGCATGGAACAAGCCACACGGCTTGCTAAAGAAAGAGTTGTGAGGATGAAAAGCTCTAACAAGCACCCACCATCTTTTCCCACTTCTCATTGGCATCCTTCTTATGAAGTTCCCCAACCAAGTGATCAATCTTATGAAGATTTCACTATGGTTCACTCTCGGTCCTCTACTTTTTCACCCGAATCCACTCTCTCACTTGAGGAGCTGGATGAATATGCAAAGAAGACAAATCTGTCTGACGTGACCGAAGAGATGACTTGTCTGGAACTTCACGTGCCCTATCGCTTTCTCTAAAGAGTTGTGTGCTGTACTCTCGTGACTTGGAACTCCCTGTCTATCTTCCTTGTGATCTAATAAAAATGTTATCCTTTCGTACTGATAATGAGTGCATATCTTGACTATGTTTAACTTTGTCTGTTTCTTGTCTAAAGTCACAGGAAAACTCATCACTCAAAATTAATCTGGTAAAAAAGGGGGCTATAAATTATTATGAGTTACATGACTATTAAGTTCATTGAAGTTGGAGCAATGCTTAATAAAGAGTCATTTTAACAGTCAAAGTCTTGCCTGGAATTGATAACTTCTTGAACATATTTATGAGCATTTATTGCTACGTTGAAAACTATGTGTAACAGACACATGAACAGTATGGATCTCTTGCTATAAAAGGAGGAGAATTCTTCACTTTATCACCATCATTCTCTTCCTCACCATGGCTCCTAAGAAACCTTTCACCAGAGGTGACTCTCACAAACTAAGAGAGGGTGCTAGACGTCTCAGGGAGGAACAGGGTGACCTTTATCCTGGCAACAGCCCACAAGCGCCAGTGGAAGTTCTCTCTGATTCTGACTCATCGCTTCTATATGATGATATGGCTGGTTTTATTGTTGAAAGTGAAGAGAAGCTCTCAAAAGATCCTACTCCAGCCACTCCTGTGGATCATAGCAAGTTCCGTGATCGAGACTATATGGAGTTTCTGAAACAAGAGCGTGAGAAAGAGGCATATGATAAGGAGGAAGAACCTGAATCCTCATCTGGCTCAAACTACCCACGAACCGGAAAATGGTTTAAGCAGATGCTGGAAAATCTGAAAAAAGGCAAAAGATGAGCCGTCTGGAGTCAAGAAAAACGAGAGAAAGAAGAATTGATCACTTGATCTTTGTATCTTATGTATTCTCTTCTCTCGGCTCTATGAATAATAAAACCTTGTTGGCTTTTCTTTTTCGATAAAGTTATTAAGCGAGACTTCACTTGTCTCATTTGTCCTATGCTTAAAATCTCGGATCAAGGACATCCTTCTTGGAAATGTATATATTCCCTCAGGCGTGCCTTGGTCAAGTCATTCGGGCACATCTTTTGAGAGATCCAAACCCCTATTTAATGGACCTTCTCACTTAACCATAGACTCACTCTTCAAATTCGTCAAGTTCATGGATAAAGGGAAAGAAATGGCTCTTACTCCCGAAAGCTTATCTGTGCCTGAAAAATTGTCTCACCCTGATCCCGGAAACTCAGTTGAGAAAGGTTCACCCTCTGGGAAGGAACCAGACATTTCAGAGTTCTACTCCCTTGTTGAACTCACACCTCTTCTGAAACACGAAGAAAGGTATCGTGCATTGTACGCTTTTGCTAAAGCCAAGGTAATGGCTGAACTGGATGACATGGAGAAATGAGGTCTCTCTAGAGAAACATTGGGAGTAGATCACGAGACACTCATCGCTGAAGTGTTTGCTCATGAAATCCGAAAGAGGGAATACTTTGAGTACGCACGAAAGAAGAAGGGTAGCAATGAGTAAAAGGCAATCTTGCCTACTAATGCACGAGAGATCGTAAACGTTCATGTTACGTGTTGTTCTGTGTAATAATTCTCTCGGAAAAGCATCTCTGTTGTTGTGAAAAGGACCTGTTTGACTCTATTTGTCTCCCAAGTCTTATGTTATGAAAATCTTATCTATTTTCGGGTTTGGAATCATACCTAAAATGCTTGATGTTTTCAGCTTTTAATCCCAACCGTTTAAATGGATCTTAATGGGATCATGTGGCCGAGAAAAATGGTCCACTCTCCCACTCTGTCTGATACAGGATGTGACGTGCATTTAATGCACCCATAAGCACTCAAGTGCTTTTCTCTCACCTCATTAAATGAGGGAATGATCGTTTTTGATCTGCACACGATCTTATCACTCCCCCACGTTGATCAGTTACCATATTGGAGAAGAGGAACCGGGAGTACTTTTGAAATTCAAACAATTCATCTCTAAATGGGTTACCCATACCTGGTTACCCGGAGTTTTATAAAACCCTACTTAAACCTTTTTGCTCATTTTACCTTACCTTCTTCACACAGTCTCTTCTCTCATCCACCATTCTGTTCTTTCTCTCAAATTCTTAACAATGGCGGAACATTCACAAGCTTCACCCACTAAAAAAGAACCAGAAACACCATCTATCCTGGAGATCCCAAGCTTTCCAACTGAAAACCTAAGGTTCATCGAATCCAGAGTACCAAATATTGTCGGAGGTAGCATGTGGGATGCGCATGGCTTTCTTGAATACATATTGGACAGAAGATTTGGCGAAAACATCATTCGACTCCTCACAGAAACAGGGTTGTATAATTTCATCACACATCTTTACACCATATGGCACCCTATTGACGTAACTCAGTTCTATATGAATGCTTCCATATCCTCTGATTATCTGACTATTACTTCCAGAGTCAATAATCATCATGTGGTCCTTACCTCGGAAGACGTTCGATCTACATACGGGTTTCCACAGAGAGATGAAACCTACAAGTCTGATAGTATCTATTATCATCTCGATCTAGAGGAGTTCTATGAATCTATCAAGAACAATCACGCACCATCCAAGGCAGAAATCACATGGCCGTTGAAAAAGAAGTGGTTCCGGCTAGATTATGAGTTTACCGTTGACATTTTCAACAAGATTGTTGATCACAAGACCTCGGGCACTGATGACGTGACGAAGGAGAAATTAAAAATGCTGCATGCATTCCTAAATGAATTCAAAGTTGATTGGTCCAAGATCATCTTCAACAATCTCGTCCACACCATCACCTATCACAGGAAGAGTCCAGGAGACATTGCAAAGAAGTTAGGGTATGACTTTGTGATAAGTCATCTTCTTGCCACGAAAGGAGTCTTAATGCGCCCAGGAATCCGACCTGGACAGAAAGCATGCCATATGAAACAAAAACCTTCCGGATATGACAAGCAGAAGGCATTAGAGTTGGGGATTCCTATTGAGCAGGTTAAAGCCAAGAGGAAGTCGAGAACCCCTAGGGTTTCAGAGGATGATCAACCCAAGCCGAAACGACAAAAACGAGAAAAACACTCCTCTCGGAGTAAGGTGAAAAAGACAGAAGATACTCCACCCGTTCATTTTCCTCCAAAATCCCCTCAAGAGAAGAAAGATCCTACTCCATCACCAGAAACGATCATTGTAAAGAATTCATCCGAAGAAGACAATCTGGTACTCTCTAGGATCATAAAAAAGGGTCACTTTCGGTCTCCTGTCAAGCCTAAACCTTCCCCGAAGGAACCTTCTACACCGAAAGCAGCAGACACGAGAGAAGCACCTCCACAGGGGGAAGAAATTCTAAACGACGCACTTTCTGAGGGGGAAGCACAACCGAAAGTTGTCTTTCCTGGAAGTCTCCATGGTGATCAAGATCCTGTAGTTGATCTTGTTCCTTCTCAAGTCCCCCATCCACAAGAACCTACTTTGGCAGAGCAACTTCTTCGTGAGTTGACACAAGAACCTGCTGATGTAGAAATGGAGGCCAGTCGCTTAAATCTTCCACAAGAACCTGGCTTGCCAGAAAAGACGAAAGGAGCGACTGCTGAATTTGTTGTTGTTTCTTCTCTGCCACAAGAACCTACCAATGCAGAGCGGGTTAATCTGACACAAGAACCTGCGTTGGTAGAAGAGTCAGCTGTTGTGCAAGTCACAACCCCCGTTATCCCGAATCCTTCTGTTCCAGCTCTAAAAGCACCAACACCAGATCAAATCCTTCGAGCATCCATTGAAAGCGATTTTCAACGAGTTCTGCAGTGGCAAAAGTGGCGCACTGCTCCCTTAAGAACTTTTCTTGAAACTTTTGAAGTCATGCAAGACGAAGAAGAATTTGCACTGAAATGAATTGGCACAGAAGATGTTTCCAAAGCCCTTCGAATTGAAGAAATCAATCGAGTGTTCTCATACAAGATGACGAATCGCACTCTCGGGAGAGACAAAGCTCCAATCTGCATTGAACTTAACAAGCCACCTTTGGATCCGGCCTTGGAAGAAGAAACGAAGCAACTTCGATATGCCATGCTGCTATCAAAGATCAATACCACACTAGAAAAGGAACATCAGAATGATCCAAACTGCAATATCAGTGGCACGAAGGATGAGCATGGCCGAGAGATTGAAGAAGACGAAAGTGACGTTAATGAAGATGAAAATAATGATGATGTTGACGATGCAGATGACGAGAATGACGACAACGATGATAATGACGATGATGAGGACAATGATGATCAGTTGGGTAATGAAGGTGTTCAAGAAGACGAACCCGAAGACAGCGCTACAATTTTAATTGGCCCTGACTATGACACCTTTCCTCAAAGATCTCCCTTAAGAAAATTACCCTCTGATAGTGAGGAAGAATCTTCATCTGCACATTCCGAAGACCTGTCTCGTGCCATAGTTCCACATGTCCCATCCATGGACGAGACTCCGATCAAGCAAGAGAAAGAAAATGTGTGTGAGGGCAAACTGGAAGCCTCACCAATTCTTCTTAGCTCAGCAAGTGGTGGAAAACGGGAAGCACCACCTCAAGATGAACACATGGACACGACGCCAACAAACATTGAGGAAGAATCTACTGCAGAGTCCCCACGGACTATAATGAACATCATGCGAGAAACTGTTCATTCAGCCGAAACCATTCATATGCAATATCTTGCTTTACGGCAAAAGGACACGAAAGTTTTGGAGGACTTATGCAAAAAGGTAGATCTCTTGATGGCTGCCCAATCTCAACCTCAGCCTCCACCTCCGGAACAGCCCCAACCGACTCACCAAGCTCAATCTGATCACAAATTTCTTGAGCAAATAGCTAAGAGACTTCATGAACTGGACACCACCATGAACAAAGTTGCACGGCAACAACACGAGCTCAAGCATTCACATTATGGTCTAAAAGATCGTGTTGACCTAGCCTGTACAAAGATTGACACTTATCAAGATAACTCGTACCAACTGGGAGAATATGCCCTTCAAATTCTCGGGTATGCCCAGGATATCTTGCTTGCAATCAATAAGGTTTCCTCTGTTCCTCCTACCACCTGTGTTGATGATGCCAAAAAGGGGGAAAAGAGAGATGACGACAAGGATAAGGATGATGATCATCCGAGAGATATCACGAAAGATCAGTGTCCACAAGCAAGACACTCGCCTTCTCGGACACCAAGAGACTATGGCCGAAGGAACACAAATCCATCCCACCCTCCCTCAAGGTCTCGTGGTCACCATTCCTCGAAGCCAAGATACCATGGTTGATACCAATCCAAATCAATTAAGCCTCGCCAATCCTTCGGTTCTGAAGCCAAGTACATCTTCACGGGTTTGCCCAAGAGAGAACAGACGAAACTAAGGCAAACTATGGATGGTATAGGAAACTTTGTGGACTTTGTTCCATACGAAGAAGGAAGTGGTAAATGTTTTGAGGGTTGCAATGTTCCTACCTGGCTTAAAACTAGGGACAATCATACAAGGTAAGATCACATCAGCACCCAAAACGAGAGGATCAAAAGAGAAAATAGAGAACTGTGGAAGAAACATGATGAAGAAATCAAAAGAAGAGAAGATGAAGCAATGGAAAGAGAAAGGATCAGGAATCTCATTGAAGATATTTCTAGTGTAACCAAAGACTCTCCACAGAATGTCATTCACAATGCAGCTTTCAAAGTGCACAAAGAGTCAGGAAAGAGTTATCAAGAAGGCATGAATTCTTTTGAGCTAATTTCGTGGTGGAAGGCTGGAATAGTCGAAGGAAGAAACATTCGTGAAGCCTATAACAATTACACAAGCCTGAATATCAAAGGAGAACATGAAGAGCTTGTCAGGTCAAATCCAATCAAGGTATTCAGGAAAAAGATCAATGAGGGAATAGATCTTAAAAGAATGCTCAAGCAACAAAAAGAAAAGGATGAAAAAGAACTCAAGGAAGCTGCTCAACAGAAGTCAAAGCTCTTGGAAATGTAAGATATCTTTTATTTTGTTGTTTTCATCATAAAGTTTTTGTAATCTTCACGATCTTATATATGAAACTCTCATTGTTACACATCTCGTGTCACTTGACTGAGTTATTTGTCCTTGTCTTATTTGTTAAATGCTTTTATCCTAGAAAGGGCTTGTACACTCTCAAGTAAGACTGCCTTTATAATAGAAAATTCCTTATGGAATCATTTTTCAGTCTTACAAGAAGGGTATAGGTTTTGGCATCATCAAAAAGGGGGAAATTGTTAGGAACCTTGTATTAAGATTTTGATGATACCAATGTAATGTAGAAAAGTAGAACCCTATCTATTAGCTTTTTCGTTCGTTGCTTTCGTCCTAGACGAGAGTTGCCATAACTCCTTTGTAATTCATGTTAAGCTAGACAAACACACGAAAATGAGTTATGATTAGATGTTAGGGTCTCCCAGACGAAAGAAGACATGAGGCATGGTGAACAATCAACGTAAGATAAGCTGGAGTTGTCAACTATCACGAAAGGACAGTTTTGTTAAAGACGAATCCTATCAAGCATTACTTCTCTTCATCAACGAGAAGAATGTTCTACCTATCTGATTTGACAATATCCTAGGACAATAAGGACTTCATCTTACGGGGCACACTTTTCAAGGAACATTAAATGAAGATGTACCATCTCTTGGAGCTAAAGGATAAAACCCTAATGCTTTCCATACCTTCAACGACTACATGGTACAACCTCATTAATGGAGCATTTAATGCATGAAGCTCCCCGGTCCTTGTCCACTGGTTAAAAGGTTCGAAAATTTCATCTCCCTCCAATGGATGAATTTTCATCACCTATAAAAACCCACCTTCATCAACTAAGAAGGTGCTGGTTCATTATCACTCGACTTATTTACTTGCAAAAGCTCTTGAACGCTCCTATATTTCCAAAAGCTTTTGTGAACCAGTATTGAGGTGTTAAGTTACTTGAAGAAGGTCGTTGATAATTTTCTTACACCTCAAAAGAAGTCTTGCAATTTGTTCGAAGCAATCATCTCTCACAGTCAAGACTTCATCGTTGGAGAAATCAAGAAATCATTTTCTACCAACCTCAACTCAGAAGAAGGAGTTGATAGAGGCGGAGTAAACTCGAGAAGTTGAAAAACCTACGAAGGCTGTCCGGCTTAGTGATCAAGGAAGTCTTTGTGTAATTGTGCTAAGGAGTGATAGTGCAATCCTTCCATAAGTTGTGGAAGAAGAGTAGAGTAGGCAACGTTGGCCGAACCACTATAAAATCTCGTGTTCCTTCCATCCCTTTACTTACGCTTTTTAATTCTGCATTTGCATCATTCTAATCATCACCCCTAATCGAAAGTTCTTTTTATTTCATAAACTCGTGCAAAAGTATTTAAATCTAATCTGGCTTTTCCGCTGCGCCAAAACACCGAAAGGTGACGTTTAGGGATTTCGCGAAAAGAGTCTATTCACCCCCCCTCTAGACTCTCATTTCATTCTATCGGGACCAACAGTAATTATATATATTTTTTATTATTATCCTTGGAATACACGTAAGCATTTGACCCAATTAAAAATCAAATTTTAAATCCCTAATCCCTAATGAATCTGACCAGGAGTGTTGTTACCAATGACAGAGGATTTCGGTTATTGAGGAAAGCAAGGAAGTGAGTGTGAAGGTGAATTTGTAGTGTATTTGTAAGTGTACAGATGATACATATTAAAACCCTTATTATAAATTGATTAATTTAAGAGTTAATCAACGATTTGGTCCCTCAGTTATTGCCAAAGTGCCAAACTATGAATGTTGTCCTTTAATTCCTTAATCATTGATTTAGTCCCCGAAAATAACTGTTTTTAGTCAGTTTAGTCCCTCCGTCCGTTTTCCGGCTACACGCCGGTTAGGCCTCCGATTTACCAGGGTCATTTGTGTCATTTCATTTGTTCATTTGCTTCGTTCAAAAGGGGCTTATTACACTTCGGAGTTCAACAGAGGGATAAATTCACAACCAAAATCGCAAATCTGAGCCTTCCAAAAGAGAGGGGATAATTTCCCAACCAAAATCGCAAATCTGAGCCTTCCAAAAGAGAGGGGATAATTTCACAACCAAAATCGCAAATCTGAGCAAACTCGCAAGGAAGGGATAATGTCTTGCAACCAAAGTTCTTCATCGGAATTTATGGCGGAGGTGCGATGTAGGTGCGGATTTTTGGCTCCAATGAAGATGTCATGGAGTTATGCTAACCCAGGGAAGAGATATAGGGCATGTCCAAGATACGGGGTAAGTGTATAATTTGCGATGTTAAAATTTGTTAGGTTAGATCTTGTTAAATTAATCGAATTTTTGAATGGTGTATGGTTAGGGAAATGACAGCTGCAGGTATTTTGAATGGATGGATTATAATGTCTCCGAAAGAGTTACAAATGTGCTTAGAGGCTTGTTGAAGAGGGCAAATAAGTATGAGCATGAAATTGAAAAGCTGCAATTTACAATTGAGAAAAAGGAGCATGAAATTAAGAAGAAGATTTGGGAGTTAAATTTGAAGTTTCTGTATGGATTTGGATTCGGTGTTCTATTTGCAGTCCTTGTTATGAGTATTTGGATGAGAAGTGGTGAACCAAGTGAAGGGTTATTGCAGCTCAAGTAGGTTTAGTTTATGTTAGTCCACAAGTAGTTAACCAAGTGAATGATGTAATGAACTAAATTTGTAGTATTTTATTTCCAGTAATTGAATGGTGTAATGAATTCATAATGAAGTATTTTATTTCCAGTTTACAGTGAGCATTTTGCAGTGAGCATACTTGTTGTGTCCAATGACCATTTTGTAGTTTACACACTGACAACTTACACACTTCCAAATCAAACCATTAGACAAAGAGTTTTCCAAATCAGACTATTACAGTGAGCATTATAGAAAGAGTAAACAAACTTCATTTACTTGAATATTGTTTACATAATGCACAAATGTCATTTGCACAACAGTGGCTAGCATTACAATTCAAAATACAAACAAACTTAACATTAACACCAAATACAAAAACTTGGCCATCTGAATCAGAATCACACAAACTTCTTAGTACTTGTTCAGACAAATTACAGTCCATCTCCACAACATCCTCTATCCCCTTTGGTTGTGAACTATTACCAGTATCCTTAATATTGTTTACATCAACTGGAAACACATCAGGTCCTCCTTCACCACCTCCTTCATCAGAATCACCTCCTTCATCAGAATCACCTCCTTCATAAGAATCACCTTCTTCATCATGCAATAAGACAGCATCTCCTAGTTCCCTAGAAATTTCTACATCATTGTCCCATTGATTTTCATGCAAATGCTCTACATATATATCAACCTCTTTGTTCACTGGAATTTCAGTAATCAACCCTAGGATATCAGCATCACTATTTATCCTTAAAACTGTAGGTTTTCTTTTGTGCACAACCTTATACCAAAACTGCACTTTTTTGTCACAAAACCTAAGCATTCTCACCATCCTTCTCAAATCTTCAATACTACCTTCATCACAGTTAAAATGGTCAAAGTACTCCACTATCCCATTTTCATAACCAATCCTAGGTTTCAATACCAAATCCCCACCAATATGCAATTTTATTGTAAACACAGATTCTTCCTCACCATCATCTATATCAAATAAAGATATAATAATCAAGAAAAGTTAAAAAAAATAAAATAAAAAAAGACATACATAGACATTACAGACAAAAAAACAAGTACATGGTCCCCATTGTTAAACAAAGTGCTCCTGTAAAGGCAGCACTGTCTACCTGCACATGGTCCCCACCTCCAAAATATGTATACACAAAGCAAACAATAATCACACCAAAAGCTTAAAACCGGGTCCCCCCAAACAACAATCATAAACAAACATTAATGCACTGGTGGACCTAACAGCAGTAAATGCAACAACAACAGCAACTACAAGTACCAAATGTACCTGATTCTATGTCTACAAAAAACCTAATCTTCCAAAAAAAAACCCTAAGTTCGAAAACTTACAATTTGGCGTCACAACAAAGCCATTAATCCTCCGACTCATCATGGTGTTGCTCCAATACCTTCGAATTTGCTCCAATTCATGCGATTTTGCTCTGGTTTGGTAGATTTTCGTTGGATTTTGCAAGGATTTCGTAGATTTTGCTCCCACTGTCTTAAGGACACCCTACCTACCCTCCGAAGTGTAATAAGCCCCTTTTGAACGAAGCAAATGAACAAATGAAATGACACAAATGCCCCTGGTAAATCAAAGGCCTAACCGGCATGTAGCCGGAAAACGGACGGAGGGACTAAACTGACTAAAAACAGTTATTTTCGGGGACTAAATCGATGATTAAGGAATTAAAGGACAACATTCACAATTTGGCAATAACTGAAGGACCAAATCGTTGATTAACTCATTAATTTAATTGTCGAAAGGTTAGAATTATTTTATGTTATATATTTGGACCGTCTCCTATCAGTGGTTATCAGCAGGTTTCGGAAGTCTGATTAGAATGATTTAATTATTCAAGGCTTATGATTTATCAATGTGTGGTTGTGATCTATCTTGCACTAATCTGACTATTCTACAATTTTATATTGGTGAAATTTATTCAAGGAGCTTCATGAAGAAGTGTTTGGCGTGACATTTCGAAGGTTAATCATATAATCATAACAGTAAGTATCATAGAATCATATAAGAGTTAATTCCAGCAATGGTCCTCCAACTATTACGATTTTCCAAAATTAATCCCTAACTTTTAATTTGGACGAAAAAGATACTTAGACTTTCTAAACTGTTCCACTAAAGGTCCTTATGTTAAAACACCGTTTCATGACCGTCAATGTAGGGGCAAATGTGTCCTTTCATTCCTTTCTTCTTCCTCTTAGCCTAGCAGCCATGACTCTTTTCCTCCAGTACGAAGAAAGCAGCGAAGAACTCCAGAACTCCAGTACCACTCAAGCAAATGTTCCTCATTTTCATCTCAGCCTAGCTTCCTCACTTCCTCACAGCCATGGCTCTTTTCCTCCGGTAAGGACTTTATTGGAACCAATACATTTGCAGCTTGCGTTGATATGATATGATACGATGATGACAAGACAAAAAGTAAAAAAGATAACATCTTTCATCTATGATCAGTTAAAAGCTGAGCAAACTTTGCGAATTTCACTACCGCTCCCATTTTTAACTCCAATGTTACTCATCTTCACCATGAACTTCCCGAACTCTATGCCAAATGTCAGCCCCAGCAGCCCTCTGATGCCCAGAAAACGCGAACGTTTTGGTGGAGCTGTCGGTCCAGAGTTTCTGGTCGGATTCAAGAATCTCATGGCCCTTTTGGAGGTTCGGAAAGAACGAGGTATCGAACTTGGTTCGCTGCCGTCGTCGAGGGATACTCTGTTGGTGCCGTCGCCGCCTTGTGGGCAGAGTGATTGAAGCGTTGGAAGGAAGGATGGGTCGATTGATGGGTCAATAAAATTCAGTAAAAAAAATTTATATATATATATATATATATATATATATATATATATATATATATATATATATATATATATATATATATATATATGATTAATTTACCGCAGGCTGTAGAAAGATTCATGGAGAAAGTAAGGAGAGACACAGTGAAATTAGATCTCGACAGGATCGTTTTGAGCGGAGGTGCCACCGGAGCTCATGAAACACTGGCCTTCTGTTTGGTGGATTCCGGCAAAGCATTTTTGGTCCCAACTCCATATTATCCTGGGTAATTTATAAGCTTTTCATTTCAATAATATTAATTGTTCCTTCTGTGCTAGCTAGCTGTAATTCAATTCTTGGATTAAAGCTAAGCTAATTTAGGTGTGCAATGTTTTTCCAGATTTGATCGAGATTTGAGGTGGAGAACAGGGGTACAGCTTTACGGCTTTACCCAGTAGTATGTGAGAGCTCAAATGGCTTTAAAATCACCAGAGCTGCCCTCGAGTCTGCTTATAACAAGGCCCAAGAAGAGAACATCAGACTTAACGGCTTGCTCATAAACAATCCTTCGAATCCATGACAAGGTCCCAGAAAGCACGATAGGTGAGAAACAATATAATGGAGTCTTCTCCGCCTCAAATACAGTCAAGGGTAAGAGGAAAATTATGGAGAAGAAAGCTAGATAATGAAAAGACCATTTTGCTCCCTAAACTAACTGCTAAGAAACGGATAGATAACAGAAGGACCATTGTTGGAATAAATTAGAAAGTCAAGTGTCTTTTTCGTCCAAATTAAAAGTCGAGGATCAATTTTGGAAAATCGCAATAGTCGGAGGACCATTGTTGGAATTAACTCAATCATATAATCAGTAATTGCTACATATAATTATAACAGTAAAGTGACAAAGTTCCTTACATAATTTATAGAGTTAATTATCAAAATGATCCCACGACTATAGCGAAATTACCAATTTGGTCCTTGACTATTTTTTTTAACCAATTGAGTCTCTCAACTTTAAATTTTTTAACCAATTTGATCCTTCGTTTGTTTGACCGTTAGTCAACCGTTAACTTGTGACCAAATTGGTAATTTCGCTATAGTCAAGAGACCATTTTAGTAATTAACTTTAAGGGTGGGCAATTCGGTTTAGTTTTCTCGAATCGAACCGTATCGAATCGAACCGAACCGAACCGAACCAAATTAGTTTTTTCAAATTGATGGGCATTGTTGCATTTCTGCTGGTACCATAAATTTTCCTTGTATATATGTAAGAAATGTCTATTATTTTGAACATTAGCGATGCTGTTATGTATAATAAAACCTGCCAGTAATTGCATACTATTATTTTGTGCAGGAAGTTGGGGCATGATAGATCGAATTCATGCATTTCTGTCAGTAATTGCATATTGTTGTTGTCAATTTGTGGTTACCTATTTTTTTCTTGTGCGTAATCCAGGGTATCCACCGTGGGACACAATAACCAATCCCTTTGCTGAACTGTAGGCACCTAAAGGGTAGGACAGTTAGCCTATCGATCCCTTGACATTTTGTTAAGGATAAATGAGTCCTTTTAATTTAATCACACTCTATCACCCTCCAAGTTTTCAGGGTATCCACGGTACGACACATCGATTAATCCTTTCGCTAAATTGTAGACACCTCTAGTTGCTTGGGGTGGGGTGGAGTGGAGTGTGCCGTGTGCATATATGTTTCTCACCTTTTAAATAAGGTTGTTGTTTTTAATCGTTGTAATTATAGAAATAGTTAAGAATTGATGATAAAATTTATAACCTTGTTTGAAATCTAGCTATGACCAAAAAATAATAACAGTTAGAAATAATTGAAAAGGTTCAACAATTTTTCATCTTTAAAGTCTAAACTATAATAACATTAGGTTTGGCAAGGGAGTGGTGAGTAGGGCCTCCATCCCTGTCCCAATTTCGTCAAATCGAAAATGTAAATAAAAAACAAATATACAAATACATAATGCACCGAGACATACCCCTGAATACATAAAACATAAAAATAACCAAACAAACGGAAATACATGTCCAACATCAGCTAATCCCCAATTAAACTAGAGCAAAATTAATTAAAATAAAGCTTAAGCCTAATTGGTGCATAATTAACCAAGTCGTGACTTCCATTCACGCCATGCACGTCTAACTCCATAAAAACATAAAATCAATTGTCAATGCTACATAAAGATTAAACCCTGGCCGGAAGTCCTACTGTGCGACCGCTTTACCACTGCACTACATTCACCTTTTAGAATTAAAGCTCACAAATTTTATAAGAATGTAAATGCAGCTGCAAAATCGTCCACATAAGGGAAGGATAACTATTTAAAGTTCCCATCAGATGTGAGAGTCGATCCGACACCCTACTGGGGACCAATTAACCTCACAAACCATCCAACCACGGAGTCATTTTGTTAAACCTAAGTGACAGAAAATTTTTAAAAAAAAATTATGGGTCACGATTCGGGTCAGCCCACAATAAGCGGGTCAACCCGGTGTCCATGCACCAGGTGCGAATACCTCCCATCATCAAAATCCTAGATTGACGAACAGAAACGCGTTTTGCAGCCAAAAAAATGGGAAGAATCATAGCATTAAACAAAGATTTGTTGAAAAAATAGCATTAAAATGGCATTTTGAGTGGTTATTTTGTGATACGATTATTAGTGGGGTTCACTTTCAATTTGGGTCGGGTAAAAGTGGATTCGGATTCTTCGTAGTGAGACGAAGAGATTGATATATTGTACGCTCAAAACAGATAATGGGTGAATGAGATATTGATTCTCAAAGTAGACCCATTGAGTTGGAAAAATGAAGGGAAAAAGTGAACTTTTGTCCCACATTGATTTGGGAAGAAGATTTGCCCCACTATTTATACAAGAGTCTTTTAAAGACTTATTGAGTGTATAGCATAGAGGTTTTTTCTTGTGCGTAGGGTGTAAATCAAAAAGGCTTGATCCAAACCTAAATTCGTGCCCTAATTTGCCGGGATATATATAAATATTATTTTTGGATATTAAATAGATTTGGTTCATTATCACCGACAAGTAAAGGCATCAAAAATGAATTTTACCTGTCGGGTCGACCCGGCCTGTCCCGCCATAGGTAGGGGACGGGTTCTTCATTATTCGACCCGCCAGAAGGTGGGCTTTTTTAGCCCGCTCCGCCTGAGTCACGAGCCCAGACGGGACGGGTCAAGCGGACCACGGATTTAGCCCGCGGCCTGCTAATCTATATTATAAAAGAAAAATTTATCGCGACAGCCGGCAATTCCCATTCCTTCAGGGCTTCGCAGATCAATTCCTTCAGAGTTCAGGCTTCACAAATCAATTCCTCCACCGCCATTCACAAATCAATTCCTAATCTTTGAAGAGTTGAAGTTTCAGATTTCATCATATATAAATCGCAATCGACGCAATGTCTAATTCACTATTCCAAATTCCCAAATTTATTTTAGTTTATAGTTATTTTAATTTGTATTAATATTTAGTAGTATTTAATACATGTTAGTTCAATAGTTTGCATGTCATTTTTTTTTAAATCAAAACAGTTACACAGTAGTGCAGGTTTGCCTTCGGCTACAGTATAGAAAATCTTGTTTTAATTACAAAAAAATATTGGCTGGTGGGCTGACTCGCGCCGCCAGCGGGCTTTGGCATGGCGGGGCAGGCCGACCACATTCCAAGCCCGCTAGGAGGCGGACTTTTTAGCCCGTCCTGCTACGAGGACGGGCTTTGGTGTGTTTTGGTCCGTCCCGCCTCGTGAGACCGTTTCGACGGTTCTACCGACAAGATCCCCCAAATATCCTGCAATTACCAAAAGAATTAATGCCACATGGGATCCTCCGAGTATAGTGGTTTTGCCACGTTTAGTCCTAAACTTTCAAATTGACCATTTGTGGTCCTTCGACTTTCCAATTTAACCATTCGTGGTCCAAGTTAACCACCCATGGTCCTTCAACTTTCAAAATTTAACCACTCGTTGTCCTCTTGAAAGCACTATAGTTGGTTAAATTTCGAAAGTTAGAGGACCATGAGTGGTTAACTTGGACCACGAATGGTTAAATTTGAAAGTCGAAGGACCACAAATGATCAATTTGAAAATTTAGGACTAAACGTGGCAAAACTACTATACTCGGAGGACCTCAGATGGTAATAACCCTTACCAAAATTATCGACCTTTCCATCCATAGACCAGTGGCGGTCAACAACCGGAGCTCCGTCGCGAACAGTCAACCACGGCAAAGACGGCCACCCATTCTCGCCGGTAAAACGCAAAGACCGGACATCAATTTCCGCCGGAAAACACAAGTAAACTGCTTAGAAAATCACCAGAAAAACACCATAGACTTAGAGCAATAAACAGAACCATGCCGGAGCTTTCCACCACCATTGCAACCACCCATACACAGCCGGAAAAATGGAGGACCATCGGACAGAAGGCCGGGATACCCACGACCATCTCCAACGCAGTCCATACTCCAGACGCCATCTCAGAGCACAACCATCCACATACAGGGGTAAAAAACAGCGGCAAACACGCCGGACACATCCCATTCACCGGTCAAAGCAACCAACAACAGAAAACTCAAACAAACGTGAAGACACCCATCTCCGACGTTCCCCAGAGAAGGGAAACGCAAGCAGAAAATCAGAGAATACCTGGAATGAAAAGCCAAAAAACCGTAGATGATCCCACCTGGAGCGAGATCCTTCCCGGAGCATCACATCCAGTCGTCGATCTCGCGAATACTCCTCCAGTCGCCATGAAACATGGAGAGCCATAGAATAAATCGCATGGCCGAACCCAAGCTTCTAAGCAGCCGGAAATGGGCACCCCCTGCGCATAAAGCTTCGGAGAAATCACCGGACGTCAGACTACTAGGCACGACCATCGGACGCTTAGAGTGGTGAAGCCGTCGTCGAAAGGTGGCGCTCAGGTTGACGGGAAAACTGTTGGAAAAAATAGCTTAAAATGGCATAAAATGGCATATTAAGTGGCTATTTTGTGGTACAATTATCAGTGGGGTCTACTTCCGATTTGGGTCGGGTCAAAGTGGATTTGGGTTTTTCGTAGTAAGACGAAGATATTGATATATTGTACGCTCAAAACGAATAATGGGTGAATGAGATATTGATTCTCAAAGTAGACCCATTTGAGTTGGAAAATGAAGGGAAAAAGTGAGCTTTTGTCCCACATTGGTTTGGGAAAATGATTTGCCCCACTATTTATACATGAGCTCCTTTTAAGCTTATTGAATTGTATAGTATAGAGACTTTTTCTTGCGCGCACGGGGGTGCAAATCAAATCCTAGAATGAGATTGAAAAGGCTTGGATCAAGCCTGATCTCGTGTGCGTCGACACCTCCGGGTACGACATCATTTTCCAACACAGCCACGGAGGAACACGAAACTTTATGATGATTTCGTGGGGTCTGGGTAGTGCAAGTTTCGGCCAAGTGGCCGAAACTTGGAGATGGCCTAAGTGGGCCGAAACTTTGCAAATCAAAGTTTGGGCCATTGGCCAAACTTTGATTTGTAAAGTAATCAAAGTTTCGGCCATGGCCAAACTTTGATTTACAAAGTTTTCGGCTGGCCGAAACTGTGCATGCAGCACAGTTTCGCTGCATGCACAAACCAGGCAGTATATTCCCATTTTGTGAATGTTGGGATTTAATTCCAGCTGTTATGGAATTAATGGCATTGTTAATTTTTTGAATTAACACCCATGTTAATGGTGGATGTTACAAGAAGGTACCCTTAAATGCCATAATAAAGGCTATTGACTCCTCATTCCCTATATAAGAAGGGGTAGAGTGCAGCAGAATTTTACTAAGGAAAAAAGTAACAAGAACACACAAGAAAAATATCTTTTTCAAGCCTCAAAATACTTCTGCTTCTACTCCATTCTTAAAGCTGCGTTTTGCCCGTGCTCTTGTTCGCCGGGTTCGTTCGTTTGGGTGCTCAAACGTCGAACCGTTGTACGTTTTATCCTAGGAGACCTAGGCCACAATGCTCCTAGCACTTTTGGGAGGTGGCAAATAAGGTTTTAAGGAAAGAAAGGCACCTTGCCTAACTCGTACATTTCTTTCTTCCTTCTCCTTCTTTCTTGTTTTGGATTATACTTTTAAGCAAAAATCTGTTCTTTCTTGTTAATTTGGAATTATAATCTAAGGATTATATTTTCTTTTGGTTGATATATATTGGTATATCTTTTTCGTAGATATACATTTATATATAACCGTTGGGTCCGTCTTATATATATTTGTGTGTATATATATATTTCGGATATATATATCCAATAATATTTTATATATATTTCGTGTGTATATATATAAATATTATTTTACGGATATTAAATCAATTGTGGTTCATTTTCACCAACAATCTTAAAACCTTATTTCTTTTTGATAATGAACAAATCGTTGGATTCCAAGAGTATTGGATCCGTGAATGTTGCCGGAGGTGCACATTCAAATGGTCGGAATGGCAACGATGTTGCACATTCCGTGATGCCAGTTGATGGCGGCAATGTTGGAAATAATATTTCCATGGGAGTTGCAAAATCACACGATGGTGCTCCGGAGAACTTTGGTTCACGATCCGGTAGACCTGTGGCTAATGGCACACAATTGGTACCTATTGTGTTGTCTAATGGATCGGCTAAAAGCCACGTAGGATCCTATGATGGTGTGTACACTACATTGTCTGAGGACTATGGTAGTGCGACCAATGACTTCAACCGTAATCGAAGGAAACTCAAGCGGAAGCTTAGCTTTCTAGAAGATTATGAGAAGAAGGAGAAATGCCACTATGAAGCGAATCGTCATCCTGGTGAAAAGGTTGAGGACAATTTCGCTATGTTCAAAACATGTGGATGGTTGGACGAGTGAGGTCACAACCAAGGTACCCCCGATGTGCGCTATGGACCACGGTTCGTGGAGTGGACGGTTGGAAAATGGAACAAGGCACACGGGTTGAAGGACTACTACGAGATAGGAATAAGGAATTTACTTCCAATATAGTTTTTCCTATTTATTTATTTTGAATAAATATTGTAGTATCCTTGTAATATTTTTATTTGAATAAAAATATAATTGTTCCATTAAGTTGAATTTTGGGACATACGAATTATTTGTAAGAATAATGTCAAATGTATGAAATAATTCAAGATGGGTGCGTGGTGCATCACGGAGCATTATGTGAAAAATGCTAAAATGGCTTAACGGCCGGAACGAAATATAACAAACATGTTGCATGTTTGAAATCCCGTAAAAGGACTTCGGTTCTAGTTCATGTTGAATGATACAGATTTCAAATAGGATCAATTTGTCAAAAATTGGGATAACTATATAATCGTGAGCGTCACAGCTCAAGTGTTGAATATTTTATATAAAATTCTAAGAACGATTATATGAGTTTGGTTCAACTAGTTTTGGAAATTTGGTTGATTTGGTTTTGTTAATTGTGTTATAATTAACTTGATCAAAAATTCCAAATTATACTAGTATATTTAATTTGAGACAAATTGTGTTTTGGGAGATAATGCTTTTGTAGCACTAATGGAAAGTGCAATTTAATTTGGCACTTTGAAGTGCAAATTAAAACACTGTAACAATGCTATTAAGCACTAGGTAGAGTGCCTAATTAGGCACTTTCGGCCACTTGGTGGCTGCACCTTTAGGTGTTGAAAACTTAAGCAATTGGTGCTTTGGTAATAGCAATAAAGGTGCTAGATTATGATTGGTCTTAATGCTAATTTACGTAGCTTAAACCTTTCGTATGTGGCTAATTAAATTTAGCGTTGTAAAAGTGCTATGCGATTAGCACGAAAGGAGGTTTGGTTAATTATGTGATTAACTAATGATCCTAGTGCTAAGTAGCACTGTAATTATAAATTAAGCAACCGAATGTTGCCGCGAGTTTATAATTTAAAGCAACAGAGATTGCTTTGGAATCAGCGCATTAGTTGAGCAGCTATAATTCGTGCTTAGTTTAGCATGTTTCGTGCTTCATTACTAAGCACTGATTCGTGCTTCAATTTTGGAAGCACTGGTTCGGGTTTGTGGCCTTTCGGTCAAAACCGAATGGATTTGTAAAGGCTAATCTGTTAGCTTCTACGAGATGTGTTAACGTGTAACACATGTTTGTTCTTTATAAGAATAAAAGAGAAAATCATATTAATCGTGGATTAATACGGTTACGAATGATCGATGTGGTGAACATGAAACACTTATTGGTGATTTCGGCGCAAGCATTGGTATCGTACTCGAGCGTACGACACGGTATTCACCTCGATCAAACGTTGTTGCCGAACATAAATTGATAAGTTCGGATCTACCTCAAAGTATATGAGGTGAGACAATACTTTGGACAAGTAAGTACCTTTTAAATAAGGTTACCCGCATGAAATTCTTACGGATTGTGGGAATTAATGAAAGAATATCTCTGTTATTCAACTCTAGAATAAAACACTGCTATTTATACAATAGAGACTAGCTAGAAGATAGGAAACAGCCACACAATTAACTCTAACTACAGCATTACACTCTAACAAACTAATATGACTAATACTCCCCCTCAAGCTGACGGGGGACAAGGGACCACGCCTAGCTTGAACCGCAAATCACAATAGCGCTTCGTAGCTAGGGGTTTAGTAAATATATCTGCGAGTTGATCATGAGTCGAGACAAAATTCACTTTCAACTGACCCGTGCTGACCCTATCCCGGACAAAATGGTAGTCGACCTCTACATGCTTGGTTCGTGCATGAAACACTGGGTTGGAGCACAGATAAGTTGCTCCTAAGTTGTCACACCACAACACAGGCACCGTCTGGGATTGTAACCCGAGTTCTCGTAATAGTGACTCTATCCAGGTGACTTCGGCTGCAACATCGGCAAGCCCTTTGTATTCGGCTTCTGTAGACGATCGTGCGACCGTACGCTGTTTTCATGACACCCATGAAACCAGGTTGGGGCCTAAAAACACAGCATATCCCGCAGTAGACTTGCGATCTGTCGAACACCCGGCCCAATTTGAATCGGAAAAGGCATGCACCACTGGAGTTGGTGCCGGAGTTAGCCGCAGACCAAGATGTTGTGTACCTTGCACATAGCGAAGGACTCGCTTAAGTGACACCCAATGCTCCTCTGTTGGCTTATGCATAAATTGGCACAAGCGATTTACCGCGAACGAAAGGTCGAGCCGTGTAATCAAAAGATACATCAAGGACCCAACTAGACGCCTGTACGCCGTTGGATCATCTAGCAGTGGGGAGTCGGACGTGACCGCAGTGTTGTACGCCATTGGTGTAGAAACGTCTTTGCACGTACCCATTCCGGCCTTCTTGAGTAACTCAGCCATGTATCGTCGTTGTGAGAGCAGTAGCGCACCCTCTGTGTATATAGCTTCGACCCCTAAAAAGAATCGGGGTAACCCGAGGTCTCGAATTCGAAAGGTCGTCGCCAGCTGCTTCATCACACTGTCAATCATGTCAGGATTGTTGCCGAGTAGCAGGATATCATCGACGTAAACCAGGATGTACATACGGATTTGCCCTGAGTCAAAGATGAACAAGGAGACGTCCATTTTCGAGGAACGGAACCCCACCTGTAGCAAGAAATCGTGTAACCTCTTGAACCACGCACGCGACGCTTGCTTAAGCCCGTACAGAGAGCGCTGCAATTTACATACGTGATCCGGATAGTTAGGATTCGCGTAGCCAGGTGGCTGGCGCATGTATATATCTTCTTCAATACGACCATTCAGGAAAGCGTTATGGACGTCTAACTGTCGCATGGTCCAGTTGGCAGACACAGTGAAAGCTAGTAACAGCCGGATAGTGGTCGGTTTGACCACGGGGCTGTACGTTTCCAAATAATCCTGACCAGGGATTTGATTGAACCCCTTGGCTACAAGTCGAGCTTTGTAATGCTCGACAGTACCGTCAGACTTCCGCTTAACGCGGAAAACCCACTTGTTACCTATTACATTCATATAACTTTTGATAGGTACAAGTTGCCAAGTATTGTTCTGCAGTAAGGCGTTGAATTCGGCATCCATTGCAGCACGCCACTCAGGCCGCTTCACGGCTTGCGTATGACAGGTAGGTTCGTCATCATCCACCGAAGCTACTAAGGCAGTCGGACGTCGCTTCATGTGTGCCATGGGTGCGGATGGTCGACCTGACGCGCCGTCGTCTGCCAGTCGTGGTGGACGACGTCGTCGGTTGATGAGTCGACGACGCCGTTGCTGTTGCTGACGTGGAGCGGGACTGCACAGCAGGTTGGCTTGGAAGACGGGCCATCGCGGGGGGCTGTTGACGCAGCAGTCTGGCTCGGTGGTTGCGGCCTAGGAGGACGTCGAAGTTGAGTTGGCCGATCAGGTTGCACAGCATTCTGGATTGGCCGAACAGGTGGCATAACATTCTGGGTTGGTGGAAGTTGTATAGGTGCACTAGCCCATGGTGATGAAGTAGGCATAGCTGGAACAGTAACACGCCGTGGAACATGTTGGAATGGAAAAACATCCTCATTGAAGCGAACGTGCCTGGCATAATATACCCGTCCAGTCTCTCTGTCCAAGCACCTGTAACCAAGAATAGATTCTGGGTACCCCAGAAATACACAAGAAGTGGACCTAAAGTCCATTTTATGTTTGTTATACGGACGGAGACACGGGAAACACTCGCATCCAAATACCCGTAATAAGTGATAATTGGGTGATTTGTGATGCAAGCGGGAGTAGGGACTGATATTTTGTGTAACTGTGGACGGGAGGCGGTTAATTAAGTGAACCGCAGACTCAAATGCGAAAGGCCAGTATTTCTGTGGAACATGACTTTGGTAAGGTGAGCCCGGTTTCTACCACGTGGCGGTTACGCCGCTCTACATGCCCATTTTGTTCGTGGGTATGTGGAGCTGATTGGCGGTGCGCAATCCCCGCGGTGGTAAAAACCGTATGTACAGTACTCCCCACCCATATCTGATTGAATACATTTTATTTTGGTTGCAAAATAATTTTCCACATATGTGCGAAACTTGGAGAACACAGAATAAATATCAGACTTTAACTTTAGCGGGTAATACCAAATAAACCGCGAAAAGTCATCAACAAAAAGAACGAAATACTTGAAACCATCTACTGACGGGACCGGAGCTGGTCCCCAAATGTCCGTAAATACTAAATCAAGTACACTTTGACTAGATTGTTCAATTCGGGCCAATGGGAAGCGCGCAGACTTGCCCAGTTGGCATGCTGTACATAGCTTATTTAAAGATGAAAAAGAACCATCGACCGGACAACCAGAAAGAACCTGACGCAATACGCGTGAGTGCGGGTGCCCGAGACGATTATGCCATATTCGGGGCGACACTTTGGTGGAAACTAACGCAACCGGGGAAGTTTGTGCGAGTGCGTACATCCCGCCACGACTAGGACCGCTAAGTAGAACCTGCTTGGTTGAACGATCCTTCACAAAAAAATGGGAAGGGTGAAACTCAAAATACACGTCATTATCACGTGTGAACTTATGTACAGATAAAAGAGAAGCTTGTAATTTTGGAACATGAAGAACTCTATTTAGCAACAGTGACCGGGAACTTGACGGTAAAGCAACTGAACCTGTGTTCAAGATCGACAGACCTGAACCATCGCCAACACGCAACGTTTCGTCTCCGCCATACTGCTCCACATGATTCAAGGCCGCCACATTAGGTGTGGCATGAGCGTTGGCCCCGGTGTCGGGAAACCAGACGTTAGAGAAGGGCGCTGTGTTGAAATCCTCCTGAGCCTGATGGGTGGTCATATGAGCCTGCGGCGGAGGGCCCGTGTAGTGACCGGGGTGCGACGGTGGTGGGCGTTGGGCGTTGACATCGACGAACCGTCGATAGCAGGTAAGGTCCGCGTGGCCAGTTGCATCACAAAGCTGGCAGCGTACTCCACCTCCGCGACCTCTTTGACCACGGTTGCGACCGCGATTATTATTATAGCGGCCACGACCACGGTTATTGTTAGAAGAAGAAGCCGATGGATGTTGCGCAACCATGGCCGCCGGCGGATGTTGCGGAAGATGCGACGAGGCAGATTCCTCCGGGAACAAATAGTGGTGAGTGGTCAAGAGGTCTGCTACTTCCGGGATAGTAAGAGGTGCCCTCTTGGTAGTGAGAGAGGCGATGAGACCCTGGTATTCCGGTCGGAGACCTCGAAAAACGTGTAAATTCTGTTCATCCAGCTCGATCGGCCGTCCTGCCTGGGCAAGTTGTTCGACCAGCACTTGCGCCCTGCCCAGATACTCTGCTGGAGTGGAGTCGCCTTGCCGGAGACCTTGTAGTTGGGACAGAAGGCTCAGCGATCGCACCCGTGACGTAGAGCCAAGAGCGGTTTCAACGGAAGTCCACACCGAGCGGGATGTGTTGTGACCAACAGCGAGGTAGAGAACCTCTTCTGCCATGGACGACATGAGCATACTCAATATAGATTGGTCCTGTTGGACCCAAATGGCGTGGAGAGGATTGATGGCTGGTGTGGTCGACGTACCGGCGAGCGTTTCAGGCGGACATGGGAGAGTTCCGTCCACGTAACCGTATAGATTCTGGCCACGTAGGAACGGCACGAGTTGTGCCCTCCAGAAAAGGTAGTTGGTGGCAGTGAGTTTTAGGGAGATATAGTGGTGGGCTTGGTGTAAAATATTCGGTTGTCGATGGTCGGCGCCGGCGCCGGCAACCGCATCAGTAGAACCGCCGGTGGAGTCGGCAATGGGAGATGGGTTTTCATCGGTGGCCATAGGATCGACTAGGCTAAACTGATACCAAATTAATGAAAGAATATCTCTGTTATTCAACTCTAGAATAAAACACTGCTATTTATACAATAGAGACTAGCTAGAAGATAGGAAACAGCCACACAATTAACTCTAACTACAGCATTACACTCTAACAAACTGATATGACTAATAGTGGGTACGTAGGAAATTTTCCTACTAATGCCTGAAATGTGGGGGTGTGTTGCCAAAGGTGTGTATTGATTCTTAGTACACGAGTCCTACGCTCTGGATGTACATAAGAACACGATAAATTGAATCAAGAAATTCATCGTTCCTTGAAGATGCATTTCTGTGAAGGTTCAATAAAGGACCTAGCACGTTGAAAGGAACTTTCGACGTAGCTATGGTTGGAGGATATGAAATAAAACCCGAGCTCAAAGCTAGACGTAGCAAGAGAGCTAGGATTGAATAATCCTTTGGTCCAGATTTTCTGACGTACATGCTAGAATGTGACGCGCATATTCTAGCTTGTTTACTAGAAAATAAATTGAATTTTCTGACATGGTTGTTAGAAAACAAGCCTCGAACGTATGTAGGAGTTGTGACTTCTATAGATGGACCAACCCGAGAGAGGCTATCGAGAGTGAAGTAGATTCTATCTAAAAGAATCATACTTGGAACTGGTTGTTCTTCATCCGGGTTGTAAAATCTCGGGATCCTAAGTGGATCACTAGTCGGAAGATAAAACCGGTTGGTTATATCGAAGTAAAATGGCCGAGCTTGTAAGTTTAAATTATATGCAACGCGAGTGCCACAGTTACTTCAATATATATTCTCTTGTGATGAGAATGAAATCCATTAGGATGATACTTCCCAAGAGCTGTTTAGCGAGACTTGGAAGTTTATCGAAATGGATGTATCGCTTTCTTAATAGACATGGAACAACCCGAGGGTTTCGTGGTTCCGCGCTATGGAAAGAAAGTGTGTAACTGGTAAGATCATTGTTTGGTTTGAAGAAACAATTGCCTTAGTACTTGGCATGTAAGGTTTTATCATACAATGATGTGTCACGAGTTTAGTATAAACAAATGTGATAAATGTCTACGTAATGCGTACGCTAGAGGAGGTTATCACTATTTGTCTATACACGATAAACTCAACGTGGGTAGTAACGATCTCATGATCAATTCTATCGAGAACATGTTAAATTTGAGATTTGACATACGATCAAAGGTGTGGGCTTGGCAGATTTAATCCTTGAGATTAAAATTGTGAGAAGACCGTATGGTCTCGTGTTAAGCCAATCTCATTGTGTTGATTAAATCCTTACAAAGGATGTTAATCAAGTGGCTTGGACACCGTTAGATACTAACGTACAACTAGCCAATAATCACGAGTATTGTACTTCTCATGGAGAATACATTCAGATTATTGGTAGTTTAATTATATCCAATGGGTTGTACTAGGCCGGGCATTTCCTTTGCGGTTAACGAACTCGGTAGACATACGAGTAACCCTAGTGTTACGCACTAGAAGGCAATAATGGAAGTTATGAGATACTTATGTATGCTTGTGACTTTGGACTGCACTACGTGGGATATCTAGCCGTACTTGGAAAGTATAGCACGGATGTCAAAGGACACTAAGTCCATTAAAGGCTACGTATTTACGTAGGCCAGTGCAGTTGGTTGGACGGAAATTCTCGAAATGAATTTGTGATAGCTAAGATCCGACGGGATTAAAGCTGAGAGTCTTACACTCGTGTCGCGAGCGAGTAGGCCCAATGGCTATGCCATTATTTCGAGAATGTTCCTAGTGGTGAACTCGTACCTCCAATTTGTGAGCATTGCGATAGTCAAGCCAAAATTGGTTAAGTACAGAGTTAAATGTGGAATGGTGAGTCTAGACTTATAAGTCGTAGATATAATACCATTAAACAATTTCTCACAACGGGGGTTATCTCTATTGACTACGTGATGTCAAAAGATAACGTAGCGGCCGCTAACTCGCTAACCCAAGGGTAAGCAAATGGTTGTGGAGAAGTTCGAACGAGGATTGGGTCTAAAGCCCGTGGACTAAAAGTTCTATAGTGGATACCCAACCTAGCTAGTACCTAGGTTCAATGGGACAACTAAATTATGGAACGGAGCGTGTCACTGTGGGGGTCTCGGACTCCCTACCACTCCTCGTTAGAACAGTGACTCCCGCTCAAGGTTAGCATGTTGATGCTTTAACGATTCGAATGTCGATTGACATGTGTGAGTATGCGGGATACTCGGAAAAGAATCACCTATGTGAGAGAGAAGTGAGGGTCGCTTCAAAGGAGAATTGATGGGCGCAATTCTTCACAAACTCTTGCAGAACCAGGACGGTGACCCACGACCAAAATGGGCACACTCATGAGAACAAAGCATGGTTGGGAGGTTCCTGTGTGAGATATGTCATCGTCTACACAAACGGCAATCGGTTCAAAGACATCGCGTTCTACCGTACAGCCAGTAGAGTAAACATATCTTTACAAGGGAAGGTTCAAAGGGTATAGTGATCCCTACCTATCCTATGCAGGGATCGACCGTTGAACACAGTTTGTTTCCGATTTCAAAATACCCTGAAAATCAATTTTTCTTTCATGTGGGGGATTGTTGGAAAAAATAGCTTAAAATGGCATATTAATTATTAAGTAGCTATTTTGTGGTACAATTATCAGTGGGGTCCACTTCCGATTTGGGTCGGGTCAAAGTGGATTTGGGTTCTTCGTAGTAAGACAAAGATATTGATATATTGTACGCTCAAAACGAATAATGGGTGAATGAGATATTGATTCTCAAAGTAGACCCATTTGAGTTGGAAAATGAAGGGAAAAAGTGAGCTTTTGTCCCACATTGGTTTGAGAAAATGATTTGCCCCACTATTTATACATGAGCTCCTTTTAAGCTTATTGAATTGTATAGCATAGAGACTCTTTCTTGCGTGCAGGGGGGTGCAAATCAAATCCTAGAATGAGATCGAAAAGGCTTGGATCAAGCCTGATCTCGTGTGCGTCGGCACCTCCGGGTATGACATCATTTTTCGACACAGCCACGGAGGAACACAAAACTTTAAAGGCTTGGATCAAGCCTGATCTCGTGTGCGTCGGCACCTCCGGGTATGACATCATTTTTCGACACAGCCACGGAGGAACACAAAACTTTATGATGACTTGGATCAAGCCTGATCTCGTGTGCGTCGGCACCTCCGGGTACGACATCATTTTCCGACACAGCCACGGAGAAACACAAAACTTTATGATGATTTCGTGGGGTCTGGGTACTGCAAGTTTCGGCCAAGTGGCCGAAACTTTGAAGTGGCCACTTGGCCGAAACTTGGAGATGGCCTAAGTGGGCCGAAACATTGCAAATCAAAGTTTGGGCCATTGGCCAAACTTTGATTTGTAAAGTAATCAAAGTTTCGGCCATGGCCAAACTTTGATTTACAAAGTTTTCGGCTAGCCGAAACTGTGCATGCAGCACAGTTTCGCTGCATGCACAAACCAGGCAGTATATTCCCATTTTGTGACTGTTGGGATTTAATTCCAGCTGTTATGGAATTAATGGCATTGTTAATTTTTTGAATTAACACCCATGTTAATAGTGGATGTTACAAGAAGTTGTAGGGTGCCCTTAAATGCCATAATAAAGGCTATTGACTCCTCATTCCCTATATAAGAAGGGGTAGAGTGCAGCAGAATTTTACTAAGGAAAAAAGTAACAAGAACACAGAAGAAAAATATCTTTTTCAAGCCTCAAAATACTTCTGCTTCTACTCCATTCTTAAAGCTGCGTTTTGCCCGTGCTCTTGTTCGCCGGGTTCGTTCGTTTGGGTGCTCAAACGTCGAACCGTTGTACGTTTTATCCTGGGAGACCTAGGCCACAACGCTCCTAGCACTTTTGGGAGGTGGCAAATAAGGTTTTAAGGAAAGAAAGGCACCTTGCCTAACTCGTACATTTCTTTCTTCCTTCTCCTTCTTTCTTGTTTTGGATTATGCTTTTAAGCAAAAATCCGTTCTTTCTTGTTAATTTGGAATTATAATCTAAGGATTATATTTTCTTTTGGTTGATATATATTGGTATATCTTTTTCGTAGATATACATTTATATATAACCGTTGGGTCCGTCTTATATATATTTGTGTGTATATATATATATTTCGGATATATATATCCAATAATATTTTATATATATTTCGTATGTATATATATAAATATTATTTTACGGATATTAAATCGATTGTGGTTCATTTTCACCAACAAAAACACGGTCAAACAGCTTTGTCTCTTACGTAAAAGCCGAGGGGAAAACGACAAAAACACAAGCAAGTCACCGGAGATCTTTGTCATTTACGTAAACGCCAAGGGGAAAAAGACAAAAAACAAGAACACTACTGTAGCATTGACCGGAGAATCAAGTGCCACTACAAGAAAAATGCACATAGACAACGGTTAATAACCGTTGTCGTAGGGGTATAATTTCTGTTGTTGAAGCCGGTGTTGTTGTAAGTCCCGCGCATAGACAACGGTTTTTTAACCGTTGTCTTTTCTAGAAACAACAACGGTTTTTTAACCGTTGTCTATTAAGTGTTGTTGAAGCCGGTGTTGTTGTAAGTCACGCACATAGACAACGGTTAATAACCGTTGTCTTTTCTAGAAACAACAACGGTTTTTTAACCGTTGTCTATTTAGTATTGTTGAAGCTGGTGTTGTTGTAAGTCACACACATAGACAACGGTTAATAACCGTTGTCTTTTCTAGAAGCAACAACGGTTTTTTAACCGTTGTCTATTAAGTGTTGTTGAAGCTGGTGTTGTTGTAAGTCACACACATAGACAACGGTTAATAACCGTTGTCTTTTCTAGAAACGACAACGGTTTTTTAACTGTTGTCTATTAAGTGTTGTTGAAACCGGTGTTGTTAAAAATCACGCACATAGACAACGGTTTTAAACCGTTGTCTTTTCTAGAAACGACAACGGTTTTTTAACCGTTGTCTATTAAGTGTTGTTGAAACCGGTGTTGTTAAAAGTCACTCACATAGACAACGGTTTTAAACCGTTGTCTTTTCTCGAAATGACAACGATTTTGTAACCGTTGTCTATTGTGTGTTATTGAAACCGCTGTTGTTAAAAGTCACACCCATAAACTGTTGTCGATAGTAAAATAGACAACGGTTTTTAACCGTTGTCTCAACGGCAACGGTTTTTAACCGTTTTTAACCTACTTAAATTTTAATCATATAAAAAATCAATTTATCCATTCACCATCGCCAAGTGTAGTTACATAATTTTGCACAAGCTAAGGTTCAAAATACAAAAGAACTAATTAACAAGTCTAAATACTTCCATGACCAATTCAAATCGAATCATCGTCCAAGTCATATACTACAAAAAACAATTCCACGAACCAAGTCTAAATGATCACAACGTTCTAATGATCAAATCATACCTACTCTATATAACTTGATAGAATATCGGCCCATTCAAAACGCACCAGATCAATAACCGCTTTATCATAATCAAGTTGTTGGAACTACATGTAAAAAGTGAGTAAATAAATTAGTACGTAGTCAACATAACATTATAAAAGATAGCTAGATAGATAGATAGTGAGACTACAAAAATAAGCCAAAACTACTGGCATAATGCAGTAGTATATGCAGTGGTCATTCATTATCCTTTGCATTTTCTTGGATTTGGACAGCTCTAATATATGCCCAACAGGTACAACTTGGATTTGGACAGCTCTACTAGTGTTCATCATATGCAATGGTATGTTGTTAGGCAGTTAGGCTAGGTCTCATGGCAATAAACCGAGCTGAGCCACATTTTTAATTGTTGGGTCTATATTCATTAGTAATTTATGAGAACATTTAATTTAATTGTAGGCACAATCCATGTAGCCTACGAAAAGAATTCCCACTTTTTCATATACAAATTTGTGCATGGACTAAATTTAAACTTAATACATTTTGAGTGCCTGCAAAAAGGAGTGAAAAAATGGTCCCATATACATTCTGGACATCATTTTAGTAATCACAACTTAGGCACCATCAGTCTGTTATCACACACCTCATTAACCATTTTTCATGTTATATCAACTTCTAAATGATGTCAAGACTTGCAAGGATAGAACTCTGAAGGGCAGGATGTGCAATCCTTCCAAAAATAGCAATAAGTGTTTTAGACAAGATTCTCATCAAATATGGAACGCACAGAGGCAGTATAGTAGGGTAGTCCCACTGATCAAAATGAAGAACAGAACAAGATATTTCTTCATGACACTCTAAATTAAGTATGTTGATCAAAGTCACAAAAAGAAACAACTAAGTTGCATATAGTTTTGGCATCATAAAAAGATCAGTGGCATAGTATTTACCTGAGCCGCTTCATTGGCTGCATTTTTGGTCCACAAAGAAAGTTTGTCCTGTCTCTGACGCACACTGGCAACCACTCCACATATCTCCTCTGCTTCATCAAATTGCTCTCCAATCAAAGCCATCAGCTATACAATAAAAACAATAGAATAGTAAAACATTAATGTGTATAATATTAAAATTTAAAGAATAAAATTTTTCCACCAAGAATATATTACAGTTTCAAGCCACATGGTGTCAAGAATTGCCTTCCTGCTGCTGCTGACAGTCCACTTGCCTCCATTGGCAAACTCAGGATCTTCCCATTTTGGCTCAATCCCAACTTTAAACAGATGAAAAATAAATTCATATCGCTTAAAAATATTTAAGTAACAAGACAAATAATATATATATTCAGGTCACAGAAATTGGTTCTTTCTTGGTTATTCAAGCATGAATATTTGCACACAATTTTGGTTCAATGCAGTGAAGTAACCTGTCAAATACTAAATTGCTTAACCTTTCACAATTTTGGTTTGCACACAGTTTTATTAGGGGAAAAAATCCAAAGAAACTTAACAAACAGACCTATGAACTTCTAATCAAGAATTTTCTTAACCTGTCAGAAGAATCACACAAGTGGGTCATACTTAATAGCATAAAGTAAACTAAAAGATCAACAACAATGAGTATTTATCAAGATTATAAAATGATGAAGCTTAAGGGTCCATGAAAGAAGCTAGGGTTAGAAGTCTTATCCACAAATAATATCAGAAATCTGAAAGGGAAGCTCCAAATTTCTTCTTTTCTTGAATCCTGAGGCTCCTAGTTGGACCACAAGTTTCTAGGTAATATAAGAAACAAATTCTCTCAATTAAGTGCTTTCTTGTTCACATACAATGTCTACACCTAGATGGAAAAACAAAATTCACTTCATAGCTTAGATTGATACTGCAGTTGCGATTATAGAGTGGTTCATCAAGCATACACAGAGATTGAATACAAATAAACAACTCGAATACAATGCCATAACAGCTTGATTAATAATCTGCCACTGGACCAATGTGCATAAAGCCTACTGAACCAAATATGATTTTACACAAATCAAATTTACTTCAATGACACAAAACAAAAAGCTAATAAGCAGAGTCATTACTTTAAAACAAATCAAAATCAAGAAAAGATAACATCTTGCTAAACTTCACAGGTTTTAGGCAAAACAGAATCTATAACCACCCATAAGTGACTACAAACTTAAATTTGATGCAGTATGCCTGGTAATCATTATGCAAAGCGTTGTCAACTCATTATTTTATTCAGCTGCTCAGTTGCATATTTGTTTGCCTCAATTTTTGAAATCCATCAAATTCAAAGTGGCAAAATAAAAACCTGCCATAAAAAAGAGGAATTTGCACGTGTAATTGAAATATCATGCCTTAGTAGTAATAGCTTGATCGACGTGATGTTGTGACTCGTTAATAAATTGTTGCCAAAAAGATTTGCACTAGAGAGGTGTTATCAACGTTTTTTATGCTGGAACCTGAAAGGGGAGCATAGGAAAAGCAAGTGAATTTTTTGAAAATGCATTACAGCAATCAACCAAGATGCAGATGGTGATGGGCCTTGACAATGAATAAGAAAATATTGATGTTCTAAGACACTTCAAATATTTCAAATTGTAAAATCATTAGCAACTCTAGAAACCTGTGGGGTTAGAATGAAATAAAGTCAGGAAATATCTAGAAGAGGGGAAGAAAGGGGGAGCACAGGAGAAGCAAGTGAAATTTTGAGAAAGCACAACAATGCATGGGAAAACATTGATGTTCAATTGTTAACAGCGACAACATTCCAATTTGTAAAATATAAAAAAGGGACACTTTCTTAAGTGCACCACTGAAATGGGTGATCAGACATGAAACATCATAATGTTCAATTAATCATAGCCATACAGATGAACGTGCTCTTTTGGTAATTGCTTTGATGTCTTCCTTCCCTGTCCAACATCGGGGCATTGAATCGGAATCACAGCAAAATAATGTAGAAAACCTATCAACAATTTTGGAACACTTCTCAATATGTTCACACATTTATAGTTCCAAACTTCAAATAACAACACACTCAAACTATAAAACGAATTCATGTTTCCCCTAAAAATACTAACCATTGTATCTGATAAACACACAGCTAACATTATAGAAAAAATTCTGTTGCATATATAAAGAGGACTACAAGTTTTCAGGCATAAGAAACAATTGTGATAAACACACAGAAATTTTTGCAAATCTGTTGCAAACACACCGGACTACAATCTGTTGCATTCTCAGAAATTTTTCACATCGTCAAACCCCAATTCCCCAACCCTAGCTTCAATCCAAAATTGTTTAGCATAAACACACGCATTGATACTATCAAATAATATTTGGATGAATTTCACAGCTTATTACGTTACAAGAGAAAAACTAACCTTCAATTTTTCACACAAGTTTACTGAGTTCTTCACGGCGGCGGCGGCGGCAGAGGAGGGAGGCGGCAATGGCGGTAGAGGTTGTAGGCAGCGACGACGTCGGAGGTTGGAGGCGGCGTGAGAACTGGGAATGACGGTGTTAGTCGGTGTTACTGTCCAAGGAGAAAATTTGCAATGGAGAGAAATTTCGAACGATGGTCGAATTTTGTTGAAAGGAAATTTTGCAAAGAGGGAAAAATTCGCGCTAAGTTAAAACTTGTAAAGAGGGAAAGAATTGAAGAAATTATTTTTATTTTACAAAGAGGAAAATAACATAACATATATTATATATTATATACTCCGGTACTATGTACTAATATACTTTAAGGAAAATAACGAAATTTTATTTTAATTTTATAATAAACTTTCATTTTTTTCAAATTAAATAAGTACATTCATGGTTTTATAGGGACGGGGTCCACCATAAACCGAGTATATAGGTATAGAACGGGGGTAAGAAAATATTAGTTTTATTACCCGGGATGCAGACCCAAAATAGTACCGAGTATATAGGTACAGAATGCGAGATTTATAAATTTCTATGCTGTAGATTCTTAATTTCTATACTGTAAATTCATAAAATCTTTACTCTTGATTCATAATTTCTAAACCGTAGATTCATAATTTAAATACAATAGATTCATAATTTAAATACAGTAGATTCATAATTTCTATACAGTAGATTCATAATTTCTATACTGCAGATTCATAATTTCTGTATTGTTGATTCATAATTTCTAAACTGTATAGTTATCAAATTATGAACATATAGTTATGTGATTTGTGAATACAGAGTTCAACAATTAGGAATATGAACATCGAAAATTATGAACATAGAGTTCTGTAATTGTGAATATAGAGTTCAATCATTATGAATATGAATTTCAAAAATTATGAATATAGAGTTCGGTAATTGTGAATATAGAGTTCAATCATTATGAATATGAATTTCAAAAATTATGAATATATGGTGCACACGGTTGTACAGCATAATTTGCCCTTTATTACCCTGATGTTTATTACCCAGACAGTTGGCGGCCCAATTATTACAAAGATCGCGACGAACGAAATGGGCTATAGCTAACTGTACGAAATCAAGTACTCTTTCATATCCATTCTCCATGTGTCCCATGCATGCCGGAAGGGTCGATTACTAACATATAGCTAACCTTGTTAGTCATGCGCTAGCCGGAAGGGTCGATTACTAACATCGGCCCCTATCATACCGCCCTTACCCCACCACACCATACCGCACCATTCTGAACACCACACCGCACCGCGCAGGGTCGTTCTAGGCCATGTCGGACCGGCGCGACCGCACAGGGCCCCCAATTGTTGGGGGCCCAATTTTTTTTAAAACAAATATTATAGATATAATCTATTATTTTTTATACTTGATAATTTTTATTTTTATTTTTTTGAATTCATAGATTGGTCTTAATTGTAATTGAAAATAAAACTTGAATGAATTGACATTGAAATTTTGGTGAATAATTTTATATTTAAATATGAACAAAAATAGAATTATTAAATTAACTTTTGAATTCTATTCTGTCTTTGATAATTTTTTATGCATTATATTTGGACAAAAAAATTTAATTACATTTTTATTCTTGTTAACAACCTCAGGAGAATACTTTAGTACACAGAACGTGAGGTTGTTAATCGCCGGCCGCTCATGACGGTGGTCAAAGCTGCCAACCCAAAATTATAGGTAAAATATAAGGTGTAACACTTTAGGACACAAGAGTTGGTGTGGTTTGGTGGATTTAGCTTTGTTTGTTATGTTAAAGGTCTTGGGTTCTATCTTTTGTGGTGGCATCCTTAACTTATTTTATATAATCATTGTGTTCTTAATGTTGTGCTGGTAAGGTCTCGGGTTTTATTCTTCTTGGGGGGAATTTTTCAACTATTTTCTAAAATTGTTGTCTTGGTTTTCACAAACAACATAGAAGCAACTCAATTATATACCAGATGTTGCACTTTCAAACAAAAGAGTTTGTGTTGCTTAGTTGGTTAGACTTTATTTGTTAAGTTTGAGGTCATAGGTTCAACTCTTGTTGTTAACATCTTTATTTTTATTTTATACAATTGGTAAATAATGATGCGCAAAGACAACGGTTTTTTATAACCGTTGTCTTTGTAGTGTTGTGTATTCAAATACGCTTAAAGACAACATACCAAAGACAACGGTTTTATACCGTTGTCTTAAACAAATAAAGAACGCGCAACGACAACTGTTATATAAAACCGTTGTCGTTTTAGTGTTGTGTATTCGAGTGCGCTTAACGACAACACACCAACGACAACGGTTAAATAAAACCGTTGTCTTTTTTAAATAAAAGAGCGCACAAAGACAACGGTTTTAAACAACCGTTGTCTTTCTAGTGTTGCGTATTTCAGTATGCTTAAAGACAACACAACAATGACAACAGTTAAAAAAACCGTTGTCTTCTTTAAAAAAAAACGCACATAGACAACGGTTTTAAAAAACCGTTGTCGTTGTGGTGTTGTCTTTTCACAAAATGCACAAAGACAACACACTTATAACAACGGTTAAGTAAAAATCGTTGTCTTTGACAAAAGTGTTGCATCAAAGACAACGGTTTTGGACCAAACTGTTGTCTTTTATACAAAAGACAACACTTTTCTTAAAAACTGTTGTCTTTCTAGTGTTGTCTATGTGCATTTTTCTTGTAGTGTGCCAAGAGTCCAGTAGTCTCATAAATTATTGTGGAATTCAAAAACAATAAAATCTGTTATTTTAATCGGACAAAACATTTGTTTTAATCCAGTAGGCAAGAACGAATGAATTCCAGTTCAGAAACAAAGAACAAATCCGTAGCTTACTGGAAGAAAACGCCGGAGAAAGCTCAAAGAGGCATTAGTTCTCTAGAAAGATAAAACACTTTAGCCAACACTGAGACCTGTCCCAATTTCGTGTTTCATTTTCTGGTGGACATGGGGAATTATCCATTTCCATTCTCGTGAAATTTTGTATCTTATTCTCCAACCCTTCTTGTTCTCAATCGTTATGTCATGGAATCGTGTAACACCGTCCTAACGGTAACAGTGCACCGTTATCCTTTTTTTTTTTCTTAATTAATCGCACGACTTTTCTTCTTCATTTTCACATTTTGCGGTTTCACTTCCTCTTCGCAAGCTTCTTCAACATAATCTCATAAAAAGAAAATTCATAATTTCATAATTGCACATTCATAAATCCATGCCTGCACATTCATAATTGCATGGATTTATGAATGTGTAGTTATGAAATTATGAATTTTCTTTTATGAGATTATGAATTTTCTGTTATGAAATTATGAATTTTATGTTATGAGATTATGAATTTACAGAAAATTCATAATTACATAACTGTAAATTCATAATCTCATAACCGAAAATTCATAATTTAATAAATGTTTTTCTTTTATGCGATTATGAATTTACAGTACATTCATAATCTCATAACAGAAAATTCATAATCTGACCAAACGCACGGCGTTAACACCACATTAGTTAATTTTTTTTCCCGTAAAAAGGGCACCGTTTAGACCCGTATAGACCATTATGTTGAACACGTTTCCAGGGCATAATTTGCGTCTTGTTCTATGGTGGGCATGTGGAATTGCCCACTTTTTTTTTCCCCTCGTGGGACGAAAATTTAAAGCCTCATTGTTTAGCACAATATAAAATATAGAGTAATATATTAGAGTTATTTGCACATTTGGTCCCATGATTATGGTGTCATTAACGACTTTGATCCACGACTTTCAAAACTTGCATAATTGGTCCACAACTATTATTTTCTTAGCAAATTTGGTCCTTTTACATTTCGCGGTTTCACTTCTTCTTCGCGCAAGTTTCTTCAACACTCATAAATTATGAATGTGCATGCATGGATTTATGAATGTGCAGTTATGAAATTATGAATTTTCTTTAATTTTATGAGATTATGAATTTTCTGTTATGAAATTATGAATTTTCTGTTATGAGATTATGAACTTTCTGTTATGAGATTATGAATTTACAGAAAATTCATAATTACATAACGAAATTCATAATCTCATAACAGAAAATTCATAATTTAATAAATGTTTTTCTTTTATGAGATTATGAATTTTCTATTATGGAATTATGAATTTTCTATTATGAGATTATGAATTTTCTGTTATGAGATTATGAATTTACATAAAATTCATAATTACATAATTGTAAATTCATAATCTCGTAACAGAAAATTCATAATTTAATAAATGTAAATTCATAATCTGAACATAGAATGCAAAACGCTGTTAACAGCACATTAACTAAATTTTATTTTATTTTTTCGTAAAAACGACGCCGTCTTGGAACGTGTTCACAAAGCATGGTGAACACGTTTCCACGACATAATTTGCGGAGATAATCTCACACAAATTTTTACCTTTTAAAAATAATTAAAACTCAAAAAATTAAAAGCTAGAAATTACTTGAAACTTAAAAGGTTAAAAGTGATTATGTAACATCTTATCAGAAATAAGATTATTGGAGGCCTAGCTAAATTCTTGATAAATGATAACCCGATCCATTGAGGATAAGACAAACCAATATAGTGCAAGACATGTAAATTGTAGGAGAAAACTAATATAGTGCCTTTTCATTGGTTGGAGATAAAATACAATTTATGCAGTGTATAAATAATATTTTATATTTTTAATAAGGTTCAAGGTAAAAATTTATATGAGACCGTCTCATGTATCTTTGTTTGTGATTTGGGTCCGGTCAAGATGAAAATATAATACTTATACTAAAAAATGTAATACTAATTATGAATAAAATATTTGTTATTTATAAGAGAAAGTGTAATATTTTTGAAGACAAATGTAATATTTTTATATTTTGATTCAAAAGTATTACATTTTTCCTCAAAAAAGTATTTATTACAGTTTCCCTTATAAGTACAAAACAATTCATTAATCTTATATTTTTCATCTTGACTCAACCTGTCTTAGGAATAAGGATATCTGAGACGGTCACACAGAAGAATGAATCGAAACTCAACTGAATTCCTCATTAATATTCTTGTCAACATAACTCATTACTTGTTCAAATTCATTGGGTTATTTTGTCTAAGGATGTGAATTCGGTTAATCGGATCGAATTAATTTTAAAGTTTTAACTGTTAACTGAATCAAAATTTTTATCACTGAATTAATCGAATTGTATTTTTTTCGGTTAATTAGTCGGTTAACTGATAATTGAATTTTTTTAACTAAATCTTTAAATCCTTAAAATTATAAATTAAAATTGACTTTGCAATTACATCAGTACCTATAATAATAATAAATCTATAAAAAAAATATATACAAAAATAATATAATAACAACACTAAAAATATAAAAGCACAAATTTTAAAAAGTGTAAGTATAAATAATAGTTAACCAAAGAATATACATATAAAATTTCGGTTAACCGATATTTTTAAACCGAATTAATCATTAATTGAAATTCTATAAAACCTTTAACTATTAACTAAACCGAAGTATTTCGATCAAAAAATGATTAACCGAAATTCTATAGTTTGGTCGATTAACCAAACTTTACACACCCCTAATTTTGTCTAGAAAGTAGCAACTAGTACTAATATCTGGTACTTTTATGCCCAGAATCAAATAAAAAGTACAAACTACTAATAAAATGAGATGATGTTGTGATGAAATAGACTAAAAAGTTGACCTAATGTAATGTTTTGATGAAATAAAACGAGTTCAAAACTGAAAGAAAAAAAAATTCTTAGACAAATCACAAACTAATTAAATACTATTATCTGGCATGCCTAACTTAAAAAGAAAATGATAAAAGGATTTCGATGGAGTAAAACTATTGTTACATTTCTTGATTTTATTAGATGGAAAAGAAAAGAAAATAATAAAAACTGTAGCTCAGAATTTTATTTATTTTTTGAATGAATCAAAGTGTCATGTAAGTAGGGAGTAGAAAATAAAGTAGAAAATGAGAGTATGTGTAGTATTACACAACTTAAAATTAGTTGAAATTCAAAAATTAAAAGTTAGAAATTAGTTGAAATTTTAAAAGTTAAAAGTGATTATCTAACATCTTGTCATAACTCATAAAGAGGATGCCTAGCTAGGTTCTTGATGACCCGGTTCATGGAGGATAAGACAAAACAATATAGTCCCGGACATGTAAAATGTTAAGAGAAAGACAACTATATGACTGATCAAAAGCAAGCTTGAGGCCAGGTGGAGTAACTCCAGTTAAGATGACAAGAAATCTATGCTTGTAGCCACAAGATTTTGAGTTCGATCCTTGACTCCTTAATTTGAGTTAATTAACTATGGATAACTTTTTCTAGTTTACTTCTTTAGTGACCGATTAGTGAAACTCAATTGAATTTCTCACTGACTATATTCTCGTCAACATATCAACTCATTACTTGTTCAAATTCATTGGGTCATTTTGACTATATTCTCTAACGTGTCACAGTTTGACTGTTAGAGTGAAGGAGAATGAGACATTCTAAAACTTTATAGTAAGTCAATCAAAGTTAACAAACCTTGTCTTACAAATATTATAATTAACAAATTTGTATAATGTATTAGTGTGATAATGTGCATTATATACTTTTTCCCAATTACGAAATTTTACTATGTTGTTCATACTAGATCATTGATGTACTATCTATGTTGTACAAAAAATTCGTAAAGGTAACATTTTATATTTGGGTAACATTTTATATTTAGAAAATGTTTCATCTATGGAATTCATTAAACTTGTTTAAAAAACATTGTCGTGTTGCTTCCTAATTAATCATATCTAAAGTTTTCAAGAAGTTTCGGATTGGACTGTTTTCTAATTAATCCAAAATTTAGAAACCCGTTTTTTGGGTTAGAAAAAAGGGGAACGTTATGCTGTGCAAACGTATGCACCATGCATGGTGCACACTGTTGTAAAAATGACGTTGTTTTGATGTCTGATTAAAAAAAAAAATCAGAATTGCATAACTACATATCCATAACTTCATAACTATACATTCAGAATTGCATAACTACACATCCATAACTTCGTAACTATACATCTAGAATTTCATAACTACACATCCATAACTTCATAACTATAAATTCAGAATTGCAACACCACACATCTATAACTTCATAACTATACATTTAGAATTGCATGCATAACTACACATCTATAACTTCATAACTATACATTCAAAATTGCATAACTACACATCCATAATTTCATAACTATACGTTCAGAATGTGAAATTATAACTTCATAACTATACATTCAAAATTGCATTCATAATTAAACATCCATAACTTCATAACTATAAATCCAGAATTGCATAACTACACATTCATAATTTCATAACTATAAATTTAGAATATGAAATTATAAAATTATGAACATATGTTTACGTTACTAACGGTAATTGAAAATAATTATTTTTTATTTAAGTAAAACAACGTCGTTTTTGTATCCGTGTGCACACGGATGCACAACATAATTTGCCGAGAAAACGTTTCTAACCCAATTTTTTTTTTTTTATTCCGATATGATGTAGATGAAAAACACATGGAAATGTGCTTCGTGAACATAGAAGACATTGACACCTTTCAATTTGTTAACTTATCTCTAGATGAGTTTAATCTAAAGTCTGTAATTTTTATTTTTTTTTAACAAAAATGTTAATAAACATAAATTATATTGTTTAATTGTTTAAGTTTAAAAACGTAAGTTTTGAAGTTTAGTCATTGACTTATTGTATTTTTTTTTAATTGACTTTGTGCATTTGTGATAATTGGTACTCCGTATTTAATTATGAAAAAAAAATGTATTTTTAGTCCTTCAATTGTTCTTTTAGTTGTTTTAGTCTTAAACTTTTTTATCATTGTAATATGTCCATAAGCCCTAACTCTTCAAAAAAGTTATTGTTTTAATCTCTGGAAGAACAAAACTATTAAGTTCTATTAAAGTTTTATTTAGTACATGGATATTTTATTTTATTTTTTATTTTTATTCTTTATCCTTGTCAGATTTAGTATTTTATATGCAAAATAAATAATTGACAATCTTCTTTCCTAAATGAAAACAATTGTGGTACATCGTCCTTATTTTCTTTACACAAACATGTTGAAATCATTTTTATTTTATTTTATAAATGAAATATCGAGACTAAAAAATATAATAACTAAAGAAGAAACATAAAAAAAAAAAAAAAAAAAAAAAAAAAAAAACTAAATTACACATGTACTAAGTAAAAATTTAATAGAGTTTAATAGTTTTTGTTGGTCCATAAGTTAAAATTGTAACTTTTTTGAAGATTTAAGTGTATATTGCAATGGTAAAAAGTTAAGGACTAAAATAATTAGCAAGGAACAATTAATGGATTAAAAATACATATTTTTCTTTAATGATTTATTAGTGCAATATTTTTAATTAATTAATATATATGCATATTAAAAAATATTTACAATTTACGTGTGTGTGTGTATATATATATATATATATATATATATATATATATATATATATATATATAAATTCACTAGTACATAACTGCACATCCACTATTGTTGTAAAGAGCGTTTCGCAACTATTGTACAACAGTTGCGGATGCTAGGATCGCAGAAAGCCTTAAACTTTTCGCGACTGTTCTACAACAATTACAGAAAGTTGAGTCATCTGCAATTGTTCTTATCTAAGAATAGTCACAGATTATTTATTTTTTAAAAAGGGTATCCTCTACTGTTCCTATGCTGGAACAGTAGCGGATACCCTTTTTTTTTTAAAAAAAATTAAAACTAAAAGAATTTCGGAGTAATATTTTAATAAATTTAAAAACCCCTAAATACTTGGAAGTGCTCCTGTAGAAATGTTGTTTATTAACACACTATAATCTAAAATTAACCTATACAATGCAGAAAAATCATCACAGTACAGGAAATAATCAAATGCACTGCACAATTTAGTTTTCTTTCACAATCAAATCCTCTACTACCGTACCATATAAACCTCTGTATACCCAGGTTCATGGGTCCATGAAAACGGTCGAAACAAGAAAGGTGAAAAACCAATTAAGGGGATACAAAACCAATAAACAATATTGTCATTTTTCCGTTTCTAGTTTCCTATTTTCTCATTTCTTATTTCCTGGTGTTACACTTTAAGCACATTATACTTTTAAAACTTTTTTTCTTAAAATATTTATTCTCATCATATAACACTCCGGAGAGAGTACTAATATGCTTCACAGGAAAATAAAAACACTATAATAAACATTTCAGTGAGAAATTTGATTCGACCAAACCACTGCCCTAAGTTTCAGTGAATCCTATTTTCATATAGAACCAACTTACCAACCACCACAAACAGTACTGATAGTAACATAGTATGAGAAATATGAGTGGATTCAAGCTAAGTGCAACCAGTGGCGGACCCAGAAAATTTTTTCAATGGGGGCGAAACGCATTAAAACAAAAGAGATAGTTTAATAAAATATAAAACACTTAAAATATAGCCATAAATATTGTTGGATGTAGACGAAAAATAAAACACATTAAAACTTTATAAAAAATATTCATAACAAAATATGAAACATAATTAATTTGATAAAATAATTCAAATAAAAAATACATTATAAACACATCTCATCTCATTATTAATATAAAAGAAAATTATATATATGTGTGTAAATCTCACAATTAATACGAAGTATTAATCTAAAAATCATAAGAAATATATAACATGCACGCTTTCACCCTAAATCCCAGGGATAAAATCTGCACACACACTCGTTGAGGAAGGATTCGAACCCTGGGCTAATCATCTTTTGTTAAATTTTATCTATTTTATTATACTTATACTAAAACTTATACGCATTCAAAAAAAAAATACTAAAACTTATACTATATATACATATATACATACAAGGGTTATATATGGGGTGTGGGTGAGGTAAGGGGGGACAACTGCCCCATGCTGGGTCCGCCTCTGAGTGCAACAATGGGTCACCCAAGCAATAGACTGAGCTTCAAGGCTTTAGATGATATATTAACCTTTTCATAACCTTGGAACCATCATAATCATCAGAGACAAGACTACCTTCTAGACAATGACTCATAACCTTGGAATCATCAAAATGCAATTCATACAGGGGCAACTTCAGCCAAGTTGGTCGTACTGTTGACTTTGTAACCACAAGATTTCAAGTTAACTTTCAGTGAGAGTGACCTATTGGCTTTCTTGATTTGAGCCGGTCAGCTCTGGGCAACCTAAGCTGGTTTACCTCCTTATGGTCCTTTGCTGGCCGGCTAGGGTCGCAAGGTAGTGATTGCGGTTTCAATTCCCTCGTTAGCCAAAAAAAAATGCAGTTCATATCTATGTCAAAGTTGTTTCAATTAAACCAATGCCTTTTCTTCAAATCATGAATATATCATCCGTAACACACCTACTTACATGAAAAAAAATCAACTGGATAATAAATTGTATTTGCCATATATGAAAGAACACCAATTCCAAATCCAATTAATAGCCTTCCAATGTCCAGCCACCAAGTATTCTGTCAAGATCAGAACAGAAAAAGTAGCACTATAAATTCATTTCACACAATTAAGTAATGCAAGCTCTTCTGCTTCTTTGTCTGAGTTTAAAATGCGTGTTAAAAAGACATTTCAATCAAGACAATCAACTTTCTGCACAGTTAAAAACTAAACCATTAAACGAATGAAGAGATAGAATATCTAACCAAATATAATTGCAAGCCACACAAGAAGTCCAAACAAATCTGAGAACCCCATTGGCTGCATTATTCCAAAGGAATTCTATGAGATATTGAAGTTCATTTAAAAGAATTTTAAATCACCATATAATAGGTTTGGTGTAGTAACAAAGCAAAGTACTATAGCAGTATAGCACATTTGACACTGAATGACTGAGTGAAAGCTCAGGAATAAATATTCTCTTACTAAGAGTAATAAATCAACTTTAAACAAAAAAAAAAATCATCACGTATCATTGTCATATTATTGCAGCATTGCAGTTAACTTATGTAAATACCATACTTTATGTAGATATAAAGACCATTCAGACAATCAGAGATAATAAAATGGCATAGCAACAAGTTACCAAGTCACCCATAAAGGCAATTTCAGACGATCCTAGCTAGCAAAGAGAGTTACAAATGTTACAATAAAAGAATATACACATTAACATATTCAAGCGATTAACGGATTCAAGATTCACACAAAATTGCAATTAGCAGAAAAGGAAAGGGGATTTATGGAAAAAGATTAACTCTGTTAACAAATCTTGCACATGAATGAAATTTCAAATTGAAAATGTTCGATTCCTGGCTTGCTCCTAACATTCACAGATTCGCTTATTTATAATAGGTGGGTTACTTGCGAAAGGAGTGATCACAAGTTTGATTTCAAAATAATTACCGTTAGACCAAAGGAGCGCATGAGAAGACCATTTGATGATGAAGACTGATCCAACTATCCCGTTAACTTGTATCTAAGGTGGATTAAGTTGTATTCATTCTTCAAAAATGTTAATCCCCAACCCCAAGGGCCCCCACACCCCAACCCGACAAAGCATCTATAACTTATCATTTATTTATACAATGCTTGAGTTAATTCAATATTTGATATTAAATTTATAGGTGATAGTCCATTAAGTTATTTTGGTCTTAGTATTATTGTCGCATGATAACTTTTGATTCTCTGTCAACAAAATCATTTAAATGTCGTTAAATAGAAAGACATTTTGATCTTTATTTCATACAAAGTGGATTGACCCGCTATAATTTGTACCGGAGTATTTTTTTATTTTTTATTTTTGAAAAAATCTATAATTGAATCTTGAAATGCATTTGTATTTAACGACATTTGAATTATTTATTGGTAGAGGATAAAAAAATGATCATGTCACAAAAATACTAAGATCAAAGGGGATGTTCTGAAAACAAAATACTAAAAATAGATTGGCACCTATAAATTTAGAACAAAAAATAGAATTAACTCACAATGCTTTATTGGTCGAATACCCACAAGGTCTTCCTAGAAGGTAGGGTTTACATATCTAATTTGATTTCAAAACTATTATATAAGAGTGAAATTTATCTTGTACATTTCTTCGGATAATGAATACCAATTTTTCTCGTCACCCAAAAAAAAGTTTAAAATTAAAATTTGAATAATAAATAACTGAATGGTCATTGACTTGGTTAGTTAGGTTGGTTTGATTCGTAAATTGTTAATTTGTTATCGACTTATAATATGGATAATGTTGTTCACCCTTACAATTATCACTCCCTATTAATTAAATAGAAACTAATCTTTATTGTCATAAATATTGTGAATAGACAAACTCCACCATGAATTAATAAGGAATATGTATATTGATGGATATATTATACCCACGACCCGACCCGAGGTAGCAACATGGACCCGGAGCACCTTGGTGGAGCCCAAGAGCAGCACGGACCCGGGGGACCACGGAGGTACCCAAGAGCAGCACGGACCCGGGGGACCACGGAGGTGCTCAAGAGCAGCACGGACCCGGGGGATCACGGAGGTGCCCAAGAGCAACATGGACCCGGGGGACCATTGAGGTGCCCAAGAACAGCACGGACCCGGGGGACCACGGAGGTGCCCAAGAGCAACACGGACCCGGGGGACCACGAAGGTGCCCAAGAGCAAAGCGGACCCGGAGCACCATGGAGGTACCCCGACCCGAGCCGACCTACGTGGAGCTCGGTCCTACCCGAGCTCGGCACCACCCGGGCTCGGGACCCGACCCGACCCGATCCACCCGGGCCCGGTCAAACTTGAGATCTAACCAACCCCGATTTAAGGGGAGGCGGTTGGGGGGTTTGCTTGTATAAAAATCCCCCTCCTTGTCGTAACAAGGGAAAATTCATTCCACATTATACGATTATTACACACTTTTGTCCTACCGAATCTTTGTAATAGCCAAATACTACGGCAATTAATATAATATACGGTCCACCGTGACCTTTACGATATCGTTCTATATTATTTGTTTATTATTCTTATTATATATTCTTATCCGGGTTTATTGATTCGGGTCCACCCCGGGTTAATTAAATCCATCATTGGTGCTCTTGTTGAGAGCTGCTGTACAAGCTTAAGCGCTCTCCCCACTATTGTTCATCGACAGCGATGGCACGATCGAGATCCAGCTCTCGTCATACCAATGGTTCCCGCGGCACCCAGCTCGTCGCGAACGGGAACGGCCCCAACGGGGCCCCCGCCCCCAGCATCCAACCGGCCGCCTCCACCAGGTCGGGGGAGGATCTGAGGGCCCAGCTCACCAACCCCCGCAGTGGCGGAGCTCCACCGCCCGCCCCCCCTGTTCGGGACCTAAACCTCATCCGGGAGGGGATGGCGGTCTTCGAGCAAGCCTCCACGGGGTTGGCCCGAGTCGTGGCGGACTTCCGGGCGCGTATACCTGCCGACCCAGGCGTCAACTGAAGGTTGCCTGCACCTCCTCAACCTCCCCTCACCCGGGGGCGCAGCGGTCCAAGCACCCGACCGCCCCAGGCACCTGTCACCCAGGGGGAGGTCAATTCACCCCGCCGGACGAACACACGGGGAGGAGGGGACTCACGACGCGACCAACGTCAGGAGGACGACGAAAGGAGGTCAAACCAGACCAGGCCCGCCACGGAGAGGTTGGGCAGCCGGGTGCCAGCCCGAGAGAGGTTGGGCCCGAAGTCTGCCGCTAATGAGCCTCCACCAGCAGAATCCTGCTCCCGCAGCCAGGCACGACGACAATCAGCCACCCGGAGGTCACCAGGTCAGGGGACCCGAGTCCCACCTCGGCGTGCGCAGGCCTCCCACGTCGAACGATCAGGGGAAACGAATGGTAGAGCTCCGAGCTCCCATCGGGCAGAGGTCGAGCAGCTGCAGAGGAGGATGGACGAGCTCCAAAAGAAGGTAGACGAAAGGGACGGATCTCCAGAGCCCCAAGATGTGTTGTCCTCCCCGTTCGCAAACGCCATCATGGAGGAGCCCTTACCTCGAGATTTTCGCTTTCCCACCATTAAAGCGTACTCGGGGACCACAGACCCACGGGCACACCTGACCAGGTACAAAGCCGCCATGATGATCACCGAGGCAACGGACGCCATCCTGTGTAGGGGGTTCTTCGCCACCTTGGACGGGCAGGCGCATGATTGGTTCGGATCCCTCCCGGCGGGGTCCATCTCCACCTTTGCGGACCTCTCCCGGCAGTTCCTATCCCATTTCGCCACCAGCATACAGCGGAAGAAGCAAATTGCCGACCTGTGTGATTTGAAGCAGGGGAGCTCGGAATCACTAGCCGAGTACCTCAGCAAGTGGAAGAAAGAGGTCATGGGGGTCGCCGACTTTGATGCGAAATCGGCCATGGTAATTTTCCGGAACAACTTGAGGTCGGGCGCTTTTCACCAGGACCTCATCAGGTACCCCCCCAGGACCTACACCGACCTGATGGACAAGGCAGCAAGGTACGCTGATGCCGAGGCTGCCGAGAAGAGGAAGAGGGAGCAGGAAGAAGGAAGAGGTCGAAAAGACAAGGCACCCCAGGAGGAGCGCAAGGCGCCCCGACCACACCGACGTGAGTACGCTGAGGGGCCCAGGATGAACCCCACACGCTATTTCACCCCGCTGACACAACCCGTGGGTACTATCTTGGCGCACGCGGAGGACCAGGGAATCGTGGTATTCCCGAAGGAGGAGTGCATGAAGATATCGGCGAGGGGGGACCCCAACAAGTACTGCAGGTTCCACCAGCAGAAAGGACACGATACAGACGAATGCATCTTCCTAAAAAGACAAATCGAGCAGCTCATCCAAATGGGCTACCTCGCCCAATTCATTAAGAAGCCCGGCCAGGCGCAGGAACAGGCCCAGGGCCAGAAGCAAGGCAATGTATGGCAGAAGGGGGGTGGCCAGGCGCCATCCACCTCGGCTCCTCCCCGCAAGAGGGACCACCACGACCACAGTTCCGAGGAGGAGGAGAAGACGACGGAGGACTCCCAGGCCTCGAAGAAATGGGCCATCTACGTCATCTTTGGGGGGGCCTGAGGGAGGGGACTCGCCAACCGAGCGGAAGAGGTGGGGGAGGTCACACGCACCCCCCACGAGAAGAAACCAAAGAGGGAGCCCATCACGTTCACCGACGCTGACCTGTTAGATGCCTCCCCCCCCCCCCCCCCCCCACCGAGACGCCCTGGTGGTCAAGCTGGACATCAACAACGTGGTGGTGCACCGGGTACTCGTAGACACGGGTAGCTCGGTGAACGTCATGTACTACGACACGTTCACCTAGCTGGGACTCTCAAGAGGACAGTTGGAGCCTGTACGGACCCCCCTATCCGGGTTCACGGGGGACTCAATTGAAACGGAGGGGTCGATCAATTTGGAGGTGGAGATAGGCACCCCACCTCACACCAGGAGGTGGGAAGTCGAGTTCGTAGTCGTGAAAATCAGCTGCGCCCACAACATCATACTCGGTCGACCCGCCCTAGAAGACCTCAGGTGCGTAATTTCCATGGAGCACCTGTGCCTCAAGTTCCCGACACCAGCCGGGGTCGGGGTCGCCCGGGGGGACCAAAAGGTAAGCCGCAGCTGCTACTTGAAGGCGTGCCGCCAGATTGGTCAAAAGGACCTCCAGGTACATACCATCGCCGAGAAGGCATTTCGGGAGGAGGTAGGTCGACCTCGGGCCGAGCCCGTGGTCGAGACAGAGGAGGTCTTCCTCGACCTCAGCCGACCCGACCGGGTTGTGAAGGTAGGGTTCGGCCTCCCGGCCGAGCTCCGGGCACGGATAATCAACACCATCAGGAGCTACAAGGAGGTCTTTGCATGGGGACCCGAAGACATGCCGGGCCTCAGCCGAGACGTAATCAAACACAAGTTGGCCGTCGACCCCATGGTCAGGCCAATCCAGCAGCGCAAAAGGTATCTCTCCGCTGAGAGGAGGGAGTTCGTCAAAAAGGAGGTTGACACACTGCTGGAGATTGGTCATGTTAGGGAGGTCATATACCCCACCTGGCTGGCCAACGTAGTCCTCGCCCCAAAGCCGCCCACCTGGAGGATGTGCGTGGACTACACCGACCTCAACAAGGCCTGCCCTATGGACTCCTTTCCCCTCCCTAACATCGATCAGCTGGTGGACGAGACTGCAGGTTGTGCCCTTATGAGCTTACTAGATGCGTTCAGGGGGTACCACCAAATTTTCATGGAGGAGGCTGACGAGGAGAAGACAGCCTTCACCACGCCAGAGTGGGTCTATTGCTACAAGGTTATGGCTTTCGGACTGAAAAATTCAGGTGCCACCTACACCCGAATGGTGGCCAAGGTGTTCAAGCAGGTCCTCGGTCGCAACCTCCAGGCCTACGTCGATGACATGATCGTCAAGAGTACCGACGCCGACCTCCACACAGATGACCTTACCGAGGTATTTTCAATTATGCAACGCTTCAATTTACGGTTGAACCCCAAAAAGTGCACCTTCGGGGTGCACGGGGGGAAATTTTTGGGGTACATGGTCTCGAAGAGGGGCATTGAGCCCAACCCTGACAAGGTCAAGGCCATCCTAGACATGGAACCTACGAGGTCCCTCCGGGAGGTCCAGCGCCTCAACGGGCGGTTGGCAGCCCTAGGCCGTTTCCTTTCGAGGTCGGCCGAGAAGTCCTTGCCGTTCTTTGGAGTCCTCAAAAAGACTAAGGGCTTCGAATGGTCCGAGGAGTGCCAGAAGGCGTTCGAAGACCTCAAGACGTACCTGATGTCGCTCCCCCCCTGGCCAAACCCGTTAAGGGGGAGGTCCTATATCTGTACTTGGGCATCTCGCAGGCCGCGGTCAACTCCGTGCTGGTCCGGGACGACGAGAGGGTCCAGCGGCCTGTATACTACACGAGCCGAGCTCTACGGGGAGCAGAGATCAGGTACACACCCGTGGAAAAGGCCATTTTTGCAGTAGATGCGACGGCAAAGAAGCTGAACCACTACTTCCAAGCCCACCCCGTGCAGGTCCTCACCAACCAGCCGCTAGACGCAGTACTGAGGGCCTCGGGGTCGGCAAGCAGGCTGGTCAGGTGGGCTATGCGGCTGAGCCAGTTCGACATCCAGTTCAAGCCCCGACCCGCCATCAAGGGGCAGGCGCTGGCTGACTTTATAGTCGAGTGCACTGCCCGGGAGGCAACGGAGCGGGTCAGGGACGAAGACGAGGAGTGGTGGACCCTCTCAACGGACGGGTCCTCCAGCACCAAAAGCTGCGGAGGTGGAGTCGTCCTCATAACACCGGAGGGGTTTCGGGCCTACTACGCCCTCCGCTTCGCGTTCAAATTATCCAACAACGAGGCCGAGTATGAAGCACTCCTGGGGGGGGCTCCGCCTCGCACTAAATATGAGGGTGGAGAAGCTCAAAATCCGATGTGACTCCAGACTCGTAGTGGGACAGGTCACAGGTGAATTTGAAGCAAGTGATGAAAGAATGAGGAGGTATCGGGACGTGGTGCTCCAGCTACTGGGGCAGCTGATCAATTATGAGGTCCTACAGGTACCCCGAGACTAGAACACAGATGCTGACATGTTATCCAAGCTCGCCCAAGGGGCCCCGGAACATATCTCCAAGATAGCCCGAATTGAAGATTTCAAGAGGTCGAGCCTAGATGCCTACCCGGTCCTACCCGTGCAAATCCGACCTCCCTGCTGGTTGGACCACCTCAAGGAGTACAAGAAGACAGGCACGCTACCTCCCGACGAGGTCGACGCCAAGCTGGTGAAACGGCGAGCCCCCACGTACGTGGTCATGGGGGACATACTCTACAAGAGGTCCTATAACGGCGCCTTGCTGCGCTGCTTGTACCCAGACGAAGCCAGGTCAGTCATGGAAGAAATCCACGAAGGGACCTGTTCAGCCCACCAGGGGGCCTTCGCCATGTCCCGGAGGGCCATCTTACAGGGGTACTTTTGGCCCAAAATGGCCAAGGAGTGCGCCGACTATGCCCGGGGTTGCGAGACCTGCCAACACTTCCAAGTCACCCCCGGCCGGCCAGCCACGAGCTACACCCCCATCAGCTCGGTCATCCCCTTCTCCAGGTGGGGAGTGGACCTAGTGGGAGCTCTGCCCATGGGGTCGGGAAAAAGGAAGTACCTCATAGTAGCAGTGGACTACTTCACCAAGTGGGTAGAGGCGGAACCGCTGGCAACCATAACAAGTGTCCGTTGCAAGCACTTTGTGTACAAAAATATTTTGTGTCGTTTTGGGGTCCCGATGCAACTCATCACCGACAACGGACGCCAATTCGAGGGGCAAGAGTTCGAGGGGTTCTGTGCAGAATGGCACATTACCCACAGCCGGGTAGCAGTATGCTACCCTCAAGCAAATGGCCAGGTGGAAAATGCCAACTGCACCATTGTGGGTGGCCTGAAAAAGAAACTGGAATCCGCGAGGGGAGCGTGGGTGGAGGAACTCGACGCCATTCTTTGGGCCTACCGCACCACTCCCCGGAGGGCTACTGGGGAGACGCCTTTTTCCTTAGCCTACGGTTTCGAAACCCGAGCTCCAACGGAGGTAGTCATACCTTCCCGGCGGGAGGAGGACTACGACCCTAACACGAACGAGGAGCACCATAGAATTGACCTCCACATGATTGATGACAGGCGCGAAGCAGCCGCGATTCGAGCTGAAAACTACCAGAGGCAGACCAAGGCATATCACGATAAGCGGGTCCGACCCCGCTATTTCCAAGTAGGTGACTATGTGCTCAGGAGAAGGGAGGCGAGCCAGCCCCAAGTCGGAGGAAAGTTTGCCCCTAATTGGGAGGGCCCGTACATTATAGCAGCCGTGGTCCGCCCGGGCAGCTACAAGCTCAAAACTCCCAAAGGAAAGATGATAGCCAGGGTCTGGAACTCAGAGCACCTGCTCAAATTTTACCAGTAGACCTACCATGTGAGAGGTGGGTCTTGGCGTTGCTATTCTAGGAGGGAGACCATTCCCCTCCCCTAATAATGTCTTAGTGAGCGGCAATAGTCGGAATAAAATCGCATATTACAGAACACATTGTGCACAGGATCCCTTTTGTTACAAAGTTGGTTCTCATGCATTTTATCTCCCTTAAAAAAAAAAACGTGAAACAGGGGGGAACGAGTGCTCACTCATGTCTCCCCCCGCCCAACCCCCCCACCCCCCGCGGACCCTAAGGGGGCACGAGGTCCGGCCTCGCGTACTAACCCCGACGGAAGACGCACCCTAAGGGGGCACGAGGGATGACCTCACGTACCAACCCCGATGGAAGAGCCCGGTGGCACAGTCCCGTCGGACTGTGCCCGAGCAGCTAACGCGCACCCTAAGGGGGCACGAGGTCTAACCTCGCGTACAAACCCCGACGAAGGAGCCCGGTGGTTTGGTCCTGCAGGACTGGGCCCAAGCGGTTTGGCGCACCCTAAGGGGGCACGAGGTCCGACCTCGCGTACAAACCCCGACGGAAGAACCCGGTGGCGTAGTCCGGAAGGACTTAGCCCGAGAGGCTAACGTACCCTAAGGGGGCACGAGGTCCGACCTCGCGTACCAACCCCGACGGGAGAGCCCGAGGACATAGTCCCGTAGGACTTTGTTGAAGAGGCTAGCACATGGCAAAAAAAAAAAAAAAAAAAAAAAAAAAAAAAAATATATATATATATATATATATATATATATATATATATATATATATATATATATATATATATATATATATATATATATATAATACCGTGCCTACCTCGGCCAGCTGCCGAGGCCGGCCTCGGCAAGTTGTCGAGGTCCACCTCGGCAACTGCCGAGGCCCACCTCGGCAACTGCTGAGGCCCACCTCGGTGAGTTGCCGAGGTGGCAAAAAAAAAAAAAAAAAAAAATCATCCCAAGTATTTCAGGGAAAGGCGATAGCAGGTAAAAGGTGGCACCCGTTACTGAAGCAAAGGAGCCAATTGTTTATTCAAAATATTCAAAAAACATCCAAGTCTAGTACATCACCAAGGGAGAACAAGGTCGGCTACTTTGAGCTCGGGCCACGTGCGTGAGAAAGGTCGAGGCGCGGAGCAAACCGACCCGGGGGGAGCGGAGCAAGGAGGTGGAGCGGCCCAAGACACCTCGACTCAAGTCGCCTCGGCACAAGGCACCTCGGCCATGGTGAGTTCGGCTACATTCGCACATGGAGGTCCGGTCCGGATATTTACTCTCATTCGTTGACTCCTACTCGCAACGAAGAGAGTGGGGGACTCATGATGGATATATTATACCCACGACCCGACCCGGGGTAGCAACATGGACCCGGAGCACCTTGGTGGAGCCCAAGAGCAGCACGGACCCCGGGGACCACGGAGGTACCCAAGAGCAGCACGGACCCGGGGGACCACGGAGGTGCCCAAGAGCAGCATGGACCCGGGGGATCACGGAGGTGCCCAAGAGCAACACGGACCCGGGGGACCATGTAGGTGCCCAAGAGCAGCACGGACCCGGGGGACCACGGAGGTGCCCAAGAGCAACACGGACCCGGGGGACCACGGAGGTGCCCAAGAGCAACGCGGACCCGGAGCACCATGGAGGTACCCCAACCCGAGCGGACCTACGTGGAGCTCAGGTCGGGGAGCTCGGCCCTACTCGAGCTCGGCACCACCCGGGCTCGGGACCCGACCCGACCCGGTCCACCCGGGCCCGGTCAAACTTGAGATCTAACCAACCCCGATTTAAGGGGAGGCGGTTGGGGGGTTTGCTTGTATAAAAATCCCCCTCCTTGTCCTAACAAGGGAAAATTCATTCCACATTATACGATTATTACACACTTTTGTCCTACTGAATCTTTGTAATAGCCAAATACTACGGCAATTAATATAATATACGGTCCACCGCGACCTTTACGATATCGTTCTATATTATTTGTTTATTATTCTTATTATATATTCTTATCCGGGTTTATTGATTCGGGTCCACCCCGGGTTAATTAAATCCATCATATATATATTCAATAAAACAATGACACGTTCGGGAATGACATATGTTTGGGTGTCTAGCATGGTTTAACAAACTAGTAATTTATATTAACATAATTATAAAAAAAATATTGTTTTTGTAATTTTTTAAATGTTTAATTTTGAACTTCAAACTTATGTCAAAGTAAGCATTTGATGATAGAAACACCTAGCTTTAGGAGAACGTTTATATTTAGCTAAGTGGCGAACTTCACAAGCTTTATTTGTAACAGATAGTCTCGGAATATCTTTGAGCAAATGCAGTTTATTCATAGAAAAATGTCCAAAACGTTGATGTCATATTTCAACTTTAGAGTTAATACCTCTAATGGTCCTTCGAGTATTAGCGATTTATCAGTTGTGGTCATCTGAGTTTTAAATGACCTCCAATGGTTCTCCATGTTTTAAAAAATAACCACCCATGGTCCTAATTTTTAAAAAAATCCGAGTTTAAAATGACCACGAGGACGTCCTAAAAGGACCACGGGTGGTTATTTTTTGAAACATGGAGAACCATTGGAGGTCATTTAAAACTTGAATGACCACAGCTGGTAAATCACTAATACTCGGATGACCATTTGAGGTATTACTTCTTCAACTTTATTACATTGCATAACCACATTCTTATGGCTAACATCAGACGCATTGGCGGCTTCATCATCACATACAACCATTTTTCTTGTTTAGCCAAATCAACCATCGTCCCACAAGGTTTCTGAGTCATGCACTGCCCAGAGAAAAAAAATCAAATTATAATGTGTCTTGGAGCAATTTGCTTACCGACACTAAATTGAACTGGAAATTCGGAATATGCATGCCATCTTTTAACCATAGGTCACTGCCAAGTCTAATACACCCCTTATGTCTAACAGCAATGCGTCATCCAGTAGGTAGACTAACTTTATCTCCCTCAACAGCATAATATTCATCAAATGACTCAATGGAATTGATTAGTGATGACTCTAAGATCATATACATTGTTCATGACAGATGTCGCACCTAGCTTGTTGCTTAGCTTTGGATTTGTAGCCTAACACTCACCCCCGAGGATAGCCATGCTTTTTATAGCATTTGTCAATGGTATGTCCAGTCATACCACAGAAGGTGCACTTAGCTTTGTTTCCCCCATTGCTTGTATATCTTTTGGCATTGTATGTGTTAACAACAGCAATCATGTCATTTGTGGGAGTCTGGAGGTTCTGAATGGCATTGGCATGGTTGATCTCCAGATTGTTTATGTTTAAGCTTGCTGCATTGATTTGTCTCTCCAATTTCTCAGCCATAACATAAATCTTATACACTTTCGACAGAGGATCATGGTCGAAAACATTAGACTTTAGGCTACTGTATTCATCATTTAAGCCTTGTAAGAATCCAATAACCTGATCGACGTGGCGTTCCTTTCTGATTTCGTCGACGAGATCGCAGGCACATTGAGGATCACATTTGCAGACCGGAAGAGGCCTCAAGGCATTCATCTCTTCCCACATTATCTGACATTTTGTGTAATAGTCGCTCACAGATAGATTGTTTTGTTTCAAACTGTAGATTTCGTTTTGGAGAGTATAGATCCTCTTAGCATCGCACTGCGCGAACCTTCTCCTCAAGTCGTCTAAGACGTCTCTTGCCTTGTCTAGATGCATAATGCTTTGTGCGATGGAGGAGTGCACGGACTTGAAGATCAACAAGCACATCATCAGATTGCAACGCCTCCATGCCGGATATTGATTGTGCTCCCAGTTTGGTGCCGAGATACTGCCATCAATAATGCACCACTTACTCTTCACCTCCAAGACAATCCTCATGGATATGCACCAGGAACTGTAGTTGGAGCTACCTGCTAGAGGAGGACTCACAAGGATGGCGCATGGATTGTCGTTCGAACTGAGGAAGAATGGATTGTCCAGATCCTCCATAGTCTGATTTCTCTAGTCTGTGGAAGGGAGTTCCTCTGTGGAACCGTTCTCAGATCAGAATTTTTAATTTTCATGTGTATTGCAGAGTTATTATAATGTCTGTGTGTTTGAACCTATTTTGTTTTGAATTGTTTGGCTTTGTAGGACATGACACACCTTAGCTGGAAGCTGGTCCCATTTGCCTACGCTTACAAAACTGCAGCAGTTATAGTTAAGCTTTGACTAGGCACTATTATTCTCTCAGATCATATGGTACTTTAATTTTGTTTTCAGGTCACCGAATTGGTCAGTATGTTTTAATGAGGATGTTCAACAAATTTCCTGAACAGTTTAAGCAATTACTCAATCAAATATGTTGGGTAATTAGGTGGAAAATCTCAAAAATAATAATAATCCTACGGAAAGATTAATATTATATGGGAAAACAGAAAATTGGGAAGGAAAAGGTTGAGTGTTTGGGTATAGGTTTAGCACGAGTTCGAACACAAGGTTCTTTTCCTTAAAACCTTATTTGCTACCTCCCACAAGTGCTAGGAACGTTGTAGCCTAGGTTTCCCAGGATAAAACGTGCTACGATTCCGGCCTTTCGTTTTGTACTGTGTAAAATGCTATAACTTAGCAAGTGACTATACCAGATGGAAAATGATACCGAAATGATACCGAAGTTAGGCATAACTTAGCCCGCAAGGCCAGCCCATTTCCGGACGACATTCGTGCCCGCAAGTGCCAAGCACCCCCCCCCCCCCCGCGCGAGAGAGCCTCTATGCTATACAATTCTACAAGCTTGAAAAGAGCTCATGTATATAAGGGGGGCAAATCTTGTTTCCAAACCAATGTGGGACAAAGTCCTACATTTTCCCTTCATTTCCCAACTTAAATGGGTCTACTTTGAGAATCAATATCTCATTCACCCATTATCCGTTTTGAGCGTACAATATATCAATCTCTTCGTCTTACTACGAAGAATCCGAATCCACTCTGACCCGACCCAAATCGGAAGTGGACCCCACAGATAATTGTACCACAAAATAGCCACTTAATATGCCATTTTATGCCATTTTAAGCTAATTTTTCCAACAAAATATATATACAGATTTTTGGGTTCTACAACTTTAATTTGTTTACATTCTATAATGAAAGAATACAACTTGTTCCTGATCATATATAATGGATATTCTAAGGCTATTGAGCTTGAGAAATTGCATCCTGGAGACATATCAAGGTTCTTTGATGATATAGGAACCCCATAAACCAGAACTCAAAATGGTCTTCTGTGACTACTTGTATGTACTTCTCTGATGGATTCTTCAAATTCTCACTTTCATTTGCTCTCTTAATTTTTGCAATTGGGATTGATACCTTATAATGCATTCTCTTGGACTTTCCGGTTGAAGAAGGAATTTTGATTGATCTCTCACTAAGGAAGGCAAGTTTGTGTGTAGAAACAAAGAGTAAGCCAGGCATTGGACCAGATGTTGTTGATAAATAACATTGAGATGCCTTCAACAGCTTTTCGCCGTCTCTAACAGCACTGAAGTTCTTCTTGAACACTTTTTCGACGCCACCTGCTTGGAGAAGTTTTGCCCCAAGGATCAGCTTGCCTTTCACAGTGTCTGTTATCTTAGACCTTAGTCTCACTGGACCATAGAAATCAACTAATTATTAATAATTTATAATATATAGTTTCTTGCAGCTAGTGTTAAGTTAGTTTGATTGAATATATATATATATATATATATATATATATATATATATATATATATATACTAACCATGCTCTCTGATGCCTTTTGCAAAAGAGTCCACCCTTTCTCCACTTTTGTTCATCTTGCTAATAACTGCAGAATTCCCTTTACCTGCATTTTCACAAACTTTATCACTCAGCCATCTTTCTAGTTTTTTTTTTTTTTTTTTTTTTAAATGAAGAAAAGATTTTTTAAAGAAGTAATCTTACCATTTCTTAGTTTTGAAGAAGGGGAGAGATGGCATTGGGTGGCAGAATGAGGAAGAGCCCATTTTCTTTCTCTGATTCAATACAATTGCCCAGTAGTATATAGCAACCAATTCCTCTCCTATTCTTGATTTCATTTGGTTTTGCTTCATCTCTTGACTTTTCTTCTTTAATTTCTATAAGCAATTAGAACAAGAAATTATCTATCTGCTTGGAATGAGCTGCTTGCTTGTATTTCAACTGTACTGATTGTTATGTAAATATGTATTATTTATACGGAAGTTGAGTAGGCCGGGTGAGTCAGATTTAGGTCATCATGAGCCGAAAATATTAAAAGATGACATTCTAAATCCTTTTAGAAATTAAAGATATGATAAGATGATAGCATTTTAGTTGTAAATTAAACTTTTAAATCATATTGTTCCCTGAGTCAAAATGTAGTCTAAATAAAACCTGGGGTAGCCGAGTGGATTGGAAAATACTCATTCATCCTTAATCAAAAGTCAAAGGTTCCATCCTTGACTTTGAGTATGGAGCATTCTTAAATCTCCAAGGCAGTTGTCCCATTCGAAAGAAGTACCTATAATAATTGAGCTGGGCGAGGGAATTAGTTATTGTGTCCAACGGTGGATACCTAGGTACACCCTAAAAAATGTAAAAAAAAAAAATGTAGTCTAAATAAGTAGGAGGAGATATAATGATATGTTGAGTCAGCCTTTAATCTTTATGCTGATAGGTTGCATGTGTATTGTTAGTGCAACTTTTTTGGTGCCATATTTAGTGCTTTCTGATGGAACCTACTACGATCTGATCTTCATGAAACCAAAGCTTTGTTTCTTTGTATGGGCAAGCTAAGGGAAACTTCCCACATGCTGCTCACATGTTTTGAAGAAGCAGATGTATGTTTGAATGCTTATCTGTGGGATAAAAAGCTTAATTAAAGGGTTAAGCCCAGCACTCAGCGTCTTGAAGATGTGTGGCAGTATAAAAAATTAAAGTTAGACATTCGCTATTAACTGTTACTTTTGACATAGTGGTAAACTCTTAATTATCTAACAAGCGGTACGTATAAGAGCCAGGTCACGAGTTTGAGTCCCGCCAAAACAACCTGCATTTATCACCACCATCCATCATCAAAACTTTACTTTTCTCATATTTGATGTGTAAAGGCACAAGTTACACATGGAAAAATGTTGTGAGGCCAGCCGGCTGGGTTGAATGTTACTTTTGAGGTGAATGTCTATCCCCAAATCTTGAATTCATAAATTTCAAATCTGTGATCAAACATTTCTGATTGCACAACTTTATTATCATGGCCGACAAACTGGACCTGTTTTAATTTGGATATATAAAATGGGATTTCATGATGTTGTAATGTCTACTGGGGCTGTAGCTTTCTAATAAACTATATATATATTATTTGTAAATATATTGGAAAATTTTGCAGGCTATTGAGCTTGAGAGATCTCACTCGATCTGATCTTAAGGAAATTCAAGTTTCTTTGAAGGTTATAAATCCCATAAAACTCATGTAGCTATGTGCATCATATCAATTATATCCAGATAAAGATATATTGATGTTTCATATATTGATACACTAATTCATGTTATTTTAACTATTTGAACATTAGTTTATTATTATCAAAACAAATATCATTTTAAGTAACATATTTTGTAGGAAAATTTGTCAAATAAACCCTTAAGTTGAGATAATAGTGCAATAACTAAGTCCCTAGCTGAAAAAAAATAAATAAATCAATCTAAGCCTCTTAAACTGTTAAAAAAAAAGGTGCTATTAAGCTTATTGTGACCTGTTCAGCATGTTACTGTTGATTTGACTGACACATGGACATTCTATACTTAGGTGGTTAACATTTTTTGCTGATGTGGATACAAATGCTACAATTTAAAAAAAAAAAAATTAAACAATAAACAACAACCACTAGTTGCCTAGTTGGACAGGTCGGCAACTGTCTTCGTAGGCAAATTATGTTGATCAGGTGGGCACAGTCCCATATCCATAATTTCTATACTGTAAATTCATAAAATTTATATTTTAGATTCTAATTGTTGAACTCTATTTTCACAAATCAGAGAACTATATGTGCATAATTTGATAACTATACAGTTTAGAAATTAGGAATTTACAATACATAAATTATGAATCTACAGTACAGATATTATGAATCGAAGTATAGAAATTATGAATCTAGTGTATAGAAATTATGAATCTACAGTTTAAAAATTATGAATCTAAAGTATAAATTTTATGAATCTACAATTTAAAAATTATGAATCTAAAATATAAATTTTATGAATCTACAATATAGAAATTATGAATCTACAATATAAAAATTATGGATATGAAATCGTGTCCACCTTGCAAGGTGGGCACGTGCTCATAGCATAACGTTCTGTTTTCGTAACAACCATGACTATCATTAAACAATTTTAAATGTTTTTTAATGACAACCATAGTTGTGAAGAAGACAACAATGACTCTCAAGGTCCAAATTAAATTTCGATATCTCTTGAGAGGTTCAGATTTGGACCTCGGAGGTTGACGGAGGCCGCCTTCCCATGATGTTGACAACGCGGCAAATTATGCTGTGCATCCGTATGCACCATGCATGGTGCATACAGATGCAAAAATGACGTCGTTTTATTAAAAACGCGCGTCTCCCCTTTAAAAAAAAAAAAATTCAGGTTCGATTCCCAGCATGACTTGTCTATAAAAAGTTGAGAGGCCGCCAGTCGGGTCAGTTGTTTTTGAGGATGTGAATGCTTATCAGCAATTCACTCTACTTTTCTCATATTTGAGGATGTCTAAAGACACAAATTTGACCACCCTTCCAAATCACATCAACCTTAGCTTGTCTACAAAAAGATTTGAGGCCGCCAGTCGACTCAGTTCTCTGATTTGGACCTTTAATTTAATTTTTTGGATTAAACAGAATTCTATGATAGGGTCGACCACTTCGATCTTAATCTCCTCAACCTTTCGGACCTCATTTTGACATTTGACTTACACCTCTGCATATGAGAATGCTGATACGCAACAAAGGAAAGAAATAATTGGTGGTTTAATTAGGGGATGGTCTACAAGGAATGAATATATGTAATTAGAGGATAATTGACTAAATATTAGTATAAGGAAATTATGTATATTAGAATATATTATTACCTTGTATAGTTAGAATAATTGTAGTAACTTAATTATTATATGTGTTAGTAATTTAGTATAAATAGGTCCATTGTATATGAATACAGGGAACCATTCAGAGGAAATATATTGTTATTCTACTATTCTAGTCTATTCTTCTTGGAGCCCACATACGCTCGAAGTGTGAAATTGGAGTTTGCCGTGACTCGAATACGGTTAGGAGCCAGAAGCCTGCTCGAAAGGTTTCTTCAGTTGCGTACTAAATTTGAGTACGTAACATTGGTGCTTTCATTGAGAGTATTGGTGAGAGTATTTCATATCCTTTTGTTATTTTATTTTATTTTTTGTTTTTATCTCATTTTTTATAGCACCCCTTTGAAAATTCAAAAAAAAAAAAAAAAAAAAAAAAGATCTCAAAAAAAAAAAAAAAAAAAAAAACGAGAGAAAAGAAAAAAATACAAAAAAAAAAAAGTAGAGAATTATTTTTTATGGAAAATATTACTCACCGGTGCTTATTGGTTTCTGTACACCATGTATGGTATTCAATTGATGATTTTGTATTGTATTCGATCTTTTCTACAAAAGGATCTGTACAATATATTCATATTTTGAAGGATGAAAGTTACACTTTCCAAGCTTTGGTATGGTTTGATTCTGTCTTAGATGCATTCATGGCCAAACAAGCTCTTCATGGCCAAAATATTTACGATAACTGTTGTGTCTTAGACATTAAATATCCTAATTTGGAGTTGTTGATGGCTGTGTGTGGAGAATTACAGACGGACCAAGATGATACTTTGGAATGCCACACTCCTAATTATTCTAATCCAATTTCTCAAGAAGAACCAAGTAACCCAGAGTCTAAAGAATCATCAATAGCAATAGATCTCCCAACCACTCATGATGAAAGCAACATTCACAATTTCAACAACTTAGAGTCTATTGAGGATTATCTTGAGACAAGACTTGTGAGTCCTACTACCTTAGACTTGGAATTCAACATTGGAGAGCAAGAGATATTTTTAGACGGTGCAAGTCAAAAGGGGAGGAGACCATTTATGTGTCACGATCAAGCTCGTGAACCATTTCAATTTATTTTGCCAACTAGCCCCCATCCAAAGTTGCATGGACTGCTTCAACAAATATGTGTTTATTCTATTCCTCTCTACACCTTGAGGACAAGGTGTTTTTTGAAGGGGTGGAGAGTGATACGCAACAAAGGAAAGAAATAATTGGTGGTTTAATTAGGGGATGGTCTACAAGGAATGAATATATGTAATTAGAGGATAATTGACTAAATATTAGTATAAGGAAATTATGTATATTAGAATATATTATTACCTTGTATAGTTAGAATAATTGTAGTAACTTAATTATTATATGTGTTAGTAATTTAGTATAAATAGGTCCATTGTATATGAATACAGGGAACCATTCAGAGGAAATATATTGTTATTCTACTATTCTAGTCTATTCTTCTTGGAGCCCACATACGCTCGAAGTGTGAAATTGGAGTTTGCCGTGACTCGAATACGGTTAGGAGCCAGAAGCCTGCTCGAAAGGTTTCTTCAGTTGCGTACTAAATTTGAGTACGTAACAAATGCCTTCATATATGATACAAATTCAAATTGTATATATTGTTAGGAATAATTGTTATATAGATTTTGATGATGTTATTAGATGTATTTTAGGAACTTAGACTCTGGCAAACATTTTTCTTTGCAACCGCCAATGTTGAAATTACTATATAGTATATACTATCCTTGAAAATAGCAGTAAAATGTAAAAAAATAAAAATAAAAATATCATTGTAATATATCTTGTTTTTGTTATAGTGTCCCCCCCCCCCTCCAAAAAAAAAAAACTGATCTAGCCAACTGGCAGCCTCAAAACTTTTTCTAGACAGGCCAGGCAAGTTGATGTGAGATAAAAAATTTCTGCCTTTACACATCAAACATGATAAAAGTGATGTTTTGATGATGCAAAGATTGGTGATGATCAGATAAGAATTCAAAGATTTCATTTGATGCAACTTGAGACGTGAGTAGCATTACATGGAACAAAGATTTCATTTGTTGAAGGGCAAAAATATGTGAGATCAGAAAGCCACCCAACTTGCATGCAATCAGCATAGAGAACATGAGTCACCATATCATCATCCCAATATGATTTTGAAATAGAAATTAAAAACAAATGAAAACCCTATATTTCTCTTATTCTAGCTTTTAAACTTTTTGGCTCATGATGACCAAAATCTGACTCATCCAACTGAAGCTTAAGATCCACCAACTGCATACTACTTAACCTATATATACATTTTACTTATACAACAATCAGCTATATACCAGAAAGCAGTTCATTCGTATCTACTCACCCTTTAGGCCGTTGGAAAAAGTGCTTGCATTGTATTCTGTAATACATTTGAGATACAACAAAAATATAAAAGACAACAGGAAACAAAAACTGGATCATTTAATATCTTCATGCGTGTAATCACTTTCCTATAAGGTTTAAATCTCCATCTATAAAAGTAACAAGGTTCAAGATTTAATCTTATTGGATACAAGAAGATGAATAAAATTCCCAAGTTGCTTTGTTTAAGAATTTCCTGCAGAATTGTAAGCTTGTGAAATATCTTAGTGTACAACAATTTTATTGCATATATATATTAACATATACTCCAACTTCCACGCATGCAGTAACAAAGCCGAAAGTACACTTCTTATTTCGTTAACCAACGAATTGAGAAAGAGCCATCAACTTTCGCCAAATAATGAATTCGTTAAAAACCTTCCGCCGAAACCATTCACACGAATCGTGCACCAAAACAATTCAACAATTCAGTAATACCAACGAATCATTAAACTTTAATTCCAAAACATATTTCCCAATTTACTTTCTACCAAACTAAAATAATATTTATAACTCCACAACTCCAAATATTATTTAAGATTTCATGGTAGTCCATCTGAAACATTAAATCTCCATTACTATATAAATTTCCAACATTCCTCCTCCATTTATATAGTAAAATTAATAATGTACCAAGATAAATCCAAAACTCATGCATAAATGAAAGTGTCTTAGAGATTGAACTTTCACATAGTGTTATATGTGTTACATTAATTCGGATTGTAGTGATGGACGAACCTTGAATCACGCAGTCTCTTTGGAGAAACGTAGATATAACACACACAAGTTTTACAGTCATTACAACTCACCGTAACTTGACACTATTATGGCCATGTGTCCGTATCCATTAATGAGCACGTACCAAGTAGAGCCCAAACTTGTTTGAAGCGGCCACACTTCATGCTCACAGAGGCTAATCTTTTAACTCATGCATTGCATCTTGCATTTTTTCAAAAGATCAGTTAAGAATAAACTCATCCCTACTTCAATATAATGCTAGAACTAAACATCACTTTTCCTTGGGATACAAATTTTAATTTAAACTTTTGATGCTTGCAATTACAAAATGAAGTACTCATCTACATTGAACTCAAGGCCTAACGTAATAACTTAGATGTGAGTTGAACTTTTCTTCACTTGCAATTAAATAATTAGGCTTTCCATATCCCTTCCGATGTCTTTAGAACCATGTCCCTTGCAAAGACTTTTGCAAACGGATCCGTTAAAACCGGGACTGTACCAAGTCCAGTGCTACAACACTATTACTTAGGAGCTCCCGCACATAGCTATGTCACAAGTCTATGTGTCTTCACTTGCCATTATAACCATTGCTATATGCTTTGACTAGTGTAGTAGCGCCGTCACAGTGCACCAAAACTTGTGACATTGGTTTTGGCCAAACCGGAATCTCAATACTTAAATTCCTTAGCCAATCAACTTTCTTGCATGCCGAAGCCAATGCAATAAATTCAGATGCCAAAGTTGAATATGAAATGCAATTTTGCTTTTTAGAAGCCCAGGAAAAAACACCTCCTCCAAGCAAGCAGATAAACCCTTCCACTAATTGTGAAATAATCTTCCTAATTAGATATCCAACTGACATCAAAACGCGATAGAATTTTAATATTCAATCAATGAACTTGTGAAAATAAAATATTTGTTTGATTATACCGGAATCCCCTTTAGAGGTTCCCAGTCAATAAATATTTATTTCTTGTAAATTCTATAACCAAGAATTTCAATCACAATGTTGAACTCATTAACAGTGAGGGATTCCTTAAATAAAAAATTAAACCTCATCCATTTAGAATACCATCTACTTTGGAGAAATCATATACTGATAAACCTCATCCATTCAAGAATATCATTCACTTTGGAGAAGAAACCATTTTTTATTTAAAGCTTTTAACTTTTCATGTTTCTTCTAAACTGAAGAATCATACCAACTTAAATCATAATCCATGATTTAAATTTGAAATTCTTTTCACTGTCAACTTCCATACTAGATAAACTACCGGTTTCTTCGTTTCCACGGCCGGAGACAAAGAGTTTCTTCGTCTCCATGGCTGGAGACGAAGAAGGTTTCTTCGGGAAAACCGAACCGAATTGTCCACCCCTAAAGTTAATTACTGAAATGGTCCCTTGACTATAGCAAAATTATCAATTTGGTCCCAAGTTAATGGATGTTTAACGTCAAAAACAAACGGAGAACCAAATTGGTTAAAATTTTTAAAGTTGAGGGACTTAATTGGTCAAAACAATAGTCAAGAACCAAATTAGTAATTTTGTTATAGTCAAGGGACCATTTCAGTAATTAACTCATTCTAGTATAAGTACTACATTTTTATACCGATTTTACGAACAAGGATCTATGAAGTGCTACCGCACAAGTTTTTACCAAGTAAAACCATTTTACTCAATCCATTTGTTTACCACTGTTCTAAAACATTTTGTTTGTAAAAGGGAAAATGACACTTTTTCTTCTGAGTTATATACTTATAGCAATTTTTTCCCCCTGAAGTATTCAAGTGACAGTTTTTTCCCCTGAAATGTTAAATAGACATATTTACCCTTAAAACAATTGGAGGGGCTAATATGCTTACATGAATAATTCAAGTGAAAAATGTGCTATATACATATAATTCAGGAGGAAAAAGTGTCATTTTCCCATTGTAAAAAGGTTAAGAATTTGCATTTTTTAATTAATTAATTAATTTTCCTTTAGGTAGTAAAGCAAGATGGTTTGAGAAAATGGAAGGATACTTAACAGGGAAGGAGCTTCCCCACATTCTTAATTCACATAACCAATGAATATGGATTGGTTATCTGGATTAGCTCCGATCCTTTTAGGAATTAATTTTCTATCTTTCTTTTTATTTATTTATTTTTGGAGGCAGACCAACCTTGAAGGCAGCCAGCTTTATTGCCTTTTCTTCAAGTCATGGTTTAATCTTGTCCTAACCAAACCACATCAAAACTACATCAAGTTAAAAATCAAATTTTGACTTCGGATAGATTCTCATCCTCTAATATTTGGAGAGGTTTAATGTGGATGCTTAACAAATTTCAAGAACTGCTTCAACAATATAAATTTGTCAAATCATTTATACAGGCTTTAATTTTGATCTCTACATTTTACAAGGAATATATATTTTTATGCTTCATCATAATGGGTATTTCTATGAAAACTGAGCCGATTGAGAAATTGCATCCTGCAGATATTTCAAGGTTCTTTGATGTTGTTGGAACCACATAAACCAAAACTCAAAATGGTCTTCTGTCACTACTTGCACATACTTCTCTGATGGATTCTTCAAATTCTTACTTTCATTTGCTCTTTTAATTTTAGCCATTGGGATTAACACCTTATAATGCACTCTCTTTGACTTCCCACTAGAAGAAGGGACTCTGATTGATCTCTCACTAAGAAAACCAACCTTCTCAGTAGAAACAAAAAGTAGGCCAGCCAATGGACCAGCTGTTGTTGATAAACAACATTGAGAAACCTTCAAAAGTTTTTCACCTTCTCTAGCACTGAAGTTGTTCTTGAACATCTTTTGAAAGCCACCCGCTCGGAGAAGCTTTGCCCCTAGTATCAGCTTGCCCTTCACACTGTCGGTTATCTTTAAGGAGGTAGTAGTCTTACCATTTCTTGTTTTTGATGGCTTTGAAGAGAGAGACAGATGGCATTGGGTGGCAGAATCAGGAAGAGCCCATTTTCTTGAGCTCTGATTCAATAAAACTGCCCAGTTTATTGGAACCTGGCTCTCAATTCTTGATTTGATTGTCTGATTTTGCTTCATCTCTGACAAAATTTTCTTCTTTAATTTGTATTGGCAAGGATAACAAGAAATTATCTTTGCTAAAGGGTGAGTATGTAGACTTGAATGAGCTGGTTTCTGGGATAAGTGATTCTTTCACAAATAATGTGTATTTATAGGGAGTTGGTGAATCTGAAGTTTCAGTATGGTGAGTCAGATTTATGTCATCATGAGACAAAAAAGTCAGAAGATGACTAAACCCTTTTAGAAAAGATACCATTAGCATTACATGTTGAGTCAGAAATCATGCTAGTCCCTGTGTCAAAAAGTAGTTGGGTGGTGGCTGGTCTTAACAGGTAGATGATAGCTTGCATGTGATGCAAGTACTGTTGGGCAGAGATCGGTAAAGATCAAATTTATTACCCGTTAAGTGGGGGATTGTTGGGATAAAGGACTAAGTCTATCACCTAATATCTTGAAATTAAAATATGTGGCAATATGATAAAATAAAGTTGCGTATTCACAGGGGCGGAGCCAGGATTTGTTGGTGCGGGGGCCAATCACAATTTGAGAGAGAAAAAGTACTTTCGTTGTTGTGGAATAAGAATCCTTCATAACTTAATGCACGTATTGAATTTGGGGAATATGAGTCGAGAACATCTTTCACAATCCCTGGAGAGATGGTTTACTAATAGACCGAGGGATGTAATTTGACTCATTCACATCCCGATCATGAATGTTTGGGATCCATATTATGCAAGGAGACATTGCTCTTGCTAATTCGAATTGAAGGGTGATAGACAATCGGTTTATTTCCGCCATCATCTCCTTATCCATAGTTAGCACATTCATCCAAGTTAGCAGTTCCAGCTCCGTATCAAGGTTTATTAATACCATCATTATGACTTTTGTATTATATATCTATATATTGTCATGTATTGTGCGTAAGAATGTAAGGTGAAGACATGAATAAAGAAAAAGCACCTTCTCTCTCTACTCTCTTGGTTCCTACATCTTTATGTTTATTCTATCTCTTTGAGTATATGACCTGCAAGTTCACCGGTTAGGAGTTGATAGGCCAACAGACACTATAAAATATAACACCTTATAGATATGTGGATATGATATTTAGATTATATGCATTTTCTTTTCGAATCATCATTTCTTTTTACAACACTGTTTATTATTCAAAATCAAAGTGTGCACAATTGATGATCTTAGAGTTCAAACTGTCATTTTCAAATATTAGAAATAATCAACCTACATTAATATCTTACACAATTTGTAGATCTCTTTGTTCAAAAACTACTTGCATTCAAAATCAAGGACAATATGTGTTTTGATCTATTTGTATATATCAATCATTTTTTTTTTGAATCTCAATTACAAATAAAAAAAAATGTAATTGAAAGCAGTAGTGAGTATTTGGGCTAAATAGTTTAAAGAATGTTCGACTACAAGATTATTGGAAACCCTCATATTTTTCATTTTCTAAATACATCTGAGTCAAAGGTTGTGATTGGATTTGTCAATATGGCTTTGTGGTTAAACCCTGTGTGTTAGGCTCCCATCCCCTTATACAAGTAATATATAGAAAAAAATATCAACCTACCGTTTTGGGGGGGGGGCAAGCCACCAAGGCCCCTGCTGCGGCGCTGCTGCTCAATACAGGAGTACTAATTTAAAAAAAAAAATGTTAAGGGAGGGGGGGGCAAGGCCCCCTGCTACACACAGGTGGCTCCGCCCCTGCGTATTCACTACTAGCTATACTTTTCAGCATAGTGATAAGCGTTTGATCCTAACATGTAGTTACAATCTTCAATTTATGAAATAAAATCTGTGTTTCTTGTATTGGGCAACGGAAAGTTCCCACATGCTAGCAGGTGAGGTGACTCACAAGTAGTGAAAAAGCAGGTGTTTGAATGCTTATCTGCATCACCATCATCTAAACTTTTAATTTTCTCATATTATGATGTGTAAAGGTGTAAGTTTTAGGCTAGCCACATCCCAATCACACGAACCCTGTCAAGAAAAATGTTCTGAGGCTAGGTTGTTGACAGTTGAATGTTATTTTCAATTCACCAAATCATGAATTCATAAACTTCAATTTTGTGAATAAAGAATTGGATCTGATGGCAGAACGTTAAAATGGTGGACAAACTAGATGGACCTATTTTGGCTAAATCACAGAACTTTCATGACGGTTGCACTCTTTCGTAACCTGCCATGTTCCTGTAAATCTGTAATATCTATTGGGCCCTGTTTGAGGAAACTTCCCAAATGTGCTGCATCTTTCTTTCATTATTTCTTTTCACAAAACAGATTTAGGCCGTGTTTGATGGAGCGTTATGCTGTGCAACCGTGTTCACCATGCATGGTGTATACGGTTGTAAAAACGACGTCGTTTTGACGTTCGACTTAAAAAAAAATAAATAATTCAGAATTGCATAACTACACATCCATAACTTCAGAACTATACATCCAAAATTGCATAACTACACATCCATAACTTCATAACTATAAATCCAGAATTGCATAACTACACATCCATAACTTCATAACTATAAATCCAGAATTGCATAACTACACATGCATAACTTCATAACCATACATCCAGAATTGCATAACTACACATCCATAACTTCATAACTATAAATCCAGAATTGCATAACTACACATCCATAACTTCATAACTATAAATCCAGAATTGCATAACTACACATCCATAACCTCATAACTATACATTCAGAATTGCATAACTACACATCCATAACTTCATAACTATAAATCTAGAATTTCATAACTACACATCCATAACTTCATAACTATACATTCAGAATTGCATGCATAACTACACATCCATAACTTCATAACTATACATTCAAAATGTGAAATTATAACTTCATAACTATACATTCAGAATTGCATGCATAATTACACATCCATAATTTCATAACTATAAATCCAAAATTGCATAAGTACACACATCCATAATTTCATAACTATAAATCCAGAATGTGAAATTATAAAATTATGAACATATGTTTACGTAACTAACGGCAATCGAAAATGATTTTTTTTAATTTAAGTAAAACGACGCCCTTTTTGCATCCGTGTGCACCATGCATGGTGCACACGGATGCACATCATAATTTGTCATGTTTGGTAACATAGTTAACTTATCAGTTATTTTGACTTATTTGACCACTATTAACTGTTTGACTTGGTTAAACAATCAATATAAATGTTTAATTAATTAACTTTTTGTAACAGCGTAGCTTATTTCTCCAAAAAGGTTAAAATTCATAGTACTAATCAAAGCAGCTTTTTTGATTAACTTTTTGAAAAAGTCATTTTGTATGTAATCAGCTAACAACTAATTTACCAAACATTTTTAATTTCTACAATCAGCTAATGCTATCAACAAGTCAAATCCACTAATCTAATAAGCTAGCAGCTATTTACCAAACACTCCTAAATCATTCAAATCAAGTTTATTTGAATGCTTTTAAATCCCATAAATCACAAATGAAGATATTCAATGTTTAGGTAGTGCATGTAGTTACATGCATCATATCAATTATATCCAGTAATGCGTTAAGCTGATGCAGAAATGTAACTAATGTTCATACAATTTAACCATTTGATATGGACTGCTCAAATTCCCATTTTCATTTAATTTGTTGAAAAAATTAGTTATTTTGCCATGTAAATGACCACTTTTAAACATAGTTTTGAGTGGGGTCAACTTATGATTTAGATCGGGACAAAGAGTCTCGAAGTTTAATTCAATATATAATAAACTCAAAACAGATAATGTGTGAATGATAAATTGATTCTCAAAAATAGACTCATTTGAGTTGGAAAAAGAGTTCTACTACATAGACTTCTAAAATTCTACTCTCTCATTTATACTAGCTCCCTGATGTGGCATACCAGGATTGATTATTTTCATCATGTGGGTCCACAAAAAAGTGTCTACATCAAGAACATGTGAGAGAGAGTACAAGTTGGGAGTTTAAAATGAGAATGCACCAAGTATTTTCCTTGAAAAAAATGGAGTTGATCTGAAGAGACTTTGAAAGAGTTTTTTTCTCACATTGAAAACGGGAGTGCGTTTGCACTAGTATATATACGATTCCCTTTCTAAAAGAGTTTGAATTGTATAACTTAAATACTCTTTCTTGCACGCAGAGGCCTCGACATGCATCCCGGGCTAATGTCTCACACGGACCGAACCTTTCATTTGCGCTTGTTATTTTGAAAAGTACCCAACATCATTTATCATATCCTTTTTTTTTTTTTTTTTTTTGGTAATTGGGATTAACACCTTATAATAAGCCAATTCCTTGTTGGCTGAGTTGATAAACATGGCCAGTAGTATAGTGGAAGCATATATATTCCCTTGATTCTTGTGAACATCTGATTTTGCCTCATCTTTGTATTCCGATCCTTTTCTTTTTATTGACAATATAATGATAGAGAGAAATTATTATCTATGTTAAAGCTAAGGTGAGCACATAAAAACTTTACTTGTCTCTTGCTCCTTTTGTTTATGTTTCTTGGATGTGTAAAGCTATAAGCTGTAAGACAATTATCCAAATTAAGAATCCTTATCTTAGATTAATGTTTTTGGCCAAGCACCTTGTGCTCAAATGGCATCTGGGTTGGACTCCCATATGGAAGGTTGTGAGTTCGAGTCAATACTACATTGTAATAGAGTCAGTAGCATATGTTTTTTATGACTGAATGTTACATTTTAAGGTCAGTGCACATTAACACATCATCCTCCCGCTCAAAACATTTCAACCCATCTATATATAAGTCCAGGATCAGGTGCTAAGGATTCCCATGTGAAAAATGTGCACAAAATCTGATGGAGTAGTTTTTCACAATTGGAATGCTTGGTTTTTGAAGAAATCTTTCTCCCGCAATGCACTAGTTTTTCAGAATAAAAAAAAAAAAAGTACACAAGACGCGCAACTGCGTCTCACTTTCCAACCCAGCAACAAACGCGCTCGCTAGGGAGTTTCAGAGTGGCAGCTACCTGGGCCACTCTGAAATTAATTTTCATTTACAGCAAATAAAAAAATTTAAAAAAAGATAAATTTTTATTTCGTATATAAATACTATGTCTTCACTAATTTTTAAACACTTTTCATCTTACTCTCAATTCATTCATATAATACTCTCAATTCATTCAAATCACGCTCTCAATTTATACATCTCAAAACAATTTCTTTTACATACCATAATGGAAAGAGGCAATTCAAGTAATCAAAATTCCCAATCCAATTTTTCTTCCCAATCCAACTTTTCTACTTCCCAATCCAACTTTTTCTTCTTACCAACCCAATTTTTCTACTTGCCAACTCAATTATTCTTCTTCCTAGCCATCTACACAAAATTTTCGTTACACACCAAATTTTACATTTATCCCACAAGCCTAAAATTCTCAAATTTCACCTAATTTTCAATATCAGCAATTCGCACCTATTTTCCAAATTAAAATTCTCAAATTGTACAAGCTTCACAATTTCCGATCAACATTCAAAGTGTCCAATTTCAGGGTAGCATGCAATTTTCCCAATTATCGCCATTTTCCACACAATTCGAGAATGATGTAATAATAATTCCACTACCGGCCAAACCGGGAAGTAGTCGCCAACAAACTTAGAGCATTGAAGAGGAGAAGATGTTGGCACGCGCTCATACAACAATCTCACAAGATAAAACAGTTGGCACTGACCAAACAACTCCAAAATTTTGGAAGAGCATTGAAAAATATTATAATGAGAATCACCCCAACGTCAATTAATTTAAATATTACAACAACAAACAATTTAAATATTTGTATTTTAATTTTTTATGCATTTTAATTTTTTTAAACCGCTTTATAATTTAATTTTTAAGTAATTGGTTTTAATTTTTAAACAATTAGTAGTTTAATTTTAATTTAATAATTATCATTTTAATTAACTGTAGTTATGTTTATTTTAATTAATTTTCATTACAATTATAAATTTATAATTCAAATAAATAAAGTAATAATTAAAATATAGGATAGTAAAATGGTAAGTCCACAAAAAACTGAGAAAAAAACTTAAAACTAATAGAGAGAAGAGTTTTTATGATAGAGTGAGATAGTAAATGTTGGGGACTTGGGGCCAATAAAAATTAGAAAAAAAAAAAATCCAACTATTGAGGATGGTCTCATATATGTTTCTCTATCTACTTATTTACTACCCATAAACAAATACTATCATAAATGATTTTTATTTTTGCAAAAAGGTTAAGAGTTCGCAGTGTTTAGAGCATCTCTAATGTATGGGCAAAATCGTAAAATAACTTGCCATTTCACCATCCTGCCAATTTTCGCAGCTCCAACCAGCGGCATATCCTGCGGCAAACGGCAAAATTTTTTTCGCAAGTGAACAGTGTCGCTCCATATTCTTGTGCAACGTGTTCCACAATTCTGGTGCACAGCAACATTGCCTTTTTTAGCATCTTGGGCAATATCCATAAATATATGACAAAGTAGTTTATCTTCCTCATTTGAGTATGAGGTAGTTCGGATCGAACGTGAGGGGTTTGACATATTTCATTGAGTGTTAAACTTGAAAGAAATGTAAAGAGATTTTGAGATTCAAAAGAGAGATGGTATTACTTCTAAAATCTAATTGTAGTATTTATAGAGATACATGGATACCAATTAACGGATGAGATCTTTGCGATCTAATCTAGCATTTGTAAACGATTCTGATAAAGCTTATTCAAAGATTTGATATCTTTTATTGGAATGTGTAAAAAAATACATGCATACCAATTAATTGATGAGATCTTTACGATCTAATCTAATGGTTGTATACAATTCTGATAAAAAAGTTTAATTTATTCAAATATTTGATATCTTTTATTGGAATATGTGTGAAAAATGCCATGCATACCAATTAACGGATGAGATCTTTGTAATCTAATCTAACGGTTATAAACAATTCTGATCATGCCTATAAAAATGTCTTGCATTACCAACCTATTGAGCATTCATCCCCTTATCATTTTCGCATCTATCTCTAAACATATGAATTCAAATATGAATTCCAACACGGGTAAATGTCATATGTCATTTTCTCCATCATCCTCCTCATCCTCTTCATCATCGTCATCAATTCATCATCATCATCACTAGATATTGAGTTTGATCTCGCAAGTGCAATACGAGCACAAACACACTTATTAACCAATGCATATACTAGCTACAATCTTGCCATTGCTTCCTACATGAAAAATATGGATAATCAACCAAGGCATGGAGGTTTGACTTTTGGTCATAGAGTGATTCATCGTGATCATGAAGAAACATATCCAAGATTATGGAATGACTATTTTTCAGAGTATCCAAAATATTTTGAAGCAATGTTTCGTAGACGATTTTGAATGAGTCGAAATTTGTTTCTACGAATTGCCAATGTTGTTAAAGGTCATGTCAACTACTTTGTGCAACGGAAGGATAGAATCGGCAGACTGGGCTTATCTACTTTACAAAAAGTAACAACGGCGTTTTAAATTTTGGCGTATGGAATACCAGCAGATGAATATATCCAGATTGGAGAATCAATTGCAATTGAAAGTTTGAAGAGATTCTGTCGAGCAATTATAGAGGTCTTTGGGGAGCGATATCTAAGAGCACCTAATGTTAACAATGTTACAAGGTTGCTTCAAATTGGCGAAAAATGTGGTTTCCAAGGATGCTTGGGAGTTTAGATTGTATGCGCTAGACCTGGAAAAACTGTCAAACTGATTTGGCTGGACAATATGCTAGGCGGAGTAGAGAACCGATTATTATTCTTGAAGCTGTAGCTGATTATGATTTGTGAATTTGGCATGCACATTTTGGTTTTCCCAGGTCGAATAATGACATTAATGTGTTTGAGGCATCTCATTTGTTTGCAAATCTTACAAACAGTATAGCACATCCTTGTCATTATGTTATTCAAGGATAAGAGTACAACATAGGATATTATTTAGCCGATGGTATATATCGAAAATGGTCCACTATGGTACAAACAATTTATGAACCTCGAGGGATAAAAAAGAAGTTATTTGCGATGATGAAATAATCGTGCAGAAAAGACGTAGAACATGCATTTGGAATTCTCCAATCACGATTTGCAATAGTCAAGGGACCAGCACTTTTTTAATAAACGTGTATTGCATGATATAATGTCAACGTGCATTATAATGCACAATATGACCATTGAGGATGAACGTGATCGATGAACAAGCAGATATACAAGGTTGGAGAGAAGCACCGGCTCCTGAAGTTGATATAGCTAGAGACGAGAATATTATATTTCAAGAATTTCTTGCTCGGCATAGACAAAATAAAGATAAAGAAACTCATTATGCACTTTGTAATGCATTGATTGAGCATTTAATTTGTTGGGACCATATAGTAATTCCGATAATTAAATGTACTAGATGTTTTATACTATATTATTCTTGTGGAATAAACTAAAACTTTAAAAATATTGTTCAATTCATTTTTTAAATAATTAATGTTATGAAATTTTTTTTAATGTTTTTAATATTTACATCACAAGTTATATTTAATAATAAACTAATTAATTTCGAGCTAAATTATATTAAACTAAATAAATTCGAACTAATAATTGAGAAATTAAATTATTTTAGTGTAATAAGTTGGAGATGAATAAAATTTAGTTTAAGAATATGCTTAGAATATTTCTTTTGGTATGACATTTAGTGGAGAAATTTGATGTTTGGGTGTAATGTTGGTTGGAGATGTCCTTAAAATTAATTTGCATTATGGTAGAAAAGCAAGAGACTTTGAGAAAATGGAAGGTTACTTAGCAGGGAAGGAGCTTCCCGACATTCTTAATTGGCATTAACCAAGATGCATTTGAATCACCTATCTGGATTAGCTTCTTTTAGGCATTCCTTTTCTATCCTACTTTTTATTTAAATTATCTGTAGTTGCTGACCAACCTTGAAGGAATCTAGCTTGATTGCCTCCTCTTCTATAATTGAATGATGGGTTTAATTAACTCGGGGTAGCTCAAATTATTAAACCCGATTATGAACGTAAATAGGAAATGAATAGGTAAAATGATGTCGTAAGGTCGCGAGGATCGTATATTATATTAGAAAACGATAAATGAACTATTACAACGGTAGATTAGGACAAAGTAGATAGAGTTTGTAAGAAAATGTGTAGTGTGTGTCCTAATGAGACAAACTAGGGGGTATTTATATAAAATAGACCCCAATCGATCCCCCTAAACCGGGGGTGGTTGAATCTCCTGTGTTGACCGCATCCCGATTCGGGATCGAATCCGGGGGTGCCGAGCTCAAAGCGGCCGAGCTCAACATGACCCGAGCTCGGCATGACTGAGCTAGGTGCCTTGGGCCGAGCACGGGGCTCAACTTCGGGGCCCGGGTCCGTCCTCTCAGGTCGGTTGCCCGATTATAATATATCAATCAGATGGTTATAATCTTGTCAAATGCCACATCACCCTCCTCTAAATCTCTTAAAAATGGGTGATCGAGCTTGTAATCTGAACAAACAGACAAATCCAACTAAAACAACTGAACTACATCAGCTAAAATTAAACTTTGACTTGGGAGTCTCATCACTTTATATTGTGCATTTGTGTTAATGTCACAGGATTATTAGATAGGTTTAATGTTGATACTTGGCAAGTTTTTGTTGAAAAAATAGCAAAAATGGCATTATAAGTGGCTATTTTTGTGATACAAATATATGTGGAATCCATTTTCGATTTGGATCGGGTCAAAGTATATTCGAATTCTTCGTAGTGAGATAAAGAGATTGATATATTTACGCTCAAAACAGACAATGGGTGAATGAGAAATTGATTTTCAAAAAGACAAATTTGAGTTGGAAAGACTTATAAATAGCCTTTGTCACACATTGGAAAAAGAAAGATATTTGTACCACTATATATACAAAGACCATTTTATAGAGTTAATACCCAAAATCGTCCTCGACTATAGTGGTTTTTCTCAATTTCGTCCTAAACGACTTTGGTGACCTAATATCGTCCCAGACTTTTGTGTTTCGCTCAATTTAGTCCCAGACTTTTGTATTTTTGCTCAATTTAGTCTCTCATTTGTTATTCTGTCCATTTGGTGTTAAATAAATAGACAATTCAGTAATTTTAATATTGGTATCTCTTTACTCATAGACATGTGAACTGCGAAATCCCTTTTTTTTTTACGAATTACTCCCAGAATTACTCCTAAAACTGCGAATATAAAATTTGATTTGTAGGTCCGGGAGTAATTCTGGGTGTAATTCGTACAAGAAAGAAGAATTTCGCACTTCACAAGTTGAAAGTAAAGAGAGATCAATATTGACATTATTGAATTGTCCCTTTATTTAACACCAATTTGACGGAATAACAAATGGAGGACTAAATTGAGCGAAACACAAAAGTCTGGGACGATATTAGGTCACCAAAGTCGTTTAGGACGAAATTGAGAAAAACCACTATAGTCGAGGACGATTTTGGGTATTAACTCCCATTTTATATGTTGAACTGTATATCATAGAGGCTCTCTGTCACGCCCCACTTCTAGGACATGACCCGGTCGTATCGTTACGTGAAGACCTGTAACAATACGAAGCCTAACCATACATACCTCTCAGAATCTTCATAATAACACTTGAATATACAATAATTCCACAACCCAAAATTACAAAATATAATCGACTTGTTTTTCCCAAAAACTCATCAAATCCACTATTAGATATTTACAATCAAGAGTAGTATACCCAAAATGCATCACAAGCACCAAAACCAAGCACAATGGTCTACCAAAAATACAAGGGTCAAAGGGAAAGTCTAAATAAACAAAAATCCATGATAATCTCCAAAACTAGGACTAAGTCTCCAAGTTTCAAAAGTCACCTTCGAGACCCCACCACTTGTGCTCGTGCTATTCACATGTCCTTAACTACTCTGAAACATGAGAAAAATACAAATAATGAGCTAATGCCCATTAAGTGGTACTCCTCTCAACCTCAGATCAAGTAGCCCCAATAGAATACAAAAAAAAAAAAACTTTAGAGTAATAAATAGATGCAAAACTCAATCCTTAAATTATATTAAAATCATAACATACTTCCATCATACTATAAACTTTAGCTACATGGGCATCAACAATATTTCATAATACAATACTTTCAAAAGCACAAACCATACCTTAACATATGACTCATTGGCAACCTACAACCACCATTATATTATGTGGCACATGCCATTATCGGTATAATGGTCCAAAAAGACTCGACGATTCGGAATGAGTCAGACTCGACGATTCAGAATGAGCCGGATGGAACGTTTCAACAAATAATTCAAAAGACTCGACGATTCGGAATGAGTCAAGCTCGACGATTCGGAATGAGCAATTAGGAACGTTCCAAACCGAACAAAACAATCAACAAAAGGTAGGTTGCCTCATGAGTTTGACCGAACATTCAAAATAGTTCTTATAAACAAATAGCCCGATGTAGCAAAAATCATTTTCCTTTAAAAAAACCACATAACAAGTACATAGTCTATTGTACCAAGTTTTTCAAGTTACATATTTTCTCAAGATACATAATATTTCCAATTATTGATAATAAATTTATCAAACTAAGAAATATGCAAGGTATAAACCCTTCCCAAATGATAATTTTCTTAGTACATAACTCGATCTTTAAAAAATCGTATAATAGTTTATTACACTAAAATAGTTTCAAAAGAGTTGAACTAGCTTATTGGAAAGAACTTAAGTTATTGTTAAACTTGAGGTCAAGGGTTTAATCCTACTTTAAATAAATAATCCATTTTGTAAGCATAATATATACAAAACAAACACATAAAATAATAGCAGGTAGAATCGAACCCATAACTATCCACTTACACAGCAACACCTTAACCAATCTACCATCAATACACATAATGATAACTTACGTCCAGAATCCATCATATTCCAGTCTAAAACACAGTCCGACTGATCCAAAAACAAATTCAATCCCAAATACAGCTTAACAATTTTAATCCAGGCTTCAGAATACATAGCTCAGTATTTTCAGACCCAAAAACATATCATAGCCCAAAATATTTTAAACTCATACTAACCCTAAAATGAGTATTCAAAATAGTAGAGATTTCAAAATAGGTTATACATGAGTTTCGCAAAATAGGAGAGAACAGTTAACCACTTACCTAAAAAATCCAAATCTTAGCTATTAAGCTCGCCCAAATACTCCTTGTCAAAATCCCTAGAATACTCCAATAGCTTTGAGATCTAAGCTTAAAGAAGATGGAGATCAAAGCTCCAAGGTTTTTCCTTCCCCTACCTCTCTCTAGTTAGCTCCCCTTATTTTCTTTCAAATGAAATGTTTTTTCAAGACGAAAGTGGTTCCTTAACCTTTAAGGGTAAAGAGGGGTAATTTAGTAAATTCATCCAATATCAATTTTAATAACCTTTGACTTGTTGACCTATTTTAATAACATATGTATATTTTTATTTCCAAGATAGTGGGTATTACACTCTCATTATTATAAAACAGTTTCAAGAATTTCTTCAAAAACAAATCAGTTAATTTTATAAGCAGCCTTTTGATTTCCGATCTACTACAACTTTGTCCACAATTTACAAGTATATTATATAAAAATAATATTTCTAAAGATACTGAGCTTGAGAAATTGCATCTTGGAGATATTTCAAGGTTCTTTGATGATGTAGGAACCACATGAACCAGAACTCAAAATGATCTTCTGTGATTACTTGTATGTACTTCTCTGATGGATTCTTCAAATTCTCACTTTCATTTGCTCTCTTAATTTTTGCAATTGGGATTGATACCTTATAATGCATTCTCTTGGACTTTCCAGTTGAAGAAGGGATCTTGATTGATCTATCACTAAGGAAGGCAAGTTTATGGGTAGAAACAAAGAGTAGGCCAGGCATTGGACCAGATGTTGTTGATAAATAACATTGGGATGCCTTCAATAGCTTTTCTTCGTCTCTAACAGGACTGAAGTTGTTCTTGAACACCTTTTCGACGCCACCTGCTTGGAGAAGTTTTGCCGCAAGAATCAGCTTGCCCTTCACAGTGTCTGTTATCTTTGGTTTTAATCTCCCCGCACCATTTCTTAGTTTTGATGGTTTTGAAGGGGGATACAGATGGCATTGGGTGGCTGAAGAATGAGGAAGTGCCAATTTTGTTGAGCTCTGATTCAATAAAACTGCCCAGTAGTTTATGGGAACCTGCAGGTTCTCTCCAGTAGTTCTTGATTTGATCTGGTTTTGCTTCATCTCTAACTTTGGTTCTTTGTTTTGGCAAGGATAACAAGAAATTATCTTTGCTCTTAAAGGGTGAGTAGACACGAATGAACTGCTTTCTGGTATATAGCTGATTCTTGATAAGAGATAATATAGTGTTTGGTTGTTGTTAGTTTGTTAAGTTTGTTTCGTATTTATTGTTGTGGTTACTTTGAGTTTAGTAGTTTTAGTTTCACCTTTGTAGTATAAATATCTCTTCTGAATAATGTAAATTCATCACTTCTTTACCAATTCACATGGTATCAAGAGCTATTCGATCTAAACTATATATTTTTTTTCCCCTTCACCTTAAGTTCTATTTTCCATGGCTGCTAATGATGCAAATACTCAACCTACTGTCTCCCCCACTCCAGTTAATCCGGTACCTAATGTTGAAGGTGCTAATACCATTCCTAATCATCTTGAACCTAGCCAACCACTAATTGTGGTTACATTTCATAACATTCAAAAACTCACTTCCTCCAACTATCTCACATGGAAAATTCAGCTTGAAGCCATTCTTATTGGCTATGATCTTAAACATTTCATTGATGGCAGTAAACTCATCCCAACTGCTACTATCACTGTGCAAGATCGCGTACTTCCAAATCCTGCTTATTCCACTTGGATACGCCAAGATAAGCTCATTTTTGGCGCTATAGCTGGTACTTTGTCCTCAGCTGTCGGGCCTCTCATTTCGAGTGCCCAAACTTTTCACGAGGCATGGAATATCCTAGCAAATACTTATGCTCGCCCCACCCGTGGTCACATAAAGCAACTCAAGGATCAACTCAAGAATATCATCAAAGGCGGCTCCACAATTACCGAGTACATACACCAAATCAAGAGAGTTGTTGATGAACTTGCCCTTTTAGGAAAACCCATGGAACCTGAAGATATCACAGACAAAATTCTTGATGGTCTGGATTCTGATTACCAATCTGTTATTGATGCTGTTAATGGACGTGACTCCATCATCTCGTTTGAAGAGTTGCATGAAAAGTTAATTAACAAAGAACTTGCTCTACACCGTGCAACTCCTCCTAACACGTTTCCAGCTACAGCTCATCCCACTCAAACTCGACCAGTAAGCAATTTTCAGACTCGGCAACCCTCATATCCCCGCTTCACCAACAATTCATCTCGGCCTGCTCCAAAACCCTTTCTTGGTCGCTGCCAGTGGTGTAATGTTCAAGGTCATGTTCTTTTTCATTGTTCTGTCTTTCGTGGACAGTACCCAAATATTCAGTTTCCCCCTCGTCCTACACGCAAACAAGAGGTAAAACCACAGGCTCATGTTGCTGCCACCTCACCAGTTGCACCCTCCTGGTTGCTAGACAGTGGTGCCTCCCATCATGTTACCACGGATCTTTCAAATCTTGCTCTTCACACACCATATGATGGTACAGATGAAGTTATGATAGGGAACGGTTCTGGTCTTCCCATCTCACATACTGGTTTTGTTTCTCTCCCTTCTACATCTAAGTCATTTTCCCTTTCTAATGTTTTGTGTGTTCCCACCATGTGTCGAAATGTTATCTCTATTTCACAATTTTGTCGTGATAATAATTCCCTTATTGAGTTCTCACCCACTACCTTTTGTGTTAAGGACATTCAGACGGGGGCACCCCTCCTAACCGGACCATCTAAAAATGGAGTTTATGAGTGGCCGACGTCTCCTAGTGTGTCTACTCATGTCTTCACCACAATGGTTTGTGACAATAATTGGCATCACCGCTTAGGTCATCCCTCCGCTCCCATCCTCGACCAACTATTGGTTCGTTTAGGCATTTCTAATTCTTTTGCTCAGTCACATTGTAATGCATGTCTTAGCAATAAAAGTCATAAACTTCCCTTTAAAAACTCCACTCTTACTACAGCAGAACCGCTTGAGGTTGTGTTCAGTGATGTTTGGACTTCTCCACTACATTCCTTTGATAATTACAAATACTATATTATTTTTGTAGATCACTATACAAAATATGTATGGTTGTATCCACTCAAGCGGAAGTCTGACACATATGATGTGTTTGTACGCTTTAAGTTGATTGTTGAGAAATTTTTTAATAAAACACTTCGAACCTTGTACTCTGACAATGGTGGTGAGTACAAAGCCTTGTCATCTTTCTTAACACTAAGTGGCATCTCTCATCTCACCTCTCCGCCACACACTCCCGAGCATAATGGGTATTCGGAGCGTCGACACCGTCACATCGTTGAGACGGGTCTTGCTCTTCTTACCCAAGCCTCCATGCCACTTAGTTACTGGACTCTTGCCTTTTCCACTGCAGTCTACCTCATTAATCGCCTTCCCACACCAACTCTTAACCATCACTCCCCTTACTCTAAACTCTTTGGTAGTGAACCAAAATACTCTAGTCTTCGCAGCTTTGGATGTCTGTGTTATCCATGGCTCAAACCATATACTGTCCACAAGCTTCAGTCTCGTTCATTACCTTGTGTTTTTGTCGGGTACGGGGCATCTCAACATGCTTTTTATTGTTTAGAACCAACTACAAATCGTATATATGTGTCTCGACATGTACGGTTTGTTGAAGCGTGGTTCCCATTTGCACATATTGCTAAAGACCTCTCCCGCCCTTCGTCCTCCAGCGCAGGTGAGTGGTGTTCTATCTCTCTTCCCATCGCCCATTCACCGGCGCAACCACATTACCAAAACATCACACCGCCACCCCTACACAATCTTCCTCCAAATTCCCCTATAACTTCCCCTCTATCACCTATACTCCCCTCACCTCCTACTCAAAATACTCAGTCATCTCCATCACCATCTCTGCCTGGTTCTACATCCCACTCTTCTCCCTCTAGTTGCTCACAAACGAGTCAAGTTTCATCTCCTGCTACTTCTCCTCCTGACCCACCAGATTCTGTACCAGTTCCTGCCCCACGTGTCGTTGTCACTCGGTCGAAAAACAACATTTTTAAACCCATTCAAAAACTCAATTTATCAGCTCAAGTTGTTCCTATTGAACCTGTTTCTGTTAAGCAAGCTATGCAGGATCCAAACTGGTTGGCAGCCATGAAGGATGAGTTTGCAGCGTTAGCTCATAATGAGACTTGGGATCTTGTCCCCCCCGATCCATCTCACAATCTGGTGGGTTGCAAATGGGTCTTCCGCCTCAAGTATCATCCAGATGGGTCCATTGCTCGATACAAAGCTAGACTGGTTGCCAAAGGCTTTCCTCAGCGACCGGGGCTTGATTATACTGAGACTTTCAGTCCGGTTGTTAAACCATCGACTGTTCGGCTGGTCTTAAGTCTAGCTGTTACTCATGTGTGGGTAACTCGTCAATTGGACATTAACAACGCATTTTTGAATGGAACTTTGAATGAAGATGTGTTCATGACTCAGCCTCCCGGTTTTATTGATCGTGCACTACCTCAGCATGTGTGTCGGTTACGAAAGTCGTTGTATGGTCTGAAACAAGCCCCTCGGGCTTGGTACACTGAGCTGCGTAATTACCTTCTGCAGATTGGTTTTAAAAATTCGAAGGCAGATACTTCATTGTTTTACTATACTCATCACTCGGACTCTGTCTATGTCCTTGTGTATGTTGATGATATAATTGTAACCGACAAACATGAAAAATCTGTTTGCTCCTTTATTTCTTGTCTGGCTCGCAGGTTTTCTTTAAAGGATCTTGGTTCTCTTTCCTTCTTTCTTGGTGTTGAAGTGTCTCCTTGCTCTCACGGCCTCTTTCTCAACCAAAGGAAGTACATTTATGACATACTTTGTCGTGCGGGGATGGCGGATGCTAAACCTGTGGCCACACCTATGGCTATTTCTCCTCCACTACATCTTACAACCGGACACACTCTTTCGAACCCGTCTGAGTTTCGGGCACTAGTTGGGAGCTTGCAGTATTTGTCATTGACCAGACCAGATGTAGCATTCGTTGTTAATAAACTTTCTCAATTTCTGGCAGCACCAACCGTAGACCATTGGGCGGCACTGAAACGTTTGCTTCGATATTTATGCGGAACTTTGGATCATGGTATTTTCCTTTCTGCTGATTCACCGGTGCAACTTCATGCTTACTCTGATGCTGATTGGGCTGGTGACAAGCATGATTACCGCTCTACAGGAGCTTATATTGTCTACTTAGGACGTAATCCTATCTCGTGGAGTTCTAAGAAACAGCGAACTGTTGCCCGTTCCTCTACGGAGGCTGAATATCGCACTGTTGCTGGTACTGCTGCGGAACTTGCTTGGATTTCATCTCTCCTGAGCGAGCTTGGTTTTTCTCTCCCGGAGAAACCAATTATTTATTGCGATAATCTTGGCGCAACCAGTCTCTGTGCAAACCCAGTTTTTCATTCTCGTATGAAGCATGTTGCTCTTGACTTTCACTTTATTCGTGAGCGTGTCCAGAGTGGTGCACTTCGTGTTTCTAATATTGCAAGTGATGATCAGCTGGCTGATGCTCTTACGAAGCCTCTACCACGGCGCCGCTTTCAGCTTCTGGTGTCCAAGATTGGCCTCGCCGGACGGCTGTCCATCTTGCGGGGGCATGATAAGAGATAATATAGTGCTTGGTTGTTGTTAGTTTGTTAAGTTTGTTTCGTATTTATTGTTGTGGTTACCTTGAGTTTAGTAGTTTTAGTTTCACCTTTGTAGTATAAATATCTCTTCTGAATAATGTAAATTCATCACTTCTTTACCAATTCACAATTCTTGCATAAGTAAAATGTATATATAGGTTAAGTAGTCTGCAGTTGGTGGATCTTAAGCTTCAGTTTGATGAGTCAGATTTTGGTCATCATGAGCCAAAAAGTTTAAAAGCTAGAATAAGAGAAATATGGGGTTTTCATTTGTTTTTAATTTCTATTTCAAAACCATATTGGGATGATGATATGGTGACTCATGTTCTCTATGCTGATTGCATGCAAGCATGTGTTAGTGTTTTACTGCAACTTTTTGGGTGGCTTTCTCATCGCACATAATACTTTGCCCTTCAACAAATGAAATCTTTGAATGCTTATCTGATCATCAGCAATCTTTGCATCATCAAAACATTACTTTTATCATGTTTGATGTGTAAAGGCAGAAATTTTTTTATCTCACATCAACTTGCCTGGCCTGTCTAGAAAAAGTTTTGAGGCTGCCAGTTGGCTAGATCTTTTTTTTTTTTAACAAAAACAAGATATATTACAATGATTTTTTTTTTTTACTTTTTACTACGATTTTCAAGGAGTGAATTCCTTTTTTGGTCCTACTGTTATAGGGTTGTTTCCAATTTTAGTCCACCTTAATTTTTTTTATCACTTTATAACCACTATTATTGAATGTGTTTCACTTTTAGTCCCACCGTTAATATTTCCATCAAGAGGCCGTGTAATCTAGGGATACTTTGACCTTTCTTCTCATCCAAGACTATGTTTGACTAAAGAAATGAGAACATTAAACCTAAAACCTAAGAAACCTAAGCGACCCATGTTGGAACGAATGAAATGATGTAGCTTTGACTTCCCATTCTCGTTGTTCGAAGAGCCATCTTCGAATATCGGAGGAGGAGGACGAAGCGTCTGGATTAAAAGAAAAGAGACAAACATAAAAAGACCAAAATACCATTTGATTATGCGGCCTCTTGACGGAAATATTAACGGTGGACTAAAAGTGAAACACATTCAATAACAGTGGTTGTAAAGTGGCAAAAAAAATTAAAAGTGAACTGAAATTGGAAACGCTCCTATAACAGTAGGACCAAAAATGGAATTCACTCATTTTCAAGCATAGTATATACTATATATACAGTAATTTCAACATTGGCAGTTGCAAAGAAAAATATTTAGCGAATCTAAGTTCCTAAAATACATCTAATAACATCATCAAAATCTATACAACAATTATTCCTAACAAGCAATATATACAATTTGAATTTGTAACATATATGAAGACATTCTCATATGCAGAGGTGCAAGTCAAATGTCAAAATGAGCTCGGAAAGCTTGGGGAGATTAAGAAGTGCTTGATCCTAGCATAGAATTCTGTTTAATCCTCAAAATTTAAGGTCCAAATCAGACCATCCCACCGAGTCGGCTGGCGGGCTCAAATTAAATCTTTTTGTAGACAAGCTAAGGTTGATGTGATTTGGAAGGGTGGTCAAATTTGTGTCTTTAGACATCCTCAAACATGAGAAAAGTAATGATACATTGAAGTGATGATGATGATGCAGTGAATTGCAGATAAGCATTCAAATCCTCAAAAACAACTGAGCCGACTGGCGGCCTCTCACCTTTTTCTAGACAAGCCATGTTGATTTGAGGTCATAAATTTCTGCCTTTTACACATCAAACATGATAAAAGTAAGAATTGCATATTGGCATTCAAATACCTGGTTCTTGTGAGCAGCATGTGGGAATTGAAGTTTCCCTAGCTAGATTGCCCATTACATGAATCAACCAAAGATGAATCATCATATCATCGATCACATCCTCCTATTTCATACAGGGCCCATACTTTTTTTAATTCACAATAATCTTTTAGAAATATAATTTTTTAAAAGAAAAGCAGATACGGTGAAAGGGACTAATTATAAATCTCATCCCATCTTGTAACCTTTCTTGGTCATGATGATCAATATCTGACTCCTCCAACTGCCCATCCCACTACTTAACCTATATATATATATATAGTCGCACCCAGGTGCGAATGCTTCGCCCAGACACGAAATAGGAATGAATTTTATTTGTCCACGTGTCCAGATCTAATGGATGAGAAACACTGATTTTTTAAAAAAATGCGGTGACATTTTCGTAAATAATTAAACATCGAAGTGCAAGTAAAATGTATTACAAGTGCATGTAAAATGTATTATAGGTGCAAGTAAAAATTTACACTGAGCATCAATACTTAGTTGCACCTATAGTTCTAAGTAGTTGCACCTATAGTTCTAAATAGTTGCACACATAGTTATAAGTAGTTGCACCTAGGTGTATGAATGTTTGCGAGTGGTTTTCAGGGGTATTACTACCCGCTGAACTCAGATCAATGAATGTTAACAAGGCAAAATTACATGCACTTATAGGTGAAAGTGGGTGCACCTATAGTTATAAGTAGGTGCACCTATAGTTATAAATAGTTGCACATATAGTTATAAACATACCCAGGTGCATGAATGTTTGCGGAAAGTGAATGCTAACAAGGCAAAATTACATGCACTTATAGGTGAAAGTAGGTGCACCTATAGTTATAAGTAGTTGCACCTATAGTTATAAATAGTTGCACATATAGTTATAAGCGCACCCAGGTGCATGAATGTTTGCGGAAAGTGAATGCTAACAAGGCAAAATTACATGCACTTATAGGTGAAAGTATGTGCACTTGTAAGTGATTTTAATTGCACTTCGATGTTCAATTATTTACGAAAATGCCACTGCATTTTTTTTTAAGTTATTAGATCTAGACACGTGTCGCGCGCTGATTCGTTCGCATTTCCCTCCTGAGCACTTATTCCCACCTGAGTGCATCCCTATATATATATATATATATATATATATATATATATATATATATATATATATATATATATATATTATTTATGGAAGAATCAGTTGTATACCAGAAATCATCCGTTCATTCGAGCCTACTCACCTTATAGGCTTTAGCAAAGATAATTTCTAGTTGTCCTTGCAAATACAAAAGAACAAAAGTAAGTCAGAGATGAAGCAAATCAGATGAAATCAAGAATTGAGAGAACCTGATTCCCATCAACTACTGGGCAGTTTTATTGAATCAGAGATCAACAAAACAGGCACTTCCTAATTCTGCTCATTTTCGAAAAAAAATGAACCAAACACACCAAAAACAGTTTTCTCGAATGCAACCAAGCACCGAAAAAGAAAATGTTTTCTGAAAAATGACTCACCAAACACATCCTTAGTGTGTAAACCCATGAACGAAACATACCATAAGAAGTGCGACAAATTATGCCGTGGACTCAGGTCCACCTTGCAATGTGGACTCAAGTCCAAAACGCGCGTCTGGAATAACGGTGCCGTCAGTAGCACTGTTTCTTTAGCCAATGATATATATATTTTTTTGTGAATATAGAGTTCAAAAATTGTGAATATATATTCAAAAATAATTGTGTTATACTGTTGATGGGATGCACTCAGGGATGGAGCCAAAGGGGGGCAGGGGGGGTCAGCTGCCCCCCTCACCCCACCCCCACCCCATATATAATCTTTGTATGTTTATATGTATATATAGTATATGTTTTAGTTAAAAAAAAAAAAAAAAAAAAAAAAACTAGTAAATGTCAATAGGTAAGGAGTTAGATTAGTTGGTAAGGCATGTGTTTGTTAATGTGAAAGGTCTTGGGTTCAAATTCTTGCATTAACATAGTTTTACATATTTTTGAGTCCTTCTCCTATGGCTTCAACACAGTCACTTTTTTAATATTTAATGTGTAATTTATAATGTATTTTCTAGTCAAATTATTTCAAATTAATTATGTTTCATATTTTGTTATGAATATTTTTATAAAGTTTCGATGTGTGTTATTTTTCGCACATATCCAATAATATTTACAACTATATTTCTTAAGTAATGGTTATAAAAAAAAAAAAAAATTCTTAGGTAATTTATTTATTTTTTATAAAATTATCTCTTTTGTTTTAATGTTTCGCTTTTATTGGAATTTTTTTTTTGAATCCGTCCTACTTCTTCACCCCCCCCCCCCCCCCCTCAATCCAATTTCTGGCTCCGTCCCTGGATGCACTCCTGTGTGAATAAGTGTCCAGGAGTGAATATGAGAATGAATCAGCACACGACACGTGTCCTCGATGCATGTAAAATGTGTTATATGTGCAAGTAGTTGGTGCACCTGTGCAAGTAAAAAGTGCAGGTAAAATCACTTACAAGTGCACCTACTTTCACCTATAAGTGCATGTAATTTTACCTTGTTAACATTCACTTATTTGTGTTCATTCTTGCGGAGGAGTTCGTTAGTACCTGTGAAAACCACCCGCAAACATTTATGCGGGTAGTTAGTACCCGTGAAAACCACCCGCAAACATTCATGCACCTAGGTCCAACTACTTATAACTATAGGTGCAACTACTTATAACTTTAGGTGCAACTACTTATAACTATAGGTGCACTTAGTATTGATGCTCAGTGTAAATTTTACTTGCACCTATAATACATTTTACATATATGCACTTGTAATACATTTTACTTGCACTTCGACGTTCAATTATTTACGAAAATGCCACCATGTTTTTTTTTAATCCATTAGATCTAGACACGTGTCGCGCACTGATTCATTCGCATATTCCTCCTGGGCGCTTCATTCGCACCCGAGTGCAACTCTACTGTTGATAAGAGTTCTGTAATTGTAAATAGAGTTTAAAAAAGATGAATATAGAGTTCAAGATTATGAATATATAAGTATAAATTCTGAAGACAAATGGCAAGTTAACGACAAAGAAGGAAATATTTTTTTATTTATTTATTAGTTTTGCCGTTTTGGACAATGGTCCACTTTGCAAGGTGGACCCGGGTCCATGGCATAACAATTGAAGAAGGGCTCGATCCTATCATAGAATTATGTTTAATCCACAAAATTAATTAAAGGTCCAGATCAGACAACTGAGTCGGCTGGCGGCCTCAAATCTATTTGTAGAGAAGCTAAGGTTGATGTCATTTGGAAGCTAAGGGTGGTCAAATTTGTGCCTTTACACATCCTCAAATATGAGAAAATTGAAGTAATGTTACATTGTAGTGATCGATGATGATGATGCAGTGAATTGTAAGATTTTCCCTAATAATATATATTATATATTATATATTAGGGTATTAATTAAGTGGTGCAAGTTGACTAGGCTTATTAAGTGGTCTGGTTGGACTTAATAACTAGTAGTTGTTAGTCAACCAAACTCTGTGCCTAATATAACCTGGATTGATGGGATACAGGATTATGGGTTAGATAGCACATTCAGTTACGGTGCTCAGACCGCTCAGTAGACACCAATACACCATCTAGGGTTCTGAGTCAGGTCTGAGGCAAAACATGGCTGACGGTCTACCGTTAAGAGGCAACACAACAGGAACATCAACTATGGCTAGAGATCAATACGGCTACGCTTCCGCTATCATACGAGGTTAGGTTTCTCGTATACTATGGTACATATGGTTAGACTATTGTATATCTAACATTTGGTATCAGAGCCTTTATAATCTCTGCCTTGTTGATTGTATTGCCTATAATCAACATTAATTTGTTTCATATACATTAAGTTTTGTATATACTTTGTTTTTCAATTACATTCATTTTAATTCGTCAAAATATGCATAGAAAATATATCTTTTTGATATAATTAAGCAAAATATTATGTATATTTTGAATGTATTATTTGTAATTGGTTTAAGACGGCCAAAAATTAATTTTAGTTGTTTTTGAATCATTGATTCAATTTCAACATTGAGGGCGATTTTAATTTTTTTGTAAATATATGCCTGGAATTGTTTGCTTACTGTTTTGGATTAACCTCGACGATTCTCTGTTTGGAGGTGAAGCAACAGTAACAACAAGAAGAAGGAGCTTCAGTTTTCCTCCAATTTTTGGCCGGCCACTGCTACTGGCGAACCGACGGCTATGGGTGCGTTTTCCGGCGACTCCTACCGGCGACGAGAGAGAACGACGGCTGCAGGTTAAGGAGATCGCCGGTGCTTTCCGCTTTCAGAACATGCGGTTGTTTGCAGCTGCGACTCGGAGATGACAGCGGCAGTGCTAGCGTTGCGACCTGGAGCGACGATGCTGGGTTTCCCGTCGACGTCCTGCTTCCTCCTCCTTCAGGCGACGCTGGAGACGGGCTGTCGCTGCTCCTCAAGCTCCAATCGACGACGAGAGCATTCCGGTGGCTTCGCGGTGAGAGCAGGCGGCGGACGTTGGCGCTGCGAAGAAGAGAAACGGCGGTGGTGAAGCTGGATTTCCGGCGACATCATTGCTCCCTCTCCTCCTCCAGGCGGCGCCGGCTCCGGATTGTTGCTGTTCTCCCTCGTAGTTCCGGACAGCTGCTAGGGCTGATTAACGTGAAGAAGATGATGATGGGTCATGAGGGTTGGGCCGGGTCAGGCCCATTGGGCAGACCTGGTCCAACACTAAACAAAAAAAGAAAATCTTCTTGGGCCTGATTTTGGTTTTGGGCTAGATTTAGTTGATCCATCATCATATTTAGACTTCTTCTACCTTAATTGTTCAGTTTAATTCTTCCTTAATTAATTATTAAATTATTATTCAATTTGGAGCAAATATTATTTAATTTGCTATTTGAATTTTAATTTAATGTTAAGGTGCAAAATAAATTGCCTAGAGTGTTGCAATTTATTTAGTATATATGAGTTAATAATGTATTAATTTGCAAATCCTAGCATGCTACGTATATTTATTAAATATTATTTTATTATTATAATTATACATTTATAAAAGCATGCATTAAGGTTGGATTTAGCAGATTATTAACTCATAAATTCATTATTAAAAATCGTTCAATTTTGGATCCTTAGGTCAATTTTGGACATTATGACTTACTAAAGCAGCTTGTTTGGTTTCCTCTTAATTTTGAACACATTTTAGTTCTATGTGTCTTGGGGACTTTAGAACCTATTTTGAACAAGCTATTTGGGACCTATCTTGGGTCATTAAAGTATGGATCCCACCATTTTGATTGATATTTTAATAATAATTATAGCTCCTTATAACATGTTTATTAAGTTTTAATTATTACTAACTTCCATATTTTGGTATTCATCGTTGGTAATAATATTAAGTTTTGGGTCTATATTTAGACCATTTTTTTTATTCATGTTATAATTCACTTGGGTCATTGAGGTTTATGTGCCTAATTTGAGTGACTAAAGGCTATAATTATTGTCTTGGTCTGTTTTGAGACATTAAGGATTTAAGGATTTAATTGTTATTTTGGCCATTAAGAACTATAACTATTATTTAAGTTGATTAAATTTTTAATCTATCAATAGTTTTTCAGGGCCTTATAATATTAAGTCTTTAATTTTAGGGCAAAAACAATATAGTTAGTATATTGTCTATATAATGGTAATTTGGTTATTACCTTAACTTCAGTCTCCCTAAGTATCATAATAGTCATGGGTAATTATTATGTGGCAAATTGAGATTAATATTTGGTATCCCTTAATTATAGTTTTGCAATTTATTAAGTTAAATTCGGCATTATTAATTACTGTTATTAAGTTTAGGGACTAATCTTATTTTATTACCTTTCATAATAATTATTATTTCATGGTAATTTGCTATATTTGGTACATTGGCATGATTACCACTTCATTTTACATGACTATTAATGTTGGTAATTAAGTCCTACCAATAAATTTTTAACGTACTATTGGACGCTGCATCGGGTTTATTGACACCGATAGTGAAGATTGGGAGAATTCTGGAGTTTTTTCTTCTCTTGTGGATCGTCATCGTTGTTAGCGCAATGGGCAGATGCGGTTTGCATCATTAAGGTTAGTCATTAATTATCTTTTATGGTTATTATTGATAATTAGTGCTACAGTTACAGTTAACCGCTAATTTGGACTAGTCACATATTTTATCTTTAGAAAAATGAAAACATTAAAAGTGCATTACCATACTTTAGTTTGTCATTACTAATGTTAATAGTGATTATAATGTTACTTATTGCTATTAATAATTAGTTAATTAATGATGACATTAATATTGTTATGGTATTCAGTTATGCACCTTCAACTGTTTCCAAATAAATTTATGTGACAATACTCCAGTTCAGAAAATAATTTTCTGGACATTAATATTTTTCGGACTTCAAATTTTATTAAGTTTTCAAAATTTTATCCGAAAACGTTTATAAATGTTAGCGGTTTTAACCACTGTTTTTCCATATTTAGTCTCCTACTTAATGTGATAATATTATTATGGCTATTTATTGCTATTTTGGTTATTTGCAATTTTTCCATTAATAATAATAATATTATTATTATTAATTGAGTTATGGAGAGTGATTTTGAATCAATTTAGTAATTTTGAAAAAACATGTTTGCTAGGCAATCGACTATTGCCATTAATTCCATAATTCATTTAGTTCTTTGAGTTATGATTGCCCATATTTGATCAAGTATGAATAAATGAATATTTAGTGTAAATTCATATTCTTTAGTTGGTTCATACTTTCTAGATTGTTTTATGCATTCAATCACATTAAGTGCATAATATTAAGTTTAATTATGCAATTAGGGTTTGTGAGATTTTGATTTACAAATTATAGCATATCCTTTTGGTGTGATATTGTTTGAATTTGTAAATTCAGTTGTTTCTCATGAATTTGATCTTTATGCATTAAAACATTTTCCCATGGACTTACAGTTTAAAAAAATTTTAAAGTATATATTCAATACATTATTATTCAAAATGTTGGGTCTCTTTTGATTTGGACTTATTGGTGTTTGAATATTAAATTTATACTTTGAAATCTCATTAAGGTCTAAGTCCATGAATTGCATATAAGCATTGAAATGCCAGGTTGTTGTGAGTAGCATGTGGGATGTTTCCCTAGCTAGATTGCCCATTACATGAATCAAAGATGAGTCATCATATCATCACATCCTTCTCCTCCTACTACCAATTCAAAATGCTAAATAATTTTTTAAAACAAAAGCAGATACGCTATCTAAATCTTTCTGAAAGCTAAGGGACTTGTACATCTCATCTCGTAACCTTTGTGGGTCATGATGATCAAAATCTGACTCATCCAACTCAAAACTGTACTTAAGATCCACCAACTGCCCACTTAGCCTATTATATATAACTCATGGAAGAATTAGTTGTGTACCAGAATTAAAACACTTCATTCCATTCTACTCATCACCCTTTAGCAAAGATAATTTCTTGTTATCCTTGAGATCGAATTAATACAAAAGTAAGTTAGAGATGAAGCAAAATCCCATAAACAACTGGGCAGTTTTATTGAATCAGAGCTCAACAAAATGGGCACTTCCAGCTGATTCTGCAGCCACCCAATGCCATCTGTATCCCCCTTCAAAACCATCAAAACTAAGAAATGGTGCAGTGAGATTAAGACCCAAGATAACAGACACTGTGAAGGGCAAACTGATCCTTGGGGCAAAACTTCTCCAAGCAGGAGGCGTCCAAAAGGTGTTCAAGAACAACTTCAGCCCTGTTAGAGACGACGAAAAGCTGTTGAAGGCATCTCAATGTTATTTATCAACAACATCTGGTCCAATGCCTGGCCTACTCTTTGTTTCGACTCACAAACTTGCCTTCCTTAGTGATAGATCAATCAAAATCCCTTGTTCAACCGGAAAGTCCGAGAGAATGCATTATAAGGTATCAATCCCAATTGCAAAAATTAAGAGAGCAAATGAAAGTGAGAATTTGAAGAATCCATCAGAGAAGTACATACAAGTAGTCACAAAAGATCATTTTGAGTTCTGGTTTATGTGGTTCCTACACCACCAAAGAACCTTGAAATATCTCCAGAATGTAATTTCTCAAGTTCAGTATCTTTAGAGGTATTCTTTAGAATCAAGCATATAAATATAATTGTAAAATGTGAACTACTGTATATAAGATTTATTTACTGATTTTTTATGAAGTTGAAATTTTCCAAAAGTATCCACATCAAACTAATTAACCTGTCTAATCCTGTACTGTGATATTAACACAAAAGCACATATTAATTACATACACTTCATTTTTAGACCAAGATTCATAATGCATAAATCCTAATTCATAGTATAACAATTAAGTAATGAGAGACCCCTTTGTGAAAATTAAGCACTACTAAAATGCCAATATTCACAAATTATGGATAAAAAAAATACTCCATAAATTAATATCATATATGATATCTTTAATTTCTAAAAGGATTTCAAAAGTCATCTTTTGATTAAATCTTTTTGGCTCATGATGACCTAAATCTGACTCATTATCCTATCAACACTTAACATGCACCAACTGCCTAATTTCCTTATAAATACATATTTACATAAGAATCAGTTATATAGCTCATTTAATTTGAATCTACTCACCCTTACTTTACCAAAGATGTCTGAGTGATAAGGTGTTATGAAAATGCAGGTAAACAAATTCTTCAGTTTGCAAGATGAACAAAACTGGATAAAAGGTGGACTCTTTTGCAAAGGCATTAGAGTGTTTTGTGAAAGTTCTGTGTTTTGTCCAAAATAGGTCCATCCAGTTTGTCCGCCAATTTAAAGTTCTGCCATCAGATCGAATTCTTTATTCACAAAACTGAAGTTTATGAATTCAAAGACCTCAAAATTAACATTCAACTGTCAACATTGAACGTTCTTGACAGTGTTTGTGTGATTGGGATGGCTGACCTAAAACTTACACCTTTACACATCAAAATATGAGAAAAGTAAGTTTAGATGGTGGTGACGCAGATAAGCATTTAAACTTATACCTAGCTGGTTTTTCACAACTTGTGACTGACCTCACCTGCATGCTAGCATGTGGGAACTTTCCCTAGCCCATTACATGAAACAAAGATTTTATTTCATGAATTCAAGATTGTAAGTACGTGGTGTTAGGATCAAACGCTTACCATTAAGATAAAGGGTACGTATAGCTAGTAGCGAATGCATAACTTTATTTTATTATACTGCTCCACATTTTTAAGATGTTGGGTGCTAGACTTGATCTTTTAAGTCCTTTATCCCAACAATCCTATAGTCACCGGGTGATAGATTTGACATTTACCAACCTCTGCCCAACAGTTGGTTACATCACATGCAAGCTATCAACATAAGAATGCTGAGTCAACCTATCATATCATCTACCTGTTAATTAAGAGCAGGCACCACCCAACTACTTTTTGACACAGGGACTAGTATCATTTCTGACTCATCATGTAATGCTAATGTCCACATTAATCATTTAAATAATATGTATGATATCTTTTCTAAAAGGGTTTATAGTCATCTTCTCACATTTTTGTCTCATGATGACATAAATCTGACTCATCAGATTGATCCACCAACTCCCTACTTAACCCCGGCCCCTATAAATACACATACATTATTTGTGAAAGAATCACTTATCCCAGAAACCAGCTCATTCAAGTCTACATACTCACCCTTTAGCAAAGATAATTTCTTGTTATCCTTGCCAATACAAAGAATAAAAATTTGTCAAAGATGAAGCAAAATCAGACCATCAAATCAAGAATTGAGAGCCAGGTTCCAATGAACTGGGCTGTTTTATTGAATCAGAGCTCAAGAAAATGGGCTCTTCCAGATTCTGCCACCCAATGCCATCTATCTCTCTCTTCAAAGCCATCAAAAACAAGAAATGGTAAGACTACTACCTCCTTAAAGATAACAGACAGTGTGAAGGGCAAGCTGATACTAGGGGCAAAGCTTCTCCGAGCAGGTGGCTTTCAAAAGATGTTCAAGAACAACTTCAGTCTTATAGAAGGTGAAAAACTGTTGAAGGTTTCTCAATGTTGTTTATACACAACAGCTGGTCCATTGGCTGGCCTACTTTTTGTTTCTACTGAGAAGGTTGGTTTTCTTAGTGAGAGATCAATCAGAGTCCCTTCTTCTAGTGGGAAGTCAAAGAGAGTGCATTATAAGGTGTTAATCCCAATGGCTAAAATTAAAAGAGCAAATGAAAGTAAGAATTTGAAGAATCCATCAGAGAAGTACGTGCAAGTAGTGACAGAAGACCATTTTGAGTTTTGGTTTATGTGGTTCCAACAACATCAAAGAACCTTGAAATATCTGCAGGATGCAATTTCTCAATCAGTTCAGTATCTTTAGTCCTTAGAAATACCCATTATGATGAAGCATAAAAATATACATTCCTTGTAAAATGTAGAGCTCAAAAGCCTGTATATATGATTTGACAAATTATATTGTTGAAGCTGTTCTTGAAATTTGTTAAGTATCCATATTAAACCTCTCCAAGTATTAGATTAAACCATGACTTGTAGAAGAAAAGGCAAAATCAAGCTGGCTGCCTTCAAGGTTGGTCTGCCTCCAAAAATAAATAAATAAAAAGCAAGATAGAAAAGGAATTTATATTCATTGGTTATTTGAATTAAGAATGTGGGGAAGCTCCTTCCCTGTTAAGTATCCTTCCATTTTCTCAAAGCCTTTTGCTTTACTACCTAAAGGCAAATTAATTAATTAATTAATTAAAAACTACAAATTCTTAACCTTTTTACAAACAAAATGTTTTAGAACAGTGGTAAATAAACGGATTGAGTAAAAATGGTTTTACTTGTAAACACTTGTCTACAACCATCTTACATATCTTTGTTTATAGAATGGGTCAAGTCATAAAAATGTAAAACTTATACTTGAAATGTAAGGAATAAAGTATTTACACTATTGAAGGTTTACTAGTAATTCACCCACGCGATGCACGAGAAAAAATTATGTTATTATAAATATAAATAAAAAATAGAAAAAATAATAATATTTTAAATTTTTTAATATAATAATATTTTTGAGCTTCCATTGATCAAGTATTTTTTATTTTTATAGAACACAAAATTATAATTAAAATTAAAATTAAAATTTTGTATGGTTAATATAATCTCTAATTATGTACATATACAGATAAACTTATAAGAGAATTTACATAATTACATTGATTTATTCTTAATTGTATTTCATCTATATTATAATTTTCACAATACAAATAATAACTAAGATAATTACATTTAGAAAGTAAATTTCAAATTTTGTAGGAGTAAATTTAAATTTTAATTGAACACATTTTTTTTATATGATTATATAATATATTCTTTATGCACATGTCAATCCATAAATCCACATGTCATTCTATAAGCCCAAGATCACTTTTTGTAGAGATAATTCAAATGAATTTTTTTTTTTCTTTTAAAAGTCCTAAGTTTAGAAATTCAGAAAAACATTAAAGACCCATACGATATATACATTTATATATTTAAATTTTTATTTATGGCTCAAATGATTTTTTTTTTTTTTAATTCTGAAGTTCAATAATTGACCCACGGCCCGCAGCATTTGTTTTCTTCATCCCTTCTCGCTTTTCCCATTTCTTTGAAGCATTCGAGAAGATAGAAAAGTACATTCCACAATCTCTACCTGTAGAATGTGGCTCCTTAATGCCTGGCTCCATTTTTTCTACCACTTTCTATGATTCTTCTCTTTCGTTTACTCCTTTTTTTTTTGATAGGTGTGATTGTTAGAGCCTCTTCTACATTCTACCGTCTTTTGTCTCCTCCGCCGCCATGGCCATGAAAATACACAAATGGTAGGACAAATTGCTGCAGTTTACGCTCACATGGATTTGATCTGGGGTGTTTTATAGGAAAAAAATTATATGTAGAGGCTTGCATTAATTGCACTATTTCGGATATCGAATAGGCTTTCATCAAAAATTTAATTAATATTGTAATCCCAAGAAGCACCATAGATTACAAAAGCATATCAAATAGTATAGACTTTCATTGTAAAGCCAGATATTTAATTAATATTGCATCGTTTCATATTTTCTATTAATCGGGAATCGGAATCCTTAATCATAATATCATAACAGTTATAACTCCATTAATTCAATAAATGTAATCCTTTGTTATGGGCGAGAAAAAAATGGCTAATTTATTTTTCAAACGTTGTGTTTTTTTTATTTTTTTATTTTTTTTATTTTTTAGTAAAGGATGTTGTGGCTACCAGGACTATGTGGTCTAATGGTACCCGGGTTGGACTTCCATTTGGAAGATTATGAGTTCGAGCCTCAGTGGAGGCGTTATTGGTTCTTTGTGTTTCAGTAGGTTGAGAAAGGGTATATGAACAGATACTACAATGTAATAGAGCGAGTAACTTTCCAATTTCCCAATTTCCCAGGGTTTGAAACTCACCTTACGGTTCTTGTTCTTGTAAGGGTGTGTTTGGTTGATGGGTTTTGCCCATAGGAATGAGTATGAAAGTGATTGTTATTGTTTGGTTAATAGGTTTTTAGAACACTACTATGCGTTTCGAATACCCCATCAATTGAAAAAACACATACCCAAATAAAATAAGGATTTCATTCCCTTATTCATTCTCAAGCATTACTATTAGTAACCATTCTCATTCCACCCTACTACCAAACATGTTAAATACTTTCGCCAAAACCCATTACCATTACCAAGTATTTGATACCCATTCCGATTCTGATTCTCATGTGCGAACCAAACACACCCTAAGATGTTCTTGTATTCTTGTGGTGATGAGTTTGTGCATAACTTGTCAATCTGATATGAGATTTGGCAACTGTTCGAGCAAGGAGTCCACGGGTTAGCATGCATACCCCTAGACTCGTCTCTACACCATTCTAGCAAGTTGTTTGATTTGGTTAAATAACCAATATAAGTGTTTTATTAATTAGTTTTTGTAATAACTTATTGCTCCAAACCGCTTAAATTCAAAAAGCTGCTCAAAAGAGCTTTTTCGATAAGCTTTTTAATAAAGTCATTTAACATGTGTTGTTTTAAAGTAATGTTGCAGAAATACCAGACAAGATATAGAGCAGAAAATTGTAAGAGAAAAGGCTAACTTCTTGCATTTTATTCACAGCACCATGTGTAACACCCCCCAAACAAGACCTATATAAAAGCCTTAACACATGCAGATTAAGCGACAAAATTAGCACAGCGGAAGATAAAACGAAACTGGATAAAAGAAATCCAACGGGGTGTCACGCCACGTCTACTAAACACGGTAAACGCTATGGCAAACAATCTGCAAGTGTAAACATCTATCCCAAAACATCAGTCTAACTACATGGGCGCACAGGCCACAAAAACAAGGATAAAGGTGCTAAGCTACAAGGCTCTAGACATCGCGCTCGTCTAAACATCACCTGAAAGATACAAAGATAAACATTGGGACGACGCCCGGTCAGCGAATAATGCTGGTAACCCACCAATACCGTTAAGTATCATATATAGATAGATATAAGCCATAAAACCATTTTCGAAATGGAATACATAAGTATATAAGTCAAAAGCCAAGATCAACAGTCAACACAAGACTCATCACTCACAAAAGATAACACGGGAACACATCCCAAACCGCAAAGGTTAACCACAACACAAAGGAATACGACTCACCCATGGAAACACATGACCTTGTGACTACACACGTCACAAGAAAGAGAACTCACAACAACGGCTACACAAGCCCTCGTGACATCACCCATCACGAGTTGATATGCCTTCCTTATGCCCTGTTCCAACCTTATGGCTACCCCCGACCTTGTACCTTCATGCCAACCGTTACCTCCAGGACCCCTGTACTTCTTAGTCCAACCTTTTCCCTCCTGGGACCGTCGTCCCCCACCAACAAACCACCAACAAGACCACCAATTCATAGTACACAAGGTACCGTACACGGCGAAATACATGCCCGGATAACACATGTTATCCCCCAATCACGTGAACCTTACTCGAAGGAACACAGCTCCATAATCACGTCACGGCCACCACGAGGACCGCTGCAATACCTTGGTGACTAGTGTCCCATACCACTAATCGTGCAATCTAGGTAAAGCCACACACGCACCACCACTCACACGAGTCAATCAACGGATTACAACGAAGGTATGAAACCATACTCAACCAAGGAATGGGTCACAACCCAACAACAACAACGATGAATAACACAAGTTATCATCAACCAATCTGAAGGTACAAACAACACACACGCTAGCATTAAGACAATAAACTAGCATGCTTAACAACGGAGAAACTCAAGATAGTTCCGAGGAACACACAAGACACCTCTCGGTCCAATGAAACACAATGTTGAACACTTAGCACGATTCAAGACACCAAAGTCCTACATGGATACCTACCATATATTTCTAGACATACGAAACATCAAGAAGACGCTCAAATAGTTCCACAAAAGAACAACGGGAAGCCAAAAGATCAAATACCGAGTCAAACGGATCACGGGGAACAAATCCCGAACAAACACCATCGTGTTCCCCGCGGGTGGACCCACGGGTAGTGCCCCGCCCGCGGGAACATTCCTGTTCCACAACAAATCCCTTCGGGGATTTTCTTCTCCAAACACAAATTCAAGTCCAAAACATGCCAAATCTCACCCAACACAACAAAATGACTTGAACCATAGAAAATGCCAAGCAATGGCACAAAGGAAACCTAAACACAAGCTCTAGATATGCAATATCACAAGACAAATGCATAAACCCTCACATTTCATAGCAAAACACAAGTAGAATCCAAGAAATCACATATAGGTAAGAAAAATAGGTTTTGTATAGCATGGGTTACCTCTTGTAGACCAAAAGAATTCACTTTACACCACAACAAGCTCCCCACAAGGCTTACTTTCCAAACCCACTTCAAGATTAAACCAAAAGATCATAAAGATCCTACCTTTAAGAAAAAGACAACTAAGATGGAACCAAAAACACAAGATAAACTTAGATCTTACCCTCCTAGATGCCCAAATAGGTGAAAGGTTGAATCTTGGAAGCAAAACTTGAAATCTTGACAAGGGTCTCAACTTCGCTTGGAGAATAAGCTACACTTCTTTTCTAGAGAGAAGGTAGAACTAATTTCTAAGAATTGTAGGGAATGAAATGAAGAAGTCTTCTAGGTTAGGTTACAATACTAACTCTTGGTGAAAAGAAAAGAATACCCTTACTAACCTTTAGAAAGTGTAAGGAACAAGGGAACTCCCCTCAAAGCACAAGGTACAACACAACTTAAAGGTTGCCTAGTCAAATACTAGTCCTTGAGTATTAAAAATCAGGATTTTAGGAATTAACTCGTCAAATGAAATAGGATTAATTACTCAATTAATCCATGGATTGAATGTGGATTTTTGGGGTGTCACACCATGCATGGCTCTTTATATAGAGCAAACAGTGTAACAAAAACACATAACATTTTGCTTTGGTCGAAGATAATATTGTTAAGCCATAAAGAGATAATCTCTCATAAAGACTTGGTCCGTTGACTGACTTTTAACTAACTAACTTACTAAGGCACATAATCAATAACAAATATCATCCTTGCCTTAGTAGCTACAGAGACCTAATTTGTCTCTTAATATTTCAAATCTAGGTTTAGACAAAGATTTAGTAAAAACATCTGCAATTTGATCTTCAGTCTTGCAATAAAACAGCTTCACCTCACCATGTTTCTGTTCTTCTCTTATGTGATACAACTTGATTTTGAAATGTTTAGTTTTGCCATGAAAAAACAAGATCCTTTGAAATTGCACTTGCAGCTTGATTGTCTACATAAATTTGTGTTGGCTCATTTTGTTTCATGTGTAAACCTGTAAGTATATTCCTAATCCAGATTGCTTGATTTACTGTGGCATTTGCTGCTACATATTCTACCTCTATTGTACTTTGAGTTGTCATCTCTTGTGTTTTTGAACACATTGAAAAAACTGCTGATTCAAAACTGAAATAGAAACCTGTTGTACTTTTAATATAATATACGAAGTCTGCCCAATCATTATCAGAATATCCAAGAAGCTTAAAACTTTGACAGTTAGAATATTAATGCCAAAATTTGTAGTGACCTTAACATATCACTATTCTTTTTGTAGCTTCAAAATGTATTTCACTTAGCTTGCATAATGCAAAAACCTTGAAAGCAAACTTACTGCAAACATTATGTCTGGTCTGGTTACAGTTAGATACATCAAGAAACCAACCAAACTTCTATATTGGCCTTTATCAACTTTTTCAGCTCCATCATTTTTTTTTTGAACTTTTCCTTTTGGTTTAATGGCGTGTCAGTACTTTTGCAGCCATCCATATGAAATTTCTTAAGTATTTCTTTTGCATATACTTCTTTTGGCTGATGAGAATTCCATTGTGATCTTGTTTCACCTCCATGCCTAGAAAATAAGACATCAAGCCAAGATTATTTGTTATCTCAAACACTTTGAGCATTTCAATTTTAAACTCAGCCACCAAATTCTCATTGCTTCCTATTACAAGAAGATCATCAACATAAACAGAAACTATAACTAGATTAATTAGTATATGTTCCTTTTACATATAATGTAGTTTCACATAGACTTTTAACAAATTCAAGTTTTTGAAAGGGTTCATCAATCCAGTTGTACCAAGCCTTTGGAGCCTGTTTATGCCCATAGAAGGCATTCTTTAACAAGTAGACCTTCTCCTCTTGACCCTTGACTTTGAAATCCTTCAACCTATTCAACAAAAGTCTCTTAGCTTCTTGAAGATAACTGTTTAAGAATGCAGATTTTACATTTAGCTAGTATATCTTCCACTCATTGAGAGCTACTAAAGCAAGTAACATTCTGATTGTATCCAAGCATGCCACCAGAGCAAATGTTTCAGAGAAATCCACTCCAAATACTTGACTGTACCCCTTCACTACTAACCTAGCTTTGTGTTTGTTTACAGAACCATCTGCATTAAGTTTGGTCCTGTAAACCCATTTGACACAATGATCTTTTTAACTTGCGGTTTGTCCACTAGTTGCCAAGTATCCTTTTTTTTCAATTATTTTGAGTTACTCGTTCATTGCTTGTATCCACTTGTCATCTTTCTCAGCTTCAGTCAAATTCGCAGGCTCAAAAACATCAACATAACATCTTCGATCCATAAATGTCAGATAATGTCCTAATACCTCTAACTAGGACTAGGACATTATCTATGTTCTCATCAAGATATTCTAGGGTCCATAGGGACTGCTCAACATTGCCTTCAACAGGGTCATCATTAATTTCATCTTCAGTGGGTTGTGGAAACTCTGGGAATTGCATTTTTCAGTCATCTCAGAATGTTGTTTTTCAGCTGTCACTTGCCAATTCCATTGTTTATCGCCCATAAGCTTCACATCTCTACTTATAAGACATTTTCCATTTTGTGGTTGGAAAATTCTATAAGCATTGGAAGTGTTGTTATATCCAATAAAAATGCATGGTTCTGCCTTCTTATCAAGTTTGTCTCATTTCACCTGTGGCACATATGAGAAATAAAGACAACCAAATATCTTTAGATTTTGTAAGTTTGGTTTATAACCAAACCAAGCTTCATGTGGAGTTTTATTATTTAAAACTCTTGTTGGCAGCCTATCCAGCAAGAAAACAACTGTGTTAGTAGCCTCTGCCCACAATTTCTTAGGCAGCTCTTTTTTCATGCAGCATACACCTTGACATTTTCATAATGCTCCGACTTTTTCTCTCACTAACACCATCCTGTTGTGGGGTGTAAGGAGCAGTGAATTGATGTTCAATACCGGCTTCTTCACAAAACTTGTCAAACATGTCATTTGCATATTCTTTCCCATTATCAGACCTTATTATCTGTAGCCTCTGCCCACAATTGTGAAGGTTGGTGATCACGAGACTTGGAAGCTGGAGGCAGACACTTTATGCTTCTTCTATCAGAGTCTCTTTGTGCATCCCTATGATGATCATCATCCTTATCACCAGGATTCCTCTTTTCCCCCTTTTTGGCATCATCAGCACACGTAGTAGGAGCTGGGGGAGACAAATTGCTAATAGCAATCAAAATGTCTTGCACATACCCAAGAATTTGGAGCGAATATTGACCCATTTGATAGGAGTTATCGTGTGCAGTCTCAATCTTTGTGCATGCCAAATAAACTCTCTCTTTGAGACTGTAATGAGAGTGCTTGATTTTATGTTGTTGACGAACCACCTTGTTCACAGCAGTTTGAAGCTCATGAAGTTCTTTCGCCAGTTGAGCTTTATAAGATCTTTTCGGTTGAGCTGACGGTTGTGATTGAGGTTGAGCTTGAGGTGGAGGACGAGATTGAGCTTGAGCAGCCATAAGTTGGTCCACTTTCTTGGATAATTCTTCCAAGGTTTGAGAATCCTTGTAGCGAAGGGACAGATATTTTTGGTGAATAAGTTCGGCTGTATGAACTGTGCCCATCATCAGGTGCAAGATGCGACGTGGAGACATTGGTGGAGAATCGACTTCAATGTTGGTGGGTGAAGTATCCATTGGTTCCTCTCGAGGTGGTGCATCCTTTTTGCCACCACTTGCTGAGCTGATAAGAATAGGTGAGGCATCCATTTTTCCCTCACGTATTGTAGCATCATCTCTCTTGATAGGTGATTCGTCCATGTGATCAATATGGGAGACGATAGCACGAGATAAATCTTCAAGAAGCGTAGTTGAAATTTCTTCAGCAAAAGGAATTCCAATCCGAGGGGAGGCTTCAACCAATCCACTTGCTGTTGATATCTCAGGCCTAAGTGATGCTTCCCTTTTGTCATCACTTTTTGAGGATGAATGTTGAGATGAGGTTCTTTCGGGTAATTGTTCATCAGCAACTAAGAGAGGAGATTCACTATCATAATTCGGGTTACCCTTATTGTTGTCATCACCATCATTGCCTGAGTTATCATCATCTTCATCATCATCTTCAACATCATCTTCATCATCATCTGCAGCATCATCTGCAGCATCATCTTCATCGTCATTTTCATCATCAGCATCTTCAGCATGGTCACCTGAATTGGAATTTTTGTCATTATCCTCTTCTTTTTGGTTTTGTTCATCTTCAGGATCAATCTCCCTTCCTTCATCATCTTTCAATCCGCTGACATTGCATCCCGGATCATTTTGATGAGTTCTTTCCAATTCGGTCTTAATCTTGGATAGGAGTAGTGCATATCGAAGTTCCTTCATTTCTTCAACGAAAGCTGGATCCAAAGGCGACTTGTTAAGCTCAATGCAAATGGGTGCCTTTTCTTTCCCGAGAGTGCGATTGGTCACTTTGTAGGAGTACACTTGTCCGATTGTTTCAAGACGCAGTGCTTCATAAACATCTTTCGTGCCGATCCACTCTAAGGCAAATTCTTCCTCATCCTTCATAACTTCAGATGTTTCAAGAAGTGTGTTTAATGGAGATGTGCGCCACTTTTGCCATTGCATGACCCTGTTGAAGTCATTCTCCATAGATTCCCGAAGCAGTTGATCCCTTGTTGGAGGGATTGGTGCAGCCTCTAGTACTGTCACAATTGCTTTCGTGTCAACAGCATTTTCAGCTATCAAACTTTCGTCCTCAACTACCGATGCAGGTTCTTGTGTCAGAATATTCGGTACCTGTTCTGCAAGGGTAGGTTCTTGTGGGAGGGAACTTTCGGTGGGAAAAACATCAACAGCAATCGGGTTAGCAGTCACTCCTCTCGTCTCTTCTGGCAAGCCAGGTTCTTGTGTGAGACTTAAGTGATTGACCTCCGTCTCCATAACAGCAGGTTCTTGTGTCGAATATGGAGATAGTCGCTGAGATGGGTTCCTGTGGATGGAGGGTTTTCGGAGGATTTACGTGTGAGGAATATCTATCCTTCCTTTTCTTGGAAACTTTTGACTTATCTTCCCCCTGAGAAGATTCTTCTTTCGCCTTATCTTCCCCCAGAGAAGATACTTCTTTCGCCTTTTCATCCAACTTCGACGAGGAAGGGGGAACAAATTTTGCTTTTACAGGAGAGCGAAATCGTCCTGTTGATTTTTGTCAAAGAGTGGAGAGAACGATATTTTCATCATCATCCGAAGAATCCCTCACAACAACTGGATTCTTTGATGGAACAGGTAGTGTTTGAGTCGTCCTTTCGTCTGGAAGCTCTGTTGTGGACTTCGGTGGTGTAGACATCGGTTGCTCTTCAGGTAATCCTTTCGTCTTGACATGAGACGAACTCTTTTCTTTCTTTCGTCGTTTAGACTTTGGTTGGTCATCTTCCGAATCTTTCGCCTTCTTAGACTTGCGTTTAGATTTGACCACTTGTTGGTCATCTTCAGAATCTTTCGCCTTCTTAGACTTGCTTTTAGATTTGACCAATTCCAATGGTATCTCCAACTCCAACGCTTTCTTCTTTTCGTAACCCGTGGGCTTATACTTCAGGTGGCACGCCTTCTGTCCAGGCCTAATTCCTGCTCTTAGGGGGATATTTTTCGTGGTAAGGAGATGACTTACCAAAAATCCGAACCCCATCTTCTTTGATATATCTCCAGGAGATGTTCTACCGTGTGTGATGACATGGAGAAGGTTGTTGAAAATGACTTTTGACCAATCAACCTTTTGTTCATTAAGAAATGCGTGTAGCATTTTTAACTTGTCCTTTGTCACGTCGTCTGTGCCCGACGTCTTGTGCTCTACGATCTTGTTAAAAATATCCACTGTGAACTCGTAGTCCAAGCGAAACCATTTCTTCTTTAAGGGCCACGAGATTACATTGGGAGCTTGCTTGTTTTTGATAAATCTATAGAAGTCATTTTGATCATAGTGGTAGAAAGCGAAGTTCGACTTGTATGACTCATCTCGCTGAGGAAATTCGTAGGCTGCTCGAATATCCTCCGATGTGATTGTCACATCAGTTTGGTTGACTCTCGAAGATATGGTGAGTCCATCTGGGGATACTTGTGCATTCAGATAAAACTGAGCAACATCTGTGGGAAACCAAAATGTATAAAGATGAACTGCAAACTTGTACAAACTGGTTTCTTGTAGTAGGTTGATGACTTTTTCACCAAAGCTTCGATCAATGACGTAATCCAAGAAACCATGGGCATCCCACATACTGCCACCAGCGATGAAGATAGTCTGTGACTCAATGAAGTTGGTGTCGTCTGTTGGGAAGGTGGGTATCTCCATTGTAGATGGTGCTTCAGGTTTGACGTCTGAGGGTGTGGTTTTAGATTTCTTAGCCATTTGAGAGAATTTTGAGAAAATTTTGGTGAGAGGAGGGATTTGAGGGTGAGGATGAAGGAAAAAGATGAAAGATGGTAGAAGGCGGATTTATGTAGGGTTGACGTGGGTCTAGGGTATAGGGAGAACCGGGTGACCCATGTGAATTGTGGATGGTTTGAATTTCGAAATTCAATCGGTTCCAATTCCACTAAAGCGGTAACGGATCTGGGGATAAAGATATGATAAGATCATTTGCAGATCAATTTTGATCATTCTTCATTAAAGAGGAGAGAGAAAACCACTTGAGTGCCTTTAGGTGCATTAAATGTAGATCAGATCAACTGACAGAGATCATGGGGTAGTGGACCGGTTTTCTCGGCCACACGATGCCCACTGAAAATATGTATCAACGGTTCAAATGATCTGGATAAAGTGTGTCTTCTTGAGCACGCCTCATAACCGAAACATAACATATTTTTACTTATCACGGAGAGACAAGTCCATGAAACAAATAAAGTTTCGTGAACCTATACGAAACATACAACGAAAACACATGGCAAAGCCCGAGAGATGATTATTACACGAAACATAGAGATATTAAAAACTTGACTGCATCTCTCGTGATTCAGGCTGTACGAGCTTTTACTTTTTGTCTTCCCTCTTCTTTCGGGAATTCTCAGCATTTTCCATCTTGATGATTTTGAGAGCGAACATTTACAAATAAAGTTTCGTTCAGCATTGATGTAAACTCGGATAAAAACCATTAGAACGGAGATCATATTATTGTTCCGAAAGGAAGATTAATATAGGATAGGAAATACATAATAAATAGATCAAATTTTCTTCCTCATTTCTTCCTTTTGCTCGCTCGGCTCAGCTTTTGGCTTCATAAGCTCTCCCCACATTTTCTTGTACCACTTGCCGGTTCTCAGAAAGTTTGAATCTAATGACGAAACAGGTCCATCTTCGTCAGAGTTTTCTTCAAACTTGGGTTTTTCTTTCAGATATTCAAAATAGTCTTTGTCAATATGCTTGTTAGGCAGAGTTGTGGGGATTTCCTCCTTTTGAGGGGTTTCTTCAGGTTCTTCGACTATGTAACCAGCCATTTCATCGTAGAGATGTGATGATTCACTGTCAGAGGAGATTTCTAGGGAAGCTCTAAGGCTATTTCCGGGGTAGAGATCACCTTGCTCTTCCCTGATTTTTTGAACCATTTCTTTTCTTCTTTGTGAGTCTGCTCTGGTGAAAGGCTTTTTAGGATACATTTTGAGATAGGAGATGATAAATTAGAGAAAGATAGGTCCTCCTTTTATAGCCACGAAGCATAGAGGTGTTGATGCAAAAATCCATGAAGCGTTGAATACTGTAATTAATGGTCATCAATTTCTTCAACTGACCATTAATTTCATAGAAGACTTGGAACAGATATTTTCAAAGAGAGTGATGATTCCAAGATCAGAGATATTTTGAAAATATAGATTCCCAAACGCACAGATGACAGACTGATACAGTTTCGTGACAGAGAATAATCATCATTATTATCACGAAACAAAGTTGAACAAGATGTCAAGGACATAAGATGATTTCTCTGAAATAGACTAATAATAAAGTCACGAAACAAGTAGATTCTTAATTTAATCCAATTTCTCCTTGCGTTTGATGATTTCGCCGAACGAGTACTCATCTAATTCACATGTGAGAAGAGTGGGGTTGACTGAGAGACCAACATGAGACTTCATGATCTGAAGTTCAGCATGGTCCACACAGGAAGCTGGATCATCTTGAATAGGGAACCATCCAAAGGTTTGGAAGGATTTGCTTCCCTTCTGAGATAGCAGCATGATGCGTTCCTTTACATGTTTTTTTTTGGCTTCTTTTAGATAAAATTCCTTCCTTGCTTGAGAGTTTGCCATGATTTCGTCCAAAGCTTCACTGGGGTATTCTCGGTTTTCTCTTTCTTTCGGGTTGAAAGATATGTGGGAACCTTCAGCTTCATGTTTTATGGTTACAATTCCTGCATTGCATAGCATGTTTGGATCATCCTGCTTTTCCAGCTTAACTTTTTTCTCCTTTCCTTTGTTGTTTGCCATACCTGCACAATCAAAAACAAGAACTAGATTTCTACACAAAGGTAGGTTAGTATGGACTTGGTGGCGAGAGGTTCTCCCTTTTATAGAGATTTTGCGTGTAAGAGTGATCAAAATCTTCATGATATATATATCGAGGAGATTTTATGGAAATATTGTGAGAATCTTTATAGATTTGATTCCCTATCTTCATGCCATTTCAATCATGCCAATCTCATGTTTCAGGAGAGAGAATCTTGCTTCACTTAGAGGTTTCGTGAGAATATCTGCAAGCTGATCATCAGTGTTAACATATTCAAGAGATATATCTTTTCTTTTAACATGATCACGAATGAAATGGTATTTGATATCAATATGCATGGTTCGTGAGTGTAGAACAGGATTGTGCGTAATGGCAATGCCACTAGTATTATCACATTTAATGCTTACTTCTCGTGCATTGATGCCATAATCTTTTAACTGATGAGTCATCTAGAGAATTTGAGCACAACAACTCCTAGCTGCTATATATTCGGCTTCAGCCGTGCTGGTAGCAATAGAGTGTTGCTTTTTACTGAACCAAGAAACAAGCCTTCCCCCTAGGAACTGGCAGGTTCCCGAGGTGCTTTTACGATCAATTCGACATCCAGCAAAATCAGCATCCGAATACCCAACAAGATCGAAGGATCCTTCTTTCGAGTACCAAATTCCAACGCTTTGTGTCCCTTTAAGGTATCTTAAGATCTTTTTGGTTGCACTCAGATGACTTTCTTTCGGTTTAGATTGAAATCTAGCACATACCCCAACAACAAACGAAATGTCAGGTCTGCTTGCTGTTAAGTATAGAAGGGATCCAATAATGCCACGAAAGTTCTTTTGGTCCACATCTTTTCCTTCGTTATCAATGTCCATTCTAAGAGATGTGCTCATAGGAATTTTGACGGATGTTTTTCCGTCAATGCCAAACTTTCGGATTAAGTCCTTAGTGTACTTGACTTGATTTATAAAAATTCCATCTGAGCATTGCTTCACTTGCAATCCCAGAAAGTAATTTAGTTCTCCCATCATGCTCATTTCAAATTTTCCTTGCATGAGATTTGAGAACTTTTCACATAAAGTAGGATTCGTGCTCCCGAAAATTATGTCATCAACATAGATTTGTACCAAGAGGATATGATCATTATTTTTGATACGAAAGAGCGTCTTATCTACGGCTCCTTTCGTGAAATCACAGTTAAAGAGAAAGAAAGATAAAGTGTCATACCATGCCCTTGGAGCTTGCTTAAGACCATATAGAGCTTTCTTTAGATGATATACCTTTTCATGCTCACACTCGATGGCGAAACCTAGTGGTTGTTCAACATATACTTCTTCTTCTAACAGACCATTCAGGAAGGCACTTTTCACATCCATTTGATATACCTTGAAATTCTTGTGTGCTGCGTAGGTTAGGAATATTCTTATTGCTTCAAGCCTTGCCACAGGAGCGAAGGTTTCATCAAAATCAATACCTTCTTCTTGGCAGTAACCTTTTGCGACGAGACGAGCTTTGTTCCTAACAATTAGGCCGTCTTCAATCATCTTGTTTCTGAATACCCACTTCGTACCAATAACATTTTGATGGGTGGGTCTAGCAACCAATTCCCAGACTTTGTTCCTTTCGAATTGGTGAAGTTCTTCTTGCATGGTTGTTACCCAGTCAGGATCACATAGGGCTTCTTCTATAGATTTTGGTTCTATTTGAGATAAGAAGCATGCCATCATATTCCACTAGTACAGATTTGTAAATCCGCTACCCTTGTACAGGGCCATCAGCTACCCTTGTACAAGGGTAGCGGATGTGAGGGACGCTGAAAGTCGTGAGCTTTCCGCTACCCTTGTATAGAAGGGTAGCGGATTCTCTTATTTTATTTTATTTTTTAAAGCACCCGCTACCCTTCTTTAAACATAAGGGTAGCGAACACTATTAATTTATTATTATATTTTAAAGCATCCGCTACCCTTCTTACAAAAGAAGGGTAGCGGATTATTTAATTATTTAAAAAAAAATTTATTTTATTTTTAAATCCCCCAATTTTTAAAAAATTCTATACGAAATTCATGCACTACATATAAACATAATACTAATCATCAACACAATATTATCTACAAACTATCAAAACAAAATATTATCAACACAATATTTAATCTAAAACAAAAATTACATGCACTCTTCTAAAAAGTATTTTGCCCATAACTCTCGAATCTCATCAATTTCGTTGGTAGAGTACGAATTTCCTTCCAATGCCTACAAAATAATTTAGTTTATCAAATTACTAAATATGTTAATTAATAATAAAATATAATTTAACTACTACAAAGCAAAATGTCATTTATGACTCATTAGTAATTCCCAATTTCATTAGATCAGATCCAAGCAAACTCCCAAGAAAGCATGTTTCAACTCCATAAAGTTATGTGGAACCTATGCAGACTAACACCCAAGAGTATCAATACTATCCTAACTTATTATTGTATAACCTTAGCTCCTTGTGGGTTTAACATGAAAAACTTCTAAATTCAAGTTCATTTCTTTAATGAGAAAAGATAGCTACAGGAACAACATACTAAAATAAACCACTGACCCATATTGGATGACATCAGCTTCTCCACGAGCAAGTCCCCGAGAAACAGCATCCTGAAAGAGAGATTAATTATTAAATGAGAACGGTTGTTTGAAAATAACAATTTATGTCTTAAATCTGTTCTAAGAATAGGATCTTCTTCCAGTATTTAAAGATGATTAGTTTAACAGGTAAATGGATGCCTTAATGATATAGAGCCGTCAAGTTTCTTCTTCTCCAGCAACCATATATGCGGCAAACTCTACTGCTATTTCTTCTGTAACTGGCTGTGTGAGGTTAACAGGTTCTCCTTCAACACCAGCAACAATAACACCACGTATATCATTGCAAAGTACAATAAATATCAAAGAGAAATCACTATTTTTATGAAACTGCTCATGTGAATGCATCCGTAGAAATGCTGCATTGTTGGTCATCCAAATATACATATATCACTACTTGTAACTGATCAAGTAAAATTTTTTCACCATATTGTGTTACATAAATGGCAGATGTCATGCAACTCGTGAAATACAAGCATAAAACAATAATTGAAACAAAGAGATCAAATAAAGAAAAGAAGAGAAGGACAAATCAGCAAAGCAAAGCTAGATACCTGCCATTATGAAGCTTAAGAAAATCAGTTTTTTCACCAGATGACACAGCTGTGTTAGATGGTGCAGCTGCATCAAAATTTAAATTCATGAATATGATGTGTGGTTGATGAGATATCTTCTATTGGATGCAGGAACTATATATCAATAACCATCATTTCTATCATAGGAAGGAACTAAGTATATATCAGTAAGGATAATAAGCAAAGAGGTGTTAGTAAACAATCAAATATTCAAAGGGATTGGAAACCTATTATTGAATCTGATATGAACTTGAATAGTGAGATTCCAGAACAGACAATTGCAATAAAATTTTCCTCGGTTGCATGGTGGAGTTGCCATTCCATGCCAACTTCCCTATTAAAGGGGAAAGAAAGTCATGCCTAATAAGATCAACATGGTCCTATTGCTACCAGAGTATGTTGGACAACCTTCCCCGATAGTGCTGCATAAAATTTGAAAATTTCAACATTGTAAGATTTCTGATTGAAAATGACTGGAATAGTGTCAAAATCATTGTATTATTTTGATGCATAATTTAAAAGAACATGAAGATGCAATTTATACAAAATTATAAATCCTTTTAACCATTTATACTGTAAGGCTACAAAACAGAATCATTGACAGCTATGTATGAAAAGTATCAATGCTTGTTGGACTTTCACAGTAATACTTTTGGAATCTAGAAAAATACAAATTAGAATATCAATGTAGTATTTATGAAGATAAGTAGACAGTGGTATGTCAGAAATTATATAATTCACCTAGCCATTTATACTAAAAGGTTATAAAGCATTGTGTCTTTGACAGATAAGTGGTAAAAGTATCAATGGTTGCTGGAATTTCAGTAAGAAGATAACAACATTTACAAAAGCAAGAAAATCAAGAAAAACACTGCAATATTTATGAAAACAAGTAAACAGCTTAATAAAGCACAAGACTAGAAGCTTGCCGCTGCCCTGCCCGAATGCATTATCAAATATATCAATGACCACAAGATGGTGTAAGCAAAAGACTGAATGAGGGAAAATGTAAAAGATTTCTAAAAAAAAATGATACTAGTATTTGGTATGTTTGATGCAGGATAATATTCTTTTATAAGTTCAATTCAAGATAAGAATATAAGATGAATATCAGAACTCAGGTCCATATCTCCATTCCAGTTCAAAGAATAAAACTTTAATAGTCTTACTAGAAGCAAAGTGAAGATAACCTTACCTGAACCAGGTGCACACCCTCTTCATATGGTTCGGGCTCAATAGTAAGTATGATGTTAATTGTAGTATTAACTGGTTCCCACAAGTAGATGAACAAATATTACCGTCAAAATGTCGAATAGAACGTCTAATGACTTTCTTGGCACAGCCTTCACAATGCAAATCGGCCTTTAAAACGACGGTGGTTGCCTTCACAGTGGCGACGCTGCTGCCGCACTTTTTCTCCCCACCTTCCTTCTTCGGTTCTTCTTTCTGGAAAAAAAAAAGGATGAATCTAGCTTTGAGCATTGAATGTCATATATATGACGAAATACAATGGCAGAGATTCATACGATAGTTAATTAAGAGCTAAGAATTACCTAGCCCATGGCCGGAAATGTGTAGGCGTCGATGGGAGTGGCGGAGGCGTCGGCAGTACGTGGAGGCATCGTTCACTAGTACAGATTTGTGAGTGTTGTTTATAAGAAACGGAAGAAAAGAACTCTAAAGTGATACATTTATCAAACTCCAGAACATCCGCTATAACCCGTCAAAACATATATAAAGTTCATGACTTCTGATTACATAAGCATTTAAGTTCATATCAAGCTGGTGCTAAAAGTATAGAATAAAAATACTGCAAGTCTCATAAGCAAATTCAGAATGCATTGGACCATGTCTTTATTTGACACATAAACCCTACAGTTGTAGTCTAACAAGTCCTTAGTTCATTAAAGGTATAGGGGCTAGCAGTTTAGAGTTCCTCCTTCATCCTTACTTGAGTTAATAAAATAAGCAGAATACAGTAGTTGAAATACAAACTACAAAATCATAGGCTAATCCTAAAAAATGACATAAACCTAAAAAATGTGTTTGTACTTAGTAAAGTATGTAGTACTTGGTTTGGGTTAAAAAATGTGTTAAAAAAGCTCAAAGAGAACATATTTTCTGAGCAGTAAATACTCTGCAACATTCAGGATTGCCATTAAGTGAGTTTGCAACAACAAATCTAGTCGGATCATGATCCATCCTTCACTAACATCTCAATGCTAAACTCAATTAAATTATTAATTAGCAGCTATGTATCTCGTCATCTCGATCTGTACATACCGGCCAACTAGTTTTCTGACAGACTCTTCCTATGAAAAAACATATATATCATGCAAAATGGACAAAATGAAATGAGACAGAGAAATAAGTAGTGACAAATAAATTTTGGAAAGACAGTGGGTATCCAATAAATAAAAATAAAGAATGAATGAATGAATGAGGCAGGCTGTAGGCTGTAGCTTCTAACCTCATTTCATTTTGCTGAAATCTACTTGAATTGGTCCTCAGAGCCACTAACTACTTCTGGTCTTGTGCCTCTTTAACAGATATTTCAATGTATCTTTCTTTTTCTTTAATTTGTGGATTGTGGATGTACGACTTCAATTTCCCAACCCCAACATCTTCTACCATTTTTATCTATGAAAACAAATGAGGTTAAGAAAAAATTAAATAATACGGAGTAACAGATTATGCACACAATTAAGTTCAGCATCTAATAAAAAAGAAAAAAAAGAAATTAAGAATGAATGAATGAAAGAGTCATAACTTCAATTCTAACCTCAGAATTTGCCTTTTCAACATCTTCTATACACTCTACTATATTTTCAGGCCCCTGCCCCTGAGATGATGAAATGATTAAACGAAGCAGCGGCTGGAGCGGTGGTTCGAAGCAGCGCCGGCGACCCTGTGGCGGTGGAGACGGCGGATGAGGTCGTGGGGCGGTGAATCGACGATGAGACGGTGGTCGAGGCCATGTCCTCGCCGGAGATGCGGCGAGTAGATCGAGCGAGATGTCGTGTCCTCGCCGGCCGCGAGGTTAGGTTTGCAGAAGCGCGCCTTGGTTGTGAGATTGAGCGGTGAGAGGATGGAGAACGCGTTGTAGGAGGGTTATGTTTCTTTAATTTAATTTTTTTTTTAATAATATCGTTTCCGCTGCTTTGTTACGCGAAAGGGCAGCGGAAATTCTTTCCGCCTTCTTTTTTATTTTTAAACCGCTACCCTTCTTTTAGAAAGGGTAGCGGTTTCTTATTCATTTAATTACAATTATGCCACCGCCTCTTTTTTTAAAAATAATACACTACCCTTGTTTAAAGAAGGGTAGCTTAAAGTAAGATTTCTTTGCTCTATTTTGTACTAGTGTTCTCATGAACGTTGGCCCGAGTTCTTATTCCTTCTTGGATATTCCCTATGACTTGATCAGGGGGATGGTCTCTTAACCATCTAAGATCGGGTTCAAACGAACTTTGCTGATTCTGTACGTCCATCTCAGGGATATAAGGTAACTCAACATAAATCATAGGTTCAAATGGTGTCTGGGTATCAGGAACATTTTGTTGCATGCCATCACCTTCTTGAGCTAAAACTTCGGGTTCAGAGGGCTTCAACTGATATCTCGTGTAGGAGGATAGAATATCTTCATCATCTGAAATTTCTTCTTCATTTGGTTCTTGAGAGCTTTGATTTGGATTGATAGATGATTCAATGCCAACAGGACTTTTCTCAGATTGCTCATCGAACTTGACATGTATGGTTTCCTCGATAACCATTGTTCTTTTGTTTAGAATTCTGAAAGCCTTACTCACTGAGGAGTAACCCATGAACAATCCTTCATCCGCTCTTTCGTCGAAAGCTTTCAGATGATTCTTCCCATTGTTGTGAATGAAACACCTGCAACCAAAGATATGAAAATAGCCAATGCTAGGTGTCTTACCTTTCCATAATTTGTATGGGGTTTTGTTGTGTGACTTGTTGATCAAGGATCAATTCTGTGTGTAGCATGCTGTGTTTACAGCTTCGGCCCAAAACCGCTTTGGTAAACCCGAATGTGCAATCATTGTTCGTGCGGCTTCTTTCGAAGTTCTGTTCCTTTTTTTGGCTACTCCGTTTTGTTGAGGGGTTCATGCTGCCGATAGTTGATGAAAAATGCCGTTTTGTCCACAGAAATCTTTGATAACTTTGTTAACGAATTCAGTTCCCTGATCAGATCTTATTTGGATAATCTTGACTTCCGTTTCTGTTTGAAGCTGTCTCAAGAGATTTGGTAGAACAATCTCTGTTTCATTCTTTTTCTTTAAGAAGAGTACCCAAGTATATGTCGTGTGATCATCTACTACAACGAGATTATACTTTCTCCCACTTAGACTTGCTGGATCAACTGGTCCGAAGAGATCCAAATGTAGAAGATTTAAAGGTCGAGAGTTTGCATCCGTGTCTTTGGATTTGAAGGATGATTTGATTTGTTTCCCTTTTTGACATGCTTCATGTAACACCCCCTAAACAATACCTATATAAAAAGCCTTAACACATGCAGATTAACAACAAAACTAGCACAGCGGAAGATAAAATGAGAACTGGATAAAAGAAATCCAACGGGGTGTCATGCCACGTCTACCAAACACGGTAAACGCTACGGCAAACAATCTGCAAGTGTATACATCTATCCCAAAACATCAGTCTAACTACATTGGCGCACAGGCCACAAAAGCAAGGATAAAGGTGCTAAGCTACCAGGCTCTAGACATCGCGCTCGTCTAAACATCACCTGAAAGATACAAAGATAAACATTGGGACGACGCCCGGTCAGCGAATAATGCTGGTAACCCACCAATACCGTTAAGTATCATATGTAGATAGATATAAGTCATAAAAACCATTTTCGAAACGGAATACATATACATATAAGTCAAAACCAAGATCAACAGTCAACACAAGACTCATCACTCTCAAAGATAACACGGAAACACATCCCAAACCACAAAGGTTAACCACAATGCGAAAGATAAAGACTCACCCAACGGCAACACATGCCAAAGCAACACAAACCTCCGTGACTACACACGTCATGAGAGAAGAACACACAACGCCGGCTTTACAAGCCCTCGCAACATCACCCATCACGAGTTGGTATGCCTTCCTTATGCCCTGTTCCAACCTTATGGCTACCCCCAACCTTGTATCTTCTTTCCAACCATTACCTCCAAGACCCCTGTACTTCTTAGTCCAACCTTATTCCCCCGGGACCGTCGTCCCCCACCAATGACCACCAACGAAACCACCAATTCACGTCAACACATGCCCGGATAACACATGTTATCCCCCAAAAACGTGGACCCATCACTCAGGCCACAGCTCCATAATCACGTCACGGCCACCACGAGGACCGCTGCAATACCTTGGTGACTAGTGTCCCATACCACTAATCGTGCAATCCAGGTAAAGCCACACACGCACCACAACTTAACAAGAGTCAAACAACGGGTCACAATGAAGGTATGAAACATACTCAATCAAGGAATGGGTCACAGCCCAACGACAACAACGATGAATAACACAAGTTATCATCAACCAATCGGAAGGTACAAACAACACACACGCTAGCATTAAGACAATAAACTAGCATGCTTAACAACGGAGAAACTCAAGATAGTTTCGAGGAACACACAAGACACCTCTCGGTCCAACGAAACACGATGTTGAACACTTCGCACGATTCAAGACACCAAAGTTCTACACGGATACCTACCATATAGTTCTAGACGTACGAAACATCAAGAAGACACTCAAATAGTTCCACAAAAGAACAACGGGAAGTCAAAATACCAAATACCGAGTCAAACAAATCACGGGGAACAAATCCCGAACGAACACCACAGTGTTCCCCGCAGGTGGACCCACGGGTAGGCCCCTACCCGTGATTCCGCCCGCGGGTACACTACCCACAAGCCTCTGTACCTGCGGGTGGGCGGCGGGTAGGAATCTCCCCGCCGTTCCGCCCGCGGGTACATACTCCTCGGCAAAATAATCCCTTCGGGGATTTTCTTCTCCAAACACAAATTCAAGTCCAAAACATGCCAAATCTCACCCAATACAACAAAATGACTTGAACCATGGAAAATGCCAAGCAATGGCACAAAGGAACCCTAAACACAAGCTCTAGATATGCAATATCACAAGATAAATGCATAAACCCTCACATTTCGTAGAAAAACACAAGTAGAATCCAAGAAATCACATATAGGTAAGCAAAATAGGTTTTGTAGAGCATGGGTTACCTCTTGAAGACAAAAAGACTTCACTTTACACCACAACAAGCTCTCCACAAGGCTTACTTTCCAAACCCACTTCAAGATTAAACCAAAAGATCATAAAGATCCTACCTTTAAGAAAAAGACAACTAAGATGGAACAAAAAACACAAGATGAACTTAGATCTTACCCTCCTAGATGCCCAAATAGGTGAAAGGTTGAATCTTGGAAGCAAATCTTGGAATCTTGACAAGGGTCTCAACTTGGCTTGGAGAATAAGATACACTTCTTTTCTAGAGAGAAGGTAGAAGTAATTTCTAAGAATTGTAGGGAATGAAATGAAGAAGTCTTCTAGGTTAGGTTACAATACTAACTCTTGGTGAAAAGACAAGAATACCCTTACTAATCCTTAGAAAGTGTAAGGAACAAAGGAACTCCCCTCAAAGCTCAAGGTACAAGCACAACTTTAAGGTTGACTAGTCAAATACTAGTTCTTGAGTATTAAAAATCAGGATTTTAAGAATTAATTCCTCAAATACAATAGGATTAATTACTCAATTAATCCATGGATTGAATGTGGATTTTTGGGGTGTCACACTTCACATATCTTGTCTTTCACATAACATGCTTTCGGTAAGCCTTTCACGAGATCTTTCTTGGCAAGCTTGTTGATTGTCTTTAGATTTAGGTGACTCAACTTGTTGTGTCATTCCTGGCTTAAATCTGCATTATTCTTAGCAACAAGACAAACGTTAGTGTTAGATGAATTCCAAGAAACTACGTACATGTTTTTCTTTCGCTGGCCAGTTAGAACAGTTTCACCATCTCTCGTGCTGACTAAACTACATTTGTCTTTTGAGAATTCGACTTTGTAGTCTGTGTCACAAAATTGACTCGTGCTTAGAATATTGAATTTTAGCCCTTCGACGTACGATACATCTTGAATAGTTATTCCCTTTTTGATGATGTCTCCTGTTCCACGAGTTTTGCCACTCATTTCGCCTCCAAAGATGACTTTGGGTCCGTCAACTTCTTTAAAGTTGCTCAACATTGCTTTGTCACCAGTCATATGTCTTGAGCAACCACTATCAACATACCATATGACTTGTTTATCCTGCAAGAAAGATTGTACGTTCTTAGGTACCCCTTGAGTTACGGGTCCTTGAGGGTTAGATGTCAACTTTGGGATCCACATGAACCTAGAGTTTCCTTGACTCATCCTTGGTCCTCTATATCCATTAGATGTGCGATAATCATAACTGATCTTGGCAAAGGTTTTAGCATTGTATCTCTCTCGAAAATATTCTTCAGGAGGATTATGATACTGCTTGAAATAATTAGTTTGTTTACGCAGATGTATTTTCTCAAATTGTTCTCTTGATAGAGGTTCTGGGTAAACAAACCAATCTTCCTCTGATGGCCCAGTCCATCCATTGCCATATCCAGATCTTTTGAAGGATCTTTCGTTTTGCCTAATTTGTCCATTTCTTGGGATTCCTTGAGCAGGATACTTTCGTGTAGATTTTGGACGATATTGCCTCTGGTTAACATTAGGTATTTTCCTTGATTGGATATCCTTATAAGGCTGACTTTTTTTATGGTGTAGATTTTGTCCATTGCCATTTGGTTCATTCCTTTTGACATATCTATATCTAGGATTGCCTTTGAAGGATTTTTCAACTCTAGGATCCTCAATTCGTTGTACAGCCTTTCCTTTCGGTTGGCTTGTTGATTGTGGCATAGCGACACTGTTAACTTTCGTCATAGGCTTAGACATCTGGGTGGGGCCTTGAACAAATGCTGATTGAAAACTCTCCCGAGAGTAAGCATTGGTGAATTTGTTCAAGCCGATTTGTGAAGAGGAGCTGGGGTCAAAACCAATTCACGTTCTTTCCCCGGGCAATCTTGATCCGTTCACCATTCGATCCATTAGATTGGACGAATTGTTGAATGAATTTAAGATTTCACGTAATTGTTGCTCCCTCTTTTCTCTTTCTGTACACTACTCTTTTAGAGAGAGAACATTTTTCTCAAGTTGATCTTTAGCAATGGCTAGCTTTATGTTTTCAATTCGAACTTGCCTTAGCGCATTGTAGCTGATCATAAGCCGAGAGTTCTCCCCTTTTAATTTAGAGTATGTGTTTTTTATTATCTTGAACTCCCTCATCATTTCGGTAACTGATTCATTGGAAGCTTGACTCCTCATAGAACTAGACTCTGCTGAATAACAAGAGGATGATTGTGAAGTTACCTCATCATCATCGGCCATAAGGCATAGCTCATCTGACTCTTGGCTAAACAGACATAGAAATCCTTTTTCTTCAGCACTATCATCATCCGAACTTGAACTTGATGAACTGCTTTCGGCTTCGATAGTGTCAGATGTTTCGTTTACTAACATAGCTTTTCTTCTTCTTCTTTCGTTTCTGGAGTTCGAAAATTCCGGCTTGTCATTTCTCTTGTAGCTTTTTCCTACTTCTTTGGATGGGTTTTTGATAGCATTGCCATCTTGGTGCTTATTCACAATTGGATGTGGACAATTCGCCTTGAAATGTCCTGGCTTCCGACAATTGTAGCATAGCAATTGCGAATTTGATGTCTCTTGCTTTGAGGTTTGAGGTGAACTCTCGTGTTGTCTTCGGTGTCTCGAACGTTGAAAATATTGGAAGTTGTTCTTCCTCATAAACCTCTTCATTTTCCTAACAAATAAGGCATATTGTTCATCAGATAAAAATTCACAAGAGTTAGACTTTGACCTGTTTGATGTTGATGCTTGCTGGTTGGCCACAAGAGCTACATTTCTTGTTTCGGGTTCATCAGCATCCTTTGGTTCATGCTCAAACTCGTAAGCCTTAAGATCACTAAAGATCTTGGTTGTGCTTGTGGTCTTCATGTCTCGGTGATCTCTCATTACTGTGACATTCATCTCTCAAGACTTTGGTAGGCCACGAAGGATCTTTAGGTTCTTTTTCTTTTCGGATAATTCCTTCCCGAGATCAGACAGATCACCCATGAGCCTGGTAAACCTTAGTTCCATGTCTGTGATAGCTTCATTCAGCAACATCTTGAAGTCCTCGAACTTCTTCATGGCCACTGTCAATTTGTTGTCCTTCTCCTGTTCGTCTCCTTCACCCAGGTTCATCAGAACATTCCAGATCTCTATAGCATTTTTGCATTTTTGGACTCTGGGGAACAAGGAGTCGTCGAGAGAGTTGTAGAGAATATTTCATGCTACATTATCCAAGTTCGCTCTTGTTCTTTCCTCCGAGGTGAGTTGACACTTGGGCATTGGTATCATCTGCTCAGCACCTGCTCCTTGTGCTGCAGCTTGTGTATTCGCCATCATGATGGTGATTGGTCCTGTGGTTATTACATCCCATATTTCGTCATGTATTACCGAGAGAAGAGCCTGCATTCTGACTTTCTAGTCATCAAACTTGGAGAGGTTAAAAGCAAGCTTCTTCGAATGGTTAACATGATCTTTTTCCATTTTTACGAAAAATGTGCAAAGCTGAAAATATGCAACTTTTCAGTAACCTTTTGATAAGAGATCTACCAGGCAGTAAATGCAAAGCCTTTACCGATCAAGGTTTTGGCTCTGATACCACTTGTTGGTCCCGGTAGGGTTAGAACGAGAGTCTAGGGGGGGGGGGGTGAATAGACTCTTCTCGATTTTTGGCAGATAGCAACCTTTCGGGGTTGTAGCGCAGCGGATAGATTAAGTTGATTTTAGTTGCTTTGCACAATTTGAAGTTTTAAGATAACTTTCGGTTTGGACGAATGATAATGCAATGCTAGAAAGTAAAGCACGAAAGTAAAAAGATAGAGAGACGAGAGTTTTTATAGTGGTTCGTGTTAGATATATTAAATATAATATAATATATCTATAATATATATTAAATATAATATATCTATATATTATATTTATATATATTGAAAAGAGATAGAGAGAGGAATGGATAAGTGATTTAATTGATGATTTAAAATGCCTGAATACAAAGACTATTTATACTAAACAACAAAACTAACAAAGCATAAATTTAGGGAAGTAAAGCTCCCCATGTACCACACAGGTTTCATGTAATGCTGCCACATTCCCATTACACAACTCCACTAACTGCTCCTTATTCCCATTTACTTGGTTTAATAATAATTATAATAATAATATTATAACGTTGTCTCCTTTAAACCAAGTTGGATATATTGGCCATCCCAATTTCCTTCTTCAACTTGAGAAATGTCTTTGTCTTCAGCGGCTTCGTAAAGATATCTGCAACTTGACATTCACTTGAACAATACTCAATGTTTATTTGTTTTTCAACAACCAACTCTCTGATTTTGTGATACTTGATATCAATGTGTTTGCTGCGACCATGAAAGACTGGATTTTTGGACAACGAAATTGCTGACTTGTTGTCACAAAAAATAGTTGTAGGTGATTCCTGCTCGTGTTGTAGGAACTCCAAAATTCTCCTTAGCCAAACTGTTTGAGTAGCACAGTTTGTTGCTGCAATATATTCTGCTTCTGCGGTTGAAAGTGCTACAATCTGCTGCTGCTTTGAAGACCAAGAAAATATGGCTGAACCAAGATAGAAGGCATATCCTGATGTGCTTTTTCTGGTCTCAATATCTCCAGCCCAATCACTGTCGGTGTACCAAGCAAGTCTCACATCTTCATTAGTGGAGTAAAAAATTCCATCATTACTCGTACCTTTCACATATCTCAGAATTCGCTTTGCTGCAGCCCAATGGGATTCTTTTGGTTCCTCCATGAATCTGCTAAGTATTCCAACTCCAAAAGAAATATCCGGCCTTGTTGCCACCAGATACCTCAAACTCCCAATTAAGCTTTTATAAGCTGTAACATTCACATTTTTACCACATTCATCTTTGGACACCTTTAACTTTTCAGCTAACGGCGTTGAAACTGGTTTGGAGTTTGCCATTTTGAACTTTTTCAAAATATCAGCAGCATACTTCTTCTGTGAAATAAAGATTCCACCATCCATCTGAACAACCTCAAGGCCAGGAAAGTAAGACATAAGGCCCATATCGGTCATTTCAAACCTCTTAATGAGTGCCTCCCTGAATTCTGAGATTAGCTTCAAGTTATTTCCAGTAAAAACCAGATCATCAACATATAGACAAATTATCACAATATCACTAGAATCCGTTCATTTGACATACAAAGTGTGCTCATGAGGACATCTCATAAAACCACTTTCAACAAAAAATGACTCAATGCAACCATACCACGCCCTTGGCGCTTGCTTTAAGCCATATAAGGCTTTTCTCAACCTGTACACTTTATTTTCCTCCCCTTTCTTCAGAAATCCTGCAGGTTGCTCAACATATATTTCTTCTTCAAGAAAACCATTCAGAAAAGTAGACTTGACATCCATTTGATGCAATTTCCAATCATTTTGAGCAGCAAGAGAAATAACCATTCGAACTGTATCAAGTTTACTTACAGGAGCAAAAACTTCAAAATAATCAATACCTGGTTTCTGCTTGTAACCCTTTGCTACTAAATGTGCCTTAAAACGGTCAATTTCTCCATTTGACTTGTACTTCGTTCTGTAAACCCACTTCACTCCAATTGGCTTCTTTCTAGGAGGTAAATCTGTTAACTCCCAGGTACCATTCTTTTCAATGGCACGTATCTCCTCATCCATCGCCTTAAGCCAATGAGTTTCTGTAGCAGCCTCCTCAAAAGTTAAAGGATCACAATCTGCAAAGAGAGCAAATTGAACAATCTCTTCATCAGACATGTCATTATCATGACCCAAAACATAATCTTGCAAGCGAGCTGGTAAGTGGCGCTCGCACTGAGATCGTCGAACTGACGATTCTGGCTATGAAGGAGACTGGACATTATCTGGAATCGGTTGCTCATCAACAATATTTTCAACAACAAGAATAACAACTGAACTTTCATCTTTAGCTAACCAATCCCAGGCACCATATTCATCAAAAGTGACATCACGACTTATAACAACCTTCTTAGTTTCAGGATTGTATAGTTTATAAGCCTTTGAAGCGTCACTATAACCAATGAATATGCACTTCTCACCTTTATCATCCAACTTCTTTCTCAACGGATCTGGCACGTGCATATGCCAAACATCCAAAAACCTTGACATATTTGATAGAGGGTTTTCTCCCACTCCAAGCTTCTTCGGGTGTCTTATCACGGACACTTTTAGTTGGACACCTATTCAACACATAGACAGCACAAGCAGCAGCTTCTGCCCAAAAAGGTTTAGGCAGATTCTTGGATTTCAACATGCACCTCACCATATCCATGATAGATCTATTCTTCCTCTCAGCCACTCCATTTTGTTGTGGAGTGTATCTAGCTGTCATCTGGTGCTGAATGCCCTTCTCTTTCAGAAAATTATCACAAGAAATATATTTTGTACCTCTATCAGTTCTCAAGATTTTAATTTCATAACCACTCTGCTTTTCAACAAAAGCCTTAAATTGTTTGAAAATATCACATGCTTCAGACTTTTGCTTCAGAAAGTAAACCCATGTTTTCCTACTGAAATCATCAATGAAAGTAATAAAGTACTTTACAACCTCCATGTGAGGGAACCTCCAACGAACACAGGTCTGAGTGAATAATCTCCAACTGTTTTGTGGCTCTCCTTGACTTACCCACAGGAAATGGATCTCTATGCTTCTTCCCAATCACACAAATCTCACATATACGATCAGGGACATTCACAACAGATAAGTCAGAAACAAGTTCATTTCTCGCAAGATAGTGTAATCCAGAGAAATAAAAATGCCCAAATCGCATATGCCATAACCAATTATCATCACAAACTTCAGAATTAAAGCAAGCAAGGAGAGTATGCTTAATTTTCAAAGGAAATAGTCGATTTTGGGACATATTTACCTTTGCAATCAAAACTCCTTTAGCATCTGCAATGGTACAACACCCCTTAGCAATATGTATCTTATATCCTTTTTCTGACAACTGACCCATACTCAAAAAATTTTGGTGTAGTTCAGGAACATAGAACACATCGGATATAAAATTGTGAGTACCATTCTTCAACTTAATAGAGATTATACCTTTTCCCAAAATTGGCACTTTTGACTTATTGCCAAATGTCACTTCAGACCGGACTGATTCATCCAGTTCAGAAAACAATTCTTTCTTCCCACACATATGGTTACTACACCCAGTATCCAAGAACCATATGTTCTTATCTGCAGAAAAACTATCACTGGCCAAGAGTAAGGTTTCAGAATTCTCACCAGACTTTTCAGCAGTATTTTCAGCAATGTTTGCTTGATTTCCACGATTGTTGTCTTCATTATACCAACAATCTGCAATCTTGTGCCCATACTTGCCACAATTGTAGCAATGAAATGGAAATTTACCTTGTTTGGTATTACCTCCCCCTCTTCCTTGGTTGGAGTTACCACGTCCTCCTCCTTGGTTGAAGTTACCACGACCTCTTCCACCAGAACCTCCTCTTCCTCTTCCACGACCTCTACCAAACCCTCCACCTCTTTGATTAGTGCCAGTCACATTAAGGGTGACTTGACTCTTCAAAGCTTCTTCTGCTAGTGGTTCCGATTTTGACGCAATTCTGTCAATATGACTTTCTACCATACCTTTCAGCTCTGCAATTGATAAGAGCTCAGTTTTGTGTGACTCTGTGATCAAAGCCACCACATGGTCATACTTCATCGGCATAGTTCGAAAAACTTTTTCAACCACTGCACCATCTTCAATCGTATCTCCTTATAACCTCATCTTATTCACCATATTAATAAGACGAGTGAAATACGCATCTACTGTTTCTGTAGAGGTCATCTCACAATTATCATAAAACCTTCTCAACGACTGCAACTTAGACTTTTGTGCCCGATCGACACCTTTGTTCGACACCTTTAAGATGTCCCAAGATTGTTTTAATGTTTGAGCACGAGCTAATTGCCCAAAAATGGAATAATGAACACCTTGGTGAATCTGACCCAAAGCCAACTGATCTCGCCGTATTTGGGCTGCATCAGCTCCTTCGGGTAGACCGGGATCAACAAAGCTCCAAAGATTTTGAGCTTTCAAATGGGTGGACATCATAATTTGCCAATAATTGTAATCGAGTTTCCCGTCCAATTTGGGACCCGACCATACAATATTGAAATTTGCAGCCATATTTCACTACGGGAAATATCTCGGGGTTGAAAGGTTGACTGGCTCTGATACCAAATGTTAGATATATTAAATATAATATAATATATCTATAATATATATTAAATATAATATATCTATATATTATATTTATATATATTGAAAAGAGATAGAGAGAGGAATGGATAAGTGATTTAATTAATGATTTAAAATGCCTGAATACAAAGACTATTTATACTAAACAACAAAACTAACAAAGTATAAATTTAGGGAAGTAAAGCTCCCCATGTACCACATAGCTTTCATGTAGTGCTGCCACATTCCCATTACACAACTCCACTAACTGCTCCTTATTCCCATTTACTTGGTTTAATAATAATTATAATAATAATATTATAACAGTTAGGCCAACTTTGCCTACTCCACTCTTCTTCCACAACCTATGGAAGGTTTGCACTATCACTCATTAGTACAAATATACACGAAAGCTTCCTTGATCACTAAGTCGGACAGCTTCCTGTAGGTTTTTCAACTCCGTGAGTTTACTTCGCCTCTATCAACGTCTTCTTCAGAGTTGAGGTTGGTAGAAAGTAATTTCTGATTTCTCCAACACGGTGAAGTCTTGACTGAATGAAGGATGATTGCTTCGTACAAGTTGCAAGAATTCTTCAAGGTGGAAGATGAAGATTGATGAACTTCTTTGAAAATCTTCACGCCTTGAAAACTGGTTCACAAAAGCTTGGTAAGGAGGTGAGCTTGTATAAGAGCTTTTGCTTTAAAGTATTAATCGAGTGAAAAGAACCAGCACCTTCTTAGTTGATGAAGGTGGGTATTTATAGGTATGGAAAATTTCATCCGTTGGAGGGAGATGAAATTTCAAACCTATTATCCAGTGGGTAAGGACCGGGGAGCTTGGCGCAATAAATGCTCCGTTAATGCGGTTTGTACCATGTAGCCGTTGAAGACATGAACAACCTTAGGGTTTTGTCTTTTAGCTTCTAAAGGATAGTACAACTTCATTTAATGCTCCTGGGTATATGTGTCCCACACTTTAAGGTCCTTTTTGTCCCTATGGTGGTTAATCAACTCAGACAGTAGAGACATTCTTCTCGTTATTGGAGAGAATGAGTGTCTTGATAAATCTTCATAAAGGTTACTGTCTTGTCGAGATGGTTGATAACCTGAGGTGATCTTTTGTTGTTGAAGCCTTTGATCTCGTGTTCTTTGTCTCTTTTCGCTTTGACAGACCCAACTAAGAAACATAACTCGTTTTTGTGTGTTTGTCTAGCTTAACATGAATTACAAAATGAGTTATGGCAACTTTCATCTAGAACGAAAGCAGCGATGGAAATAACAAAAGTTAGGGGTCTACATTCTAAGTTACATTGGTATCATCAAAATCCTAATACAAGAGTTCCTAACATTGTCAGCCATTTTCTTTTTGAAGTTCTTCCTATCTTTACCTCCTCCTCCTGACTCCTGAGCCTTCTACTTTTGCTTGAAAACCACCCTCCATCGGTTCTTCGTTTCTCAACATTCTCCTTTGTTTTGGTGCATACAATGCGTGTACCAATTCTACCAAGGATATGCTTAACACATCCTTAGATTCTTCCAAGGAATAAATCTTTGACTCATACTTCTTAGTTATGCTCAGGAGCATATTGGAGTCATTTCAGTCTCTGATTAGATTAAGTATTTGCATGCATGTTTCTGGTTCTCTTATTCCTTGGTACTCTTTCTTCATATAATCCCATATATCCTTTGTTGTCTTTAAGTTCATAATTTTTGTAAATATAGAACTTGAAACAACAGAGAGCATGCAAGCCTTAGCTTTGGACTTCCGGCCTCAATATCTTTCTTTGTGCATCTAGCTTCATCTGAGCCATTGTAGGATTTGCAGACAGTGGAGCCACATCATAGTCTTCATCTACAACTTGCCAAAGATCTGATGCTTTCAAGTGGACTGTCATTTTAACAGCCTAGTCTTGGTAGTTTTCACCATCAAAGGTTGGTGGTGAAATTTGGGAGAAATTATTGTTTTCAATATCCATTCTTGAAGAGGTTATTGGGTTTATGAATTTTTGTAGTGTTTTGAGTTTGTGTTTAGGTTCACTCAACTCATAGGTCCCTCAAAAAAAATGATTTGATACCAATTTGTTGTTTTAAAGTAAAGTACCAGAAATATCAGACGGGATATAGAAAAGAAAATTGTAAGAGAAAATGCTAACTTCTTACATTTTAATCACAGCACCATGGCTCTTTATATAGTAACTGACTGACTTACTAACACACATAGGCCCTGTTTGGTAAAATAATTAGTCTATCATCCAATTTTGGCTTATTTGACCACTATTAGCTGTTTGACTTGGTTAAACAATCAATATGAGTGTTTGATTAACTAGTTTTTTTTTTATAACAACTTATTGCTCCAAAATGCTAAAATTCAACTTTCGATAAATTTTTTGAGAAAGCAATTTTGTATGTAATCAGCTAATAACTAACAGCTAATTTACCAAACACTTTTCTACAATCAGCTAATGTTATCAACTAGTTAAACTCACTAACTCAATCAACTAATTAACAACCATTTACCAAATACCCCCATAGTCAACACATGCAATTAGCTATCAGCTAACCGCTAATTTAGCAAACATCTTTTTACAATCAGTTAATATTATCAATTAGTCAAACTTACTAACCCAATCAGCTAATTAACAATTATTTACCGAACACCCGCATCATTTACATCCATTGTTGGGGCATATCAATCTTCTTGTAGAAATCAATTAACATTAGTGAATAGTGACATAATATAATGTAGCAATGGTGGCACCTGTAGGATCAAATCAGCATATTCTCTTTTCACAGAATTCAAGTTGAATATGGATTAATTAAATTAAAACTTTTGAGCTAGAGGATGATGTGTTAATGTTGTCATCAAATTAAAAACAATCTAAGATAAGGATCCTTAATCTGGATAGTTAGTTGTCTTACAGCTTAATTATACCTTTACACATCAAAGAAACATAAACAAAAAGAACTAGACAAGTAAAGTTTTTATAGTGGAGATTCTCATATGCATTTTCATTCATATCCCAGACTAGCAAGCAGCACACTTGTAAGTGCTAACCCTTAATTAGCTTTAACATATATAGATAATTTCTAGCTATCATTGTCAATAAAAAGAAAAAGGAATACAAAGATGAGGCAAATTAAAATCAGAGATGTTCACAAGAATCTAAGGGAATATGCTTCCAATATACTACTGGCCATTTATCAACTTAGCCAACAAGGAATTGGCTTATTAATTATTATAAGGTGTTAATCCCAATTACAAAAAGAGTTAATACCCAAAATCGTCTTCGACTATAGTGGTTTTTCTCAATTTTGTCCTAAACGACTTTGGTGACTTATTGTAGTCCCAGAGTTTTGTGTTTTTACTCAATTTCGTCCCAGACTTTTGTGTTTTTTCTCAATTTAGTCCCTCATTTGTTATTCCGTCCATTTGTTGTTAAATAAATAGACAATTCAGTAATTCTAATATTGGCATCTCTTTATTCATAGACATGTGAAGTGCGAAATCCCTCTTTTTTTACGAATTACTCCCAGAATCACTTCTAAAGCTGCGAATATAAAATTTGATTCGTAGATCTGAGAGTAACTCTGGGTGTAATTCGTGTAAAAAAGAGAGATTTCTCACTTCGCAGGTTGAAAGTAAAGAGAGGTCAATATTGATATTATTGAATTGTCCCTTTATTTAACACCAATTTGACGGAATAACAAACGGAGGACTAAATTGAGCGAAACACAAAAGTTTGGGACTATATTAGGTCACCAAAGTCGTTTAGGACGAAATTGAGAAAAACCACTACAGTCGAGGACAATTTTGGGTATTAACTCATTACAAAAATGAAAAAGAGTAAATGGTTAAATTGTATGAACTATTAGTGAATCAATTTAGCATATTACTTTAGAGTTTATTCTACCAGAGGTTCTTTGTTTTTGGTGGCAATTCCAAATTTAGTCTCAGACTATCGTTTTTGTCATTTTACATCCCAGACTATCGTTTTTGCCATTTTACATCCCAGACTATCATTTTTTGGACACTTTTGGTCATTCTTATGATTTTTTCTATTTTTAGTAAGGGCATTTTTGTTACTTCATATTTTTCTTTTGTTATTTTTATAGTTTCAACCGGTTTAATTGGTTTAGAACTTTAGGTAACCTCTGATTTTTAGTAACCATATTTTTCAATCGATTTTTAGTGAAGTCCTAAATCTATTAAACCGGTTGAAATCGAAAAAATAACAAAAGAAAAATATGAAGAAACAAAAATGTCCTTACGTAAAATAGAAATATCGTAAGGACCAAAAGTGTCCAAAAAAATGATAGTCTGGAATGTAAAATGATAAAAACAATAGTTTGGAACTAAATTTGGAATTGCTACCAAAGATAAGGGACCTCTAGCTAGTGGAATTACACCTTTACACATCAAAATATGAGAAAAGTAAGTTTAGATGGTGGTGATGCAGATAAGCATTCAAACACCTGCTTTTTCACAACTTCTGACTGACCTCACCTGCTAGCATGTGGGAAATTTACCTAGCCCAATATATGAAACAAAGATTTTATTTAGGATCAAACATTTACCACTACATCGAAAAATATAGCTAGTACTAAATGAACAACTTTATTTTTTTATACCGCCACACATTTTAATTTCAAGATGCTGAATGCTAGACGTGGCGCTTTTTAAGCCTTTTATTCCAACAATCTCCCATCTACCAGATGATAGATTTGACCTTTACCGACCTCTACCCAACAGTACTTACATCACATGCAAGCTATCAACATAAGAATGCTGAGTCAACCTATCATCTGATCTACCTGTTAAGAGCAGGCACCACCCAACTACCTTTTTGACAAAGGGACTAGTATGATTTCTGACTCATCATGTAATGCTAATGTCGACTGTAATCTTTTAAATAATATGTATGATATCTTTTCTAAAAAGGTTTATAGTCATATTCTGACTTCTTTGTCTCATGATGACATAAATCTGACTCGTCAGACTGAAACTTCAGATCCACCAACTCTCTATAAATACACATTATTTGTGAAAGAATCACTTATCCCACAAAGCAGCTCATCATTTAAAGTCTAGATACTCACCCTTTAGCAAAGATAATTTCTTGTTATCCTTGCCAATACAAATTAATTAAAGAAGAAAATTTTGTCAAAGATGAAGCAAAATCAGACCATCAAATCAAGAATTGAGAGCCAGGTTCCAATGAACTGGGCAGTTTTATTGAATCAAAGCTCAAGAAAATGGGCTCTTCCAGATTCTGCCACCCAATGCCATCTGTCTCTCTCTTCAAAGCCATCAAAAACAAGAAATGGTAAGACTACTACCTCCTTAAAGATAACAGACAGTGTGAAGGGCAAGCTGATACTAGGGGCAAAGCTTCTCCGAGCAGGTGGCTTTCAAAAGATGTTCAAGAAGAACTTCAGTGCTAGAGAAGGTGAAAAACTGTTGAAGGTTTCTCAATGTTGTTTATCAACAACAGCTGGTCCATTGGCTGGCCTACTTTTTGTTTCTACTGAGAAGGTTGGTTTTCTTAGTGAGAGATCAATCAGAGTCTCTTCTTGTAGTGGGAAGTCAAAGAGAGTGCATTATAAGGTGTTAATCCCAATTGCAAAAATTAAAAGAGCAAATGAAAGTAAGAATTTGAAGAATCCATCAGAGAAGTACGTGCAAGTAGTGACCGAAGACCATTTTGAGTTTTGGTTTATGTGGTTCCAACAACATCAAAGAACCTTGAAATATCTGCAGGATGCAATTTCTCAATCAGCTTAGTATCCTTAGAAATACCCATTATGATGAAGTAGCATAAAAATATACATTCCTTGTAAAATGTTGAGCTCAAAAGCCTGTATATATGATTTGACAAATTATACTGTTGAAGCTGTTCTTGATATTTGTTAAGTATCCATATTAAACCTCTCCCATTATTAGAGGATGAGAATCTATCCGAATTGAAGTCAAAAATTGATTTTTAACTGCGCTGTAGTTTTGAGTTAGCTTGGTTAGGACAAGATTATACCATGAATTGTAGAAAAAAGGCAATCAAGCTGGCTGCCTTTCAAGGTTGGTCTGCCTCTAAAATAAATAATAAATAAAAAGCAAGATAGTAAAGGAACTCCTAAAAGGAGCTAATCCAAATAAGCAATTAATATTCATGGTTATGTGAATTAAGAATGTGGGGAAGCTCCTTCCCAGTTAAGTAACCCCTTCCATTTTCTCAAAGCCTCTTGCTTTAGTACCCACTGCTGGAAATGTTCAAATTCTCGACCATCGTAAAGTGGACGGAAATTGCCAATATCTGGTCAGAAGGAAACCAGAAGGATTAACGATTTCGAAAGAAGAGGAATCGGAAGGAACGGCTTCAGAAAGAGGCGGTTGGAAGGAAAGACTTCGGTAAAGGAAAACCGGAAGAAGACCTTTTGAATCAAGTCAACGATGTCTTAAATGTTCTATCAAGAATATTATTCACTATCACCAACCTACAGAAAGTCTTTAATGAAGCCTTTTCATGGAAGATCATCCTGGGAAGAATGTCATATGAGGAAAAATAAAAGAGCTATTAGACACATTGCAACTTGTCTAACATCTACAAGTCTACGCACAAGACAAATTGGTGATAAGTAAGGGATGCTTTTTGAACCAAAGTGTTCTTATACACGAATATGGAAATAGTCTTTACCCTATGGTTCACAAGTTGCACAAGTAAAGGGATTTGACAACGGATTTTGAGAATTGTGACAGATTTTGGACGGCTACCACTTACCGAGTGACAACGTGTGCAAACTAAAATTCAAGTTGGCACTCACCCCTCTCATCTATAATATGAAGACCCAACCTTAGAAAGCAAACATATAAAGTTTTATTATGTTTGCTTTTTACCCCCAAGCTTGGTGGATTAGTCATCATAGCCGGAAGCGGGTTTCAAAGATCAACTGTATCGAGTTTTTACTATCTATATATTCTAGATGTATTTCCATAACAGGAGATTTCAAAAACAAGTGGATGGGTAGGAAGACCAAGATACACAAAGGATTTGTAATAAAGATTATGTAAGTTATCCAACAAGATATTTCTCTACATATAAGGAATTCAAATGGGGACTTGAAGTTAGTAGAAATAATCAAGAAGTACTCCCCACGATCCTGATCCAGAGTATCCTCCTATTCACGGATTAAGAAAATAACTATAAAGAACGAAGTAATCTTTTACTTTGGTCCAAGTGCCCTTTTTTCTGAGAAAGGAGAATAGGAGCGAAATAAAAAGGTGAGATTGATTTTATTCGGCATAGGAAATAAAATAAATCAAGAGACAAAATCTTTATTACGATTCATGAACAAATGCCGAATTCTTTTTCGTAATTGAAGAAAATGAGGTGCCCTCTCTGCCTTAATGCGTGTGCAACCCTGGAACATTGCCTTGTGCTTTGCAGCAAAGCTCGGACAGTTTGGATCCACTTTGCTAGCTTCTTCGGCTTATCTTTGTCTTCTCCAGCTTCAGTTCGAGCAGCTTGTCACTCTTGGTGGCTGCTACCCTCTTCCACCTCCGCTGTGCGCCGCATTGTGTGTCTGTTGCCGTGCCTTATTCTCTGGTTTATTTGGATTGCTTACAACGAATGCTTACACGATGGCTCGACCTTCTCACCATCAGGTCTGATCAAACGTATAAGTCGGGAGTCGCGGCTCATCTCTCTTGCTACCTCCATCCATGGCAATGGCTCTTCAGACAGCTTCCTTCTAGCAGCGGGACTGATAGCCGGTTTTGATGTGCCGCCGAGAATGCAGTCCATTTGGGTCAAGTGGATTGTGCCGCTGTCAGGGAGATTGAAGCTCAACACAGATGCAAGTTTTTCCCTCGCTGGTGCGGCAGGTGGGGCGTGCTTGAGAGACTCTCGCGGTGGCCTTGTTGCTGGTTTGTTCTTTAATTTGTCCGCCTCTTCTGCACTGGAAGCGGAGGCGTGTGCTTTGAGGCTGGCTCTACAATGGTGCGAAGCCATGGTGTTGCTTCCAGCGTTGGTCGAAGTTGACTCGCAAGCTCTTGCTCACTTAGTGTCCTCTATTGCGGCAGCTGTTCCATGGAGGATGAGAGACGCAGTTTACTATGCTCGTGCTTGCATCTCTTCGTGGAACTCTTCGATTCGGCACGTCTATAGGGAGGCTAATCAAGTTGCCGATGCTCTCGCGGCTGTTGGTCTCAATGCTCAATCATCAACAATTTATTATTCAATTAGCTCTTTACCTGTAAATGCCAAGGTGGCTCTTATGTACGATTCTCGGGGGTTTGCTACCCATCAGAGTGTTCGCCGTCAATAAAATTTCTCTTTTTATTAAAAAAAAAAAAAAATGAGGCTGGAAAAACAATTTCTTGTGATCAAGTATTGAAAGCTATTGAGAAAAATTACTACATTGCAAAATCTAGTCTTCTAAGCTCAAAGAAAAATCTCTTTGATTCTTTAAAAGTTCAACTAACACTCTAACAAACATCATCTTTCCAGGTTGAGGAACTTTTGAGAGATCATCCTAGCAAGGCGACTTGATATAATTGACCATTAGCTTGCTCTGATCAGGCACTGAAAGATAAGTCGATAAGGAGTTTGTGACTATCTCCAGGATGACCCTCAGAAAGTGGCTACAGGCTTCTAATTCACTTGTAACCCAAAATACATAGTGATAATCTCCTTGAGTTTAAGGGTTAGAGTGGAGTGGAAGTTTTTCTGAACCACTATAAATATTCTTTACACTTTACATTTCATTTCTATTATTTATTCTATGCAACTAATCTCATACTCTACACACACACACTTACATGTTAATCTCATCAAACTTATCTACACTTATTTTGTTGGAAAGCTCTAAGACTTCAGTTGTAAGAGAACTTGTTTTCCTTTTTGATAAAGTATTTAAAAGTCTATTCAACCCCCTTGGCTCCTTAGACTTTTAGCTTGCTTGGACCAACAAGTGACATTAGAGCAGCAGTTGTTCTAAATGATCATCTCACTTGGTCATCTTGAGCAAATCTCAACAAAATCATTTTTCAAAACCTCGCATTAAGAGTATGGATCTTATTTCTAATTACTCTCAAATGTGGGACGTTGGGGAGAACAGATCAGACCAATCAAGATTGAGAAGATCAACATTGTGCATCTAGCCATATGTTTCGGACCATTAAGTACAAGATGACAAGAGGAGTTTGAGGATGAGCAAAGTCAAGAAGAAGCACCACCTCCACCAACAAGACTAGTTAAGGTTCCAAAACCCTATGATGAATGGATAAAAGAGGATCATATTCTAACAAAGCTCCACAATGATGCCAAAAATAAGATCATGAAGACCCTTGAATTGATAAATTAAAGTTATCTTTGGAAAAGTGAATGGGCACACGGCAACAACGAAGCAACTTTGGGACAAACTAATATAACTCTCCACAAGAAATGAAGAACATATTAGGGAGAATAAACTAAATATTGTTATTTCAAAAAAAAAAAAAAAAAAAAAAAAAAAAAACTAAATATTGTTGTGCAAAAATTTGATTCATTTGAAATGTTACCAGGCGAATCCAGCCATTGACCAAATGGAAACCAGTTATACTAATACTTTTGAGTGAATTGTCTGTGTTACAAAAGCATTATACACCACGAGAGATCAACTCCGATCCAAAAGCTTGAGAGCACTACCCAATATAATGAATACTATCCAAAGTCACAATCATAAAAAGTAGTAAGGAGTTTTCCACCATTAATACTAAAGTCTTATTTTGGGATCTCAAAGACCATGAATACGAGATGGTGAGACTAGACATAAGAAAGAGGCTGACAGAGTGATCTGATGCTCAAATGATGATATGAATATAGTACTCGCATGAACAGCTCAACTGGTCATAGAGGTAAAACTTTGGAAGAATGACCAGGGATCGAGTCTCACTAGTCCACAGTGTGGGAGCCGAATGACCAGGGATCGAGTCTCACTAGTCCACAGTGTGGGAGCAACCTCTAAAACTAAGGGGGGTTCCTTGTGCGCATGTGACGCTTTGGAAGAATGACCAGGGATCGAGTCTCACTAGTGACAGTGTGGGAGCAACCTTTCAAAGTAAGGCGGGTTCCTTGTGCGCATGTGACACTTTGGAAGAATGACCACTAGTGACAGTGTGGGAGCAACCTTTCAAAGTAAGGGGGGTTCCTTGTGCGCATGTGACACTTTGGAAGAATGACCAGGGATCGAGTCTCACTAGTGACAGTGTGGGAGCAACCTTTCAAAGTAAGGGGGGTTCCTTGTCCGCGGTGAGCAAAGGTCTAATCTCTGTGGTTCCTATTTCATTTCCTGTAGGTAGTTCTTTTATGGCTAAATTAAATTTCATAAATCACTTGAAAAACTAATAAAGATTGACTCAACATATCAATACATTAATAAATTTTAATGCACAATAGTACCTGAGTGTTAATTATACATGCATCTTATCAATAATGTTCAAATCGTAATATACAAATGTATGTTCATATAAACTATGTTACTTAAAATGATATTTGTTCCAAGAACAATGAATTAATGTTCTAATGGTTAAAATGACATTAATTACTATATCAACCTCTGAACAAAGGTAGAGGCCGCATTGTCAACATCGTGGGAAGGCGGCCTTTGTCAACCTCCGAGATCCAAATCTGAACCTCTCAAGCGATATTCAAAGTTAAACCTTGAGATCCATAGCTGTCTTCGTGACAACTAGAGCTATCATTAAAAAACAGTCAACGCCTATCCAACATCGATTGCAGTTGGTGACTATCCAATTATTGGTTGTTTTTTATTGTTTATTTTTTTAAATTAGGGGACTTAATTAATTGCTCTATATATTATCTCGACTTAGGGGTTTATTTGACAAAATTTCCTACAAAATATGTTACTTAAAATGATATTTGTTTCCATAATAATAAACTAATATTCAAATAGTTAAAATAATATGAATTACTATGGGACCTCAGTAGAGGCATAATAGCTTGTATATGTGGATATCCCCTTCTCTTGTAATAAAAAAAAAATGACATGAATTACTGTATTTATATATGAAACATCAAAATATCTTTATCTGGATATAATTGATATGATGCACATAGCTACATCCTACATGAGTCATGACCTAATTAAGGTGTGATTATCTTCAGTTTTATGGGATTTATAACCTTCAACGAAACTTGAATTTCCTTAAGATCGAGTGAGATCTCAGCTCTCAAGCTCAATAGCTTGCAAAATTTTCCAATATATTTACAAAGAATTATCACTACTACAGAAAACGGTTTTAACGTCGGTTAAAATACTCCATTTAACGTCGGTTATCTTTCGACGTCGTCTTAAGAGACGTCGTAAGTAAATGATACGACGTCGGTTGAACAACCGATGTCGTATGTAATATACGGCTTCGGCTTTTACCTAAAAGCCGAAGCCGTATATATATATATATATATATATATATATATATATATATATATATATATATATATATATTTTAAATAATTTACATACGACGTCGGTTTTTAGGTAAACGCCGAAGCCGTATATATTTATTATTTTTAAAAAATAAAAAATAATTAGCCTACGGCGTCGGTTTTTAGGTAAAAACCGACGCCATATATATATATATTTAAAAAAAATAATAAATATATACGGCTTCGCCTTTTACCTAAAACCCGAAGCCGTATATATTTATTATTTTTAAAAAAAATAATAATTAACCTACGGCGTCGGTTTTTAGGTAAAAACCGACGCCGTATGTTCTTTTTTTTTTTTTTTTATTTATATGCGTTTTATGTTTTCTACCCCACCTGTATCAATTTTCAAACCCTGCGCAGCTAGCAATTTAACATTCAGCATTCAACATCAACTAATTTATTAAACTAATTCAAGCTACTAAACATAAAACTAATATAAGTACCACAATTCAACAAAACTACTAAACATTAAGCCAATAAACATAAACTAATTTTAAACGTAAAGTATCAAACTATTAAACATGAAACTAATATAAAGAACACAATTCATTAAGCTAATTCAAGCTACTAAACATAAAACTAATATAAGTACCACAATTCAACAAAACTACTAAACATTAAGCCAATAAACATAAACTAATTTTAAACGTAAAGTATCAACTAAGAAGCGTTTTATTAACCCATTCATCAATAAGAAGCTTAGACCATTTGTCTCTAACTTCATCAATCTCTTTTTTGTTGTAGGGCAATCTTCCTTGTCTTTCCAAAGCCTACAAAGTTTAAAAGAAATAAAATTAATAAATAAGCAAGTATTTTTAAACATTTGAAGCCAAAAGATATATTAAGAAATTACTTGCCTTATCCATTCCTTTGCTTAGATTGTTGGAAACAATTTCCAACATGAACTTCATCACATAATAACCACATTCGGTGGTTCCCTTTTGTATAGCACACTACATTGAATTACAATAAAAATAAAATAAATTAATAAAAAAAAAAACAATAAGTTTGCATGTTTTACAAAGTGAATGAAGTACTTACCGAACATATAGTCCATTTTGGTGAACGATTTTGTTTCTTTCCACTCATCATGTTTGTTGCAGTCATACACCTATTAATATAAGACATAGAATATATATAAATACTTGGCATCACTAGTTTAATGATAACTATTAATTAATTATATAAATTTACATACGTTTCCATTATATGTTTAATGTCTTCACGCGGCCCATGACCAAGTGAATCAAACCAAAAAATTTCATTTAGTCGAGGACAAATCGCCATCAACATCCAATGCTCACTACAAATAAATAATTTATTAGTTTTAAGTGAATATAATATATAATAAAAATATATTATATATAAGTACTTTTATTTAAAACGTAATTAATACTTACTTGAGAACATATGGGGCTAAGTATACCAATTTCTTCCCCGACTGCATGGTGGCATTTATATATGATTTCCTGTCTTCCATATTATTCATTTGTGGTTGAATCCAATATGGATCTAGGAAGCCATACGTGTCTTTTGATGCCAACTCAAAACTAATGTAAATACCCCTATTCACAAACACAACCAATTATATATAGATTACCAACTATATAAATATAAAACTATTATGAATAAATAATACTAAAGAACTTATTACCTCATAAAGAACTGAATTACAGAAACATCGATGGTCTCCATATTTAAGAAACGCATTATCTCATCACTTAGAAGGTGCAAGTCATAGTCAATGTTGCCCATAATACCACGAGCCACATGGACCACAAGAGGGTGTTCAAAACTGCGAGCTATTGAAAAGGCCTTTTTTGCATCCATCAGTCAAAGAATCATCATCAGGTATAATGAATTGTTGATGAACGGATTGCACACCCGAATGAAAAGTCAATTTGGTCTTTTCTTTTGACTGTGAATTATAATACAAGTAAGAATTATTATTTTAAAAGTAAATTACTTTTTTAAAATAGAAATATTTTCAGTATACATACCACATCAACTTTAGTACATAACTCTACCAGCTTCTTTGGCCAAGCAATAAAGTGTTGAATTGCATCACCTACAAGCTGAACCTCACTGGTGGGGATTGGTACATGTGCACTTGGATCACTAACTTCATTTACGCTCACCTTCACATGATTTATATCCAGTACAACCCCATGAACCTGTCCACCACTGTAAGCTGTCCCATATGCTACTGGACGTCTAATTGGATCTTCTAAGAACAGTTGACATCGTGCCCCTAACTACAATAATTTTTAATTAAAAATCATATAAAATTTTATTGATAAATAATAATAAGATAACTTTAAACGAATACTTACAGCCGGTAAATTACTAAAAGGGTCTGGGGAACTAGCTTTGTCACTTGGAGGTAGTGACACAACATCCACACATACGTCATCCACCTGCTTTGCTTGTAAAGGAGTCTGCATAGCACTAAATTTCAACATCATACTAGCTATTTTTGCCTCAAATTGCTCAGTTAATCGTTGACCAAATTCCTCCCGTTCAGAAATATTTTGCTGCTTTTGTTTCTCTAAGCGCTACTGCAACGGCATCATCAACCATTTGTTGAACATCTTCAGGAGGCTTTTCGCGACGTTTTGCATGGCCAAATACACTTTTGAAGCCATGTCCTCTTCCCATGGCTCTAACACGTCCAGAATGCTCATCAGTACCCAATGCAACAGTCAATGAATCTTGTCTTCCTTTCTCAACAAATTCTCCTTGAGAAATTTGGATCTCAAGAGCATCCTAACATATATAAAAATTATTCAATAATAATTACTATTACTTTAGTAAATGACAACATATTTACTTACAATTTTTTCCGCCACCAATCTTGTTGATTCAGTGCGATAATTTCCTGACTTGTCAATTCTTGCTTTCTTCCACTTTTCGGCTCTACGTGGAGGACTTGGAGGACTCATTGTATACGTCGGATCTGCATCAGCCAACGCTTGTTTTTCTTTCAACTTCTCATCCATCATCATCTTCTCCAACCTTTTATAACCTCCCTCGAGCTAAAAGATGTGGATGAATATTCTTAGCTTGTATGTCTTGATATTTTTTTCTTTTTGCCTATATAAATACAAAATATTAATCAAACTCTTTACATGTCCCTCATAATAATGATAGAGTTTATGTTGGAAATATTGATAGAATAATAACGATACCTCATATACTGAACCTGTATGCGACTTTACAAACTCATCCCATGTCTCTTGTTCAATGAAGTTGTATTTTATACATGGGCTCATACCTGCAAAACTACCGTATATATGCTTGCTCACCAATTTCGCTTTAAATCTTTCCACCGATCACCCACATATCTTAACCATACTCTCCTCATATCAGTTGTGTCGGGAATATCATAAGTATTCTGCAAAACAAAATTATTTATTAGTTAGAAATGTAATTATAGAAACTTTATGAATAAATCAAAATCTTACAAAATTAAAAGTTACCAGGATTTGTTTCCAAATAGTACTCTTAATATTTTCTGGGACATTCGGCCATTCATCTATGGTGATAGGAGTATGTATTCGTCCCACTAATGCAACATAACTTTTAAATGCACTGCCTTCTGGCCGTAGACAGGCTCCAATCCATCAAGCTCAATGTGGTGCTTCCTTCAGTAGAACGCTGCAGAATGAGTTTTTGCATACGAGTGGCGCCCCTCGTCTTAGAAGTAGTATTACTACTTTGAGTAGTATGAGTATCTTGTGCAGTACCATCCTCTGTAGTACCATCACCATTTGCTGATCCATACGCCTGTTTAGAAACAAAAATTATTAGAATATATAAAAGTACTACAATAAGAAACTAAAAAACAAAATAAATAGCAGGCATTACATGTAATAATCAATTCTCCCATATCCCTTCATGATGATCATCTTCGTGATGCATGTACTTCATCTATCTCATTATCAATAATAGTGGGCAATAAACTTGAAGAAATGGTGGTATTTCCTCAATATCAAAACTAACATCTTCATTCTCATCTCTAGTAATTTGTCTCTTTCCATGAAGAACAATTGACCATTTTTTGTCACAAGGATCACTAATATAAAAGACTTGTTTTGCTTGGGATGCCATTATGAACTGCTCATTTTTGTGCCCTTCACGATTAAAATCAGCAAGTGTAAATCCCAACTCATCAACTTTTACACCATGTTTATTATCTACCCATCTACATCGAAACACCGGCACCCTAAACAAAACATAATCAACTTCCCATATTTCTTCAATCACACCATAATATGACAACTTTGCGAACACAGGATTTGTATCTTCGAACTACTGAAATGCATGGAATTTGCAACCAAAGTAACTCCACTGTTTTGCATAGTGCTCTTTTCATCTTGAGCTTTTGTATAAAAAGAAAACCCATTAATGTCATATCCATTATAGCATAGGACATCCAAACCAGGACCATGTGCTAACCATGAAACAGTTTCAGACATATTATTCTCTTCAATAACTTTATTTTTGAACCAACGAATAAAAGTTAGATTATGTTCGCCACAATCCACATGTCTGTCCTTCTTGGATTTTGCTCTCTAATCAATGCCTTGTGTTCATCTAAATACGGCTCGACTTCACTTGTATTATGCAAGATGTACAAGTGTGCCTCCTCAACATCTTCACGAGGCATAGTCTTCACTTTGACTCCTCGAGTACCCTTCCAGCAATTCTTCCTTCATGTCGATTAGTAGAAACACCAATAGCCTCTACCCCTGCCAAATATTCTGTACAAACTCAGTAACCTCCTCTGCAACATAGCTTTCAACTATAGATGCTTCCGGCCTATATCGGTTCCTAACATAACCTTTTAATACTTTCATGTACCGTTCAAATGGGTACATCCACCTCAAATAAGCTGGACCACAAATGTTTGATCTCTCTCACAAATGCACAAGCAAATGAACCCATGATATCAAAAAATGAAGGTGGAAAGTGCATCTCTAGCTGACACAGTGTAACAATAATGTCATTTTGCAATTCATCTAATTTGTCTGGATCAACAACTTTCCCACATATTGCATTGAAAAAGAAACAAAGTCTTATGATGGTATATCTCAACTTTTTAGGTAATATGCCTCTAACAGCCACTGGCAATAGTTGTTGCATTAAGACATGACAATCATGAGACTTCAACCCACCAACTTTAAATCTTGCATATTAACAAGTTTACTGATATTTGATGAATACCATTGTGGTACCTTTACTCCACGTAAACACTCACAAAAACTTATTTTCTCCTTTCTTGATAAAGTATGAGCAGCTGGAGGCAAATATGTTCTCTTATCCCCGCAACGTGGAGCTAATGTAGGTCGTATACACATTTCAACCAAATCCAATCTAGCATTGAGTCCATCTTTAGTCTTACCTTTAATGTCTAAAAGAGTTCCAACAAGACTATCACATACATTTTTCTCCACATGCATCACATCAATACTAATGTCTCAACATCTTGTGTCTTCCATATGGAAGACCAAAAAATAGATTTCTTTTTCCACGACTCTTCTCATTTGTAGGTATCTCTTTGACCTCTACCTGCTTTGAGATTGAAGCTTTTGAGTTCTACCAAAGCAATCATTGATGCAATCACTCGTTCATAAACTTGATTCCCTGTTAATGGTTGTGGAACATCTGTATAGTCTGAACGCCATTGAATGCCTTTTTTAATTTTCTATATAAGGGTGAAATTTATCAAGAAATCTCCGATGCCCCATGTATACAGTCTTTCTACCATGAACCAGTTGATGATAACAGGTATTATTTTCACAATGGGCATGGCCTTATGACCTTTGACTATATCCAGACAAGTTACCATAAGCTGGAAAGTCATTGATTGTGCAAAAAAACATTGCATGCAACTTAAAAGTCTCCTTCCGGTATGCGTCAAACACTAACACACCTTCATCCCATATATGCTTCAAGTCATCAATCAAAGGGCGCCAAAAAAAACATCTATATCATTGGCCTGGTTGTTTTGGCCCGAGAAATCATCAAGCTTATAATATGTATTTGCGTTTCATACCACCATGGGGGTAGATATAAATTATCAACATAATGGCCACAAGACTATGCTTCGCTACTTAGTCCCGTGAGGGTTTAGTACCATCAGACAAAGTCCAAAGTCTATTCTAAGATTTCTCGGACTCGTGGCCAATTCAGGAAATGCATTATCAAATGCTATCCATTGAGAAGAATCAGCCGGGTGTCCGAAGCTTGCTCATCCGGAAATTCTATTGTATCTGCATGGCCATGAGAAGTTCTTCGGCATAGCTTTCTGGATTTGCAAAGCATCGGCGGCTTAAATCTTCGAAGATTTGGAGAGATACTCGACAAAACTTAGCTGTGGACTTTTTCAACGGTACTTGTACCAGTCTCTCTTGTTTATAACGATGATCGCCGACCGCAATTGGACATGCATGCAAGTCTTGTAATCATTCCTAAACAATATGCAATCGTTTAGGGCAAGCATGTATTTGGTATCCGACATACCTCATGGACCAACATGCTTTTGGCATCATCTGTACTCTTGGGAAGTTTTCATTAGCCGATGCTGAAGCATATCATGACTTATTTTAAGTAAACAGTAAAGCTCTGTCCGCTCCCCCATGTCCGCAGCTTTTCAAGCTGAATAATGTTAGAACATAGCAGATAATCTGGTATAGTTACTACACCTGGGCAATAAGTGTTTGATCATTCAATCAATTCAACGCCAACTCATTTGAGGTCGATTGGTAAAACTCTTCTTCCAACATCGCGAGATACATTGCATATCCAAGATATTTCAGTAACTGCATCGATCTCATGTCAACATATCTGTTAGATGTTGTAACATCATCGCTTGCACCGTTGCCAACCGTGATTGATAATATGATTAATCCATTAATCAATAGATCATTATATAATTCTT